>NC_052146.1:280606782-281206782 GCF_902713615.1 Scyliorhinus canicula | reverse complement strand
TAGACGCCACATGTTAGGCGCCTGTTCGGATACACAGAAGGAGAATTCAGAATGTCCAAATTACCTAATTACACGTCTTTCGGGACTTGTGGGAGGAAGCCGGAGCACCCGGAGGAAGCCCACGCAGACACGGGGAGAACATGCAGACTTTGCATAGACAGTGACCCAAGCCGGGAATCAAACCTGGGACCCTGGGGCTGTGAAGCCATATGCTACCATGCTTCCGCTTGCGCTAATCCCTGTGTGGGTAGGGAGGGCTCCGTTGTAAAGTGGGGAAGGGGGGCTGGCGCTCCCGAAATTGTTGCATTATTTTTGGGCAGCGAATGTGGAAAGAGTGAGACGATGGAAGGGACAGATTGGATCAGGTTTGAGGAGGAGTCTTACGAGGGTACAAGTCAGAGGGCGCTGGTGACGGCCCTGTTGTCATTCACCCCGAGGAAGTACACGAGCTGCCCGGTGGTGGATTTGTCCATGAAAGTTTGGAAACAGCTGAGAAGGCAGTTTAAACTGGGTCACATTCGGTAATGAGTCCAGTGTGTGTGAATCATAGGTGTGTGTCAGGGGGTGTGTGGAAGGGATGTACAGAATAATAATAATAATCACTTATTGTCACAAGTAAGCTTCAATAAAGCTACTGTGAAAAACCCCTAGTCGCCACATTCCGGCGCCTGTGCGGGGGTGGGGTGGGGTGGGGGGGGGGGGGGGGGGGGGCTACTGCGGGAATTGAACCCACGCTGCTGGCCTTATTCTGCATTACAAGTCAGCTGTTTAGCCCATGGTGCTAAACCAGCCCTGGAGATGGAGAAAGGTGGAAGGAGGGAAGGGCTACTGCGGGTCAGGGATATGTTTGTGGAGGGCGTGTTTGTTGGGATTGAGCCAGTGTGGGAGAAGTTCAAGCTACCACTGGGGAGTGAGTTCAGAATACTGGCAGGAGCGGGACTTTGCGCACAAGGTGCTACCTTCATTCCCTCAGCTACCGGAATATACTCGATTGGAGAAAATGTTGCTCCTGGATGAAGGGGAGATGGTAGGATTAGGGACATATATGGGCGGTTGGGAGAGCAGGGCACAACCTTAGTGAAAAGGATCAAACAGAAATGGGAGGAGGGGTTGGGGAGGGAGATAGGATGGGGGCTTTGGAGCGATGAAATGCGCCGAGTGAACTCAATCTCCTCCTTAGCAAGGCTGAGTCTTATACAATTTAAGATGGCGCACAGGGTCCGCATAAGTCGGGCCGGGTTGATTGGGTTTTTCCCGGAGGTAGTCGACGGGTGCGAGGGGTGCGTTAGGAGGGCTGGCAAACCATGCCCATATGTTCTGGGTGCGTGAGGAGTTGGAGAACATTTGGGAGGCGGTGTTTAGGAGCCTATCGGGGATTGTAGAGTTTGATATGAAGCCGAACACCATGGTGACGATCTTTTAGGTGTCGGAGGTGCTGGAGCTGCTGGAGCGGAAGGGGGCCAATGTCGTGGTCTTCACCTCTCTGATTGCCTGACGACGGGTACTTTTGAATTGGACGCTGACCATGCCGCCAGGGGTTGCGGTGTGGTTAGGACGCTTGTACGAGTTTCTCGGTTGGAGAAAATCACATTTGCCCTAAGGGGGTGGGAGGAGGGCTTTGAGGTACAGTGGAGGCCGTTCGTGACTTTATTTGAGGATCTGTTCATCGGGGGGAGGGGGCTGTGAGTAAATGGGGAAAATGTACAAACTGTATAGTCTGTGAATGTTAAAGTTGTGTTACTATGTTGAACATGTTTGGAATAAAAATCCTTTTAAAAAAAGAATTAGAATGGCATTAGATGCTGCCTCACGGCGCCAAGGTCCCAGGTTCGATCCCGGTTCTGGGTCACTGACCGTGTGGAGTTTGCACATTCTCCCCGTGTTTGCGTGGGTTTCACCCCCACACCCAAAGATGTGCAGGGTAGGTGGATTGGCCACACTAAGTTGCCCATAAATGGGAAAAAAATTAATTGGGTACTCTAAATTTATTTTTAAAAAGAGTGGCCGAGATAAATTGCTCTTTCAGAGAACCAGTACAAACACAACGGGCTGAATGGTCTCCTTCTAGGCTGGGACATAGAAAGATAGAAACTTTGAGCCTGCTCCATCATTCATTAAGATCATGACTGCTCATCCAATTCAGTAACCTGATACTGCTTCCCCCCCCATATCCTTTGCACTCTTTAATGCCAAGTGCTCTATCTAGCTTCTCCTTGAAATCATACAGGACGGAATTCTCCGTTTGAGAGGGCTGACATTATGAGGAATGGCGGGAGTTCCACGATCTCAACGGGGGTGCGAATGTCGGAGTCATTCAGGATCTATACCACCCGCCATGGCCAGGTGCCCTGCACACACAGGCCACCAGCTGCGGACCCCCTGTGCTGCCAGCTTCCATGTGTGTCACACTGTGCATTATCTGTCCCCACAGAAGAAAGCGGGAGAGGACCAGAGGGAGAACACAGGAACTGTGGCCCCTCACAGTCGCGGAGCAGAGGGTGATGGATCTGGTCGAGGGGTGGGAGTGGACAATCGCAGAGGCGGAGGTGGCATTGGACAACAAAGTGAGCCCCCAAGGTGTTGCGATATCCCTGTGGCACATGAGTCGTTCCCCCTCCCCACCCCCCCAACCATGCCTATGCATGATCGCATCATGCATCCTATCCTGTGTCTTGCTGGGTCACATCCAACAAGGCAGGACCATTGGGGTTCTCCCCCCCCCCCCCCCCCCCCCCCCCGCCCCTGCCGCAACCCCGCAAAACCCCAGCGCCCAGAGCACATGTCCGGGGATGACACCGACATCTCGTCATTGCTGTCATCGGCACCCTCCACCATCCCAGAGACATTCACCAAGTTTGCGCACATTAGTGAAGAGGCTACCCGGGCACTATCTGGTGTGCACTGCACACATGCTGCGGTACATCAGGTGGAGGTAGGAACCACCGATGGGGCGGACGGTTGAGAGCGACTGCTGGAGGTGCGATAGCCGGAGCCATTCAGGACGTACTAATGGGCCAGCACTTGAGCCACATGGATCTAGTGAATTTCCAATGCATGGTGGCATGTGATTCACTGGGGTCGGGAATGGCACTCGAGAGCCTGACATGCCGCAGCTGCATATAAGCACTCCACTCCCCACACACCCGCATTCCAGCCAATAAGATGCCACCCCTTGAGAACGGCCCCTTGATTTGCGCACGCAGAGTTTGAGATATTGCTGGATGCCTTGGGGGAGAGGCAGGAAAGCCTGTTGCCCAGGGTGAGAAGGCTCCTCAGGCACTATTTGTTGCGCATGACATACATTCTGCCGTACATCAGGTGGAGGTGGGAACCCCTGAGGGGCAGATGTTCGGAGGGCGGCCTGGCCCCATGGACTAGCTGCTGTGAAGACCTTTTTGGTGTTCTCCCAGACCCGCACCGGGCGCAACGTGATCGCTGAATTATGCCCATTATATTCAGGGGGTTCTCACAGTAGCTCCATTGCAGTGCTAATGTAAGCCTACTTGTGACGCCAATGAAGTTCCTCAACTAAATCATTAATATATATTGTGAATATCTGGGGTCCAAGCACGGATCCCTGCGGAATGTCTATACTAGTTACTGCCTGCCATTTGTCAAAAGATATGTTGATTCCTTTTCTTTGTTTCCTGTCTGCTGACAAGTAATAATAATATCCATCTATTTCAATACACTACATCCAATCCCATACGTTTTAATGTCCTATGCTAATCTCTTATGTGGGACTTTGTCAAAATTCTTCTAAAAGGGGCAGCACGGTAGCATGGTGGTTAGCATAAATGCTTCACAGGTCCAGGGTCCCAGGTTCGATTCCCGGCTGGGTCACTGTCTGTGCGGAGTCTGCACGTCCTCCCCGTGTGTGCGTGGGTTTCCCCCGGGTGCTCCGGTTTCCTCCCACAGTCCAAAGATGTGCGGGTTAGGTGGATTGGCCATGCTAAATTGCCCGTACTGTCCTAAAAGGTAAGGTTAAGTGGGGGGGGGGGGGGGTTGTTGGGTTACGGGTATAGGGTGGATATGTGGGTTTGAGTAGGGTGATCATTGTTCGGCACAACGTCGAGGGCCGAAGGGCCTGTTCTGTGCTGTACTGTTCTATGTTCTGTGTTCTAAGTCCAAATAAAACACATAAAACACATGGCTTCCCCTTGACAACTCTACTAGTCACAAAAATCAAAGAATTACACTGGATTTGTAAGACATGATTTCCCTTTCGTAAATCCATGCTGACTCTGTCCAATCCTGTGACTGTTTTCCAAATGCTCTGCAAGTAAATCTTTTATAATGGATGCCAGCATTTTCCCCACTCCCAATACTCTAATACCACTTTCCAACACTTAGCCCATAGCCTTGTATGCCTTGGCATCACAAGTGCACATTTAAATACTAAATACTCTGGGATGTTAATTATCAGGCCCTGGAGATTTATTGGCCTTCAATCCCATCAATTTTCACACCACCATTTCCCTACTAATACATCCCATACTAATATTTTTACTTACTTTATTCCCCCCAACAGTATGCAAAGTGGTATATCTGTTTTTCAGAGGAATGGCCACAGGAGATTCCTGCATTACCTTCCTAGTCCTCTTGCTCTGCTTGGTGGTCACCCATTTCTTTCCTTCCTGCAGTGTGACCACTTTTTTAAATGTGCTATCCATCATACTCTCTACCTCACGATGCTCCACAGTTACCCCAGCCGCTCATAAAGCTCGGAAACCCAGGCATCCTGGAACGTCAGCTGGAGAAATCCTGCACACATGTCGATCCGGGCACTGGGAATGTTTCCTGCTTCCCACATAGAGCAGGAGGAGCATGCCATGGCTTTGCGCTCTCCTGCCATGACCTATCCCTTTAAAATAAACCTTTTGGAAGATTTCTAAAAATCAAATAATATTAATTGCTCTTCTTCCCTAGTCCTTGTTACTACAGAATATAGCACTTACAAACTATAGACCACAAAATATAGGCCTTATAAACGATAAGCGATAAAAGTAGTGAACACTTATCCAACCATACTCACCCAATCAGCTGTCTCCACTTGTGCGCATCACTTTTGAATCCTGACCTCACTTCAGGAGTTCCAAACTCCACACTAGCACTTGGCTCTCAGTCTCACTCTTAGCTGCACACTTTTATCCTCCCAGCTCCACTCTCAGTCTCAATCTTTCTCACGTTGTTTCATCTCCCTGGCTCCACTTTCAGTCTTGCTCTTTCTTGCATTATTTTACCTCCCCGGCTCCGCTCCCAGTCTCACTCTTTCTCGTGCCCTTTTATCTCCTGGCTCCGTTCCCAGTCTCGCTCTTTCTCGCACTCTTTCATCCTACCAGCTCGTCTCCCAGGCTCACTCTTTCTCAAGCTCTTCTCTCCCCGATTCCACTTTCCTAACAATTCTGTGATTGTGATCCTGCCAAAGACGAACTTGCTACCACAAGGAATATTGAGGTGACTAGCTGAGATGGAATTAAGGGGAAGTTAGCTAAGTACATGAGGGAGAAAGGAATAGACGCAAATGCAAACATGAAGCATAAACACCAGTACAGACCAGTTGGATCAAATAATCAATCTCTCGTAAAATATTAGGCAGGAAAATTTGTTACGAACTTGTGAAGTGTTTAACTGCCAATGGCATAAAGCATTATTTTCCATCCCTGATTACTTACTTTACTATTGAAATGGTGAATCAATTCCAAAGGTTTCAGTGGTAATAGAGTTGATCTCTGCAAGAGGATTTTGATCTCTGGATTGGGACTCTGACATTGGAGTCAAATGCAGGTCCCGACTGTGCAATGGGTCAGCAGCAGTCACCCAACATGGAGTTTGACTAGATTGGCCAATTAGCGACCAGACGGTGCGCTCAATCAAGAACAACGGTGTGCTCTGGAGGCCAGCAGGCCAATAGGAGGTCATCCAGCCCAGAAGGAGCTGCAGCCAGCCTCCATCTTGAGGTGCCCTTTCAGCAACTTTCAAAGATTTTAAATAACAAAATGGCCACAGCAGCCACACGATCATTTTTGGAGCCCGTCCACAGGGTGGCCAGTGGCTACAGCTGGGGTTAGATGGGTGGCGATGTGGGGTGTGGTGGGCTCAAAGTCTTCCTGAAGTGCTAGACCCTTGTCCTGTCACTGTGAAGCTGCTGTGCTCCAGGCGGTCCAGGTGAAACGCAGGGTCAATCTCCGATCATTCTAGTCAATCTCTGATCATTGACGTTATTGGCCTCTTAATTAGCTTAACAGGTTCACCTCTGCTGGTGGGTGGGCAGCTATTCCGTCCCGACCCAGCCTCTGGGAAAGTGAATCGGGGATAGGGAGAGGGGAGGGATAGTGCCGGTAAACAGACACACCAGTCGACAGACTGCAATTACGTGTCTGTCCCCCTCCGTTCCCGACCCAATATCAGGGCAGAAATCCTGCCTGAGGGTGAGTTAGAATCATAGAATCACTAAAGTGCAGAAGGAGGCCATTGATCCCATCGAGTCTGCACTGAACGTCTGAAAGAGCACCCCACCCAGGCCCATGGCCCCATCCCATCCCTGCAGCCCAGTAAGCCCACCAACACTAAGGGGAAATTTAGCATGGCAAGCCACCTAACCTGCACATCTTTGGACTGTGGGAGGAAACCGGAGCACCGGAGGGAACACACGCAGACACGGGGAAAAAGTGCAAACTCCACACAGTCACCCGAGGCCGGAATCGAACGCGGGTCTCTGGTGCTGTGAGGCAGCAGTGCTAACCATTGTGCCACCGTGCCACCCTAGGGAGCTCTGGTGTTCAGGAAAACATTCCTCCTTGAAGCAACACCACCAAAAGCCGGGTTGGATGATTATTCATTTCATTGCTGTTCATGTGTTACATTTTTCTCCATGACAATAGCCATTTCACTTCATAGTGGTTTACTGCACATTCAATAATTTTTGTCAGCCATATAAATAAATTTTCCTTTCTCAAGTTTAAATAGAGCCCCATACATATGGTAGGAATAGTATCATTCGATGATGTATTGAATGTAGCTTGTGCATAAATTATACTGCCCTCATAGAAAATGCAGACTGATCCAAATGATATGCAGTATGGGTTCTAAATTCATTAATATCTTTATCCCACAAAATATTGCAGTTGAAAACAATTCCTCAAGAGCTGAAGCGCAGCAATTGCTTGAAGAGCACTCTGTTTATCCAAAAGATCCCATTGTAAATGATTACTGAAACACGTTTTTGTCAAAGTGGATGTGCTAAAAGGAACATGTGGAGGTTTCCTGATCTCTTTGTTTTGGTGGGATTCGCATCAATAAAAATGGGTGGCTTCATTGGGCCGAGCTGTCTAATTCTCCTTGCTGCTCTCCGTATAAACAATGGTTATCAAAGAAGTTACGTTATGTATGGTACTTAAACAACCTGTTACTAGGGCAACACATGTTAAGAATGGAACACTTACCATAATCCACTTCATTAGATCTCTGTGGCAGCTAATTAAGTTAAGAGGTTTCTAATAATAATGCTGTATACTTTCATTTGTAAAACGCCTTATCAGTTTGAAGAGCACTTCAGACGGTGAATTATTTTCTGAAGGGCAGAAATTGTCATTATGTGGGTGGGTAAACATGACAGCAATTCAGCATCGGATCGTCCCAGAAAAAGCCATGACATGGCTGCCCAATTAAACTTACTTCTTTATAACTTATTGATGAGGGAGGAAACAGGTAACACCTATAATGCTCTCTTGTCCTGTTTTGCTCTGGCAATGGTGAATGTACACAGTAAGAAGTCTTACAACACCAGGTTAAACTCCAACAGGTTTGTTTCAAACACGAGCTTTCGGAGAGCAGCTCCTTCTTCAGGTGACTGGAGAGGTATGATCCAGAGGCATTTATCTAGACAAAGTCAGCGATGCCGGACAATGCTTGGAATGCGAGAATTTGCAGGTAATCAAATCATTACAGATCCAGAGAGAGGGATAATCACAGGTTAAAGAGGTGGGAATTGTCTCAAGCCAGAACAGCTGGAGAAATGTTCCCTTCCAGTCGGGGAACACTTCAGCAGTCAAGGGCATTCAGCCTCGGATCTCCGGGTAACCGTTCTTCAAGGCTGTCTTCAGGACACTCGACAACGTAGAATTGCAGAGCAAAATCTTATAGCTAAGTTCTGCACGCATGAGTGCGGCCTCAACCGGGATCTTGGATTCATGTTGCATTACATCCACCCACCACCATCTGGCCTGGACTTGCAAAATCCTACCAACTGTTCTAGCTTGAGACAATTCACACCTCTTTAACCTGTGATTATCCCTCTCTCTGGATCTGTAATGATTTGATTACCTGCAAATTCTCGCATTCCAAGAATTGTCCGGCATCGTTGACTTTGTCTATATAAATGTTTCTGGAACATACCTCTCCAGTCACCTGAAGAAGGAGCAGCGCTCCGAAATCTCGTGTTTGAAACAAACCTGTTGGACTTTAACCTGGTGTTGTAAGACTTCTTACTGTGCTCATCCCAGTCCAACGCCGGCATCTCCACATAATGGTGAATGTGATACATGTATTCATCTTGCTGTAGACGGTCTTGGTCAGCTCGCTGATAGAATGGTGCGTGATGTTACAGACATCAAGTGAGACTGTCTGGTCTCCCCGCCATCGGCAAGTGGCGGGATCTTCTGGTCCCACTATTGCCGGAAACCTGCAGTGGGGTGCGCCATCAGCGGGACCGGAAGATTCCATCGGCGTGAACAGCCGGAAGATCTCACCCATCATCTGCAATGACCCCACGGTGTATAAGTTAAAGGCCACGATGACCTTGACAGTCACCGACAGTACTGTTTGGGGTTCCAGTTGTGGCTATAGCTCAGCTAAATTTTATTTCATTATATTGCATTGTTTAGAGGTACTTAAAAAATCCACCATCATATTATTTTAGCTACTACTTGATTTTACGATTTAAAAAAAAATTTAACAGATTATGCATGGAGTTACCAGTTTGAATCTCAGTAATTGTACCTTGGTCTTCAATGTTCAGATTCTTCAACAGCCACTGGACGATGTCTGTACCTGCAAGGTGACCAGAAAGATAGTCTGAATTAGTATAAACCCGAACAGGTGCTGGAATGTGGCGACTAGGGGCTTTTCACAGTAACTTCATTTGAAGCCTACTTGTGAAAGTAAGTGATTTTCATTTTTCATTTCAAATTGGTTTAATAATATTAGTAGACCTGGAATGCCTTTGCTCAGATTGAAGTTACTGGATATGCAGCCTTCCACTGTCAGAAGTGCTATACTATATAACACGCACTATTAACTCACTATTAACACACAGAGAACAAAGAACAAAGAAAAGTACAGCACAGGAACAGGCCCTTCGGCCATCCAAGCCTGTGCCGACCATGCTGCCCGACTAAACTAAAATCTTCTACACTTCCTGGGTCTGTATCCCTCTATTCCCATCCTATTCATGTATTTGTCAAGATGCCCCTTAAACGTCACTATCGTCCCTGCTTCCAGCACCTCCTCCAGCAGCGAGTTCCAGGCACCCACTACCCTCTGTGTAAAAAACCTGCCTCGTATATCTACTCCAAATTTTGCCCGTCGCACCTTAAACCTATGCCCCCGAGTAATTGACCCCTCGACCCTGGGGAAAAGCCTCTGACTATCCACTCTGTCTAAGCCCCTCATAATTTTGTTGACTCTATCATGGCGCCCCTCAACCTCCGTCGTTCCAGTGAGAACAAACCGAGTTTATTCAACCGCTCCTCATAGCTAATGCCCTCCAGACCAGGTAACATCCTGGTAAATCTCTTCTGAACCCTCGCTAAATCCTCAACATCGTTCTGGTAGTGTGGCGACCAGAATTGAACACTATACTCCAAGTGTGGTCTAACTAAGGTTCTATAAAGCTGCAACATAACTTGCCAATTCTTATACTCAATGCCCCGGCCAATGAAGGCAAGCATGCCGTAAGCCTTATTGACTGCCTTCTCCACCTGTGTTGCCCCTTTCAGTAACCTGTGCACCTGTACACCTCGATCTCTCTGACTTTCAGTACTCTTGAGGGTTCTACCATTCACTGTATATTCCCTATCTGCATTAGACCTTCCAAAATGCATTACCTCACATTTGTCCAGATTAAACTTCATCTGCCATCTCTCCGCCCAAGTCTCCAAACGATCTAAATCCTGCTGTATCCTCTGACAGTCCTCATCGCTATCCGCAATTCCACCAAACTTTGTGTCGTCTGCAAACTTACTAATTAGGGGCGGGATTCTCCCCTACCCGGCGTGACGGAGGGTCCCGGCGTAGGGGAGTGGCGCCAACCACTCAGGGGTCGGGCCTCCCCAAAGGTGGGGAATTCTCACCACCTTTGGGGGCCAGCCCCGCGCCGGAGCGGTTGGCACCAGAAGACTGGCGCAAAAAACCTGCGCCCCCGGCAGCGGGGCTGGCCGACAGGCTTTCGCCGGTCGGCGCATGCGCGATGTGGGGTTCTCTTCCGCTTCCGCCATGGCGAAGGCCGTGGCGGCCGCGGAGGAGAAATAGTGCACCCAGGGCACTGGCCCGGAGTCTGAGCGGGGTCCCTGATCGCGGGCCTGGCCACCGTGGGGGCACCCCCCGGGGTTCGATCGCCCCCCATCCCCCCTAGGGCCCGCTCGCGCCGCTGATCCCGCTGCTCCAGAGGTGGTTCAAACCTCGGCAGCGGGAGAGGCCTCCCAGCGGCGGGACTTCGGCCCATCCGGGCCGGAGGATCACCGCAGGGGCCTCTCCGATCGGAGTGGCGAGATTCCTGCCGCCGCCACTTCCCGGGTGGTGGGGAATCTCTGCCATGGCGGGGGCGGGATTTTCGGTGGCCCCAGGCGATTCTCCGACCAGTTTGCCCCAGACCAGTTACATTTTCCTCCAAATCATTTATATATACTGCGAACAGCAAAGGTCCCAGCACTGCCCCCTGCGGAACACCACTAGTCATAGCGCTCCAATTAGAAAACCACCCTTCCATTGCTACCCTCTGCCTTCTATGACCTCGCCAGTTCTGTATCCACCTTGCCAGCTCACACCTGATCCCGTGTGACTTCATCTTTTGTACCAGTCTGCCATGAGGGACCTTGTCAAGGGCCTTACTGAAGTCCATATCGACAATACCAATGCCCCACCTGCATCAATCATCTTTGTGACCTCTTCAAAAAACTCTATCAAGTTAGTGAGACATGACCTCCCCTTCACAAAACCTTGCTGCCTCTCACTAATATATCCATTTGCTTCCAAACGGGAGTAGATCCTGTCTCGAAGAATTCTCTCCAGTAATTTCCCTGCCACTGACGTTAGGCTCAGCGGCCTGTAGTTCCCTGGATTATCCTTGCTACCCTTCTTAAACAGAGGAACAACATTGATCATTCTCCAGTTCTCCGGGACATCACCTGAAGACAGTGAGGATCCAAAGGTTTTTGTCAAGGCCTCAGCAATTTCCTCTCTAGCCTCCTTCAGTATTCTGGGGTGGATCCCATCAGGCCCTGGGGACTTATCTACCTTAATATTTTTCAAGACACCCAACACCTCGTCTTTTTCGATCTCAATGTGACCCAGGCTATCTACACACCCTTCTCCAGACTCAACATCCACCAATTCCTTCTCTTTGGTGAATACTGATGCAAAGTATTCATTTAGTACCTCTCCCATTTCCTCTGGCTCCACACACAGATTCCCTTGCCTATCCTTCAGTGGGCCAACCCTTTCCCTGGCTACCCTCTTGCTTTTTATGTACGTGTTAAAAGCCTTGGGATTTTCCTTAAGTCTATTTGCCAATGACTTTTCTTGATACCTTCTAGCCCTCCTGACTCCTTGCTACTTTCCTTATATTCCACACAGGCTTCGTCTGTTCCCAGCCTTCTAGCCCTGACAAATGCCTCCTTTTTCTTTTTGACGAGGCCTACAATATCTCTCGTTAGCCAAGGTTCCTGAAATTTGCCGTATTTATTCTTCTTCCGCACAGGAACATGCCGGTCCTGAATTCCTTTCAACTGACAATTATGTCAGTTGCCGGGCAGGGCAATTATGATGCCATTAGACATGACTTAGGATGTGTAGGTTGGAGAAGTAGGCTGCAAGGGTTGGGCACACTGGATATGTGGAGCTTGTTCAAGGAACAGCTATTGCGTGTTCTTGATAAGTATGTACCAGTCAGGCAGGGAGGAAGGGGTCGAGCGAGGGAACCGTGGTTTACCAAAGAAGTGGAATCTCTTGTTAAGAGGAAGAAGGAGGCCTATGTGAAGATGAGGTGTAAAGTTTCAGTTGGGGCGCTTGATAGTTACAAGGAAGCGAGGAAGGATCTAAAGAGAGAGCTAAGACGAGCAAGGAGGGGACATGAGAAGTCTTTGGCAGGTAGGATCAAGGAAAACCCAAAAGCTTTCTATAGGTATGTCAGGAATAAAAGAATGACTAGGGTAAGAGTAGGGCCAGTCAAGGACAGTGGTGGGAAGTTGTGTGTGGAGTCTGAGGAGATAAGCGAGATACTAAATGAATACTTTTCATCAGTATTCACTCAGGAAAAAGATAATGTTGTGGAGGAGAATGCTGAGACCCAGGCTATTAGAATAGATGGCATTGAGGTGCGTAGGGAAGAAGTATTGGCAATTTTGGACAAGGTGAAAATAGATAAGTCCCCGGGGCCTGATGGGATTTATCCTAGGATTCTCTGGGAAGCCAGGGAAGAGTTTGCTGAGCCTTTGACTTTGATTTTTAGGTCATCATTGGCTACAGGAATAGTGCCAGAGGACTGGAGGGTAGCAAATGTGGTCCCTTTGTTCAAGAAGGGGAGTAGAGATAACCCCGGTAACTATAGGCCGGTGAGCCTCACGTCTGTTGTGGGTAAAGTCTTGGAGAGGATTATAAGAGATATGATTTATAATCATCTAGATAGGAATAATATGATTAGGGATAGTCAGCATGGTTTTGTGAAGGGTAGGTCATGCCTCACAAACCTTATCGAGTTCTTTGAGAAGGTGACTGAACAGGTAGACGAGGGTAGAGCAGTTGATGTGGTGTATATGGAGTTCAGTAAAGCGTTTGATAAGGTTCCCCACGGTCGGCTATTGCAGAAAATACGGAGGCTGGGGATTGAGGGTGATTTAGAGATGTGGATCAGAAATTGGCTAGTTGAAAGAAGACAGAGGGTGGTGGTTGATGGCAAATGTTCAGAATGGAGTTCAGTTACGAGTGGCATACCACAAGGATCTGTTCTGGGGCCGTTGCTGTTTGTCATTTTTATAATGACCTAGAGGAGAGCACAGAAGTTTGGGTGAGTAAATTTGCAGACAACACTAAAGTCGGTGGAGTTGTAGACAGTGTAGAAGGATGTTGCAGGTTACAGAGGGACATAGATAAGCTGCAGAGCTGGGCTGAGAGGTGGCAAATGGAGTTTAATGTCGAGAAGTGTGAGGTGATTCACTTTGGAAAGAAAAACAGGAATGCGGAATATTTGGCTAATGGTAAAATTCTTGGCAGTGTGGATGAGCAGAGGGATCTCGGTGTCCATGTACATAGATCCCTGAAAGTTGCCACCCAGGTTGATAGGGTTGTGAAGAAGGCCTATGGTGTGTTGGCCTTTATTGGTAGAGGGATTGAGTTCCGGAGCCATGAGGTCATGTTGCAGCTGTACAAAACTCTGGTACGGCCGCATTTGGAGTATTGCGTACAGTTCTGGTCGCCTCATTATAGGAAGGACGTGGAAGCTTTGGAACGGGTGCAGAGGAGATTTACCAGGATGTTGCCTGGTATAGAGGGAAAATCTTATGAGGAAAGGCTGATGGACTTGAGGTTGTTTTCACTAGAGAGAAGAAGGTTAAGAGGTGACTTAATAGAGGCATACAAAATGATCAGAGGGTTAGATAGGGTTGGCAGTGAGAGCCTTCTCTAGTACAAGGGGACATAGCCTTAAATTGAGGGGTAATAGATATAGGACGGAGGTCAGAGGTGGGTTTTTTACGCAAAGAGTGGTGAGGCCGTGGAATGCCCTACCTGCAACAGTAGTGAACTCGCCAACATTGAGGGCATTTAAAAGTTTATTGGATAAGCATATGGATGACAATGGCATAGTGTAGGTTAGGTGGCCTTTAGTTTTTGACTACCCATGTCGGTGCAACATCGAGGGCCGAAGGGCCTGTACTGCGCTGTATCGTTCTATGTTCTATGACACTTGAAAGCCTCCCACATGTCAGATGTTGATTTACCCTCAAACATCCGCCCCAATCTAGGTTCTTCAGTTCCAGCCTAATATTGTTATAATTAGCTATAATTAGCCTTCCCCCAATTTAGCACATTCACCCGAGGACCACTCTTATCCTTGTCCACTTTTTTTTTAAAAATAATTTTTATTGAAAATTTTTGAATATATACAATAACGCACCATAGTAAAATACCAAAAATAACAATAATATTAACAATCATAAACATTCGCCCCACCCCTATGCACAACACAGCATTTTAACAACAACACAAATTAACACAATATAAAGTTACAGAATAGAAGCTACAATAAGGAACCCCCCCCCCGGGGTTGCTGCTGCTATTGACCAAGATACCTATCTTTGCGCCAGGAAGTCCAGAAAAGGCTGCCATCGTTTATAGAACCCTTGTATTGATCCTCTCAGGACAAATTCGACCCTTTCCAGTTTTATAAATCCCGCCATATGACTGATCCAGGTCTCCACACTTGGGGGCCTTGCATCCTTCCACTGTAGCAGAATCCTTCGTCGGGCTACTAGGGATGCAAAGGCCAGGCCAGGACACCGGCCTCTTTTGCCTCCTGCACTCCTGGCTCTACCGCAACTCCAAAAATCGCAAGTCCCCACCCTGGTTTGACCCTGGATCCAACCACCCTCGACACCATCCCCGCCACCCCCTTCCAGAATTCTTCCAGTGCTGGGCATGCCCAGAACATATGGGCGTGGTTCGCTGGACTCCCCGAACATCTGGTGCACCTATCCTCACACCCAAAGAACCTACTCATCCTAGTCCCAGACATGTGGGCCCGGAGCAGCACCTTAAATTGGATGAGACTAAGCCTCGCACATGAGGAGGAAGAGTTGACTCTCTCCAAGGCATCCGCCCAAGTTCTGTCCTCTATCTGCTCCCCGAGTTCCTCCTCCCATTTAGCCTTCAGCTCCTCCACTGACGACTCCTCCACCTCCTGCACTACCTTATAGATGTCAGACACCTTCTCCTCTCTGACCCACACCCCGGAAAGCACTCTGTCCATCGTCCCCTGCGAGGGCAGCAAAGGGAATCCCTCTACCTGTCGCCTAGCAAACGTCTTCACCTGCAAGTATCTGAACATGTTCCCTTGGGGAAGGCCAAATTTAAATTTATCTTCCAGTTCCCCCAGGCCCGCAAACCTCCCGCCAATAAACAGGTCCCTCAATTTACTGACGTCCGTCTCCGCGCCGGCGCATGCGCGTGATTGCCGTCCCCCGGGCAACATGGCAGAGCCCTACAGGGGCCCAGCGTGGAGGAACATAGGGCCCCGCCCCCCGAATTGAGCCCTCGATTACGAGCCTGGCCACCGTGGAGGCCCCTCTCCCTGGAGTCAGATCCCCCCCGCCCCGCCCCCACCAGGACGGCCTCCCGCAGCCAGAACGCCGAGGTCCCGCCGGGTGGGACCATATGTAAACCACACCGGCGGGACTCAGCAGGCATTCGGCCCGTGGGGGGGACGCTTTCAACAGCCCCCAACCAGCGCCGCGGCGACCGCGCAGGTGCGATCGTCACCGATTCTCATGTCACTGGAGAATCAGTGGCCCGGCGTCGGAGCGCCCCCCCCCCCCCCCCCCCCCCCCCGGCGATTCTCCGGCCCGACGCTGACTCGGAGAATTCCGGCCCAGATGTTTGGAGCTTTGTGAGCTCTTGTGGTGGTATGATTAGCATAGCTGCCTGCCATTGGTGCAGAACACCGGCTTACCATTGGTCCTGGTCGGTCATGTGCCTCTCGACCGGTTGGTTGAGACCAGTCATGTGACGGCTCCCCGATTGGTCGAGAGGCTGAGTTAACCCCGCCTCCAGGGCGGGGTATAAATACCCAGTACTCCCAGCGGTCGTCCTTCCACTGTAATCGACCGCAGGGCTTAACATCTAGTACATTAAAGCCATACTTTTGTTCAGCAACTCGTCACGCGTTCAATTGATGGTACATCAGCTCTCAGATGCCTCCACTTCACCTCTGCGTCCTCGAGACGCAATCCCTCAATGTTCTTCCATGCCTACCTGAAGAAACCATCTACATTTTGGCCAGTTGCAATTCATCGACTCCCAGGTTTGATCTTCTCAGGGATGATTTGGGGACATCCCTAAAGAGGTTCCACTGTACTTGTGGGAGTCTCCTTCTGTGACCGAGTTCAAAGTGGAGAAGTTGCTTCAGGGGTCTGGTGTTAGGCAGGTAAATGACATGTCCTGCCCAGAAGATTTGGTAATTCCAGTATTAATAGACAAAACATCAGTTACGTTCAAACTGTCTACAACTAGTAGTCTACAAGAAGTCTTGTACAATACTGTTTAATTCTGTGCTTTTCTTACATTCACCTAAGAGCTGTCACTGATGATCTGCACTAATTGGTGCAATTATCATCTTTAAAACATTTATATAACTAGTTTAAGTATAAAACAGGAGGTCATGACCATTTATCCCTCGACCAAACTATGAAGCAGACACAAGAACATTTGGACAATGAGTGTTCCCTTCAAAGTTTTCATATTTCCTCGTATGATCTTTGGCTGTTGCATAACACCACAGAAAGTAAGTGTTAAAATTGGAAGAAAGAGAACATTTAAACATGGCAGCACTACTGATTATTCTACTTACTAGGGGGAGAAAGGTCAGGAAACAGAAATGTGTCAAATGGACCAGTATGCAAGGTGTAAACTGACAAAAAAAACTACCTCTGCTCCACAAAAGAGGAGAAGGAGCTAATCAGATGTCCAGCACTTGCAATGTCAAAGCTGGAAAATGGCTCACTTTTACTCTGTCACTGCTGTGATGACTGATTTTGGACCAAGTAGTTTACTGGTCTGCCAAAATGGTGTACACAATCAAGAGTTTCTGGAATCTCGACAAACTAATTGCAATAGATATTAAAACTGGCAACTGAGATCTCTATCTTTCCATAATAGTTTATCAGGATATAAAATATGCAGCTCAATTAACCATTGCATAATCTGGGAGTTTGGTTAAAATATATACCAGAGTGTCTGCTGTCAATGCACGATGGCCAACGCCATTACACTGGAATGTTGATATATTCCATTCTATGAGTGCACTGCCCAAAGACAGGTCCTTGGTCATTGTCTGCTGTTGCTTCATCCCCAGCCACTTTAGAATAGAATTCCTAAAGTGCAGAAGGAGGTCATTCGACCCATCAAGTGTGCACCCACCCTCTGAAGGAGCATCCTGCCTAGGCCCACTGCTTCACCCTATCCCCATAACTCCACTTAACCTGCACATCTCTGGACACTAAGCGGCAATTTAGCATGGCCAATCCACCTAACCGGCACATCTTTAGACTGTGGAAAGAAACCGGAGCACTGGAGGAAACCACACAGACACGGGGAGAACATGCAAACTCCACACAGACTGTCACCCAAGGCTAGATTTGAACCTGGGTCCCTGGCGCTGTGAGGCAGCAGTGCTAACCATTGTACCACAGTGCCGTAGTGGTGGTTTGCCATTGCTGTCTACTCTCAGGGGCAGGGCGAGGAGTCATGTCCCAAACCTACGTCTGCCAGATACGGAATGCAACGCATGCTGTTGACGTTATTCTCAACCAGACTTAGTCATCTAGCCAACCGAGCTGATGATACAAAATATTCACTCAACGCAGCAAATGGCTATGAATTGAATAGAATTATATAATTTATAAATAGCATGCAAAAACTGATCAACGTGTACTTGACCACAGTTAGAGCACTGAGTACAGGTTGGTGCCATTCCATTATAGGAAGCACCTTAAAAATGTAGGATGGACATTAATGCAATAAAAAGAAAGTTCTGCATTGAGTGAGGTGCCATCTTTTGGCCATAAGTCATTAAACCAAGGCCTGCTCAGGCGGATATAAAAGATTCCATGGTAAGATTTCGAAGATGAGTAAGCGAGTTCTCCTCGGTGCCCTGGGCAGTATCTATTCCTCAATCAACATCACTAAACTCAGGTTATCTGGTCGTTATCACACTGATTTTAGTGGGAGCTTTCTGTGCGCAAGCAGGTCAGCATGTTTCCTACATTAAAGCAGTGACTATGCTTGAAGAATATTTCATTGACTGTAAAGTGCTTCAGGAAGTCATGAAAGGAGCCATATAAATACAATTCCTTATCCTTCCTGAGACATGAAAGTGAATTGGAAGCAATCCGAATGCAGTTAGATATTACCATTGGGAAATCAGAGAAACTGAAGGATGAAGGTTCCATTGGCTAAGTGGGCTAGGCGCCCTATTGATTATTCATATGTTCGACAATTTATCACAATTTATTTTCCTGTAATTTCCGCTACTTTCATTTTCCTAATTTTATGCATTTCAATTACTGAAGTAAACATTTTTAAGTTCACTTAACTCTGCAAGTCTGGGTCCCACTATTGTGGGCAGGCTACAGATTGCGAGATCTCGTTAGACCTTGCAAGGTGTAACGACAGTCGGGAATCCTGGAAGAGTCCTCCCCGGGATCTACTGGCCTCATCCCGATTCCGGCGGGACACAGCCAATAAATCGTGTCCATTATCTCGTCCCGTCAGAATCATAATTGCAACAATCATATCACCTCTTAACGTCTTTCACAGATAGACATCTGTAATTTACATCATCTTTCTGCATAACCCATTCCGTCTCATCACCTCAATCATTTTTGTTGCTCTCTTCCATATCCGTTCAATATCTGCAACAGCCTCCTTCTACTGCGATGACCAGTACAGTATTCTAAACGCAGGAGACCAATGATTCATAATGTGGCACGGCACCCTCACAATTTTGACTCAATATTGATCTTTTACATTCCAACATCTGATTTGATTAATTCACTGCCACTGAGCATTACTGCAATGGCTTCAATTTATTGTCAATCTGGACTCCAAATTTCCCTTCGATTCTCATTATTGGGCTGGGTTCTCTGATTCCCCCCTCTGATCAGCAGCGTGCAGTTCGCTGGCAGCGGGATTCTCTACTCCTGCCACTTGACAATGGAGCAGAGAATCCCAGTGTCCATAGAATTCCAGCCATTATCTCTCCAGGAATGCTGGAGAGCGAACATTCATCAAAACTGCAGTTTTACATTTTTCCAAAAGTTCACATTTGCTGGAAACGAATATTCAGCTTTGAAGGTGATATATGAATTCCAATGATTGGAATTATTATTCGTATGATAACAACAGGAATACAACGGTAATATAGGCCGGAATTCTCAGGCCGTTCACTGGCCATGGGATTCTCTGATCCGGCTGGCAGCGCTCCCCCTGCCCGCTTCAATGAGAATTCCCATTGACAAATGCGCATTTCAAATAAAATGCTGATCACTGGAAACGTGGTAATACTGAACCGAACTTTTTCACCCCATTATTTTGCTTTGCTTTTTCTTTCTGGTCAACATTTTCTTTGGCATTTATCCTCTTTCTTTGAAACTCCTTTATTCTAATTGATCCCAAATGCTAAGCGCTGCCTCAATATCAATGTAATGAAACTAAACAATGCCAAGAAATAATCAGTCTCTACTTCTTTTCCTTTGGTTTCTGTAATATCCGAGTGATTGGTGACCACCAGGTTTGAACAACAACCTTAGAATAACTAGCACCACAGACTGGACCCTAATCCCTTATCCATATGTCTCAGTTAAACATACCATGTAAAGACTTTATGGATGCAATCCTCCAGCCATGCTGCGTTGGAAAGACAAATCGCCACGGCTCAACGTGGCCAGTGAAAGCCAGGAAATCCCACTCCTGGGATCTACCCGGCTCGCACCGCTTGCCAGATTGCGCTGAACCTCGTGAGATGTTGCGCGGCGAATCCCACCAGAATGAGAGGATCACGTTTTGGCAAATCTACATATTAGAGCGACGCAGTAAGCCTTATTCTAATATGCAGATTCCCGAGGTACCTGAGGCTTTGGGATTCAATCCCTTCGCCTCAGGAACCTCGGGCGAGCGCCGTTTGGTACTGGTCCCCACAAACGGAGATCTCCAAGGGGATTGGAAGCCCCGAGATGCATGCCCTTTGGGCAGGGTGGTGCCCTGGCACTGCTGATGCCAGCCTGGTACCCTGGCAGTGCGCACAATCGGGCCGGGATTGCTCGGTGTGGGTGTTGGGGAGTGCACGGGGTGGCCGGGGGACCCTCCCGTATTGCGTTCGGGCTCGGGGGGGGAGGTCGACGATTTTTTTTGTGGGCCTCAAGAGACGAGGGTGCCATTTGATCTCTCGCTACAATGGGGAGTTAAGCGAACGTAGCTCCCCATTGTAAAAAGCAGGGCTATGTGCAGCTTCAGCCGTGCATTCCCCATTCGGGCCCTGTATTCAAAGCGAGTCACATTGAATAGCCATGTGTTTCTCGGCACCACAAGAGCTGGGAAACATGCGGCTAAAGGCCCTCACGCGGAGGCTTTGTTTCCTTTTGGGAAGATCGTGCCCTATGACTATCCACTTTCATCTCCATCTTGTACGTCACCTACCAACACACCATACAGCTGTCAGCAGTGGGCAATCCTGGGTATGAGAATTTTAGTCCGGTCAGCCATATATGGTATTGTCTCAGGTTGAAGCTTTGTTATCCTTGGCTCAGCTGCCATAGTTTCAATGGGGTGAAGGGTTTGAATTCTGAAAGCAAAGCTGGCAGTAACTCCACAGCACATTGTAATCTCACAATAAAGCTTCCAAATTCAGCAATGTGATATCAACAAAGAGTCTAATGACACCAAAAATATGGCAATGGGTTGTTGCACCTGAACCTATGCATAATAAAATGTACCTGCTGAATCAATTCCAATTATCTCAACTATTTATTCCTTTATGCAGCCAGGATGGATTTGCATTACCTTCTGTTCTTAAAATACTTCCTACTAACTCCTTCCCTCCCCCAAGCAAGGTGATACTATCAATGAGCCTGACTGCTGCCTTTCAGATCATGCATCTTCCTGCATATGAACACTTCCTGGTGGTAAAAATGTAGAAGTTTCAATGATTCCCTGCCTTTTAATGTCAGGAACTTGTTTGAATCTGATGTCGAGGCATAAATATGCACTTTTTCAAAAGTGAAGACCAATAACTTTTAGAAAGAACTTTGAATAGTTGAAAGGTTGACCTGAAAGGATTTTACATTTTAAGACTTTTACTGTAACAAACAAACTAAAAGCACCTTTGACTAAACACTATTTCAGTATGCAACTTAAAATTTTAGACTATAGCAAAGGGTCCCCATTTAACATTTAAACATCCAAAAATTGTTCACCAGATGTGGGCAATGCTGCAAAAGGCAGAATGTTTTGCCCATCCCTAATTATCCCGAGAAGCTGGTGGCGAGCCACAATCTTGAACTGCTGCAGGCCATCTGCTGTAGGTACACCTGCAGAGCTGTGAGGAAAGGAGTCTCAGGATTTTGACCCAATGACAGTGAAGATATGTTCAGTCTGTCACTACTGTGATAATACTGCAAGCCCTTCACATTCTTCAAACTCCCTAACTTACAACTTCCACAAATGTTGTTGGAGATCCTGGGCTGGATTCTCTGTCGGCGGGATCCTCTGCTTCGCTAGCAGCGCACTCCCTGCCGTGGATTTCCCGAAGGTGTGGGAGTGCCACAATAGGAAACCCCATCTGCCGGCTGCTGGGATGGAGGATCCCGCTGCTAGCGGGGGAACGCCGCACCAGGAAACGGATGCGGCGGGACGGAGAATCCCATCCCGTCTTTCAGATGAAATATAAAACAACAATCCAATCTGTCAACTCAGGGGCAGCTTCAACATGCCCAGTTATTATCCCTTAACTTGTGCCAGATGTGGCTCAGTTGGTCGCACTTTTACCTCTGAGTCACAAGGTTCTGGGTTCAAGTCCCACTCTGGTGCTTGAGTGCAGAAAAAAAGAGGAGGTACCATATTTTGGATGAGATGTTAAACTGCTCCTTCAGTGGATGCAAAAGATCACATGGCACTGTTTTAAAGAAGAGTAGAGGAGCTATCCCTGGCCAATATTTATCCCTCAATCAACATCACGAAAAATAATTATGTGGGGCGGGATTCTCCGACCTCCCGCCGGGTTGGCGAATCGCCGGGGCCGACGTCAATCCCGCCTCCGCCATGTCCCGAATTCTCTGGCACCGGAGATTCGGCAGGGGCGGGAATCGCTCCTCGCCGGTCGGCGCCCCCTGCCCCCCCCCCCCCCCAGCGATTCTCCGGCCCGTGATGGGCTGAAGTCCCGCCGCTGTCATGCTGTTCCCGCCAGCGTGAATCAAACCACCTACCTTACCGGCAAGAGCAGGCGGCGCGGGCAGGCTCCGGGGTCCTGGAGGGGCGCGGGGCGACCTGGCCCTGGGGGGTGTCTCCACGGTGCCCTAGCCCGCGATTGGGGCCCACCAATTGGCGGGCGGGCCTGTGCCGTGGGGGCACTCTTTTCCTTCTGCCTTCGCCATAGTCTTCACCATGGCGGAGGCGGACGTGACCCCCTGCCCTGCGCATGCGTGGGGATGATGACAGCAGCTGCTGACGCTCCAGTGCATGTGCGGACTTCCGCCGGCTGGTGAAGCCCCTTCGGCCCCGGCTGGCATGGCGCCAAAGGTCTTCCACGCCAGCCAGAGGTGCGCCAACTACTCAGGCGCGGGCCAAGCCCCTCAATGTTAGGGCTTGGCCCCTAAAGGTGCGGAGACTTCCGCACCTTTGAGGCGGCCCAACGCCGGAGTGGTTCACGCCACTCCATCACGCCGGGATCCCCCGCTCCGCCAGATAGGGGAGAATCCCGGCCCAGGCATTCATAGAATTTACAGTGCTGAAGGAGGCCATTCGAGTCTGCACCAGCTCTTGGAAAGAGCAGCCCAGTCAAGCCCATACCTCCACCCTATCCCCATAAACCAGTAACCCCCAGTAAAGGCAATTTAGCAAGGCCAATCCACCTAATCTGCACATCTTTGAATTAACACATTGCTGTTTTGAGAGCTGATTGTGGACAAATTGGCTGCTATCTTCTCTATATTCCAAGAAGTGGATCCACTTAGAGAAGTACTTGATTGACTTTGAGATGCCTGGTGATCATAAAAATTTCCATATAAATACATGTCCTTCCTTAAGACAGCCAGAAACAGGCTGAGCAGTAATTTATCATAATATTGCTTGTGGATCCTTATTTTGTGCAAATTAGCTGCTGCATTTGCCTATACAACAACAGTTCTAATTTGTTTGTTATTTGTTCTAGGGGTTCTGCTTCTACCCTGAAGAGTATTACAAACCCAGACCAGACCCCAGCAGTGGCTAGGACAATGGACAGAAGCGCCAATTTTAAATTTTAATTTTGTAAGACTGCGAGGAAAGGACACTTCATACCAGGAGTGATTTCACACAAAATAAACTTTATTACTAACACAGTATTAAAATATCTTTAAATTAAAACCAGAAAATAGCTTGCAATTAACCCTCAAATAATGCTAATCAATACAGTGACACAATAGCCCTTAACTGCTATCTTCATTTTCACTCAAACAACAAAACCATCTCGAGTCCCAGTCCATTTTTGAATACAGTTAGCATACTCTGGAATATTGCTGCGTAGATATGTCCTGAAAACTCCACTTTTAGAGAGGTCTTTTGAGAAAGAGACTTCAAAGAAAGAGACCTGGCACCCTGTCAGAATAATGCAGAATCTTTGGCTGTTTTCTTCAGAAACTGCATCTCAGCTTGCCTCCCACCCACAGACTAACTCTTAGCCTCAACACCGGAATGCTTCAGTCCTTGGCCTCCCCCATTAACTGCATCACCTTACGAAACTGAACACAATAATTAACTACTGCACAGGAAACCCTCTTAATATAAATAAAAATCCAATAGCTCAAACTTTTACGATGCTTTAATTGCATATCTGACTCCTGAAAAGCCAAGCTGTCTTGCAAACCAGGATTTTTAGAAACATGACTGCAGCAGTCAAGCACGTACCAACCCAGGCTTTTAACCCTTATTGTACCAAAATCATATAATACCATGGGCGCAATTCTCCGCACTCACGACGGTGCGGAGAATAGCGTGGCTCGTAAAATTCTACGGCCACGCTGGCCCCACGCCCTCCCGCTATTCTCCCCCCCCCCCCACGCCCGACTCCCGATACGAATCGCTGCCGACGTTTTTTTACGGCCAGCAGTGATTCTCAGCTGTTCGATGGGCCGAGTTCCCAGCCCTTTACGGCTGTTTTTACGAACGGCAAACACACCTGGTTTGGCCGTTCGTAAAAACGGCCGTAAAGTCCCGATTTTTAAAACCATGGCACCGATTGACACGGCGGTACCACGGCCGTGCCAAGGGTGCCATGGGCCCGCGATCGGTGTCCCTCCGCCGCCCCGCTGTATCCATTCGCGGGGCGGCTGAGGGGCATCCCGGCCTGCGCATGCGCGGGTTTCGCTCAAATGCGCAATGACGTCATCCGCGCATGCGCGGGTTGGAGTCTTCCAATCCGCGCATGCGTGGCTGACGTCATATGACGCGTCAGCCGGCGCTAACTCTGGCAAGCGGGCTTTACGAAATTCGTTAAGCCCGCGATGCCGGAGTTTACGGCGGCGGCATGCTAGCCCCGACCGGGGACCAGAATCGGTTCCCGGTCGGGGAGGGGGGGGGGGGGGGGGGGGGGCTGGCGTCAAACCCGCCCGGATTTGACGCCAGCCTTACGATTTCTCCCCCTCTGGGAGAATCGCGCCCCACATATCTGAAATTCCTACATTCAAGGCATGGTGGCACAGTGGTTAGCACTACTGACTCACAACCCCAGGGGCCCAGGTTCGATCCCGTCCTTGAGTGACTATCTGTTCTCCCCCTGTCCTCTGGGTGCTCTGGTTTCCTCCCACAGTCCATAGATGTGCAGGTTTGGTGGACTGGCCATGACAAATTGTCACTTAGTGTCCAGGGGTGTGCAGGTTTGGTGGGGATAGGGTGTGGGAGCGGCCCTGAGGTAGGCTGCTCTTTCAGAGGGTCAATGCAGACTAAATGGGCCTAATGTGCTCCTTCTGTTGGGATTCTATGATCCTCTTATCAAAACTGAATACTTTATTGCTTATCCTTAGCTGCCCGAAGAGTTAACCGCACAATGTGAGAGTGAAATCACATGTAGGCCACGCCAGGTAGGTCACAAAGTACGTGGACATTTTTCTGGCTTTAGTTCACAAATTGAAAGATTTAAATTGCTGTGATAGGTTTGAAACTCAGGTGTGGGGTGTTAATCTCGTACCATGCCACTATGCTACCAAATCCATTGTTTCACTGGCTGCAAGACACTGAAGATATGAAAGGTGCTCAAAAAAAATGGTTCTTCCTTTTTTTTAATGAAGCCTGGGAACGTAAGAGGAGCTAGTCACACTTTTCAAAAATGCATTGTACTAAATTCTAAGAACTCCATATCGAGACACAATGAAGCAAGGTGGTAAAGAGTTAAGCACCAGGCATACGTCACACTATGAGATTGGATTAAAATTACAGTTTTGCTGACATGGTTTAAACACAATTGTTTCACAGCTCCAGGGTCCCAGGTTCGATTCCGGCTTGGGTCACTGTCTGTGCGGAGTCTGCACATCCTCCCCGTGTGTGCGTGGGTTTCCTCCGGGTGCTCCGGTTTCCTCCCACAGTCCAAAGATGTGCAGGTTAGGTGGATTGGCCATGATAAATTGCCCCTTAGTGTCCAAAATTGCCCTTAGTGTTGGGTGGGGTTACTGGGTTATGGGGATAGGGTGGAGGTGTTGACCTTGGGTAGGGTGCTCTTTCCAAGAGCCGGTGCAGACTCGATGGGCCAAATGGCCTCCTTCTGCACTGTAAATTCTATGATCTATGATAAGGTTGATCTTGCAATGCTGAAGTTCTCCCACTGCCCTGTTGCAATGTGATGAGAGACTGGTGGAACCCTCAAGGAGGTATTGTAGATGAGTGGAAGTGATCCTGCTGGAATGAGAAGATCTTTGGAGGTGGCAAAACTGGCAGCGGGAAGCAACCAGATTTGTTCACACATTAGCCAGGTGAGGCAGTCAGAGTAGAACTTTTACCAGACTGACCTGCTGTTAGAAGAGGGCTGGTAGTGGGTCTAAACCTGTTAATGAGATAAGTGGGTTTTGCCATGGCTATTTAACTCAGCTCTGGCATTAATACCATGCTTCCAAATCAATTACAGTGCAGGTCTGATGGCAGCCTTCTTTTGTCAATTAAACATTTGTAGTTAAAATGATCATGTTAGGGGTCAGAAGAGTTACATTCCAGATTGGTTTCTCAGGTTTCTGCCAGTACAAGAACAGAGGGCAACATCATAAGGTTGCCCCCTAGCCCACCATCTTGCAGGAGCAGAGACAACAGAACGCCAGGGAGGATCAGAGAACCAGAGGTGCACCCTGCAGTGATAGTCACCCAGACCGATGCATAAGAGGAGGATGCCTTGGAGGTTGGCTGGGTGGCCGAGTGCATGGCCACTGGCAATGGGCAGGTGGGGTGGCTCCCAGGACCATACCTGGTGACAGGATTGGCAATCACACTAATGCTAATTTGCCCTCACCACAAACTGAAATGTGAATATCTGCGTAACATTGACATTTTAGCCTTTTGTTATGACCATATATTAGGACATGTGCAAGAGCAGGAACTGTAGCTGTAATGTACTCAAATTACCTGATTTCAAAGCACTGACCTCAGTGGGTAGTAGAAATACAACTCCACTTGTAACTAATTTAAAAAATATATCTGTTTGTCAGATCATCGGTGGAGGTAATGCAATTTTAGCAATTCAGCTGTCAACAATTTCATGTATAAAATGGAATTCCTTTCAGAGGGCAGGCATTGATTATAAGAGTTTTTAAGCTCCGTTTTTACACATTTAGACAGGGGCACTAGAAAAGTCAGAATGTATTTTTGGTTATAATTAATTTACTCCATGTTATTTCCATCAGTGTCAATGTCACAAAATGCAGTGGCATCATACATACGTGTCGAGAAAATTCCTGTCGACGACTTTACTGGCAAATCTACAAACCATTTTTCTGAACAATTTGTGTTTTTACAGGGTGCTACATATTTTTTTTAATTCCAATGTGTTTAAGAGGTGTGAGAAAAAAAGACGTGTAGGCAAGGGGAGAGGAGTGAAAATGTATATAGTCCGGGATTCTCCGAGCCGCAATCGCGGGGACCGGAGAATCGCCACAAATCGTGCGTGGTTGACGTGGCGCCGGTTGGGAGCCATTGAAAGAGGTCCCGGCGGCGATTTTCCGCTGACAACTGGCCAAGTTCCCGCCGGTGTGGTTCACTCATGGTTCCACCTGGCGGGGACTCGGAGTGGCGACTGCGGACTCAGTCCGCGGCCGCCCTGGTGGGGGGCGGGGACCTCCAGGACGGCCAGGCGCGCAATCTGGGGGGGGGCCTATATTGTCGGGGCCGGCCCACCTTGTGGGTCTGCCATGTTGTGGGGGGCTGCCGCCGCAGGCCGCTGGCGCGCACGTGCGCGGATCCAAAGCCGAGGATCACTCTGGATTTTCCCCAAAGTCCAGAGTGATTCGCACCCGTTTTCTCGCCGTCTTGAGGCTGTCGATTTGTGGCACGGCGCGGCCGCTTTGGAGGAGGCAAAGCATCGCGGAAGCGGCGCCGCCCCTGATTTGGTCGGGAGCTCGGATTCGCCGGCCGTTCGCCGAACCCGATTTCACATCGAATCCAGCCCCAGGTATGTTCAAGGTTTGAACTCACCATACGCTGTTAGCTGGCCTCAACCAAGATCACAGTACTGTTTTTGACAAAGAGTCCTCCAGACTCAAAACATTAGCTCCCTTCCGTCCCCACAGATGCTGTCAGACTTGCTGCGATTGTCCAGTATTTTCTGGTTTTTTTTGCCACAGTATAGTTGCTCTGGTGCATTAGCATCAATTTTCATGGCTTAGAATTTCTCACCCCTGTTCACTGTGCGATGACTCCTGCTGGAAGGGTATGTGCGTCAATGTCATATGCGGACTCAGTTGTGATGATCCGTGTAGTTAAGTAACTTGACAACTTTTTTGAATACAGATACAAGTGTCAGTGTCTTTGACAGAGCATCCGAAGTACAGAATTTCATTTTTGAAACTTTTACCGGAATTTTGAATCATCGTTTGATCCAACAATCAATTCTTGAATCTATTTTTGTATTTTAAACCGCTAATTATCAGGAGTGACAATCTAAATTTTGCCCACCTTTCTGAACATGTAAAAAGCAGATGAAAGATTTAGGACATGTATTTAAAATGTTTATGTTTTATTGTATGTGGGATAGTTGTAAAGTGGGGAGAGCATGTTGTTGTAATGGAATTGGCAGTTTTGGGAAATGTTAATTATATTTCTGGAACTGTTGGAGGGAGGAGATTTAGGTTTGGGTGTCTGTTTTCTTCCGATACTGTTTGATGTTAAAATTGGGTTCGGGTTGGGGGATTGTTATTGATACATAGCATGGTAGGGTTTGTCTTTCTTTTTAACCCTCGGTGGGGGCCACCTGGCTAGTATTTTACTAGTTAATGGGCGTGCAGAGGGGAGATGGCTGCAGCTGGCTACCTATGGGGGGGGGGGGGAGCATGGTATTGATTAATAAGAGGGTGGATTTTTCAGCGGCCAACATTATGAAAAAATGAAAATCGCTCATTGTCACAAGTAGGCTTCAAATGAAGTTACTGTAAAAAGCTAGTGATTTGAAACAAACCTGTTGGTCTTTGACCTGGTGTTGTGAGACTTCCTATTGTGCTCACCGCAGTCCAACGCCGGCATCTCCACATCACAAATTTTATTCAGAGGGTGCTGTTGTCTATTCCTGATCTCGATATGCATCGGTTAATCATGGGGGGGGGGGGGGGGGGGGGGTACGTCAAATGTATGTTGGACTCAAGTCTGGACAGGTCAAGTCCCAAGTCCTTCACTATATCAGGGGGTGGCAAAGGTGGTCATGGAATAGATCGGGGGCAGCCAGTGCAGATTTAGACATCCGAGTGACAAGGAGCTTTCTTTCTTTTTCCATGTTCATTGGCTTTACTCCCGGATAGAATTTTTGGGGTGGGGAGGACTTTGATCGCTGGGGTCAGGGTTGTGGGGTACTCGGTGACAGTAAAATTGAATCATGATGTGGATCTGTTGTTGGAGCCGGCTCGCTCTGCGGGGCCCCCATGGAGGTTGGACATGGCGTTGCTCGCAGAGAAGGGTTTTTGTGAGCGGGTCCTGTGCCATTAAGGAGTATACGGAGTTGAATAAGAATGGGGAGGTCTTGCTCTCCACATTCTAGAGAACATTGAAGGCAGTTATTAAGGGGAAGATAATTTTATGTAGGGATAAATCTGGGAGGAGGGAGAGGCAGAGGCTGGTGGACTCTACTCTGGAGGTGGACGCCAATATTCGTGTACCCCAATGTTGGAGTTTTTGGCAGAGGGAAAGAGGTTACAGATGGATTTAAGTAATTGTCAACGGGAAAGGTAGTGAGCCAACTTCATCACATGAGGGGGACGTTTTATGAGTTTGTGCAAAGGCCTGTTAACTCACCAGCTGAGGCAGCAGGCTGCCCCCTCGAAGATAGTTCAGATCAGGGACTTGGATGGGGGGAGGGGATTGGTTTCAGCCCTAGCGCTCAATGAGGTGTTTGAGACCTTTTACTGTGGGCTATATGACTCTAAGCCTCTGGAGGAGAAATCAACAATGGGACAATTTTTAGGTGAGTTGACCTTTCCAGAGGTGGAGCGGGATAGAAGGCAGGAGTGGAGGTGCCGATTGGGCAGGAGTAGTTCTTGAGTTGTATTTATCTAATGCAGGCAGGTAAGGCACCGGGTCCGGGCGGATTCCTGTTGAATTTTATAACCAGTTTGCTGGGCTGTTGGTTCCACTGATGTTGGAGATGTTCAACGATTCTTTGTCTTGGGGGGTACTATCGGCCACTCTGGTGTAGGCACAATCTCATTGATCTTGAAAAAGGTCAAGGATCCAACCGAGTCTCGGTCATACTGACCTATTTCTGTGTTAAATGCTGATGCAAAACTGTTGGCAAAGGCGCTGTCAACTCGTTTGGAGCCTTGCCGGCCAGGGGTGGTTTCAGAGGAACAGACAGGGTTTGTTAAGAGACGGCAACTGGCAGCAAACATTAGGAGACTCTCGAATGTGGTGCTGTCAACCTCCTCCGTGGTCGAGCCAGAAGTGATTACCTTGATGGACGCAGAGAAGGCGTTTGATCGGGGTGGGCTGAGGTACCATTTTGAGGTTATAGAACATTTTGGTTTGGGGCTGAATTTTATATCCTGGGCCCACTGCGAGTGCCCGTACAAATGCTGTGAGCTTGGTGTACTTTCAATTGAACAGGGGCATGAGGCAGGGGTGCCCATTATCCCCATTGCTGTTTGCTTTAGCAATCAAGCCGTTGACCAGTGCGGTTCGATTGTCTCCTAAGTGGAGGGGGATAGAGCAGGGAGGGAGTGTAGGGTGTCCTTGTATGCGGACGATTTGTTGTTGTACATTGCGGATCCTCTCTCCAACATGGCGGAGGTAATGAAGATGTTCAGGAAGTTTGGTTCCTTCTCGGGTTATAAGTTAAACCTTGGCAAAAGTGAATGTTTTCCGGTGAATCCCACGGGGAGGGGAGCTGACATGGAGAGACTGCTGTTTCGCCCAGCCAGCACTAGTTTTCGGTATCTAGGAATTTGATTGAGCCTCGCTCCATAAACCTAATTTTGCTAGTCAGGTTGGTGGGGTGAAAGTGGATTTGAAGAGGTGGGATGTCATTTGACTTTGGTGGGAAGAGTCCAGATGGCAAAAATAAATATTCTTCAAAGGTTTTTGTTTCTATTTCAGTGTCTCCCAGTCTTTTTTTCTAAGCCTTTCTTTGGTAGAGTCAATAAGTTAATAACTACTTTTGTTTGGGTGGGCAAGACTTCCCGGGTGTGTAGGGACTTTTTGTATAGGGAGAAGCAGTTGGGGGAGGGTTTGGCACTAACTAATCTGATATGTTGTTGCTGGGCAACAAACATTGATAAGATGCGGGGGGTAGTTTAAGGATCTGGACTCTATGTGGCAAAGGACGGAGGAGGCTTCTTGTATAGGAACGAGCTTGAGGGGTCTTGTTACCGCCCCTCTCTGGTTCTCTCCTGTGAGATTGCTGTCAAGCCCAGTGGTAATAGCCTGTTTGAGAATCTCGAACCAATTTAGCCAGTATTTTAAATTAGGCATTATGTTGTTGTTGGCGCTGATCTGTAGGAATCATAGGTTCGTGCCACCTGGTTTAGACTCAATGTTCAGGGCATAGGAGAGGGAGAGGTCAGAGATATTTATAGACCCGTTTTTGGAGGATAGTTTTGCAGGGTTAGAAGAGGTTTCAGAGAAGTTCCAACTTCCGAGAGGGAATGTATTTTGACATCTGCTGATGTGGGACTTTGTGCCCAAGGAGCTTCCTTTGTTTCCCCTGGTGATCGTGCCTTCACTTTTGGCTAGGGTTCAGTCTTTGGACAAGCTAGGGGAGGGAAAGATCTCAGACATTTATGGGCATATATTGGTGATGGAGCAGGTGTCTTTGTAAGAAATAAAGGGGAAGTCGGAGAATGAGTTGGGTGTGGTCTTGGGGGGTGTGGAATAGGAGTGGAGCAAAGCTCTGCATAGGGTCAACTCCACCTCCTCTTGTGCAATGTTAAGTTTGATACAGTTCATGGTGGGGAACAGGTCCCACTTGACCATGGTGGGTATGAGTGGGTTCTTCCCAGGGATGGAGGATAGATGTAAGAGATGTTCCAGGGGGTCAGCGAACCATGCGCATATGTTTTGGTTTTTCCCCGGGCTGGCTGATTTTTGGGTTTCTTTTTACAAAATAGTATCAGGGATTCTGGGAGTTGAGATGCAGCCGAGCCCATTGGTGGCCATCTTTGGAGTTTCAGACTTGCTGGTGCTGCAGGAGGGGAAGAAAGCAGATGTCTTGGCCTTCGAAGCATGTGTGGAATATAAGGAAAGTAGGAAGGAACTTAAGCAAAGAGTCAGGAAGGCTAAAAGGGGTCATGAAATGTCATTGGCAAATAGGGTTAAGGAAAATCCCAAGGCTTTTTACACGTACATAAAAAGCAAGAGGGTAGCCAGGGAAAGGGTTGGCACATGATGGACAGGGGAGGGAATCTATGTGTGGAGCCATAGATTCCCGAAATTACTTAAAATTTATGTAAATTGTAAATTCCCGAAATTACTTAAAATTGATGTAAATTGTAAGCAACATTCCTCAACAAATCGAGCAGTGCAAACCTAGGAAAAGAATACTGGAGATGTGAGAAAAGAAGGCTATGTTCAGTGCGGATTTACAATTTACATCAATTTTCAGTAATTTCGGGAATTTACAATTTACATCAATTTTAAGTAATTTCGGGAATTTTAAGTAATTAGTAAACTTTTAGATTTTTTAACTGCATTTTTAGATTTTTTAACTTTTTAACTGCATTTTTCACCTTGCATTTTACTTGCATTTTATCAATTACTTGCATTTTAGCAATTAAATTCACTTGCTGTATTGTACTTGCATTTTATCAATTAAATGGTTTTATACGGAGTTAATTTGTAATTGGATAATTGGACGAAGTGACGTTGGACCAAAAGACGGGTGGACAAAAAGACGTTGGACCAAAAGACGTGGACGAAGTGTCGTTGGACGAAGTGACGTCGGACGAAAAGACGCGACACGTTGCTGAGGCCTTGACAGAAATCTTTGGATCCTTACTGTCTTCAGGTGATGTCCCAGAGGACTGGAGAATAACCAATGTTGTTCCTTTAAGAAGGGTAGCAAGGATAATCCAGGGAACTACAGGCTGGTGAGCCTAACGTCAGTGGTAGGGAAATTACTGGAGAGAATTCCAATACTATGAGACAGAATCTACTCCCATTTGGAAACAAGTGAACGTATTAGCGAGAGGCAGCACGGTTTTGTGAAGGGGAGGTCGTGTCTCACTAACTTGATAGAGTTTTTCGAGGAGGTCACAAAGATGATTGATGCAGATAGGGCAGTGGATGTTGTCTAAATGGACTTCAGTAAGGCCTTTGACAAGGTCCTTCATGGCAGACTGGTACAAAAGATGAAGTCACACGGGATCAGAGGTGAGCTGGCAAGGTGGATACAGAACTGGCTAGGTCATAGAAAGCAGGGAGTAGCAATGGAAGGGTGGTTTTCTAATTGGAGGGCTGTGACTAGTGGTGTTCTGCAGGGATCAGTGCTGGGACCTTTGCTGTTCGTAGTATATATAAATGATTTGGAGGAAAATGTAAGTGGTATGATTAATAAGTTTGCAGACGACACAAAGGTTGGTGGAATTGCGGATAGCAATGAGGACTGTCAGAGGATACAGCAGGATTTACATTGTTTGGAGACTTGGGCGGAGAAATGGCAGATGGAGGTTAATCTGCACAAATGTGAGGTAATGCATTTTGGAAGGTCTAATACAGGTCGGGAATATACAGTGAATGGTAGAACCCTCAAGAGTATTGACAGTCAGCGAGATCTAGGTGTACAGGTCCACAGGTCACTGAAAGTGGCAACACAGGTGGAGAAGGTAGTCAAGAACGCATATGGCATGCTTGCCTTCATTGGCTGGGGCTTTGAGTATAAAAATTGACAAGTCATGTTGTAGTGTAGAGAACGTTAGTGGGCCACACTTGGAGTTAGTGTTCAGTTCTGGTTGCCACACTACCAGAAGGATGTGGAGGGTTTAGAGAGGGTGAAGAAGAGATTTACCAGGATGTTGCCTGGTATGGAGGGTATTAGCTATGAAGAGCGGTTGAATAAACAGCAGGGGCTGGTTTAGCTCACTTGGCTAGATCGCTGGCTTTTAAAGCAGGCCAAGCAGGTCAGCAGCATGGTTCGATTCCCGTACCAACCTCCCCGGACAGGCGCCGGAATGTGGCGACTAGGGGCTTTTCACAGTAACTTCATTGAAGCCTACTCGTGACAATAAGCGATTTTCATTTCATTTCATAAACTTGGTCTGTTCTCACTGGAACAACAGAGGTTGAGGGGCGACCTGATAAACGTCTACAAAATTATGAGGGAGATAGACAGAGTGGATAGTCAGAGGCTTTTTCCCAAGGTAGAGGGCTCAATTACTTGGGGGCATAGGTTTGAAGTGCAAGGGGCAAGGTTTAGAGGAGATGTACGAGGCAAGTTTTTTACACAGAGTGTAGTGGGTGCCTGGAACTTGCTGTCGGAGGAGGTGGTGGATGCAGGGATGATAGTGACGTTTAAGGGGCACCATGACAAATACATGAATAGGATGGGAATAGAGGGATACGGACCCTGGAAGTGTAGAAGATTGTAGTTTAGACGGGCAGCATGGTCGGTGCAGGCTTGGAGGGCCGATTCCTGTGCTGTACTTTTCTTTGTTCGCCAGTCTAAAAGCCCGGAGGCGGAGATCTTGCTCTGGTAGAGGCTCCCGATGCCGCCCAAGGCTTTGGCTTGGTCAGGTGAATTGGTGGATTTTCTGCACGTGGAGAAGATGAAGTACATTATGACAGATCGGTGGATGGGCTTTACTCAAGGTGGTGGTCGTTCATTACCATTTTTAAGGAGCTCGTTGGTGTCCACTGTTGGGGGGGGTGGGGGAGCAGTTTGGTCAGGCTTTCTCTGGGGTGGGGATGCAGGGGGAGTTTGGAAGGGGTTAATCTTCGTGCGGGGCTGGGTTAGAGTGGAGTTGGGGTTTTTTGTTTTTGTAATAATGTAAAATCTGTTGGAATAGTTTGAATTATTTATATGTCAAAACAAACATTTTTGAGTAAAATATTCTTTTAAAAATCTGTCTATCTCGTCTTGAACATACTTAATGACGCATCCTCTGTAGCCCTCTCCAGTAAAGAATTCCACAGATTCATTACCTTCTGAGAGAAGAAATTGCTCTTCATGCCTGTCTGAAATGGGCGACCGCTTTCTCTGAGATTATGCCCTCTGGTCTTATATTCTCAAGGGGAATCAACCTCTCAGCAACTACCCTGTCAAGCCCCTAATGACGGAGCTCATTGCCACAAATTTATACAGATGCAGCTCCCAGGTTGTTGACAGGATACTGCGGTCAGTGTGCATTATTGATTATTTGACTTTATCTTTTTAAAACCTTGGAACCAACCAGGTACCGTGCATTGGCCTTTTCCACGTCTTTACCTTCCCAACCTCCTGCGTCGTATTGGAACAGGACATTTGATCTTGTTTTAAAACATCATCTAATAAAAATATAAAATTAAACTACTATAGCTTGGTACAGCTATTTATTTATTTTTATCCTTACCACAGACAGATATGAAAATTTGTTAGAAGTATATTGACTGCAGAGTCTGTGCTTGGCACGAGACCAGTCAGAATTTATAACTTTACAGATTTAACCATAAGAGCAGATGCCCACCTCAGTTGGAAGCTTATTAAAACTTGATAACCGTTAATTACAAATCCTTTTCAAAAATTGGCAGATATTTAATTTTCACTTTCCCATTTGATTATGCACAAAGGGAAATCAGTCTATAATAACGTGCTTGTTTGATGCTTCACACAAACATTCACAACCGATGACTGATTTTCTCAGTGGTGTTTGGTGTGCAAGTGAGGACTAAATATGCTGTCATCGCCTGGCTAAGGTATGTAAGTGTCATGCAATATGACTTTGCTATCACAAGTACAAATTATTTACACTTCATGTTTGCCAATTTAGAAGTCATATTTTTAGAGGGAGATTCGACCCTTTATGAGAGGCAGTGAGGCTTGGGTGTTACTGCAAATCGTGTTATTTTATGAAGCTAAAGAAAATCGACTTTTTCCTTCTGCTCCTTTATTAACCCCGTTGAATTGTTCATTTTGAGCCATCACCCCAGTCAGCGTTTCCATTGTGATATGAGCAGCTACACCCAAGGCCGGATCCACCGTCTTCTCTCCTGCTGAGCTTTGTGGGCTTTCGGACTCAGTCGAAGGATTACCCCGCAATCTTCTTGCCACCAAATGTGTTCTTACATTTTGACATATTTTCATCAACGACTTCCTTATCCCATACGATGGGCCGGTTTTGATAACCAAAATCCCTGGGAACCGAGTTGAAAAGGTCAAAAAAACAAAGACCATGGCGGGAGCTAATGTATGGGGAGGCAGTGGCAGAGTGGTATTGTCGCGGGACTAGTAATGCAGAGACTCAGAGTCACGCTCGAATCCTGCCATGGCAGATGGTGAAATTCAAATTCAAAATCTGGAATTAAAAGTCTAAAGGTGACCATGAGACCATTGTCAATTGTTGTAGAAACCCATCTGGTTCACTAACGTCCTTTAAGGAAGGAAATCTGTCACCCAACTTTCTTGCGCTGTAAACTGGTGTGGGTAAAAGACTTCCCAATGACCTCTCCACTGTCACCCTCCTTCCTGCAGCTGAAAGTCTCCAGACTCTTGCTCATCTTCCTCCTTCTCCTGGTCCTCCAGCCTCAGTGCCAGATTGTGAGCAGCACACCCACCTTGCCAGAGGAAATTTGGGCAGTGGCCCTACCTCCGAAAAAAATAAAAGGAACTGGTTTCTTCTTGGATGGTTTTTGGGCGTAAAGCAATGCCACTTGCGAGTAACATGAGAAGACACATTTCAACAGAATTTGCATTCCTTTATCAGCTGTTCAAAATTAGTGTGGCCGCATACTTCATTTGGTAACCCCTGCTACTTGATCGCTTATTAAGATGCTTTGTATTGTACAACTAGGATTCCCTGGGATACAGCAAGTCATTTTAATCTGTATAATCTTATTAAGGATTATCATTTGATTGCAGTTTTAGCTTTTTGGCTTAATTAATTAAATTAAAGTCATGCTACGAAGCAATTTTCATTAATTTTACACCAATTTACTTTCGGTACTTGGAAGTCTTCCGATAAATTGAAATTTAGAAAACGAGAACCGTTAAAATATTTTTCCAGTACCAAAATAGTTAAAATATTAAAATTTTGTTCAATGCTGCAGACACACACAGAGAGATTAAAGAATGTGATGTTCAGGTTGATATTTAATGCTCCCTAAATTCAATTGCTATCCCAGAAGCTATTAAATTTGTGCCATGTCTCAAAGTCAAATTGAAATGATATATAGAAAGGTGTTAAGTCGTTATATTCAATGACTGTTAAATATACTGGACAAATTGCAATAATTCAACTGTACATTAACAATGTGAATATCTACCTCCAGTACAAACCATGTGTTATATAGCAGTAATTGCATATGAGGTATTGGTTTCAACTCATAACACACCGGTTGATGCAGCTATATTAACATGCTTTTTCATGCAATATTAAAAAGGTGCTTCACCCATTTATTATAAACAAGAAAACAAATAATTTAGATAGTGTGTAAAGGAATTGTATACCAGTACCTGAAGGAAACAAAATCCCTCAGAGGCATTGTGTATCTACTAACCCGCCTCTCCCCCCCCCCCCACCCCCCCCCCCCCCCCCCCCCCCCCCAAATCTCATGGCCCCTATCAAATTCCTAGATGTGCAAATCACCAAAAATTTGTCCTGCTCCACCCACGTCGACGCTCCACCAAGAAAGCACAACAGCGCCGATACTTCCTCTGGAAATTAAGGAAATTCAGCATGTCCACACTGTCTCTTACCAACTTTTACAAATGCACCATAGAAAGCATCCTATCTGGCTGCATCACAGCCTGGTATGGCAACTGCTCGGCCAAGACCGCAAGCAATTTCAGAGAGTCGTGAACACAGCTCAGTCCTGCCTCCCATCCATTGAGTCTATAAACACCTCCCGCTGCCTGGGGAAAGCAGGTTGCGCAATCAAAGACCCCTGAAACCCGGCTTACTCACTCTTCCAAGTTCTTCCATTGGACAGGAGATACAAAAGTCTGCGAACACGCACACACAGATTCAAAAACAGCTTCTTCCCTGCTGTTACCAGACTCCTAAACGAACCTCTTATGGACTGACCTGATTACGACCACACCCCTGTGTGCTTCACCCAATGCCGGTGTCTATGTATTTACATTGTACACCTTGTGTTGCCCGATTATATATTTTCTTTTTATTTTCGTTTTATGTACTAAATTATCTGTTTGAGCTGCTCGCAAAAAAATACTTTTCACTGTACCTCGATACCCGTGACAATAAACAAATCCAAATCCAAATGCTTGAGCACAACAATGGAAAATCATACTTGCAAATTCTTCAGTCAACTTCTGTTAAGATAAAACACAAAGCAACTTGGCACTTTTGTGTTTCATCTTACATTTCCAACTTTTCAGGACTTCTTTCCCTTTGGAAAATTCACCAATCTCATGTTGTTAGAGTGGCTGAAAGGAAAATGTTCCAGAACATCGGTGCGGTTATATTGTAGCCCTATTTCGGATGCACTCGCTCATTGACGTGGCTCCTCTTTGAGGGAATAGGATCAGTGGATGTAGCCAGTGGTGGTTTTAATCTTATGTAGACCACTGCATCTCTCCCAATCTCACAGTCCACATTAAAAGTGTATTTTATTTCCTGACGCAGAATTTCCTGATCGATCTCTTCTACAAGATACAAGAAAATAAAGTCACAGCAGAAGGCTGGGGTAAAAGCCTCGTCTTCAATCAGCCAAAGAAAGGGGATCTCTGCAACCATGATGACTGGTGAGTAATTACACTCCTTTCCATCCCCAGTCAAATTGTCTGCAGAATTCCCCTCAATCGATTTGACAGTGCCACTGATTACAAGTTTAGACAAGAGCAAGCAGGGTTTCGCAAGGGCAGAGGATGTCTCAACCATATATTTACTCTTCTCAACATCTCAGAGCAATGCCTCAAAAGGAATGCACCTTCCACATCAACTTCATAGAAGGCGGTTGACTATATTCACCGTGAGAGCCTGTGGAAGATTCTCAGAGCCGATGGAATTCTGCCCAAGATTTTCAACTTTATTGAGAAGTTTTATGAGCATTTTGAATACAGTATCATCCTCAGCTACACCTTGTCTGAATGGTTTGAAGTGAAGTCCAGGTGCGGCATCCTCTCTCCTGTTCTATTCCACTCAAGCTTCGATTGATTCATGTGTCAAACAACATCAGAGCATCCCAGGGGAATTTACTGGACCCTCATTTCATACTGGGAAGGCCTCTACCTTGCTGATGATCATGCTGTTGTCTCTACAAGACACCCCCCCCCCCCCCCCCCTCGTGGAGAAGTCTGTCAGACTCAGCACGAATGCTAAACAGACTGCATATCAATGAGTAGCAAACACAGTCATGAGCATCAATACCCCAGCAGCATCTCCAATTACCAGCGATGCAGAAGCACTGGAGTATGTCAAAGATTTAAGTTACTGAGGGAGCCTTGTCAGCAATGACAATGGTGCTAAGAAGGACATCAAGACCCAGATGAATAAAGCTCCACCTATACAATACACATCTTTAAATTGTGGGGGCGAAACCCACGCAAACACTGGGAGAATGTGCAAACTCCACACAAACAGTGACCCAGAGCATGGTAATGTAAAGTTAGTCCTGCTGTATGAACATAGAACAGCACAATACAGCACAGTACAGCACAATACAGGCCCTTCAGCCAAACTAAGATCAAATCAACCTACTCCCAATCATTCTAGTGCACTCCATAGAACATAGAAAAATACATCACAGAACAGGCCCTTCGGCTCACGATGTTGTGCCAAACTTTTGTCCTATATTAAGAACAAATTAATCAACACCCCCTCATTCTACCGTAATCCATGTACCTATCCAATAGCCGCTTGAAGGTCCCTAAAGTTTCCGACTCAACCACGTCCACAGGCAGTGCATTCCATGCCCCCACTACTCTCTGGGTAAAGAATCTACCTCTGACATCCCTCCTATATCTTCCACATTCACCTTAAATTCATGTCCCCTTGTTCCCGTACCAGCCTCCCCGAACAGGCGCGGGACTGTGGCGACTAGGGGCTTTTCACAGTAACTTCATTTGAAGCCTACTTGTGACAATAAGCAATTTTCATTTCATTTCATTTTCAATGGTTTGTTCCACCCGGGAACAATGTTTCCTCATAAGACCTACAATCCAATCCAGGCAGCATCCTGGTAAATCTCCTTTGCACCCTTTCCAATACTTCCACATCCTTCCTATAATGAGGCGACCAGAATTGCACACAATACTCCAAATGTGGTCTAACCAAGGTCTTGTACAATTGCAGCATAACCTCACGGCTCTTAAACTCAATCCCCCTGTTAATAAATGCTAACACACTATAGGCTTTCTTCACGGCTCCATCCACTTGGGTGGCAACTTTTAGAGATCTATGACCATAAACTCCGAGATCTCTCTGCTCCTCCACATTCTTCAGAACCCTGCCATTAACACTGTAATCTGCATTCAAATTTGTCCTACCAAAATGAATCACCTCACACTTATCAGGGTTAAACTCCATCTGCCACTTTTCAGCCCAGCTCTGCATCCTATCAATGTCTCTTTGCAGCCTACAACAGCCCTTCACATTATCCACTACTCCACCAATCTTGGTGTCATCAGCAAATTTACTAACTCAACCTTCAGCTCCATCATCCAAGTCATTGATAAAGATCACAAACAGCAGAGGACCCAGCACTGATCCCTGTGGTACACCGCTGGTGACTGGGCTCCAGGATGAAAATTTACCATCTACCACCACCTTCTGTCTTCTAAGTGATAGCCAGTTCTGATCCAATCGGCCAAATTTCCCTCTATGCCATGCCTCCTTACTTTCTGCATGAGCCGACCATGGGGCACCTTATCAGACACCTTACTAAAATCCATGTATATGGCATCAACTGCTCTACCTTCATCTATGTACTAAGTTACCTCCTCAAAGAATAAAATCAAACTTGTGAGGCAAGACTTACCCCTCACAAATCCGTGCTGACTATCCTGGATTAAGTTGTATCTTTCCAAATGATCATAAATCCTATCCCTCAGGACCCTTTCCAATAATTTACCTATGATCAAAGTGAAACTAACCGGCCTACAATTCCCAGGGTTATACCTGTTCCCTTTCTTGAACAAGGGGACAACATTCGCCTCTCTCCAGTCTTCTGGCACTATTCCTGTAGACAGTGGGGACATAAAGATCAAAGCCAAAGGCTCTGCAATCTCACCCCTCGCCTCCCAAAGAATCCTATATCCCATCAGGCCCAGGGGGCTTATTTTTCCTCAAGCTTCTCAAAGTTCCTAACACACCTTCCTTCCAAATATCTACCTCCTCAGGCCTACCAGCCTGTATTGCACTATCCTCCTCAACAACATGGCCCCTCTCCTTTGTGAACACTGAAGAAAAGTATTCATTTATGGATCTGAATGCTGGTGGGTAGTGAAGACAGACATGCACGTGGTCAATGCCTTTCATAAAAGTTGCCTACATACTATCTACAATATCTGCTGGCCAAATAAAATGTCTAATGAGAACTTATACACGAAGACTGGTTGTCACAGCATTGTCCTTCAAATCAAGAAGCAAAGGATGAGAGATTCAGACAGGTGCTAAGGATGTCCCAAGAAAGTGACGCACGATCAATTGCGCAAAGACGACAGTTGAACACAACTGAGGCTACAGCAGCTGGCGATATAGGCTGCTGTATGGGGAGCACACATATTTATACTCCGCCTACTGGGCGGAGCCAGCAGGCAGGGACTACCCCCATACCTGTAGTATGGGGTCTTACCACACATCCATACAACAGTGGTGATTACCACATTCACCCCCTGTTAAAATTGAGTCTGGTGGGGGTGGCGGAGAACCATATACAGACCACATTTAATATACAGAGGCAAAAAAAATTTTGAAGTCCAGTACAAGGTGCTTTAACAGTCCCAAACCAATTACAGGTTTAGCCAGTCCGGGGCCTTAATGTGACGTTGGGAGCAACGCAGTGGTGGCAGCGATTCCGGTGGTGGTCTGATCCTCAGTGACTATGGGAGCGTGCCGAAATCCTCTTCATCCTCGGGCCTGGGCAGGGGAAGGACGGATTGGAGGGGGGGGGGGTGTGGCTGGGTGCGTGAGGGGAGGGGAGGGTGGTGCCATGCCGGAGGGGTGTGTTTGTGGGGAACCTGCTGGTGCTAAGTCCCTGAGGGAGACAGTATCTTGGCAACTGTCGGGGTATGCTACGTAGGCATACTGGGCGTTAGCGTGGAGTAACTGCACCCTTTCAACCAACGGGTCCGCCTTGTGAAGTCGTACATGCTTAGGGAGGAGTACGGGTCCTGGAGCTGCCAGCCAAGTCGGGAGCGATACCCCGGACGTGGACTTCCTGGGGAAGGCAAAGAGATGTTCATAGGGTGTGTCGTTAGTCGCAGTGCATAGGAGCGACCGAATGGAGTGCAGTGCCTCGGGGAGGACCTCCTGCCAGCGGGAGGCCGGGAGGTTCCTGGACCGTAGGGCCAGCTGGACGGCCCTCCAGACCGTCCCATTCTCCCTCCCCACCTGCCCGTCTCCCCAGAGGTGAAAGCTGGTTGACCTGCTGGAGGCGATACCCCTGCTGAGCAGGAACTGACGCAGCTCGTCACTCATGAATGAGGATCCCCTGTCACTGTGGTTGTAGGCGGGGAAGCCGAACAGAGCAAAGATTGTGTTGAGGGCTTTGATGACGGTGGCAGACTTCATATCGGGGCATAGGATGGCGAAGGGGAATCTGGAGCACTCATCGACCACACTGAGGAAATACGTGTTACGGTTGGTGGAGGGGAGGGGCTCTTTGAAGTCCACGCTGAGGCATTCAAAGGGGCGGGAGGCCTTCAACAGGCACGCGCGGTCCGCCTGGTAGAAGCGCGGTTTGCACTCCGCGCAGACCTGGCAGTCCCTGGTGATTGTCCTGACTTCCTCGACGGAGTAGGGCAGATTGCGTGCCTTGATGAAATGGTACAACCGCATGACTCCCGGGTGACAAAGGTTGTCATGCAGGGTCTGGAGACGGTCTACTTGTGCGCTGGCACATGTACCTCGGATAGGGTATCTGGGGGTTCGTTAAGCTTACTGGGGCGATATACAAAATCTCGTAGTTGTAGGTGGAGAGCTCGATCCTCCACCTCAAGATTTTATCGTTCTTGATCTTGCCCAGTTGTGTGGTGTTAAACATAAAGGCTACTGACCGTTGGTCAGTGAGGAGAGTGAATCTCCTGCCGGCCAGGTAATGCCTCCAATGCCGCACAGCTTCAACGATGGCTTGGGCCTCTTTTTCGACGGAGGAGTGCCGAATTTCTGAGGCATGAAGGGTGAGGGAAAAGAATGTCACGGACCTGCCTGCCTGATTGAGCGTGGCGGCAAGAGCGACGTCTGATGCATCGCTCTCCACTTGAAAGGGCAACGTCTCGTCGATTGCGTGCATCGCGGCCTTGGCGATGTCGGCTCTAATACGGTTGAATGCCTGTTGAGCCTCGGCCGTCAGGAGAAAAAGGGTGGACTGGATGAGTGGGCGGGCCTTGTCCACATAGTTTGGGAACCACTGGGCGTAGTAAGAAAATAATCCCAGGCGGCGCTTGAAGGCCCTGGGGCAGTGGGGAAGGGGGAGCTCCATGAGGGGGCGCATGCGGTCGGGATCGGCCCCATAACTCCGTTCTGGACCACATAGCCGAGGATGGCGAAGCGGTTCGTACTAAATACGTACTTCTCCTTGTTAATGTGAGGTTTAGGAGAGAGGTGGTGTGGAGAAATTTGGCAAGGTTGGCATCGTGGTCCTGCTGATCGTGGCCGCAGATGGTGACATTATCCAGGTACGTGAAAGTGGCCCGCAGCCCGTACCGGTCGACCATTTGGTCCATCTCCCTTTGGAAGACTGAGACCCCATTGGTGACGCCGAAGGAAACCCTGAGAAAGTGGTGAAGGCGGCCATCTGCCTCGAAGGCAGTGTATGGGCGGTCCGCCTTATGGATGGGGAGCTGGTGGTAGGTGGATTTCAGGTCCAGAGTTGAGAAGACCCGGTATTGTGCAATCTGATAGACCATATCAGATATGTATGGGAGGGGGTATGCGTCAAGCTGCGTGTACCGATTGATGGTCTGACTATAGTCCACGACCATCCTGTGTTTCTCCCCAGATTTCACTCCCCAGAGCTCTCCAGGGGCTGTTGCTGGCCTCGATAATACCCTCCCGAAGCAGTCGCTGGACTTCAGGCCTGATGAAGGTCCTGTCCTGAGCGTTGTACCGTCTGCTCCTGGTGACGACGGGTTTGCAATCCGGAGTTAAGTTTGCAAATAGGGAAGGTGGGTCGACCTTTAGGGTCGCGAGACCGCACACAGTAAGGGGTGGTAGGGGCCCGCCGAATTTCAGTGTTAGGCACTGGAGGTTACACTGGAAGGCCAGGCCGAGTAGCAGGGCAGCGTAGAGGTTGGGGAGGACGTAGAGGCAGAAGCCGCTGAATTCTATGCCCTGGACCGTGAGCGTGGCTATACAGTACCCCCGGATCGCCTCGGAGTGGGACCCAGAGGTCAGGGAGATTCTCTGATTGGCGGGGTGTACCGCGAAGGAGCAGCGCCTTACCGTATCTGGGTGGATGAAATTTTCAGTGCTCCCGGAGTCCAGCAGACAGGAGATCCCATGCCCATCAATCTTCACGCTTGTCGAGGCGGTGGCTAGATTGTGCGGCGAGATTGGTCAATCGTGACCGAGGAGAGTCGCGGTTGGTCGTCGCTGATGTTGAACGATGGGGTGCCCGGGGGGGCACAGGTCCTGGAACGATGGTGGCGCCCATGTGCCGTGGGGGAGACAAGATGGCTGCACCACATGATCTTGGGGTGGACAAGATGGCGGCGCCCATGGGCCGCTCGTGTCGGGGGTTGACAAAGATGGCGGCACCCATTGGCCGCACGTGGTCCGAGGAGGGGAAGATGGCGGCGCCCACTGGCCGCACGTGGTCCGAGGAGGGGAAAATGGTTGCGCCCACTGGCCGCGCGTGGTTCGGGGCGGGGAAGATGGTGGCGCCCACTGTCCATACGCAAGTGGGGTCGGGGCAATAGCGGCGACTGCGTGGGCCTGGTGCACCACAGCAAAGTGCCCCTTTTTGCCGCAGGCCTTGCAAAGGGCACTGCGGGCCGGGCAGCATTGGCGGGGGTGTTTGTGTTGCCCGCAAAGGTAACATCGGGGTCCCCTGGAGTTGGCTGGCTGCCGCGTGGCACAGGCGTAGGGTTGGCTGAGTGGGGTCCCTGGTGGGGCGGCCGACTGTGGAGTCCACAATGCGTAGGAAGGGTGGGCCGTGGGGCTGGGGGTGGTGGCCTGAAGATTGCGCGAGGTGACCGTCATCGATAGTGCCAGCTTTTTGGTTTCTGCAAGGTCGAGAGTGGCCCCTTCTAAAAGTCACTGGCGTATGAGATCTGACCTTATCCCCATAACAAAAGCGTCCTGCATGAGGAGGTTCGAATGGTCCATGGCCGTGACGGCCTGACAGTCGCAGTCTCTGACCAGAGGAATTAAAGCACGCCAGAAATCCTCTACGGACTCGCCAGGGAGTTGCCTATGAGTAGAGAGTACGTGTCTGGCGAAGAGCGTGTTCGTCCGCTGGGCGTAATTCTCTTTCAGTAGCGCCATGGCTTCATCGTAGGTCGGTGCGTCCTAGATAAGAGGAAATACATTGGAGCTCAGCCACGAGTATAGTATCTGGATCATCTGAGCCTCCGGAATTGGGTCTGGTGCAGCCCTGATGTAAGCTTCGAAACGAGCTGGCCAGTGTTGAAAGTCCTTTTTGGCGTCGCTTGATTGCGGATCCAGCTGCAGGCGATCCAATTTGATGCGGAGGTCCATCTTCTGAAAATCTTAGTGTAATAAATTGATGCACGATCAATTGCACAAAGACGAGAATTCAATACAACTGAGGCTTTATTACACTAAGATGTGTGGCCTCCAACAGCAGCTTGCGAAATGGCTGCTGTATGGGGAGCACACATATTTATACTCCGCCTACTGGGCAGAGCCAGCAGGCAGGGACTTGCCCCATACCTGTAGTACAGGGTCTTACCACACATGTCCTAATATGTACAACAGTGGTGATTACCACAGAAAGAATACCAAAGGTTTCTCTAAGAGGGACAGCAGCTGGGGCAGGCCATAAATAACATGGTGAAGGATTGTGGTGACTGAACTGGAAGAGATGGGGGTTACTTGGGGTGACGCACGAGCCACAGCACAAAATGGGGCCCGATGGAAGAACATTGTCACGCCCTTATGACCCACCCAGGCCCAGGTGGATAACGAACTAATGACTAACACGAAAGCAAAACACTGCGAACGGTGGAAATCTGAAATTAAAGCAAGAAAATGCTGCGAAAACTCAGCAGCCTCAGGTCGCTGACCTTCCATCAGAACTGACCTGATGAAAGGGCATCGACCTGAGATATCTGTGTCTCTCCGCAGATGCTGCCTGACCTGCTGGGTTTCTCCAGCACTCATGCTGTTATTTTAATTCCATTTTAGGAATAAAATAAAATCCTTTCTCTCGAATCCCAAACCATTTCTGCTGAGTAAATGTTAACATAAGTCAGTTGAAAACATCTCTATTTGGCAAGTGAAAAGTAATTTTCAAATATTCTTTCCAGTTCTGGCTATACCTAATATAGAACTAGATTATTTTGCTTTTGGCAGGCTTTAGTCGATTTCCAAACACTTCAGCCCATTTTCCTATATTTTTCTCAACCAATGACTGCTATAAATATTTAAGTGCCTGGCCCGTTGGTTATAACACTGTGTTTTGTTTTGTCATTGACTGGGTGTCGTTGGTGGAATTTCACGTGACTGGAACATGGGAGGGAAGGGGATTTAAAGCTTAAACAAATCTCTTTCTTTCTTCACCGGCCGCTGCCATAAAACTGAGTTTGTATCCTACCCAGCTGCGGGCAAGATGTTTGCATCTTGGCAGACAGAACGTCAATTCTCCACTCAATGTGTGAAAAAACCTGGTTAAAAATGGACACGCTGACAGATTAGTAGTAGGTGAGCAGTCTGTTAGGCCGAGAATAACCCCCCCATCTCTCCTCCTTAAAACTCAGCTCTTAGTCCAAGTTTCTATCTTTTTAAAAAAATATTTCTATTCTCCTCCTTTTTCACATTTTCTCCCAAATTTGCACCCATCAAAAATAAACAATAAGCAGTAACGAATATAATGTCAATCCCGATATCAGCAACAACAATCCCATCCTCCAACCAACCCCCAAACAATTGCCCGCATTGCCCGCATGTTAACATAAACAAATAACAAAAAGGAATCAGGAATCACCAATAGTCACCATTAACACATACAGCCCCCCACCCCCCAACCCGCCCCCCTCCCACTAATGTTCGATACTATTCAATTCTTGAAAGTGCATAATGAATAATGCCCATGAATTGTAGAACCCCTCCATGCTTCCCATCAGTTCAAACTTAACCTTCTCAAGAGTCAAGAATTCCAACAGGTCTCCCCCCCCCCCCCCCACCCTCCCCCCCCCCCACCCTCCCCCCCCCCCCCCTCCCCCCCCCCACCCTCCCCCCCACCCCCACACACACACACACACACACACACACACACACACACACACACACACACACACACACACACACACACACACACACACACACACCCCCCCCCCCACACCAGGGGTTGGTTTAGCTCACTCGGCTAAATCGCTGGCTTTTAAAGCAGACCAAGCAGGCCAGCAGCACGGTTCGATTCCCGTACCAGCCTCCCCGGACAGGCGCCGGAATGTGGCGACTAGGGGCTTTTCACAGTAACTTCATTGAAGCCTACTCGTGACAATAAGCGATTTTCATTTCATTTTCATTTTTCAGGGTGGAGAGGTTGCTCTCCATCCCAACAGGATCCGCCTTCGGGCGATCAACGAGACGAAGGCTATAACATCTACCTCCGCACCCGTTTCCAACCTCGACTGGTCCGACACCCCAAATATGGCCTCCCGAGGGCCCGGGTCCAGTTTCACGTGCAATCCAAGTTTCTATCCTAATATCGCTTTTATCTGGCTTGGTGTCTGATAAAGCTCCTTTTAAGTGGCTGGGGAGATTTTTTAAATACATTTCAGGCGCTATATAAATGCAAGATCTGGTTGGCTTTCCAACTCACACTGATTAAAATAGATACTTCCGCTCCAAAGCTTGACAGTAGCGTTAAGCCTGTGGAGATAGTTAAAAACAGAAAAGTCTGAAACTTGTCAGAATTCTGTGTTGTGTGAGTCAACTTCTCGCAAATGAATTGGTCTGTTTAATCATAGTTTGGAATGATTAGATCCTGCAGTATTTGCCTTCGTAATCATCTCCAGCAGCACAATGACATGTTGCAATATGCTATTTAAACATTCTTTTAATTTAAAGTTTAAACAAATTAAGTTTGTTCGAGCGATCTTTCAGCAGAGCGTGTAATACACATAATACTACTGTTCTATTGTGAGAATATTGGCTGCTGATTAAGGAAGGTGACCTAATTTGCCTTGGTATTGTCATCATTGCACACAAGTGATATCACAGGGAGTTTAACACCTCTCACCCACCCCTCGTCCCCTCAACACGCGTTTGCTTGGTTTGGGTGAGAAGTTAAAAAGGTACAAATCTGAGACAACATCCAACTCATCTCAAATCTGATAACTTCTGGTTTTAATGGAGACAGGACAGGGTGGGTGGGGGATACTGGAAGGAGTGGGGAGGAAGGACTCACAGTAAGTGGGCTGTTCATTTAAATATTTCCACAAGGCTGTGTGCCTTCATCTTAATGGTAATTTCATTTTTAATTTGGTCTCTGGCTACCCGTTAGGTGAAGGGGGGGGGGGGGGGGGGGAGAGAGAGAGAAGGGCTGAATCCATGTGTTAAATGCCCCCAAAGCACTGCTTATGGGCCAGGAGAGGTGTTTCCTTCAGGCCCAGCATGCTGACCGGCCCACCCAAGCCCCCATGATCAGTCTGCTCCCCTACCCGTTCCTGTGATCAGAAACCCCCCCCCCCCCAATACCACCACCACCCACCCCACCCATCCAATCTCTCCAAGCCCCCGGTACATCTGCTCTTTTTGGCCACAGCCTCGAGCTGCAGGATTTCTGCTCAACGGGCAACCACCTCTGTGTCAAATCAAGCGGGAAACCTCCAGAAGACAATATGCTGAGGTCACAAAAGAAGGCGCTATATAAATGCAAGTCTTTATCTAAGCAGCAACCAACAGAATATGGAGCTGGGAGGGGTGGCCCAGCAGGGATGCTCTGCCTCAGGCACAGGCCAAAGACATTCAAGAGAAGGCCAAAGCTATTTCAAAAGCTTCTCACAAGAACACTTGGCGGCACTTGGCTCCTTCTGGCTACTGTTCTCCAAAACACGAGGCTGAAAGCCTTGATCCAGCGGTCTGAAGTGTAGCTGAAGGCCTCTCATGGCTGCCATGGCGCTCTGATTTCTCTTGTTCGAAATCAGAGTAAAAAGCTGCTAGAGAAATAAAACTGAATGGAATCCAAGTGCTGGGGTTCGAAAGCAATTCAGGGGAAGAAGAGACTGGCATTTAGACTGAATTTAGTGTGTGGATGACAAGTGGAGCTGCTGGTCAGCAATGCCCTGACGGTCAGTGAATATTCTCAATGGGGACGTTTAATTTGAAACTTACATCGATACGGTCACACAAATAACAACAGGCTTTTTCTTTAGGCAATGGGGGATAAAGGAGTAAAATACACATGACAAGGAATCAGAAAATGAGCTAAAGCGACGGATTGATTGTGGTAAATGACAAATAGAAACTGTATCATTGCTGCGCAAAACTGAAGTAGGTTAAACAAAAGGTTAAAAGCATTCTAGATATCATGAAATCACAGCATTGGTGGTGACCATTCAGCCCATCAAATATTTGCCGCTGGCAGCGTACTTCAACTGGGCTCTCCAGTTTAATCCAGTTACTCTGTTCTACAGGCTTACCCTTGTCTTTTCACAGCTCGGCCTCTACTTCAGCTCAATTTCTAATTTCATCACCTTTTCAGGTTTTAAGCATTCATGGAGAGGCTCCAGTAGAGCCAGCTTTCCATTTTCGATGATTTATGGTGGAATGTCGTCATTTCCTGAGGTGTTAACACTGGTAGGACAGCCAAAGGCCTTGTTGAGCTCGCTTTTCAAACCTCCTTGGCGGGAAAGTCTGGAATGGCACTGAGAGTTTCTTCAGTGACAATTGACTGTTGCGTAGGGTTCGAGGTAGTGTGCCACCCACCTTTCCATCTGCTTGCTAGACTCAGTGATGACCATCTCTGTTTTTGTCTTCAAGAGAGTCTGATTTGGTTCCTGCTGCACCTGTTGCTTCCTTGTATCCTTCATACATCCTTCTAGTATCTCCAGATTCAGCAGCAGATTGTATGCTCCTGCAGAGTTTCAACCTGTAGTGATTGGCACAGTGCCAAGTTAGCTGCTGAGACCTGATTCCGGAAGCTCTGATGGCATCTAAATTTTGTTTGTTGGGGACTTGCTTGTAGTTCATGAGGGCTCTCTGCTTGGCTGAAGCAACTTCAGCCCAATAGGCCTCAAACCAGTCAGCATTCCTCTGTTCTCTTTTCCCCTACACAGTGAGTACAGAGTGATGTTGCGCAGATGCTCCCACTTTAACACTGCACTCTGGCCTCGGGTGCTGTTGTCTAAAGAATGCTGGATTGATGATGTTGAAGCTGGATTGATGATATTGAGGGACTCTGGGCCCTTTCTAGGTTAATGGTACTGCAAGTGTTGGTCCGAGAATTACCTTTCTTCTTGAAGTAGAACCATTTCCTTGGTTGAAGCCTATCTTGCCATACACCAGCGAGTGGTCAAAGTCAGAGTCAGCACTGTGATAGCTACAAGAGATGAGGACAATAAGGGTGGGATGTCTGATGATATGACCATAAGACCATAAGACATAGGAGCAGAATTAGGCCACTGGGCCCATCGAGTTTGCTCCACCATTCAATCATGGCTGATATTTTTCTCATCCCCATTCTCCTGCCTTCTCCCCATAACAGGTTTCCTCCGGGTACTCCGGTTTCCTCCCACAGTCCAAAGATGTGCAGGTTGGGTGGATTGGCCATGATAAATTGCCCTTAGTGTCCAAAATTCTATGATTAACCTAGGACAAAAATTCGGCACAACATCGTGGGCTGAAGGGCCTGTTCTGTGCTGTATTTCTCTATAAACCGCTGATCCCCTTATTGATCAAGAACCTATCTATCTCTGTCTTAAAGACACTCAGTGATTTGACCTCCACAGCCTTCTGCGGCAAAGAGTTCCACAGATTCACCACCCTCTGGCTGAAGAAATTCCTCCTCATCTCAGTTTTAAAGGGTTTAAATGGGTTGAGTGTATTAGCACAGTGGGTGGGGGGTACGTCAACCCAGAGACAAATGGCATGCAGGATGCATGTCTAACATTAAGACATACTAATTCACCCTCACAACACTTACCAATGCAACCAGTCTCACACCCACCTCGTAAAGCTTCCACATCTCTCTAAATATTCAGTTATTGCAGGCACACCGCCCAAACACAGTGCAACACACCCAGCGATGTTCAGCCCCTCAGCAGTGCAAAAGGACTCCTGAATCTCTTGAACCGTACAGTGGCTATCGGCATCATGGGCCCAGCTGCAACTGGACCACAGCATCCAACATCACTGAGAACATTGAGGAGGAAGGTATTCTCCTCACTTATGCTCCTTCCCAACCCCCAGGACTCTTTAAATCTGCTACTGGGCATGACTGGAAAGCTGCTGATGGCATGATCGTGGGCCTCTTACTTTCCGCCACACCTCCCTTTCCCTCACAAATGTCCCTTTCTAAGTTCCTGCTCACAGACGCACTGATCCTGCTGCTCGGCCAGCCACAGTACCCGCAGAAAGAAGAAATCCAACAGCACAGCAATGTCACTGGATGTGACACAGAACCGCCAACTCATACATTAGCAATGCACTTACACTGGTGGCTGGTGTGGAGTTGGGATCAGCGCTTGCTGAGTCACTGGTCGCAAGTGGGCTGCTGCCAAGTCGTGGAGGCAAAGGATGGTGTGTTTGCGAGCTCACTGGAGAGTGCGGTGGCTAATAAGTACTGCCACAGGGGGCATGGAGAGGATTTCAACAGGATGGAATGGAAGACAACGCTGATAAGCATGCACAATGAGATGTGAAGTTCATCGGGTGGGCTCCCCAGCTGTCACTAATCGAAAAGCAGCAAACTACAGATACTGAAAGTCTGAAACAGAAGAAGAAAATTCTGGAAATACTCCACAGGTCTGGGAGCATCTGGGGAGGGAAAAACAGAGTTAACATTTCAGGTCAATGATCTCTCATGAGAACTGGAAAAACTTAGAAATGTAATTGTTTTTGGAGCATAAGGTTGGTCGGAAATGTGACTAAGGGAAAATAATGTGATAGTGTGGGCGATAGGAGAGATTGAATGTCAGATCGGCCCTAAGGGAATGGTGTCGGGACAAGAAAGAAACAAAGATGTGCCCAGAGCAGCTGTGCTCCTGTCAGAAAGTGAAGGGAGAATACTGAGAGAAAAAAAAACAATGAGGAAGGGGGTGGGTGAGGCTGAAATTATTAAACTCGGTGTTGAGCCTGGAAGGTTGTAAGATGCTGAATCGATAAATGAGCGCCAGAAATTTCCGGCCACTCACGCCGGCGGTATATTCTAGTCCCATTGATGGCGCACCCCCACCACAGGTTTCCTGCCATTGAGGGGTGCATTCAATAGGAAATCCCGTTGACAATGGTAGGCCCAGAAGATCCCTCCTCTGAATCACGTGGCAGGTTGTGGGGAAAATCCCGACCTCGGTGTTGTCCCTCAAGCTTAAGTTGTGTTCTACTGAGTCTGTCCTTGGTCCCTTTTCCCAACCACTCCTTGCTCAAAACCTCTTGCTTCCCTAACTTCTCCCTGTTCTGATGAAAGATCATCGCACTGAAATATTAACTCTGTTTCTATCTTCACAGATGTTGCCAGACCTGATGAGTATTTCCAGCACTTGCTGTTTTTATTTCAGCCTCTTGTCACTTTCAAGAAGCTTGGAGGAGTCTGGCTCCAGCTTGGTTGAGGGGATGACACAGTGCTTGCTCTCTCCTCAAGTCTCTGCTCCATTTCCTTGTTGTGATGCAGATCGAGAAGTACTACCACTGCAGCCCCCATACCGGTGGCAGCCTTTATTTGGATAGCGCATCTACTCCTCTGCCATTCCCTCAGCATATGACAAAAGTCTTTGGCAAATGGACCAAAAACCTCCAAAAATACCCCAGAGTTCTTTCAGACTCAATAGAAACGGTATCTTCCAACAATCAGGGTACCTGACCCTGTAAATTATGTTGGAGCCATCTTAGAACCATAGAATCCCTGTAGTGCTGAAGGAGACCATTCGGCCCATTGGGTCTGCACTGACCCTCTGAAAGAGCATCCTACCTAGGCCCACTCCTCTGCCATATCCACATTACTCCACCTTACCTGTACATTCCTGGACATAACTGGCAATTTAGCATGGCCAATCTATATGACCTGCGTATCTTTGGACTGGGAGAGGAAACCCATGCAGACTTGGGGAGAAAGTGAAAACTCAACACAGACATTCCCCCAAGGCCAGAATCGAACCCAGGTCCCTGGCACTGTGAGGCTGCAATGCTAACCACTGTGCCACCAAGTCACTGTTTCATACATCTATTCTCAGGAGTGAACAACACAGGCATTGCCAAGTACTGTGAGGTCCAAGTTTGGAATCCTGGTGTCATATCAATGAGTTGCATTGCGTGATGACATGATAGTTCCAATTCAAGATGTCAGGTGCACACAGGGAGCGGCTACAGGTGCCAATGTCAATGGAGAACACGATATGGTACAGCCTGCTCCTGCGGGAACCAAGCAAGGCAAGACACTATATGGCTCAAACTTCACGCCTGTAGTAACCGGAACATCAGCAATGGAGCACAAAAATTTGTGGCACAGACCTCTTTAAATTTCACACCAGCACTTCCTTGTTAAAACGTTTCAGCTTCAACTTTGTGGTTGGTGCTGAAAACAGTTTACTGCCACTCATTGCTGTTACGCATTGCGGCACCCAGTCAAAATTGCACCGGAAACTAGTTGCACACTGGTTAGTCATCATTTCACACATGTGAAGTAGGTAGAGAACTAGGGATCTCACTCCATATTCCTCCGTGTGCCAAGGAACTCAATATTTTGAACTGCTGGTGGGTGTGCCAACCTCCACAACCTGAATCGTATGAAAAGGTTGCCCTCCAATCATGGGAGTCAAGGCATTAACAGGATGTGTCCTGGCAAGTGACTGATGATCAGTCGACAGTCCAATGTGCAAGTGTCATCTTTAACAAGCTATTGCCATCACCACCCTGCAATACGGATCAGAGCAATCGATCCGCTACTGCTGTCATTCTTCAGTAACTCCACGACGCCGTATCAGTTGGGCCGGAGAGGAGGCCCAACAGCAATGTCCGCAAATGGTGTAATATAAGTGAAATTGGGGTCGTGATCAAGAAAGTTCAGTTGTGGACAGGTCATCTGTACACCTGATTACAGATTCACCCCAAAACATTATTTCTGGGAAGTCACTGAATGGGCAGGTGAAGTATTGCAAAGACACACTAAACAACCTTCAATTTTAACCTGAACACTTGGGAAAGCACAGCCGCTGACACAATACTATGACGACATACTTGCCAAGTTGGTTAGAATGCCCTTGAAGCTGCGAGTTCTGACTGCCAAGCATCTGGCACACAATGTAACTCACTGACTTCCACAGAAATGGAAATCAGGAAAGATGTAGAATTGCCAGCCGATGAATTATCACCCACTTTTACACTATTGTACATGGTGAAAGTTACTCCCACAGAAAATTACTCCCTGGGGTTCCAGGACAGTTCCATGTAAAATTGGTGCCATGATGAAATGGGTACTCGAACACATGCGCACTGTGTTAACAATTTAAGAACGATGGGATGAAATGAGGCCGAAATAAGTGCGGACATAACTTATATCATATGAAATTTGGAGAAAACTGAAAATCAAACTGTAGAGGGCGTGAAAGAGAAACATCTCTGCTGTGTCTGTAGAAAACAAATTCTTAAGGAATAAATTTAGCCTTGTGATAATAAAAGCAAATATTGGAGTCTGAAGGGAATGTGTTTGGTTGACCTTGGAATAACATTTCATTGCTATTAATTGTAAAAGACTGCAGTATCCTGAAAAGAACCGTGCAGAGCATTGGTGAGGTCATACCTGGAGTATTACATAGATACATAGAACAGTACAGCACAGAACAGGCCCTTCAGCCCTCGATGTTGTGCCGAGCAATGATCACCCCACTTAAACCCACGTAACCCGTATACCCGTAACCCAACAATCCCCCCATTAACCTTACACTACGGGCAATTTAGCATGGCCAATCCACCTAACCCGCACATCTTTGGACTGTGGGAGGAAACCGGAGCACCCAGAGGAAACCCACGCACACACGGGGAGGACGTGCAGACTCCACACAGACAGTGACCCAGCCGGGAATCGAACCTGGGACCCTGGAGCTGTGAAGCATTGATGCTAACCACCATGCTACCGTGAGGCCCCTATTGTATGCAGTTTTGGTGCCCTTATCTGGGAAGGATGTTCTTGCTATGGAGGGAGTGCAGCAAAGGTTTAGCAGACTGATTCCTGGGATGGCGGCACTGTCAGATGAGGAGAGACTAAGTCGGTTAGTATTATATATATTGGAGTTCAGAAGAGTCAGTGGGAATCTCATTGAAACTTATAAAATTCTAACAGGATTGGACAGGGTAGATTCAGAAAGAATGATCTCAATGGTATGGGAGTCCAGAACTACGCGTTCCCCTTGCCTGATTGACCATCACCGTTGTTCAGAACAACAAAGTGTAGCTCACAGGACAAATAGAAACCTGGGACTCAGGAGCAGGAGGAGCCCATTCAGCCCTTCGAGCCTGCTCCGCCATTCAATAAGGTCATTGGTGATCTGGCTGTGGTCTCTGCTCCTTTGTCGTCCACCGCCTGTAATGCTAGACTCCCCTAATTAGCAAAGATCTGTCTAACTCTACCTTGACTGAATTCAGCCTTCCATTGTGTTCTGGGGAAGAAAATTCCACAGACGAACAACCCTTTGAGAGGAATAATTTTTCCTCATCTCTGTCTTAAATAGTAGACCTCTTATTCTTAAACTGTGTCTCCTGGTTCTAGTCTCTCCTACAAGTGGAAACATCCTCCCGTCATCCATCCGATCAAATCCTCTCAGGGTTTTGTGTGTTTCACTAAAACCACCTCTCACTTTTCTAAACTCCAATGGTTATAGGCCCAAGCTGCGCAACCTTTCTTCACACCCAGCAGAGGTCCTGATGGGCAACTGAAGAACTGTTCCTTACGGGATTAGGAGGAGGAGTACTGCCCCACACAAGGAAAAATCTGGGCTCCACATGCCCCTGCATTCTACACATGGCCCCTCCCACCTACTCGCCAGGAAACCATGCTAGACAGTGCAACCCCTGCTCCAACTCTGTAACCTGAGTATCTGGCTCCAATCCATCCAATCTGCAAAGGATTAAACTACTGAACTGAAATAGGTGGCTGGCTGAAGCAAATTAAATAAGCATTGCACTATGTAGCAATTTTGCCAAGTAGCAAAGATTTTGGGCTGGATTCCTCCGCCCCCCGTCTGCTGCAAGATCGTCATGGGCGGGACACGGACCATGTAAAGGTCCATTGACGTTGGGTGGGAATTTCCGGTCGCCGGTGGGCACAGCCGGAGAATCCCACCCTTTGGCTCTGATATTAAAGAGCGGGGTGGGAGGGAACGGTGCGGACAGTCGCAAGCAGGCAGTGCACCCAGAGAGCTTGGGGGTCATGGAAATCTGATTGACCTTAATGGCAATGCCATACTTACCTAAACATTCCCAGAATTTCACCCTCTGCCGAGTTAGATTCTTCATCTAATTAGCGCAGGCTGTAGATGGAAATTTGAAGCTATAAGTCTGCAGCTAGGAACCTTGTTGGTGTCAATGGGAGGCAATCAGGTTTATGATGAGGGGAGGTGCTTCCAGCACATTGAAAGGGGAAGCCGGCTTTAATAAGGACAGTGGGAGTCCACACCGAGTAATAGAAAGACCTTTGATTAATTTACAATTATGAGGCGGGATTCTGTGATCCTGAGGCTAAGTGTTCACGCTGTCGGTAATGCCGTCACGTTTCTCAACGACGTAAACACGGCCTCAGGATCAACAATTCTGGCCCGTACAGGGGGCCAGCACGGCACTGGAGCAGTTCATGTCGCTCCAGCTGTTAATCCCGGCGTCAACAGGGCGCCGCGGGATCCGCGCATGCGCAGTGGCATCGATGACAACGCGCGCATGCGCAGTGGCTTCCTTCAATGCCCCGACGCAACATGGCGCAGGGCGACAGAGGCCGGCGCGGAATAAAGGAGGCCCCCAGCCAGAGAGGCCGGCCCACCGATCGGTGGGCCCCAATTGCGGGCCAGACCACATCAGAGGCCCCCCATGGGGTCGACCCCCCCCCCCCCCCCCCCCCCACAGACCGCCCTCCCCCAACCCTTCCACACCAAGTTCCCGCTGGCTGAGAGCAGGGGTGGACGGCGGCGGCTGGACTCATCTTTTTTATGATGGCTGCTCTGCCCATCCCGGGCCAAGAATTGGCGGTCCGGTGGCGTAGAGTGGCCCCCGACGGGCGCCGCACCATCCACGCCGGCCAGGGAATCGCGTGCCAGCGTCGGGCCGCGATTCGCGCCGATCACAGGGATTCTCCAGCCCGGCCCCGGGCTGAGAGAAGCCTGCCCATGGTATATACACTTTCCGGTATCCCTACTGGATCTCTTTCTGGTCGGTGCCTTACTGACCGTACTTTTATACAATGCTAAATGGAGTTCCCCCCCACCTCAGTGGGGGAGTTCGTACTCACGCAAGAACCACGGGGAAGACAATCATTCCCACCCCGTAAGTTCCGTGTGGGATATTACAATCCTCCCACCCAAAGTCAGAAGACCCCCTTGACAACCACTGAGGAGGAGAAGGAGGAGAAGGTTCAGGACATCAGACTCTCTTCGGTTCCGGTAAATTGCCATGTGCTGAATGCACCGGATCAGTTGGTGTATACCTCGCAGGGGACGGTCGTCTGCGGCAGGAACACCTTGGTGGACAATCGGTAGGAGGCGGCTGAATTATTGAATCAGCATCCGAGATCCTGGACGTCTACATCTCCATTTCTGAATCTAGAGATACAATGTCAGGCATGTTGGCATCAAGAGAGACTGGAGACCTCACAGCATGATGGTTCGGCAATGGAGTCGGAGGATCCAGGACAGGTTTCTTCTGAGAAACTTCATGAGGGATCAATCTCCAACAGTGAATATGTTGCCAATGCCGTCGCATTTGTTGCCTCTGGGGCCGAACTTGAACAAAGAACAAAGAAAAGTACAGCACAGGAACAAGCCCTTCGGCCCTCCAAGCCCATGCCGACCATGCAGCCCGACTAAACTAAAATCTTCTACACTTCCGGGGACCGTATCCCTCTATTCCCATCCTATTCATGTATTTGTCAAGATGCCCCTTAAATGTCACTATCGTCCCTGCTTCCACCACCTCCTCCGGCAGCGAGTTCCAGGCACCACTACCCTCTGTGTAAAAACTTGCCTCGTATATCTCCTCCAAACCTTGCCACTCGCACCTTAACCTATGCCCCCTAGTAATTGACCCCGCTACCCTGGGAAAAAGTCTCTGATTATCCACTCTGTCTATGCCCCTCATAATTTTGTAGACCTCTATCAGGTAGCCCCTCAACCTCCGTCGTTCCAGTGAGAACAAACCGAGTTTATTCAACCGCTCCTCATAGCTAATGCCCTCCATACCAGGCAACATCCTGGTAAATCTCTTCTGCACCCTCTCTAAAGCCTCCACATCCTTCTGGTAGTGTGGCGACCAGAATTGAACACTGTACTCCAAGTGAGGCCTAACTAAGGTTCTATGCAGCTGCAACATGACTTGCCAATTCTTGTACTCAATGCCCCAGCCAATGAAGGCAAGCATACCGTATGCCTTCTTGACTACTTTCTTCACCTGTGTTGCCCTTTTCAGTGACCTGTGGACCTGTACACCTAGATCTCTCTGACTTTCAATACTCTTGAGGATTCTACCATTCACTGTATATTCCCTACCTGCATTAGACCTTCCAAAATGCATTACCTCACATTTGTCCGGATTAAACTACATCTGCCATCTCTCTGCCCAAGTCTCCAAATGATCTAAATCCTGCTGTATCCTCTGACAGTCCTCATCGCTATCTGCAATGCCACCAACCTTTGTGTCGTTTGCAAATTTATTAATCAGACCACTTACATTTTCCTGCAAATCATTTATGTATACTATGAACAGCAAAGGTCACAGCACTGATCCCTGCGGAACACCACTAGTCACACCTCCAATTAGAAAAGCACCCTTCCATTGCTACTCTCTGCCTTCTATGACCTAGCCAGTTCTGTATCCATCTTGCCAGCTCACCTCTGATCCCATGTGACTTCACCTTTTGTACCAGTCTACCATGATGGACCTTGTCAAGGGCCTTACTGAAGTCCATATAGTCAACATCCACTGCCCTACCTGCATCAATCATCTTTGTGACCTCTTCAAAAAACTCTATCAAGTTAGTGAGACACGACCTCTCCTTCACAAAACCATGCTGCCTCTCACTAATACGTCCATTTGCTTCCAAATGGGAGTAGACCCTGTCTCAAATAATTCTTTCCAGTAATTTCCCTACCACTGATGTAAGACTCACCGGCCTGTAGTTCCCTGGATTATCCTTGCTACCCTTCTTAAACAAAGGAAGAACACTGGCTATTCTCCAGTCCTCCGGGACATCACCTGAAGACATTGAGGATCCAAAGATTTTTGTCAAGGCCTCAGCAATTTCCTCTCTAGCCATCTTCAGTATTCTGGGTAGATCCCATCAGGCCCTGGGGACTTATCAACCTTAATATTTTTCAAGACGCCCAACACCTCGTCTTTCTGGATCTCAATGTGACCCAGGCTATCTACACAGCCTTCTCCAGACTCAACATCCACCAATTCCTTCTAATTGGTGAATACTGATGCAAAGTATTCATTTAGTACCTCCCCATTTCCTCTGGCTCCACACACAGATTCCCTTGCCTATCCTTCAGTGGGCCAACCCTTTCCCTGGCTACACTCTTGCTTTTTATGTACGTGTAAAAAGCCTTGGGATTTTCCTTAAGCCTATTTGCCAATGACTTTTCTTGACCCCTTCTAGCCCTCCTGACTCCTTGCTTAAGTTCCTTCCTACTTTCCTTATATTCCACACAGGCTTCATCTGTTCCCAGCCTTCTAGCCCTGACAAATGCCTCCTTTTTCTTTTTGACGAGGCCTACAATATCTCTCGTTATCCAAGGTTCCCGAAATTTGCCGTATTTATCCTTCTTCCTCACAGGAACATGCCGGTCCTGAATTCCTTTCAACTGACACTTGAAAGCCTCCCACATGTCAGATGTGGATTTACCCTCAAACATCCGCCCCCAATCTAGGTTCTTCAGTTCCAGCCTAATATTGTTATAATTAGCCTTCCCCAAATTTAGCACATTCACCCTAGGACCACTCTTATCCTTGTCCACCAGCACTTTAAAACTTACTGAATTGTGGTCATTGTTCCCAAAATGCCCCCCTACTGAAACTTCCACCACCTGGCCGGGCTCATTCCCCAATACCAGGTCCAGTACAGCCCCTTCCCTAGTTGGACTGTCTACATATTGTTTTAAGAAGCCCTCCTGAATGCTCCTGACAAACTCTGCCCCGTCCAAGCCCCTAGCACTAAGTGAGTCCCAGTCAATATTGGGGAAGTTGAAGTCTCCCATCACAACAACCCTGTTGATTTTATTCTTTTCCAAATCTGTCTACCTATCTGCTTCTCTATCTCCCTCTGGCTGTTGGGAGGCCTGTAGTAAACCCCCAACATTGTGACTGTACCCTTTTTATTCCTGATCTCTACCCATATAGCCTCACTGCCCTCTGAGGTGTCCTACCGTAGTACAGCTGTGATATTCTCCCTAACCAGTAGCGCAACTCCGCCACCCCTTCTACATCCCCCTCTATCCCGCCTGAAACATCTAAATCCTGGAACGTTTAACTGCCAATCCTGTCCTTCCCTCAACCAAGTCTCTGTAATGGCAACAACATCATAGTTCCAAGTACTAATCCAAGCTCTAAATTCATCTGCCTTGCCTGTAATACTTCTTGCATTAAAACATGTGCACTTCAGGCCACCAGACCCGCTGTGTTCAGCAACATCTCCTTGTCTGCTCTGCCTCAGAGCCATACTGGCCCTATTCCCTAGTTCTCCCTCAATTCTTTCACCTTCTGACCTATTGCTCCGGTGCCCACCCCCCTGCCATACTAGTTTAAAACCTGCCGTGTGATACTAGCAAACCTCGCGGCCAGGATATTTATTCCTCTACAGTTTAGATGCAACCGGTCTTTCATATACAGGTCACACCTGCCCTGGAAGAGCTCCCAGTGGTCCAGATAACAGAAACCCTCCCGCCTGCACCAGTTGTTTAGCCACGTGTTTAGCTGCTCTATCTTCCTATTTCTAGCCTCACTGGCACGTGGCACAGGGAGTAATCCCGAGATTACAACCCTAGAGGTCCTGTCTTTTAACTTTCTGCCTAGCTCCCTGAACTCCTGCTGCAGGGCCTCATGCCCCTTCCTACCTATATCATTAGTACATGGGAGCTAGGCAGAAAGTAAGAGAGCTAGTGATAAGAGATGTGTCCTGTTTGACGGATGGCAAACCAAGAGAGCCAGTGAGCACCGTCGCTGAAGTTAAGAGTGAACACTGCGTCGCCAGGTACAAAATGTCAGAGAGGTCGACGTTGAACTGGGAAACGCCCTTGCAACACCTGGTTACTGTGCAAATTCAAAGGGTGTGCTATGAAATCCTTGATAATGGATTCCAGCAACTTCCCTACGACTGACGCTAGGCTCACTGGTCTATAGTTCCCTGTTTTCTCTCTGCCTCCCTTTTTAAAAAGCGGGCTAAATTCGCTATCTCCCAATCTGTTGGAACTATTCCAGAGTCCAAAGAGATTTGGAAAATGACCACCAATGGATCTACTATTACTGGGGCCACTTACCCAGTACTCTGGGATGCAGATTATCAGGCCCTAGAGATTTGTCTGCCTTCAATCCCATTAATCCTCCCGAAACCATTTTTTAACTCATATTAATTCCTCATTGCACAGCACCCAGTCCAAGTAGGTCTGTTCCCTTGCTGATTCCTCAACATACTGGTCCAGAAAACCATCCTGTATACACCCCAAAAATTCCCGCTCTATTGTACTGTGACTAATTTGAGTCACGCAATCTACATTCAGATTAAAGTCACCCATGATCACAGATGTTCCTTTATTGCATGCGTCTCTGATTTCCTGTCTAATGCTATTCCCAACGTTACTACTGCAGTTTGGTGGTCTGTATACCACCCATTCAAAATGTATTTTGCCATTTGATGTTTCTGAACTCGGCCCAGACAGATTACACATCATCTGTGCTCATATCTTTTCTCAATATTGTGTCAATATTTTCTTTAATCAACAATTCAACTTCACCACCTTTTCCTTTCTGTCTGTCCTTCCTAAAAACTGAATGGCCTTAATGTTTAGTTCCCATTCTTGGTCACGTTGGAGCCATGTCTTCGTAATCCCAACATGATGTTGGCATTATGGGGGGGACGTACGGGATCTTGCGGGGACCTACGTTATTAGTGCTGCTCCGTGGCTGCCGCAGGCCATGCACGGACTCCCGACCGGAAGTGCAGGGCTCTGTATCCGCAGCCTGTATCCTGCGGGAAACACTCCTGGGCCCTGCTAGCCCCCTGCAAATTGGAGAATCCAATTTGACGTTTTGACGCTGGCGTGGGGACAGAGCCTCATTATTGGAGAATCCTGCCCCGGGTGTGATATTGAGCCGGCACTCACCTTCCACAGGATCAGCGGCATGGATAGAAAATCCCGCAAGAATCAGGAAACATAATTCTCGCCAGAGAGAACGCTTTTTCCAATTTTTCCTGCCACTCGCCAGCGATGTCACGAGATTCATGGCCACAAAGGGCACGACCCTCAATGTTAATAAATCTGAACTAATTTGAATGTTATTCGTGCTCCCCCCACCGCCAAAGGATCCCCCCTCGCTGAATATTTATTCCTCACCGATGTGACGCCATGTCGGCAAGGTTTACAACAGGTTTGCCCAGGTATGAGGTAGTCAAGGGCATCCCTCAGAGGCAAGTATATCCCCTGGGGGGGTGCAGGGACATGACCGGGCACTGCACCCTGGCACAGATTGGCACTGCCAAGTTGGCATGGTCAGATTGCCACTGTGCCAACCTGGTAGTAGCAATCTGGCAGTACCAACCTGTGCCAGGGGGCAGTGCTGGGGTGGACCCAAGTGGGAGCACTAGGGAGAGGGCTGCGTTGATATGGGTTGGGGAAGGCAGGAGCATACACTTTGCATGTGTGGGGCGGGGGGGGGGGTTGCTGACTGTAATTCTGCAGTGTTAGTGGGGTTGAAATGCTGCCGATGAATGTCAAGGGGGGGGCGGTGAGGAGATGCTGGGGAAGTTTCGGTGGGGATAGGGTGGGAGAGTCCCCAATACCTCTATGGTGGGGCTGGGGATTGATCTGGGCAACCTTTAAAGGTGGCGCCCTGATCTCTTTGAAGAGGGTTCCTGGCTCTCTGAGGCCCCAGCCCAGAGTGACAGTGAAACCCAAGGCCACTCATTTTTTTTTTCTCTAGGTGGCTTAAAATGCCATGAGAAAACTGGTCAGTGTAAGCGGAGAGCTAAGCGCCGGTTTTCTGTCTGAACCTGACACGCTTCCAAATGCCGGTAAGATTCCGCCTATCAAGGAAGTTGTGCTCTGACAAAACAATTCTGAAAAATCAGGTCCCAAAATCAAAGGTGAGATCTAAGAGCCTTTGGTTCACATGAGTAATATGACGCTGAATCTTGCATGGAGTGGTAATCATTGTCAGATTGCCATTCACCGCTAAGTTTAAAGGTTCCATTGCTTAAATGCCACTTTAACTAGCCCGGGGGGGGGGGGGGGTAAATGGACTGGATGGGTCAAGTGGTGACGGTGGTGGTAGACAGGCAAAGGGGAGCTGGAGATGTTGCTGAAGTGGATGGTAGCTGGAGGCATGGCAGGGGGTGGGGGGGGGGGGGGGGGGGGGGAGGTTGTCAGAATGTTGTGAGTAGTTGGGTGCCACAGTGGACTAGAGAGGTAATTGGGAGATTAGGAGGGGGGGGGGGGCATCAGGAGGTCAGAGGGGTAGTCGAGTGGTGGGAAGTAGTCAGGAGCAGTGTTAGCTGGAGAACAGCTGGGCCAGTAGTTGGGGGATTGGGAGAGTTGGTGGCATAGTTAGAGTTGGGGGCAGTAATTGGGGTTTCAGTGGGAAGATTGGTGTTAGAGGGGGGGCAAGGGTGGTGCGTTGGGGGTGGCGATGGTCACCATAGTTACCCAAGAGTGAGAAGTGGTTTTAATCCAGGTTCAAATCCCGCCACCGCAGATGGTGAAATTTGCATTCAATAAAAATCTGGAATTAAAAGTGTAATGATGACCATGAAATCATTGTTGATTGGCTGAAAACCCATCACTAATGTCCTTTAGGAAACAAAATCTGCCGTCCTTACCTGGTCTGGCCTACATGTGACTCCAGACCGTGGTTGGCTCTGAAATGCTCTCTGAAGGGCAATTAGAGATGGGCAATAAGTGCTGGCACAGCCAACGATGCCCAAGGCCTATGAACAAATAAAAGAACCTCCTGGGTATTTGCTAAGAGACGTGGAGTCATCTAAAGTGTCCAATTTAGATTGGCGTTCCAGAGGTTCTCAGATTCAGGTTAATTGCTCAACGTAAATTGAAACATCTCGGCAATTCCCTTACAGTCCTTGTGTGGGGACTTTGGTGGGGGGGGGGGGGGAGTGCATCTTCTGGGGTACCTCTAGGGAACAGTATAACACTTAGGCTGGTGTGTTTCCCAGATCCTCAGTCCCCTTTCCACATGCTGCCAATAAATCATTCACTTTCACTTTTGTTGTGCAGCTTATTAATACCCAGTCTGCATCTGATAGTAGTTGGCACTGTGAACCATGTGTGAAATTATTTCATCATCTCCCATGTTGAGTTCTTTATGTCAGTTAATAATTTATATGTAGAATTCAGTAATGATCCAACCTTACATCAAATATAATTAAGAATATCAATAATGATGGCAATCCTTTAGGGATCTCAAGGAGAAAGATAGGTTAATGATTCAGGTATAGCCACTTACTAGGACTTCGTAATAATGAAGCACATTTATTTGAACCTTTAACTTAACTTCTCTTTCAAATGATAATTGACGTGCTGCTTATTTCCAGCATTTTCTGTTTTTATTTCTGATTTTCTATACTTGTGATTTACTTTTTAGTTTTACTTTATGAGAACTGTTTAATTTATGAATACCATCCTCACACTTTAAAATCCTTTTCCATTTTTCTTCAATCTTAATTCATTATCAGCCATTGAATCTGTGCCAAGATGTTTTTGAAAAATGGCCTCCAGTCATCAACTCATTTCGGTTTGACATTCTATTTTTAAGTTTCTTCTGTTTTTGCTTTTTGCAACTCTCCCACTTTCACCCCTCTCAAAACATTTCCCCTTTAGACCAGAAGACATAGGAGCAGAAGCAGCCCATTTGGCCCATCGAGTCTGCTCCGCCATTCAATGAGATCATGACTGATCTGATGTGTTAAACCTCAACGCTTTCCTGCCTTACCCCACAACCCTTCCTTCCCTTACTGGTTTAGCTCACTGGGCTAAATCGCTGGTTTTTAAAGCAGACCAAGCAGGCCAGCAGCACGGTTCAATTCCCGTACCAGCCTCCCCGGACAGGCGCCGGAATGTGGCGACTAGGGGCTTTTCACAGTAACTTCATTGAAGCCTACTCGTGACAATAAGCGATTTTCATTTTTTTTCATTTCATTATTTTGATAGTGTGTTCAGTCAGTCCCCATGAAATCCTCTTTCAGTTCACCCGGTATGGTACATTTTGTTAAGAAGAAGGTACTGTACAAGTGAACATACTGTTATTAGGATAATGACTGTTTGTTGTTGAGTAATGAGGCTGCAGTTCAATGGAGGAGTTTGAATGATATCTGACAAAAAACACAAAAATGCAAGTGCTTTAAAACTCAGGAGAGGTAGTGGCGTTGTGGTATTATCACTGGACTAGTAAGCCAGAGACCTAGAGTACTGCCCTGGGGTCCCAGGTTCAAATCCTGTCACTGTAGATGGTGAAATTTGAATTCAATAAAATCTGGAAGTAAAAATCTAATGATGACCATGAAACAATTGTCATAAAAACCCATCTGGTTCACTAATGTCCTTTAGGGAAGGAAATCTGCCATCCTTAACTGGTCTGGCCTTCATGTGACTCATATGAAGACTCACAGCAAGGTAGTTGACTTGTAACTGCCCCTCAAGGGCAATTTGGGATGGACAATAAATGCAGGGACAGCCTGCGACACCTGCATCCCATGAATTCATTTTTAAAAACTGTTTCCTGATTAAATTAGTCCTTTGTTAGTTTTTAAAAAAAATTCAGAGGCAATTTAGCATATATAAGCCATCGTCGGAATCCAGCGGTATGATGCAAAATGCTCCATGGGAATCGCCTGGGGAAGTTTGAATTTTTGAGGAACCATTCCCTACTCCCCGGGACTCTCCGAATGATCCTCTGACTTTGAGAGACTTTGGACAATTCCCCAGTAATTACCTGGATAGATACCCAGGAAATTTTAGACCACAACTCTGAGACTAACTCCTTGAGTGACTACATATCTGAGCCCCAATCATCCACATTTAGACCTGCAACTCCCCTTCGAATCCCCCCCACCACCCCCCCCATCCGCAATTACACTTCTGACCACCCTCTCCCCAACCCAGCTACTCTTTGCAAACCCAACCCAACTACTCCTGACCCGACCGGACTAATGTTCTTACCACCTGACTGGCCTACAGTTCTCCAACCCAACATGACTAGACCCCCTGAGAAGTCCTCCCGATCCGACTACCCCTCAACCCACCTACCCACTCACCAACTTCACCCACCTTACCCTCCTGCCACCCTACTAATCTGCCATGCTACCACACCACCCATCTGCCACTCACCCACTTAGATGTTTACCTCATCCATCTACCAACTTACATAGAACACACAAACAGGAGAAGGCCATTCTGTCCCTTGAGCTTGCACCACCATTCACTAGATAATGGTCCATCATTTCCCTCAACTAAATTTTCCCATGCTGTCCCCCATGTCCTTTGCTGTCATTCATATCTAGAAATCCATCAATCCCTGTTTTGAACACACTCTATGATTTGAGATAAACTCTGGATCGTGAATTCCAAAGATTCACCAGCCTTTGCGTGAAGAAATCCCTCCTCATCTCAGTCCTAATGGCTTACTCCTTATTCTGAGGACCTGTGTCCTCTGGTTTGCAGACATTTCCCACCTCCGGCCCCACCCCTCCACCACAACAGCCGGGGAAAACATCCTTCCTGCATTTACCTGGTCTCACCCCTTAAGAATTTTGTAAGTTTCAATGAGATTACCTCCCATTCTTCTGAAATCTGAAGAATACCAATTTATCTCACCCACCCTCCACACTTGTCCGTGAATCTCACTCACCGACCCAGTCACCCATTCATTCATATTCACATGGGTATTTAACTTTACCTTCTAGCAGCTAGTGCCATTAAAAACAGGGTGTGTTATGATCAGGGTGTATTTTCTGCTCACAGCGTGGATTCCTGCACTGACTGAGTTCTTCTGCCTCATGGATCGGAGGTCCGACCTTCATGAAAGTATCCAGGTCAGTGGGTAGTCTGAGCAGTGTCCGATGCAGCTGATCAGAAGACTTAGGCCAATGTTTTTAATAATATACACACCGATTCAATAAAACTAAAGCGATGTTATGGATAGGAGAAGGTGCAGAATTGCACAAACTGGCACTGTGAGAGGCAGAGTCGGGAATCACCGGGTTTCTAAAAATGCAGTTCAAATTTCGGCTGACAGCTGGCAAGAGTTTCATTGAGGGCCTTAGAATGCACAGGATGGAAGTAATTGATCCAAAGGGATTATTACCTTCAAAAAGATTTGTTTGATTCCCTTATGAGCGTGTTGCAACTGTCTCATCTCCTCCTCTTCAGCCTTTCCCATCCAACCCTTCAATCTTGATATTTTTCTGGCCCTGGCAGACATAATACAAATCCAATGTCTTTACTCCTTGAGATGGTTTGCCTCTCCCAGCCTATGTGAAAATTGAAACGTGCCTTTATGCTGTTTCTAGCACATGCTTCACTGTCTTTATACATCTCCCAATCACATCACTACTGTCGAGAGGTAACAATCTGTATTCGGGGGGAGGAAAGGATTACCTGCTGATTAGCAGTCCATAGAAACCGACTCATGAAGGAGCCTTCTGTGAACGATGGGGTCCCCGGCGTGGGTATTGACCCACAAGGCGGTGGACTGCACCACAAGGCTTCCTCTTCCTACAATTATAACCTGCCTTTCCATTGCTTCTTTGCTTTCCGAAATATTGGGCGGAACTTCCTGCTACCGCCAGAGGCGTGATGAAAAATGTCAGTTTCCCGTCGGTGGAAAATAAGTTTGGAAATTTGTTCTCCCGACTTTGATGGGGGGGTTAAAGGCAGGTCGGGTCTGCTACTGATCTATGTTGGGAACCACGTTTGCATTCAATTGCATCTCATGAAAGCTCATTAAAAGGCCAACTGGCCAGAATTACCTTACCCCTCCAAATTAAGTGCCCTGTAAGTGGATAATAGAACAGTCTGTTTCACAATTGTTTCTAAGTGGCTTGAACCCGGCAGGCTTCAGCTCATCTACCATTTGGAGGCCAGTAGGCTTTCGCCTTCCTTTATGAGTGTTGGTACAAGATATCTGTGGGCCAGGATTCTCCGACCCTGCGCCAGGTCGGAGAATCGCTGGGGAATCGCGCCATGCTGCTCTGACGCTGGCCCACCGATTCTCCGGCGCTGATTCTCGGGCGTCGCGGGATTGCCTCCGCGGCCGGTTGGGGGCCCGTTGAAAGTGGCAACCCCAGCGATTCTCCATGCCTCGAGCCTGCCAAGTTCGGCCGAGTGGGTTCCGTCTGGTGTTCTGGCTGCAGGGCCCTTCCTGGTGGGGGTGGCGGGGGGGGGGGATCCAACGGGGCGGGGCTTCCACGGTGGCCTAGCCCGCAATCGGGGCTTACCGATCGGCAGGCGGACTAGTTCCGTGGGGGGCCTATGTTCCTCCGCGCCGGGCCCCTGTAGGGCTCCGCCATATTGCCCATGGGCTGGCGTGAAGACGGGAACCCATGCGCGGACTCGTGTCGGCCATGGCATGCATGCGCAGACTCGCGCCGGCCGTGGCGTGCATGCGCAGACCCCCGCCAGCACCATACTAACCCCCTAGGAAGGGGTGCGTACCCGGGCCTGGCGGCCAGTTGACGCTGGGGTGGCTTGCGCCGCTGGCGTCAGAACTTGGCCGTGGGATCAGAGAATCCCGGCCCTGGTGGCTGTAGTAGAAGCTGGACAAAGACTGGGCATAGGAGGCAATACCTGTGGATGAGATAGAGACGGGACTGGTGAAGCCCGGGGGAGGGGGGGGGGGGGGGGGGGGGGGGAAGGTGTTGGTGAAAACATGAAAGCTGAAGGGGTAGGCAGTGTCAGAGAAGTTTGGGGTAACCTAAAGTACCAGGGGGGTGCTAAAGGAACAAAGTAGAGAATTGAAAGACTGTCCTGGGGTTAATATGAGGACTGTCCGTGGAAGAGCTCGAGACTATCAGGGGTATATTGAAGTATTGAAAAGACTGTCCGTGGAGCTGAGGCCACGCCGTCAGGGCCATATTGAAGTGACTGTCCTGGGACAATGCAGTCCATGTTGGAGAGCTCTGCGTTGGCATGCATGTCTTGGTCCCAGTTTTGGCCAGGGGAGACCCTCTGGGCAGTGACGGTTGAGCAGGGGATGGCCAGTCACCTAAGGTATTTAGTCCTGGGGATTCTAGTCATGGTATTGTGAGGCAGAGGGCACAGTAATGTTCATCTGAATCCTGTAGGTTCCACAGCTGAAAAAGCCATGGGAGGGGGACTACTGGATGTTCTCATGGGGGGCTTCCCAAAAGTGAATTTGACCTTGAGAAAGGGAGGGGGCAGGACAACAAAGGGCATCGGGACATCAAAATTAAAATATTCAGTGGGAGAACAGGAATATCCACATGGACAATAATGGGGTTGAGGGTAACGGGGGAGGCTGGATAGTGATAGGAGGAATGGAATTAGGACGGTGGTAAGTATGGAGGAAGATGGGAGGAACTTGATGGGTGATAAGGGGAGGTTGGAAGCTGGCCTCGCGGACAAAGGTCACTAGCACCATTTGGATTTCACCTAAGAACAATGCAGTGAAAAACAAGCTAGAAAAAAATCTATTGGGGAGGGCTGTCTGGGTGTGTGGGAGGAGTTCAGCACAGCAATTTTTGGCCAATTGAAAGGGCACCCTATAAAAACTCTGCTCAAATGATGCAGAGCATGGATCAGCAGAGTTCTTGTTTCAAAGATCTAATGGACTACGAACGAGCTTGGTTCCTTTACAAATGTCGCACATTTAGGTGCGAATCCATCAGGTTTAGATGCCGTGGTACATATGGTCTTAATTGGCATCTGAACCATCCATTGGCATGTGAGAATGGATGCAGGACCAAACAATCAAGATCCACGGCTGCTTGGCACTGCTCAGGGAAGACAATCACCCGAAGGAACAAAAGTCAGCGGGCCCTTGGGATGTTCCAGGTGCTGACGAGGAGGGACCAAGTCCACTAAAACTTTTGGCGAGTTTAAGAGTCTACAGAAGATGCAGCTCATACATGGAGATGAGTGAAAGACAATCCCAAAGGCATCTTTACTGATCTAGGGATGTGGAAGCTAATATTTGCCATTTTATCCATGAGGAATGCATGCTGCACAGACTTGGAGAGCATCTAATGACAGTACCTTAGGTTACCACTGCACTGAACACTTTTGCCTGCGGTACCTTCCACTAGGGACCTTTACGGAATCTTACAATAAATGACACACAAATACCCTCTTCAGTAAAGCTCATCATTACGTGCAGTTCAGCAGGGATGAAGTATCTTGAGTCACTCCAAGTACCAGAGATATTTGAGGAAGCTTGGCTCTCAGAGTGTTGGCTCCTCAAGAGAAGGGCTATCCTCTAAAGATACAGCTAATGATGCCCGTTCTTTGGTCACAGAGTGTATCTGAGGAGGGATACAATGCTTCACACTCAGTCGCAAGGTCCTTAATAAAACAAACTAGTGGTTTCTTAAAGATGTGTGTCAGATGTTTAGACCGGAGCTCTCCAATACTTACCATACAGGGTGTCCCACATCACCATTGTTTGCTGCACTCTATATAACCTAATGCTGTGAAGGGGAAAATTGTTGCAGACAGGCGATGTAGAAAGATAGACGTCTCCTCGGATGAGGACGAGGTTGGAAGCAGATGAATCTGATGATGGCAATGATTCACACAAGTCACGAGGATGCCATTACATGGCATGACACTGCAGATGTGCCAGTGACAACCTCATAGCTACAAGATTTAAAAACAAATAAAGTAAAGCCAGGTTTTCACGATTGAAGTTCTCTTCATGCTTCAATGCAACACAATGGGACACAACAGAATCTTCATTGTCATAGAATCATAGGGCGGGATTCTCCGGTATCCGGCATGCGGGCCGTACCGGCGCCAAAAGTGGTGTGAACCACTCTGGTGGCGGGCTGTCCGGAAGGTGCGGAATCCTCAGCACCTTCGGGGGCTAGGCCAGCGCTGGAGTGGTTGGCGCCATGCCAAATGGTGCTGAAGAGCCTCTGCCGGCCGGCGTGAGTTGGCGCATGCACAGGAGCGCCAGTGTTCCCAGAACCGCTGGGGTGATTCCTGCGCATGCGCAGGGGGTTTCTTCTCCGCGCCGGCCATGGCGGAGCTTTACACAGACCGGCGTGGAGTGAAAGAGTACCCCCACGGCACAGGCCAACCCGCAGATCGGTGGGCCCCAATCGCGGGCCAGGCCACCATGGGGCCCCCCCGCCTGCTCCCGGGGCCAGATTCCCTCCCCCCCCCACCCCCCCCCCCCCCCCCCGCCGCCCCACCAAGTGACTCCGCAGGCCACACGCTAAGAATCTGTGTTAATTAAGCGGCGGGAATGGCCTAAAAACGGGTGGCCACTCGGCCCATCGCGGAGCGGCAGAATCGCGGGGGGGGCCGCTGCCAACGGCCCCCCGACCGGAGCGGCGCGATTACCACCCCCGCCAAAAAAATGTCGCCGGAGAATTCAGCAGCCGGCTCGGGGCGGGATTCACGCTGCCCCCAACGATTCTCACAGCCAGGCGGGGGGTCGGAGAATCCTGCCGTAGAATTTACAGTGCAGAAGGAGGCCATTCGACCTGACTGGAAAGAGCACCCTAACTAGGCCCACTACTGTAACCCTTCCTGTAACCACATAACCCACCTAACCTTTGGACCACTACAGCATGATTTAGCATGGCCAATCCACCTGACCTGCACATCTTTGGACTGTGGGAGGGAAACCGGAGCACCCGGAGGATGTACAAACTCCACACAGATAGTCATTGAAGTTGGAATTTAAGCCAGGTCCCTGGCATTGTGAGGCAGCTGTGATTATTCGTTCTTTTTTCCATGCACGGAGAACAGTCCTTTTATGTGACCATGGGCATTGTCCTCCTCCCAGGCGGGTGCGGTCAAGTTGGTGGACCTCCTCTGCTTCTATCCCTCGGGAAAGATGATCTCCAGGGAGGCCACCTTGGAACGTGGAGTAGAGGGTTTGATTTTTTGGGCATTATTAAGAAGCAGAACAAAACACACCAGGCCCGCAGTGAGTGAATATGTGTCTGGGCGCCATTTAAATATGGCGCCAGGACCTTTGACTCCATGAGGTGAAGGTGAGACGGACAAGTCCCTGCCTACCCCTCCACGAGATTCAACAAACTCCTCCATAATTAGTGAGCTGAAAGATGAAACTATGGATTATTCTGATCTGCCACCCAGTGGGAATAATACTGATTTTCCCATCCCCCACTGCACTGTCTCCAGAATGGAAAATTCCACCCCTTCTCCTTTGACTCTTACTCCTTTCCCAGTTCCCTGTCTGTTCTAAAGATCATAGAGCCTGGAATATTTAACTCAAAGTCATGTCCAGTTAGGTCTCTATAATGGTCATTTCCTCACATGTTTTAAGCTGAACTTGTGCTTTGAAATCTTATGGTATATACATTTGTACAGAACTCTAATCAGGGCACTGTTCCCACCTCGTCTTTCAGCAGTAATAGTGTCAATCTCACACTGTTTGACTTACCACATTTTTTTGATGTTGTTGCTGATGCGCTGCTTCTGCAATTTAGTGTGTCCTTACTCTTAATCGTTTGACTTCTATTTTAGCAAGTATATTATTATTAATTGTAACCATTTCTGCTCCTGGGGTATTTATCACTTTCTGTTGCTCTGGCTCGAGCTCTTATCACTTCTGCTTCTTGGCTTTCCATTACTCCCACTGGGACATGAGATAGTGAAGTCTTTCTCTAACCATGAATGTTTAGTTAATGTGTTTTTATGGAGTTATCAGTTGGAACAATGTAAACCAGAATTATTCGAAGCATCGTGCTCTGGGATCTTTAACATAGATCCAAACCATTCAAATGGGTGGAGTCCCAATTCATAATTCATCTAAAGCACAGCGCCATTAGTAATGCAGCACCCCTTCCAACACTGCAGCAGAGTGTCTGTCCAGTTTATATATCAATATTCTGGCGTGGGGCGAAGTACACAGTCTTTTAACTCAGCTCACCAATTATCTAATGATACATTCAACTTATCTCGCTCAGACTCATGCATTATTGCTGTCAGCTCCTATTTTCATCTCATATTAGATGTACCATGTTCGGGGTACCTTTAAAGAAAAATGTACGAGGTACACCTAGTTGACCGGGGTCACCAAACAGAGGAAAACTGAAAGGAGAGGTGTACCTGTTTATAAAGGGGCCCATCCATCAAACAAGTCACAGCGATTTTGTGATCTATGGCACGCTGAAACCCCCAGTTTACATGTTCATTTCGCAACTGTGGCTGCAGTTTTTAAAGACCCAGTAGGCCCATCAGAGACTCTGCTACTCACATATGAGATTAATTTCAGTCTTTCTCTGCTTGGTCGACCACCTCCACACTTGATGGTGAGAATCAATAGATAGAAAAGGCAAGTACACCTCTTCTGGGCTGTAAATCAAATATTACAACGAGCTAAGGTTCAAACAATAGTCAAGTAAAAATAGGCAGAAGGGGCTGGAAGGAATAACGAGATGACAAATGTTTATTCTCATGTAACTTCTTTTCTTATATGACAGTTTTCTGTGTTCATATTGAAGTCATAAACCTCTCTCTCATGTCTGAGTAGCTTTATTACTGGAATTAGATTCAGCATCCTGTGTGACACCTGGAAACAAACAAGAAGTCAATCCAATCCGACTGCAGTTGACGGTCCAAAGCTTACCATTAGATGAGAGCATCGTCCTCCTGTCAATCATAACAACATCGAGGATCTGCAGGCCAGCTGCATGCTGGGAGCTGTATATTAATACCTTCATAAATCTCGAAAGCTGACAGTTATACATCTGGGATGGTGTGTAAGCTAAAGGCTGACGCTTCTCAAATAAAATAGGCATCCAGCAGGCGACATAGGCATTTCAAGCACAGAACGGTGACTGTAACGACCATCCAAAAATATTTGGAGAATTTTCATTACTTCTCCTTTCCTTTATTTTTATTGTTAAATGCTGTTCCTTTTATTGTTTGATTTGGTGTCCTCCAGGGACTCACTATTTGTAACTTGCTAACCCCTTTCCCTGTGTGGTCACTTCTGATTAATTCCTGCTTTGTGAATTAGCTTGGAGCCCATCAAATGCAAAGGCAGTGTCTGTCGAAGGATGTAACACAGGCGTGATCTGAGAAAATGAACAAATCAGGGACCAAGGTACATACAGGCCGGGATTCTCCAATCCGGCGCCGGATGAGAGAATCCCCGGGGGGGATGGCCCGCTGCCCCAACACTGGCTTCCCCATTCTCCGGTGGTGTTTTTCGGGGCCTGCGGAAACGCTGTCACGCCGGTCGGGGGCCATTGACAACGGCCCCCCTGGTGATTCTCTGGGCCCCGATGGGTCGGGTGGCCAACGGGTTTGGCCGAGTCCCGCCAGTGTGGATTATTCAGCTCCTACACGGCGGGACCTGGAAGGTGAGTGTGCGGGGGCCGCTCTGGGGGGGGGGGGTTTCCAACCCTGGGGGGGCCCCCCATGGTGGCCTGGCCCGCGATCAGGGCCTACCGATCAGCGGCCGGGCTGGTTCAGTGGGGGCCTATTTTACTCCGCGCCGGGCCCCTGTAGAGCTCCGCCATATTGCCCGGTGGCCGGCATGGGGAAGGGAACCCCCGTGCATGCGCGGAAATATGTCGGCCATTCCACGCATGCGCAAAATCACGCGGGCCGTTCTACACCGGCTGGAGCTGCAGGGACCACTCCGGCGTCAACCTCGCCCCCTAGGAAGGGGAGACTTCCTCACTTTCGGGAGCCATTGACGCCAGAGTCGTTGGCGCTGGTTTTCATGCCGGCGTGGGGACATAGCCCCATCATTAGAGAATCCTGCCCACAGTGTACGACACCTTTACATATGAGTGAAAACCTGGTCGTGAAATTCAGTATCCCCTGAAAAGGGCCATAGGCATCAGGATGCTAGATTAACCTATGTCTGCTGCTTCCGATGCAGGCCACAGGCAAATCCTGTGCTGCCTGCTAAGTTAAATCATGCAGCCAGTGTGAAGTGTGCTGTTTAGTGGCTGCACAATTGAGCAGGGGTTGAATTGCAATCATGGCATTCCCGATAACGTTTAAAGCAGATTGTTTATTCCAAAGTAAATGCAGACAGCACAACGGCGGGGAGTACAACCCGTCCCAGCCAGGACAAACTGAAGATGGCGGTTCCCTTTCTGTCTGTGTTTTATTGGTGGATTTGAATGATCCCCGCTGATAGGCCCCCACCCCTCAGCGGGGGAGCTCATATTCCACCAGCCCCACGGGAGATCAATCGGGTTGTCCTCAGGGGTCTCGAGGGAGTTCTATAAGTTGCAAATTGGTGAGAGGCTAGAGCGAGTTCAAACTAGCTTGCAATACTTTAAAGATGGTGGTTGGTGCATTTTGGCTGCAACTGGTGCTGGAAGTTTTCCCAAAAGTAATTTTGATGTAGGAAAGACAAAAGAATGGCACAAGATTCCTGACTGTAATTCTGCACTGCGGCCCTGCTGAAGGAGATAGAGAGGAGGAAAGGTCCATCTAACCACTGGGGACCAGGAGGCCCACCAGGCAAACTTTGCTGAGCCATAATTGTGGTGAGCAATGCCAAGAGTCTGTCTCCAAGGACTGCACCTATTCTAGTAAGAATTCCATGACCTTGTGTGAATGGTCAAGGTCAGTGAATGTACCTTCAAATGTCAAATCCCACCAACTGCCCCATCAGCTCCATGTGCTGCTCAAATTAATCACACTCTGATCACTCACCCACCAACAATCTCTACCAGGGGCTCGCGTGGAGGAACATAGCCCACCCCCATACGTAACCCATGCCAGCGGGACTTGGTGGGCACTCGGCGCCTCGAGCGCGGAGAATTGCCGTGGGGGCCGCTTTCAATGGCCCCCGACCGTCGCGGCGGCAACCCCGTGGTTGCGATTTGCGACAATTCTCCGGTCGCCGTAGAATGGGCGGCCCGGCGTTGGAGCGGAGTGGCGCGATTCTCGCGCCCCCCCCCCCCCCGCCTATTCTCCAACCCGGCGCGTGATCGGAGAATCCCGGCCAGTGATTCGAAACAAACCTGTTGGACCTTAACCTGGTGTTGCAAGACTTACTAGACTAACTAATTCGTTGGGATCAGTTGTAAAACTCTTCAATGGTTTGAGTCAAGTCGAGCCCACAGGAAATGGTTGTGGTTGTTGCCGATTAATTATCTTAATCCCAGGACAGTTTTGTAAGAGTTCCTCAGGGTTGCGTTCAAGGTCTACCAATCTTCAGCTGCTTCATCAATGACCTTCCCTCCATCGTAAATGCTGACCCTGAGATTTAATTGTCTGCAGCGGAGCAGCCTCTCGCTGAAGCAAATGTAGAAATGATACCACTACCTACAGGAAGTTAATTTTTTTAAAATTCATTTATGGGATGTGGGCGTTGCTGGCTAGGCCAACATTTATTGCCCATCCTTCGTTGCCCTTGAGAAGAAGCAATCGTGTCCTGCAGTGCCTTCAATATGTTCTTTGTCTACCTGATTCATTCATGTCTCAGGTATTGACTATTTCTCTTGCCATCACAGTAACACTGAATAATTCAGCTTCATGTGAAATGCATCATTTTCTCAAGCCAGTGCTTTCACCTTCCCCGTGTGTAACGCAGATGATGATCAGAGAGAGAATGTCAGTTTGTTGTTTTCCTCTTTCAGGGGTCGTTCAAGTCCTGAGCGTTTCTTTCTTGAATCAGTTTTTCCTTGGCGGTTATCACTGCCTTTTTTTCCCAGGTCACTGTCGGAGTCACAGCCCAGGAGCCAGCTCTCATGAGAAGCTGTTATCCCACTCCACCGATGTGTTGCCTTTGAAGGAAAAGATAAAGGGAACACTTGCAACCTACACATTCTCCAAGAGAGCCTAAAACCTTGGTGACTGTGACTTTGGACGGGGGTGGGGGGCGGTGGGGGAGGTAGGTGTTTGATGGAAACTGTAAACAGTGCATGAGGTTAAGAGATGGTGAGAATGTAATATAAATAGTTTAACGAAATAATTTGAGATTATACTTGGTGGGAGATGTAGAGTAAAGGATTAATGGTTCCGTTAAATAGACAATTGTATTGATAATGATGTAAGTGTGACATCAGGGTTAGATAACCAGAGGCTTCAAGGGAGTTTGTCCATGTCCAGAGAACAATATTCTTGCAGGCTTGAGGGGCTAGATGGCCCACTCCTGCTCCTAGTTCTTATGTTACTATCATGAGGTCTTAGGTGGAAATAGTTCTAACTAAATAACTTCAAGAAAAACTATATACTGACTATTTCCAAGTCACTTATGGAATTAGTGAAACCTCAACAAAACACACGTTATGAGTGGCTTGCAGACAGGTCAACGAGCATGGAGGTTTTTCTTTTATTCATTTAGGCAGTGTGGGCAGCACTGGCTAGGCCAGCATTTATTGCCCATACCTAGTTGCCCTTGGGAAGGTGGTAGTGAGCTGCCTTTTTGAACCCTTGCAGTCCCTGATGTGTGGGGTACACCTACAGTGCTGTTCTGTAGAGAGTTCCAGGATTTTGTCCCAGCAACAATGTAAGATTGATGATGTTTTTCCAAATCAGGATGGTGACTGACCTGGAGGGGAACCTTCAGGTGGTGGTGTTCCTATGTATCTGCTGCCCTTGACCTTCTTGATGTTAGCGGTCATGGTTTTGGAAGGTGCTGCTTAAGGAGACTTGGTGAGCTCCTACAGTGCATCTTGTAGATGATGAACACTGCTGTCACTGTTCATGCAAAAATCATGTATTTTTGTGGTTGGATTGCCAATCAAACTGGCTGCTTTGTTCTGGATAGTGCCAAGCTTCTTCAGTGTTGGTGGAGCTCCACTCATCCAGGCAAGTGGGGAATATTTCATCGCAATCCTGACTTACGCATTACAGATGGTAGACAGGCTTTGGGGAGTCAGGAGTTGACATAGGATTCCTAGCCTTTCCTGCTTTTGTAGCCACAGGGCTCTGGACCTCACTGGGGGAACCGCCACCTGGGAGGTAGCGCCATGCCAGATCGGAGGCGCAGGACCAAGTGAGACTCCCCTGCCTGGCTACACTCCCGCAGCCCGTCACCTCCCCACACCCCCTCACACTGCACCCCCTACCAGTACCCCCTAACACCCCCTCACACTCCACCCCCTCACACTGCCCCCTCCACCCCCTCACACCCGACTCCGCGTGTCTAACGATACATGCCTTAGTGTGTTCTCCAGGGCCAGGAGCCGATAGACGAGGGACGTATCGGACAAGCCCCCGCCGTCCAGCTCCAAGTTCATCGGCCCACAGGGACGCACGGCAGAGAGGGGAAGAAAGACGGACAGGAGGGCCCCCTTCGGAAGCCGGGGCACTGGAGGGGGACGCACAGAGGCCAGACAGAGACGACACTGACGAACACAGGACGGGACAGTCAGGACACTGATGGCTGTGAGACGGAGGAGGAGAGGGCTGCGTGCCAGGACAGCAACGGTGAGAGGACAGGGACTCTGGACAGTGATGCACAGAGGACGGCCAGACAGACGATGGACAGACCAGACACGGCACCTAACATGGGCTGCGGACTACGTGCATCGGTCCAAGGATTGACCCAGGAGACCCCAGACCCGGGGACGGATGAGGACCTTGAGTTTGCATCACTGTTGTCACCCACAACATCCACCATCGCAGATACACTCACCTCGGTTGGCCATTTTAGTGATGAGGCTTCTGGGTCACTGCGCTCCTCACAGCCGAACCGGTACAGCAGGTGGAGGTAGGAGCAGCCAAGGGGCTGGACAATCGGAGGGCAGGCCAGGCCCAGCACCCAGCTGCCGCCCAGATGGTTCCCGGGCTCCTGGACTTTCCAACCCACCCACAGACCCGATGCCTTTGGAAACCCAGGGAGTGGACAACAGGGTGACGACGCCTTCCAGCATCTGCAGATGCAGTTGGAGGAGTCCATCCGCGTCCAGGAGCAGGGAGTGGTGCCGGTCATGGCTGCCACCCAGGCCGACACTGTACGGGTGGCATCCGCGGTGTAGGCAATGGGCGAAACGGTTTTGCCCATGGTTCGGGTTCTGCAAGGCTTCATGTGCAGGCATCATCCGTGGTGCAGGAGAGGGCTGCCCTCTCACAGGCAGCCATGCGCCAGAGCCAACTGGACATTGCTGCCGCGCTCCGGGGTCTGGCCCAGTCTCAGCAGGCCATCAGTGAGAGCACCGGCTGCCTTGACCACGTGCTGGATGGTGTTGTACAATCACAACGGGAGGTTGCACAGTCCCTGACAGGGATATCGTACTCCCTGAGCTCCGTCGCTGTGAATGTTCAGACTCTGGTCGATACTGCAGCCGACCTCCAGGACTGGCAGCGCCAGGTGCCGATGGTGCGACGGCACTTGTCTCCGCTCGCACGACCGTCCCATAACGAGGCCCAGGGGCCACCGGGCTCCCCGAGGGAGGAAGAGGTTCAGTGGCTGGTCCCGGTAACGCCAGCAAGGGAGGTCCCGGAACACTTGGACGCCCCCGTACCATCCCTGGTGCACCTGGTGGGCAGCGGGCAGGACAGGGTGGCACCACGCAACCCAGCACGCCTGCCGAGCAGCCTGGCCCATCGAAGCCGAGCCACCCCAGGAAACGCGCGCCGACGGGAGCCACGTCGCAGGGCAGGAGTCTCAGCAGTCCACCTCCACTCCTGCTATACCACCTGGGGAAACACCAAGGCGTAGTGGTGGGGCCCATAAGGCAAAGAAGTTAGACACGTAGTAAGTTGGCAGCTTAGTTCTAGGGGCCAGGGCACTTGTCTGTGAATGTCACGAATAAAGTCACTGTTACACAAAACCTAGATGACTCTGTGCTATGTCTGATGCCTGAGGGGTCGTGAGGAGGACCAAGTGGCTCTAGGGTCGAAGTTGGCTACAACGGTGATGCCGGGTGTGTTCCCCCCCCCCCCCCCCCCCAACCTCGTCGTCCTCAGCACACTGATGCCAGCTATCCCACGTGGGCATGTGATGGCGTGTCCGTGACGCATACAGGGACCACCAAGGTGGAGGGTTTAGCTATGGCCATGAGTCAGACATTGTCTCACAATCCGGAGCTCAGAGCTCATCACAGAGCGGGTTTTCAATCACTCAACATGGCATTGATCACACCCGTTTACACAAGCAACTGTGTGATACCATCCCATTGTGCCACAGGTGTAAGTTGCTGTGAAAGTAGGGTTGTCGGATGGTGCGGGAGGTGGGGGGCTGCTGGATGGTGCATTTGTGCGGAACGGTGGTGCAAGTGCCTTGCTCAGCGATGCCCTCCCCCTAGTTCATGAAACGTGCGGCAATCAACACCTCGCATGCTTGCTCGCCAAACCGGTGGTGCCGTGCAGCCTCCCGGCCATATGCAGCCCCTGTGTCTGTGCCCCACCCTCCCAAACCTCCTCCTCCTCATATGCAGACGTGTCACCACCATCGGGCTCCCCCTGTGCCTCCTCCTCCAGGAAATCACCCCTCTGCTGGGCAATGTTGTGTAGCACACAGCAGACAACAAATATGTGGCCGAGCCTCTTGGAATGGTCCTGCAGGGCCCCTCCAGAGTGGTCCAGGCATCTGAATCGCATCATCAAGAGGCCGAAGCACCTCTCCACAACACCCCTGGTTGCTGCTTGGGCCTCATTGTAGCGGGTCTCCGTGTTGGTCTGTGGCCTCCATGTAGGCGTCATCAGCCACGACCGTAACGGGTAACCCCTGTCACCCAGCAACCAGCCCCTCAGCCCGGGGGGGGTGTCCCTCAAACATTGCGGGGATATACGACTGCGCCAGTATAAAGGCATCATGCACACTGCCGGGGCACTGGGCGCACATGTGCATGATCGTCATGCGGTGGTCGCAGACCACCTGAATGTTCATAGAGTAGGTCCCCTTTCTGTTCCTGAAAACTTCCCTATTCTCCGAGGGTGGGCGCATGGCGACGTGTACCCCATCAATCGCACCCTGGACCATCAGTATCCCGGCCATGGTGGCGAATCCTGCTGCCTGGGCATCCTGGTGTGCGCGGTCCTCCGGAAACTGTATGTACCTGTTGGCGATGGCATACAGGGCGTCGGTCACGGCTCGGATGCACCGGTGCACCGATGCCTGTGAGATCCCGGATAGGCCCCCGCTCGCTGCCTGGAACGAACACCCCCCCCCCCCCCCCCCTCCGAAGAAATTGTGGGCTACCATCACCTTGACGGTCACCGGGATAGCATGTCCTCCCCCCATTCCACGTGGTGCCAGGTGCGCCATGAGGTGGCATATATGTGCCATGGACTCCCTATTTAATCGGAGTCTCCTCCTGGATGCACTGTCCGGCAGGTTCTCGAATGACATGCGGTCACGGTAGATTCGAGGCCTCATGGGGTGCCTCCAGGTGCCTTGGCACCACCACCTGCTCCCCCTCCTCCCCCTGCGCCCCATCAAGATCAGAATCCTCATCCTGTGCATGCCCGATGATGTGGCGGTCACTGTCCCCCTCCGCCTCCTCCTGCACATGTCGGGCGGGAGGGCTGCAACCTCAGCGGCTGGCATGGGGCCCTCTGCAGCCAGTCCCTCTGCTGCAGCTGCTGCAGCTGCTCTGAGCCGCCTGCATCGACGCTGCCGGATGGCAACCTGCGGGGTAGCAGCTCCCGCCACGGTGGCAAACATAGCTGTCTTGTGTGCAAACATGACGATCTGCAAGTGGGGGGTGGGGGGGCAGAAACAACATGGTTAACGATGGCGCTTGGACACATCGACAGCCAGGTGCCATGGGATACATGTGTGCCCTGGTTGCCTGGTCTCGCTGCAGACACGCAGGCACCCTGACCCCTGCCCACAGTCTCAATCCACCAGCCAGTTCACTCCATCCCTCCTCATTGCTGCGCCAGTGGCCTTTGCCCATCAGCATGACCTCAACATGCGAGCGTGTCTTCGCCACCATCCTGCCATGGCAGGCCGGCTGGCATGTTGCTCCTGCGGATAACCCTCCCCAACCTCAACACCGGCATGACTGCATCCTCCTCCCCTCCCCCCTCCCCCCCCCACGGGCCTAACTGCATCCTTCCCCTCCTCCACCTTCCCCCCCTCCCCCCTGCCCACAGGCACGGCGACATCCTGCCCCCCCACTCCCCCCTGCCTAAGCACGGCGGAACCCTTCCCCAAAAACCCTCCTCCCACCAGCATGGCCGTAGACGCCAAAACTCCGGGAACGCCGGCCGCTCACCACCTTACTCCTCATCGGCAGCTAGCACGACCGGCTGACGAATTTATTTAGCAGTAGTGAACGGCGATGGCGTGACGCCGTGGGACCTCAGCCCATCCGGGCCGCTGTGAATAGCGGGGGGCCCAGAGAATCGCTGTACTTAGTGCCTCGGGCAATTCTCCGGCAGGCGTGGCGCCGACCTCATTGATGCTGCTCTCACCAGTTGGGAGAATGGCGGAACAGTGTTGGACCGGCGTTGCGTGAAAAATCGGCGCGAACAGTGATTCTCCCAGCCGGCGCAGCATGGGAGAATCCCGCCCTATATATGTAAAATAATATGTGGTCTGAGGTGGAATTTCCATGGTGCCCTCTCAATCTCCTCCCCTAACACTGGGTGAATGGGGGTGATTTTAATCTTTGACACTGTGTAAAATGGCTTCTATCAGATTAACTGTCTGGTTTGCACCTTTCCCAATTTACATTCCCTCCCTGAGTAGAAAGGAAAATGATGAAAGGAAATAACAGGTAGTCGGAGCGACATTGGCTATTTTACACTGACATCAAAACTTTTGCGTTATCCCGCATATCTTCAGCAACAGCCATTTATGCCATTTCTCAGTTTTCTGACATCTGCAACCAAAATGATTGCAGGAAATCGGAAGAATCCCTGTGGAAATTCCAAGCACCAATTTTTCACAGCAAATACTGTTTAAAACATGTCAGGCATTGGAACATGGTGCCTATTATTTTTTTAACATTCCCCCTTTTTACATTGTTTGTTTAATAGTTCTTTTCTTTTCCTTTGAACAGCAATCTATATTTATATTGTGCCTTGAATGTAATAAAAGCTCCCTTGACGCTTCACAGGAGCATTATAAAGTAAAATGTGATACTGAGTCGCGTAACGAAACGATGGGAGGGATTTGAAACAAAAATAGAAAATACTGGACAATCTCTGCAGGTCTGACAGCATCTGTGGAGAGAGAAGGGAGCGAATGTTTTGAGTCTCGATGACTCTTTGTCAAAGTCATCCAGACTCAAAACGTTAGCTCCCTTCTCTCATCACAGATGCTGTCAGACCTGCTGTGATTATCCAGCATTTTCTGGTTTTGTTTCAGCTCCAGCATCCGCAGTTATATGTTTTTATATAACAATAATAATCTTTATTATTGTCAGAAGTAGGTTTACATGAACACAGCAACGAAGTTACTGTGAAAATCTGTAGTCGCCACATTTAGACGCCTGTTTGGGTACACAGAGGGAGAATTCAGAATGTTCAATCCACCTAACAGCACGTCTTAGGACATAGAACATAGGACATACAGTGCAGAAGGAGGCCATTCGGCCCATCGAGTCTGTGCCGACCCACTTAAGCCCTCACTTCCACCCTATCCCCATAACCTAATACCCCTCCTAACTTTTTTGGTCACTAAGGGCAATTTAGCATGGCCAATCCACCAAACCTGAACGTCTTTCGGGACTTATGGAAGGAAACCGGAGCACCCAGAGGAAACCCACGCAGACACAGGGAGAACGTGCAGACTCCAGACAGACAGTTATCCAAGCCGGGAATCGAACCTGGGACCCTGGCGCTGTGAAGCAACAGTGCAAAGGATTGTGCAACTGTGCCGCCCTTTTGGGAGGGATTTTCCACACGCCCCTGTAGCGTGTTCCGTGGCGGCATTGGTCCGCCATTGGCCAGCAACAGGATCATCTGATCAGATGATCCCACTGCTGGCAATGGGGCTTCCCATTCCGTGCACCCCCTCACCCACCCAAGAATCCTGTGGTGGGGGTAGGGGATTCCTCGTTGACAGGACCGAAAGATCCCAGGGGTCAGAACAGCCTGAAGATTCCTGCCATTAGGTTAAATGGCCAAAAGCTTGGTCAAAGAGGTAGGTTTTAAGGAGTGTATAAAAGGAGGAAAATTAGGTTGAGAGAAAGAGAGCTGGAGGAAGGGATTCCAGAGCATGCAGCCTGGGCAGCTGAAGGCATGACCACCAGTGGTGTCACAATTATAATTGGGAATGCACGGAGGAAGCAAAGAGGAGGAGGAGCCCCTGGGACTGAGGGAGGTGCTGGATAGTATCAGGGGTATGAAGTCGAGGAAGGCCCCTGGGCCGGATGGGTACCCGGCAGAATTTTATAAGGAATTTGTGGCGGCCCTGGCACCACATCTGTTGGGAGTGTTTAATGAAGCACTGGAGAAGGGGGAGCTGCCGGAGACGATGAAGCAGGCAGTAATCACACTAATCCCCAAAAAAGGGAACGATCTGGTGGAATGTGGGTCGTATAGACCCATATCACTAATGAACACTGTTGGGAAAGTATTGATTAAGTTGTTGGCGGGGAGGTTGCAGAAGATCAAACAGGGTTTGTGAAGGGAGGCAGCTGACGAGTAATATAAGACGACTGTTGAATGTGATGAATCCGTCGAGAGCTCTGGTACCGGAGGTGGTGGTGTCCATGGACGTGGAGAAAGCATTTGATCGGGTGGAGTGTGGTACTTGTTCGAAGTTTTGGGACGGTTTGGGTTTGGGCCGAGATTTGTGGCATGTGCGGTTGCTGTATGTGGCGCCAACAGCGAGGGTGAGGACGAATTATATGAGCTCACGAAGCTTTGACTTACATAGGGGTACGAGGCAGGGGTGTCCGTTGTCGCCGCTGCTGTTTGTGTTGGCCATAGAGCCATTGGCGATGGCTCTCAGGGGGTTGGCAGAGTGGCAGGGGATAATGAGGGGACAGAGGGAGCATCGGGTGTCGCTCTATGCCGATGACCTCTTGCTGTATGTTTCAGATCCTTTGGAGAGTATGGGAAGGATTATGGTCTGTTGGGGAGGTATGAAGGGTTCTTGGGATACAAGCTGAATGTAGGGAAAAGCGAGGCATTCCCGGTGAATGTGCTGGCACAGCGGGCTAATTTAGGGGGCGTGCCATTTACGGTAGCGAGGGATAGGTTTAGGAACTTGGGGATTCAGGTAGCGAGGGAACGGACGGGGCTCCATAAGTGGAACTTAACGAAGCTGGTGGAGGAGGCCAGGGAGGACCTTAAGAGGTGGGATACACTGCAATTAACGTTGGCGGGGAGGGTCAAAGTGGTGATAATGAATATTCTGCCGAGGTTATTGTTTATCTTTCAGGCTCTCCAGATCTTTATACCAAAAGCCTTTTTTCAGAAAGTGGACACAATCATCTCTGATTTTGTATGGGCGGGGAAGGTGCCGAGGGTGGGGAGGACCCTGCTACAGAGGTAGAGGCAGCAGGGGGGGGGGGTTGGCATTGCCAAATTTGCTCCAGTATTATTGGGCGGCGAATGTGGACAAGGTGCAGCAGCGGTGGGAAGGAGAGGGTAGAGTTGCCGAGGGGTAGTGAGTTCAGGTATTACAGGTTAGGGACTTTGGACGAAAGGTCTGGAAGGGGTTCCCTAGATTGCCAGGATGCACCCTGCTGGAGCGACTGCTGTTTCCGGATGTGGAAGGGGAGGGAAGAATTGGGATATATAAGTGGCTGGGGGAGCAGGGAGGCGAGCGGGTGGTGAAGATCAAGGAGAAATGGGAAGCGGAGTTGGGAATGGAGATCAATTGGGGAGTATGGAGTGAGGCACTGCGAAGGGTAAACGGGACCTCCTCTCTACAAGGGTGAGCCTGATACAGTTTAAGGTGGTGCACAGGGTGCATATGACTCGGGCGAGAAGGAATGAGTTTTTTCCGGGATAGCAGATGAGTGTAAGAGGTGTGGGCGGGGGCCTGCAAATCATGCGCACATATTTTGGGGTTGCGAAAAATTGGGAAGATCCTGGGCGGGAGTGTTCGCGGTCTTAGCCAGAATAGTGAAGGAGGGAGTGGACCTGGACCCTATGGTGGCGATATTTGGGGTTTCAGAGAAGCCGGAGCTCATGGAGAGGAGGAAGGCCGATGTCTTGGCCTTCGCCTCTCTGATTGCACGGCGACGAATGTTGCTGGAGTGGCGGTCGGCATCGCCACCGGGGGTAGCAGCATTGTTGGGTGACCAGTATGACTTTGTGCAGTTAGAGAAGATAAAGTATGAGTTAAGGGGCTCAGCAGGGGAGTTTGAGAAAAAGTGGGGGATGTTTGTGACCGTGTTTGAGGAGCTGTTCATCACAAGGTGGTGGGAGGGTGGGTGATGGGGAGGGGGTGAAAAAAGAGAAAATTCTGTACAAACTGTATCGCTGATTGTTGGGAAGAATGTTTCCCGGGGTGTTTGGAGGAAGTGTAGGCTGTAACCTACTTTGATACAAGTTTGAATAAAATAAGTTTAAAAAGAGAAAAAAAGGGAATACACAAGTGGCCAGAATGATAGAAACTCAGATATCTTGGAGGCCTGTGGGGCTGGAGAGGATTACAGAGATGGTGTGGGGCAAGACCATGGAAGGATTTGAAAACAACATTGAGAATTTTAAATGTTACGACCTTGTTTGACCAGGAGTCAATGGTCAAGGGCAACAGGACAGGCTGTGAGGTAAGACACGCACAGCAGAGTTTTGGCAATTGCTCCTGCCAAACATGGAATACAAAAACAAAGATCCTCCTGCAAACCTCCTCTGAGTTCTTCTGTCTATTGTCGTACTTCTACGAGGTGGTTTCTCAAAGGTTACAGCAAGGCAGGTTGCTAATCATGCACAGAGAGCAATTGAGAAGGCTGCGATGTGACCTCCTCAAAAAAATGTGATTAGGTCAGTGGCACACGATCAATCACTACTGAAGTGAGATTGTATCCAATTGAAGGCTTTAATGAACAAGTAGTTACCCCAGCAGCTCCGGTACAGAATGACTGCTGTGGGTGAACCAGCAGGCAGGTTCTACCACTCATACTACAGCATAAGGTACATCCCACCTAGGTACCGCGATACCCCTAATATAGCCTACCACAGTTAGTCAGACATACACCCTTCGCCCCTCCTAAATCCATGTTAACTCTCTGTGGCCAACTTCTACTTGCCCAGCTGTTCAGTTACTTTGCCGGGTTTTTCCGATCCTTCCCACTGGTGGGATCTTCCAGTCCCACCAAAGGCCACCCCCTGCATCACAAATGACCTTTGACTGCAGCGGGAGCAGGAGATCCCGCCGGCAGCCAATAGCAAGCTGCCTCCACCTCCAGAATGAGGGGTGGGGGAGTGCCTGGGTGGGAGTACCCAGACTCTGTCAATAGCACTGAGACTTCACAGCACCAGGGTCCCAGGTTCGATTCCCAGCTTGGGTCACTGTCTGTGCGGAATCTGCACGTTCTTCCTGTGTCTGCGTGGGTTTCCTCCGGGTGCTCCGGTTTCCTTCCACCAGTCCCGAAAGATGTGCTGTTAGGCAATTGGGACATTCTGAATTCTCCCTCTGTGTACCCGAACAGGCACCGGAATGTGGTGACTTGGGGGATTTTCACAGAAACATAATTGCAGTGTTAATGTAAGTCTACTTGTGACAAGATAAATTTTTATTATTATAGTGACAACAGATTTCAGTAACTTCTCAGTAACTGACGTTAAACTGACATTACCATTTCTCACCATGTAAAATTAGTACCTTACCAGAAAATACACTAGGGATCTTTGACAAAAAGCTTTTCACCGTGCGGATAGGAATCCCATTTTTCTCCTCTTGCATTCGTGCTATAACATCTTCCATCTGAAACAAGATGGGAGGAACATGTTGAATATGTTATTTTTGCACTCCGTACCTTTGAATGTACTTTCTTAAAAAGAGACTGAAGCTTGCCAATTCTGTTCTTTGTAAGGATTAAAAGTGCAATGCTTTGTTATTCTTTCATTTGGAGAAACCTTTTCATCTCCACGAGACTTAATTTGATATTTACATGAAAGTGTTCCATTTTTTAAGGAAACAGCTGCATAAATCGTGGCTTTGTAAAGAAAATAATCATTCATATTCTGGGGGGAAAATCGGCATTAAGATTAAACACTGTTTACGCGTGATTTATAATTGCTTTAACAATAATAAAAACATTAACTTCACAAAACATATATGATTGGCGAAAACAGATTCATCTCAGACTATCTACTTTTATCTATAGTCATTGTTTCATAAAGCCTGGTCAAGATTCTTTAATAGTATTTTGGGCATGGGTTACGACCTATCTAACAATCTCTCCTTGACATTCAACAGCATTTGTCATTGCAGAATTCCAGCACCATCAACATCCTGGGAGGGGGGGGGTTTACTTTTGACGAAAAACTTGCTGCCCAAATAAATACCCAAGGTACAAGAGCAGATCAGAGGCTGGGAATTCTTTGGAGAGTATCTCACCTTCTGAGTCCCCAAAACCTGGCCACCATCGACAATACACAGTCAGGCGTGTGATGGAATATTCCCCACTTGCTTGGATGAGCGTAGCTTCAACAATACTCAAGAAGTTCAACACAATCCAGGACAAAGCAGCCCATATTACGAGCATCCCACCGACCACCTCCAGCATTCATTCTCTTCACCATTAACACATAGTGTGGCAACGTGCAACATCCGCACGGTGCACTGCAATACTTATCAGGCCTCTTTCGAGATGACCTTCCAAGCCTCAGTCTTTACTACCTAGAAGGACAAGAGCTTCAGAGGCATGGGAACACCATCGTCACCTGTGAATTTCACTCCAAGCCACGCATCTCCTTCTTGGAACTATATCTTAATCCTTTGCAATCTCTCAATGGTAAAAGTCTAGAACTCCATCCCGTTCCAGCAGCTCTGTGGATGTACCTACTCCATAAATATGCAGTGGTTCATCAAGGTACCCCCATCAACACCTTCACCAGGATAATGAGCGAGGGGTAATAAATGCTGACCTTGCCATGACAGTAACATCCCACAAATAAGTGAAAACACAGATGGTTTTCAAAGTCAGGATACCCATTCCAGAAGCTGTAAGCCTGCATTCGGGTACGAAGTGAACTGTGAGGAAGAAATCAGTCAGAACCAGGGCTTTTATGGTCTTTTATTTATTGGTATTACATCGCTGAGCTCCTTGCTTGATAAGAATGGGTTTCCCCATGTCCAAACCCAGGTTCAGTGCATTTTTGCACCTTTAATGTAGCTCGGTTACGTAGGTCTTCAACTGGTCTGGAACTAGCTTTTGCCAGGTGCTCTGATGGTTTGTATTTTTTTGGCATCTTTAGCAATGTGTAATTCTACATTGGCCCTTTTTCTTCAGCCTACCTGGAGCCAGTTTCTTCTTTTCTAAAAATCTTTCTTTTATCATAGAATCCCTACGGAAGCCATTTGGCCCATCCAATCTACACCGACCCACTGAAAGTGCACCCTACCCAGGTCCACGCCCTATCCCCGTAACCCAACTAACCTTTCGGACACAATTTTGGACAATTTAGCATGACCCGATCTCCCTCTCCAGGACCTTCTCCATCACTGGATCAGTTCTTGTATACCTTTGTCCTTCAGATGAAGTTGCCGGTACTTTTTCAAGATGAGCGAGATATATTTATAAAGTCTTCATCAGATTCTGATCTTGTTTGACTTGTAGCAGTTGTCTAGATAAAGCTTCCGCATTTGCGGGCTGCTCTGACTTACAATACTGGATATCATAATAGTTTGCCGACAAGATCAAAGACCACCTTTGCAATTGACTAACTACTAAAGATGGAATACCCTTACACGGACCAATTTATCAAGGTTAATACATCTACTTGCACATCTTTGGGATGTGGGAGGAAACCGGACCACCCAGAGAAAACCCATGCAAATATGGGGAGAACAGGCAGTTACCCAAGGTCGAAATTGAACGCGGGTCCCTTGCGCTGTGAGGCAGTAGTGTTAGCCACTGTGCGAATGTAGGACTATCAGATATATTGGGCACGATTCTCCGCAACCACGATGGGTGGGAGAATAGCGGGAGGTCAGCTCCCGCACCTCCCGCACCTCCCGCTATTCTCCCACCCCCCCCCAAAATGGCGCGTCCGGTTTTCCGACACGCCGCTCGGAGAAACGCGGGACGCCGTTTTTCATGGCGGCCCGCGATTCTCCGACCCGGATGGGCTGAATGGCCTGCCGTTCCCGACCTGTTCACGACGGCGGCAACCACACCTGGTCGTTGCCATCGTGAACATGGCGTGCCAGGTAAGTGTGGGGCCTAGGGGGGGGTAGATCGGGGATCGAGCACCACGACCGTGCTCGGGAGGGGACTGGCCCGTTATCGGTGCCCACCGATCGTCGGGCCGGCGTCTCAAGGGGATGCACCCTTTCCACTTCGCCGCCCCGCAACATCAAGCCGTCACGTCTTGTGGGGCGGCTGAGGGGAAAGACGGCAACCGCACATGCACGGGTTTGAGCTGTCCAACCCGCGCATGCATGGCTGACGTCATTAGGCTCCGCCGCGGCGTTATTCTTGGCGCGCCGGGCCTTGAAGCCAGGGACAAGGCCCAGCCGTCGAGTTTCCCGGTACGGCCCGCCTACCCCCCCCCCCCCCCCCCCCCCCCCCCCCCGGTAGGGGAGAATAGGGGGCCGGGAGAGGCTTCCGATGCCGTCGTGAAATTCTCCAGGTTTCACGACGGCGTCAGGCCTTGCGGAGAATCCCGCCTATTGTATTATATATATATTGTGCAGTAAGGGTTAAAATCCTGAATTAGTGTGTGTTTGAAAGCTGCGGTCATGTTATTCAAAGTAAAAATAAATAATAAAAAAAGGGAAAACAGGATCATCAGAACAACATGGTGGTTAGCATAAATGCTTCACAGCTCCAGGGTCCCAGGTTCGATTCCCGGCTGGGTCACTGTCTGTGCGGAGTCTGCACGTCCTCCCCGTGTGTGCGTGGGTTTCCTCCGGGTGCTCCGGTTTCCTCCCACAGTCCAAAGATGTGCGGGTTAGGTGGATTGGCCATGCTAAATTGCCCGTAGTGTCCTAAAAAGTAAGGTTAAGGGGGGGTTGTTGGGTTACGGGTATAGGGTGGATACGTGGGTTTGAGTAGGGTGATCATGGCTCGGCACAACATCGGGGGCCGAAGGGCCTGTTCTGTGCTGTACTGTTCTATGTTCTATGTTCTATAAGTTATGATAAAGGCCCCACCAGTCATTATCAAGGAGACTATTTAAAAATAAATTTAGCTTGAGGGGCTTCTTCTCATCCCAGCACCCCTTTGTCTGCCTTGTGGGAAAACCTGGCTCACTCCTCCCTGTTCCTGAATCCAATCGGCAAATTTAAAGTACTCCTTGCTGGATCAGAGAAAGTGTTTTGCACTTGGGTTTCCATGAAGAGCAGGGAGCTAAAATTTACTCCAGGGTATCTACCTGAGGCTGCCAGATTTCTGGATGCTGTGTTGAGATCATCTGTTGAGCAGGTGTATTCAATGCCGTGTTTGCAGAGGGGAGTCCACCGTGACCAAGACCACATAAAAAGGGAAAGTTCCGTTCATGAAAGAATGGGGGCCTCAGTTACACTCAGTATTTGGACTCCATGTTCATTTACTTATGACTTCAGGCTCCTACTGATGTCACCAGGCAGCTGACCAGCCAAAGCAATTTTGAACTTTTGAGGAGGCAGCCCTCAGGAGGGGCATGGAAGAAGGGTGGAAGCAGGAAGTCGGGAGGGGTGACAAATAAGAAGGTGAATGATGGGGAGGGGAAGAGGTGACCAGCAGAGGGCAATTGGCTGGAGGGAAGGGTTGTCCAGAAGGCGGGGTTTACAAATAAGCAGAATGGGAGGCTGGGAGTTATTGACACCAGAAGATCACCAAAGCTGCAAAATTGAGGACTGTGAGGAAACGAAGAAGAACCCAATTTAATTAAAGAAATGTCTGAATTTCTGGACTCACAATTTAGATCCAGAAAATAAAACACAGTGGGAAATATTTTCACATCCGCAGATGAACACCATGTTTCCTGGGTCAAAATGTTGGATCTGTCAGATTCTATTGAACCACAATATAAAATCCTCGCAACTACAAAAGCTCTGATTTCAAAGCAAGGCACCAATAGCAGCTGTGTCCCTGAACGCTGTGCCATCTCCTTTCAACCAACTTACAATTGAGTCCACTGTCACCTTCTCATGCTCACTCCTGCGCCATCATGCTGAGCTGTGTACCGCAGGATTGATATTTCACAATTATTTGCACTTGCAACTCGTCCACAAGCCAAATAACTGTTCTGCCGCTCGCCCAGCAAGATCAATTTGAATTTGAATCTCTGCTGTGCCACAGCTGGGCATGCTGACAACCCCGACTGGATTGAGAGATCAATATGGCACAGGGTGATACCTTCGATGGTACACGTTTAACGAGGGGAGTGAGGACAGACCAAATTAAAAATTTATTGAAAAGACGAGAGATAATCAGAAGTCCGAAGAGAGCAAAAGCTGCTGACATTTTCAGCTCTCTTCTGGAAGTTTCCAAACGAAGGAGGGATTATTTCATTTGATCCAAGTCGACTACACTTGTGAAGATAAAACCAGAGCAACGGCATATATTTTCATCTTTTCTGTGCCTGTAAACAAAAGTCTAGCTTTTCCCTTGTCAGAAAATGCTGGATTAGTTTGCTGCTGTTATCACTGAATTCCAGATTGAGTGTGAAGTAGATGATCAGTAACTCTGCTTAAAAAGAACAAGTAGATGCGCATTTTTGTTTCAAATAAATAGGACAGATTTATTCGGAATCTCGTAAATGACAAAGTTTGAAATGTGATTCAGCTCATATTCTAATCCCAGTTTAAATCCTTCAAAGTTCCCCTGCGCGTGGGGGAGCAAAGCTAAGGGCCAGAAATACAAGACACGCGCTAATAAATTCAATAAAGAATTTAAGAGGAACTTCTTCACTTAGAAAGTGGCATCAGACTGGGAACTGAGGTGAATGGCATAGGTATCTTTAAAGGAAAGTTAGAAAAGGAATGGAAGCATGTGCAGCGTTAACACCGGCTTGTGCCTGTTAGGGTGAATATTCTCTTTATGTGCGGTGAATTTGATGTAATGTACTCTTTTTAAAGTACTTTTCTACTCTGCTTCAACAATGGCTAATTGCAGAGAATTTAACGTTCTAACCGTCCTTTCGGAATACCCAATTTCAGACCCTCCTCTGGCCATGCAAGCTGCCCTTCCAGCGGCATGGCATCATAACATTTGCCCCTCTGCCTACTTTGCAGTGCCGCAACACAGTTGCCACTCTCCAGTGCTCTGGGATCATTTCTCCAGACACAAACTTTTTGAAAATTATAGACTTTATTACTTCTTTCTTAGCATTCCTCACATTCCTTATGTGTATTCCTCAGGTCCTAGTGAGTTAAGTTTGAATGATTATTTTTTCCAATGCCATTTTGTTATTTACAGCACAGAAGGAGGCCTGTTAAGTAGTACCATTGAGCCTATAGTGCCTCCCCCATGTTTCTTCTACCAAAATGCATTACCCACATTTTGCTGCATTGAAGTTCATCTGCCAGGTGTCTGCTCCCTTACCTCTCTCGGCAATCTAGGATGCATCCCATCCGGGCCTGGTGACTTCTCTACCCGGAGTGCTGCCAGCCTTTTTAGCATCTTTTCTTTATCTATCTTTAAACTGCTCAGTTGCTCATTGACACTTGTCAATGACCCTCTGAAGTCGCTCAGCATCATCCTCACAATTTACTATTCTCCCTAGCTTAGTATCATCTGCAAATTAATAGATTTTGCCCTCAATATCCACTTCTAAATTATTTAAATAAATCAGAAAAAGCAAGGGTCTCAACAGTGAGCCCTGGGCAACACAACTTTCAATTTGTCTCCAGCATGAGAAATGTCCATTTATACCTACCCTCTGTTTCCTATCTCTGAGCCAACTTTTAATCCATGCTGCCAAGGACCCATCAATCCCAAACATTTTTAATTTGCTAACGAACCTGCCATGTGGCACTGTATCAAATGCTTTCTGAAAGTCCAAATATACAACATTCACGGCACTACCTTCATCCCAAAGCCATGTTGACCGTCTAGAATTAACTTATTTTCCCCAAAGTGCATATTTATCTCATCCCGTATTATGGTGTCCATCGATTTTCCCACTACTGATGTCAAGCTTACAGGTCTGTAATTTCCTGGGTAATCCTTTGCCCTTTTCTTAAACAACAGCATCACATTTGCAATCATCCAGTCCCGCGGGACTAATCCCTGTGTTTGGAGAGGCCTGGAAAATTTATGTCAACGGCTCTGCAATATGCTCTCCTTACCTCTCTCAGCAATCTGGGATGCATCCCATCCGGGCCTGGTGACTTCTCTACCCGGAGTGCTGCCAGCCTCTTTAGCACCTTTTCTTTATCTATCATCAAACTGCTCAGTTGCTCAACATCCACATTTTCAACTGGGCCATTGTCGCCATCTTCTGATTAGGTAGACAGAAGCAAAGTACTCATTAGGTACCATTGCCGTACCCTACGCTTCAGTGAGCATTTTACCCTGATTGTCCCTGATGGGCCCCACTCTATCGTCACTAATCTTTTGCCATTAATATGCTTGAAGAACATTTTGCTATTTGTTTAAGCACAGCCTGCAATTCTTTCTTCTTGCTTCCACTTAGCATTCCTTATCCCAGCCTTGGCCGCTCTTCTGCATTTGAGATACTCTTCCTGATTTTAATTGCTATTATTATTCCGGCACTAGTTGAACGGTAGTTGCTGCTGTTTTCTCCACACCTGCATCCAAAGATTCTACAGTTCTAATGACCCATGAAAACTGAAACAAAATACTTTTGTTAGTATCTCCAGCTACTTGCTCACTCTCCATTACAAGCTTAGCTTCTTCACCACTTAGTTGCCCCACCCCTTTCTTTACGAACTTTATACTATTTCTTTAGTAACTTTCCTATTTTGGGGGATTTGTCCTTGCTTTCTGCTCGGGTAGGATGACCTTTGCTTCAGCAAACTTGACACAACTTGAAATCATGCAATTCTTCATGATTACATGGGTTTTAGTTATGGAGAATGATCTGTGACAATTCAAGGTCTTTTTAAAGCAGGATTTTGTAAATTCATTCAAGGCAGGTGGAATTTGCTAGCTAGGCCAGCATTTATTGCCCATGCCGAATTGCCCTTGAGAAGATGGTAGTGAGTTGCCTTCTTGAACTGCTGCAGTCCATTTGGTGTAAGTACATCCACTGTGCTATTAAGGGGGGAGTTCCAAGATTTTGAACCAGCGACAGTACTGTTTAAGAAGCCTCGGTGAGATCCTGCAGTGCATCTTGTAGATGGTACACAGGCCGCTACTGGAGGTCAGTGGTGGAGGGGGTAAATGTTTCTGGAAGGGGTACCAATCAAGCTGGCTGCTTTGTTCTGGATGGTGTCGAGCTTCTTGATGTTACACTCATTCAGGCAAGGGGAGAATATTCCATCACACTCCTGACTTGTGCCTTGTAGATGGTGGACAGGCTTTGGAGAGTCAGGAGGCGAGTTACTCTCTGCAATATCCCTAGCCTTTGACGTGCTCTGGTAGCCACAGTATTGATATGGCTACGCCAGTTCAGTTTCTGGTCAATGGTAACCCCCCGGATGTGGATAGTGGGCGATTTAGAGATGGTAATGCCATTGAATGTCCAGGGGCGGTGGTTATAATATCTCTTGTTGGAGATGGTCATTGCCTGGCATTTGTGTGGCACAAGGTTACATGCCACTTTTCAGCCCAAGCTCGATATTGTCCACGTCTTGATGGATTTGGACATGAACTGATTCAATATCTGAGGAGTCACACATGGTGCTGAACATTGTGCAATCATCAGCGAACATCCCCACTTCTGACTTTATGATGGAGAAAAGGTCATTGATGAAGCAGCTGAAGATCGTTGGGCCTAGGTCCTTACCCTGCTGGCCCTCCTGCAATAACCCCGTGGAGCTGAGATAACTGTGATTGTGACATAAAACATTGCCAATGTTAATTCAACTAGAGAAAATCTTTTTGAGGTGGTTTACTGATTGATTTTGAAAATACAAACTTAAGAAAATTCCTCACAATTGGAGTTCATCCATTGAAGTATTAGAAATTAAACCTTGTCCAAAAACCCCCAAAATAAGGAAGTGCAACATTTCAAAATATTTTGCAGAAGAGTAGTACCTCTGGAGTTAAAAAAAGAAGCATACATTCACCATTTAAATAGATAAAAGACCATCTTCCTCTGTCACAGAAAATAACCCACTGATGATGAGGGATTAAGAATTAAGGCATGACTCAGAATAAGGCCTTTAAACAGAATGGCTTAAAACGTTATGCTTGAGGTGGAGAGTGGAATTCAGGGAAATTCGTGGCTCAGCCCACCCTTCTTAGACAATGGTATTCTGTAGTAAAATAATTATGTATGCTTGGCTGAGAGCATAGACAAGTATCACTCTTGTTGGAGCAGCCGCATCCCAGTGGAAACAATGCTTGATTGACAACTCAGGCTTCCTGACCTTTAAGGTCAATTTCATGAGGGTTATTTACACAAGGTTAAGTGGTTTCAAGGGTGTGGCTCTTGTTATTGATACTTTAAAGGGCATGGATTATTGACACTTTTTATTGTTTTGTAGAGAAAATACATTTTAACATCGTAGAAAGTTATGAATCAATTACGTTTTTAAAAAGTTGTTTTTGTACACATTCTAGTGTCGCTATCGGGTTCCTCGGTTCCATACAGTGTATAGTCATAATGGCAATGAAGCAACATGGCTTGACATTGGGGGTTCAAGGGCCCATGGGGTAGGTGGAGGGACATAGCTTGGCATGAGGCAGGGCATGAAGAGGATCTTCTATCCCTACAGTTTCAAAGTCCCCCTTTCAAAGGGACCAAGAATCACTACTCCTTGTAAAGCTGCCCGACCCCATGAAAATTGCGGAGAAGCAGGACATGCCTTTCCCTGCAATGGAGTCAGATCGGTCGCGCGTGCTGGATCCCGGCTTTTGACAAGAACCAGACCTCTGTCACTCCCAAAAACCAGACAGCTCTGGAATGGGGATGAGAATTCCGGAATTGGGGCCTGTCAGCCATTTTAAAGGGTTCCTGAGTCATCCCAACTCAGTGAAAATTCAACCAATAGGATTGTTAAAAATAACAGCTGACTAAAGTGGCACTAATCTCCATTAAGTGAAATTGGCCATGGTTTCTTTCATACGCGGAAGAGCTTAAGTTGATTTGTGTGTAAATGTTGCAAGAGGATGCAATAGAATGGTTATCATACATGCAGGCAAATCTGTAAATGGCCGTATTATCTGTTGCTGACAGATAATCATTTCAAATTGCAGAATTAGTATTGAAACGTGCATTGCAGTGATAACATATCATGTGACCATCTTCCTGGAGTTCAAGCTCAAAGGCTGAATTAATTCATGTTAAAGCCAAGATTAATGCTCCTGTAAACTGACCTCAATTGATTCCCAAGTCTCCATTTACACCGATCGGTAGATTCACTGTGAGGCCAAGCTCACAAACAGTCTCTTAAATTACTTTTGAGTATTCCTGGTGCCCTCATTTACAATCACACAGAACAGAAAACATTGCAACGTTTGAATGTACCTGTCTAAGCCAATTTTCCTCCAAGCATGATACGCAAAAGCAATCCAGAATTAAAAATCATAGCTCATTTATATTGTGGTAATAGATAACACCCATAGCACAAGGTGATTTAGAGGGCATGGGAGATTTTGGTACTCAATGCTGATTGACACACCCTGACACTGAATCTCAAACTTGCCTGTGGGAATAATGCCACCACGCGTGAGAGATGACACTGGAAGGGGAGAGGTGATGGTACAGCCAGGTAAGCAAAGGAAATGGTCCCCATTAGAGTAAGCGCGTGGATGTCAGATGGCTCAGTTGGTAAGGAAAAGGAATTTTGTTGCAGGGCTACGGGGAAAAGGCACGATAGCGGCATTAGGTGAACTGCTCCTTTAAGGACCAGCACAGATACCACAGGCCAAATAGCCTCCTTCTGTGCTGTAACCAGGTCTATAGTAGCACTCCTGTCTCTGAGTCACAAGATTCCAGCTTCAAGTCTCATTCCAGGCTCTAAGCCAGGGCCCGACAAAGGTTTTTATGCGGCCCGCCAATGAGGTGCCCGGAATCATAATCGGCATTTTTGAAAAGCCGCCGGGGAAAAGCCGCTGAAGTAAATGCGCTTTTAAAAAATGCCGGTTATGATTCCGGGCAACTCATTGGCGGGCCGCATAAAAACGCGCGTAGTGGGGTGGATGAGTGGGGCTGTCACATTGGTCGGTTTAGTTGGGTGTGCGACCAATAGGAGTCCAGGTTACAAACAATAAGCCTTATTATTGTTTGTAACCTGGACTCCTATTGGTCGCACACCCAACTAAACCGACCAATAAGGCAGCCTCACTCATCCACCCCACTACGCGCGTTTTTATCGTTGACTCGGCTAGGCTGTGCTTCTGTCAGTGTTAAGGATCAGCACAAGCAACTTGACACCTGATTTCAACAAACTGGTAAATGACTGCAGTCAGATGCATCATTCTCATTGACATTGTTCTGTTACTTACTGAGTTACTTTGTTTTTCAAATAAATGTACTTTTTTTTCTTTAAAGACCTTTTATTTTGGCTATTTAAAATATTAATTATTTTACTTAATATACTATGCGGCCCTTTAAAATTGTGAATTTCTGAATGTGGCCCTTGCACGGAAAAGTTTGCCCACCCCTGCTCTAAGCAAACACTTACACTCCAGTGCAGCACTGAGGAATGCCACACTGTCGGAGGTGCTGCCTTTCAGGTGAGACATTAAACTGGGCCCCTATCTGCCATCTTGGGTGGATGTAAAAGATCTAATGGCATTACTTTGAAGAAGCGCTGGGGAATTATCCCCAGCATCCTGGTCAATATTTATCCTCAATCAACACGAGAAGACCAGATTTGATCACAGTGCTTTTTGTGAGAGTTTACGGTTTGCGTCAGTGCCGCCTTCCACACATTACAACAATGGCTACATTTCAGAAGTACTTCATTGGCTGTGTAAATGCAAATTTTTTTTGTCAACCAGAGAGAGGAGTCAGCAAGTTTGTAATCAGGTTAGCGAGATCCCCAGAGGGGCAAAGGAGGAGCACTCCTGTCCCGGGGCCTCCTGCTGTTGCATTCAGAACCATGGTTACGATACCATGTGTACCCCAATGACAGCGTCAGGAACCAACTTTGCTGTTGAAATCTGACACCCACACACACCCTCTGAGGCCAGTATCCTTCCCATGTCCCATTTCTGGCAAGTTAAAGCAATTGGGGTGGGGTGCCAGGTATGCATCGAGTACGTGGCACAAAATCCCACCAACATTCTACCTCCCCATTCATACCATTGACGTCAGCCGAAGGTGATGTGTTTTTGGTAAGAAAACCAATGGGAAATTGTGATGGGGGCCGGGAAGGAGAAGGAGAGGGATGGTTGGGACGGGGGGGGGGGGGGGGGGGGGGGTGCACTGTGGTGGGCGTTCTCAAATCTGACACCACTTCTTACTGGTTTATCAGTCAATAAAAAACCATGATGTAAACAGTGGAAATCCGCAAAAAGTGATCTTAAAAGGTTCTAGCAGCGGCTCATCCTCATTATCTAATACGGGGAGTGCTAAATGGCACAGAGTGTTATTTGCATGTCAATATTAATTACTAGAAAGTGGTGTTGTCCAGGACAGTTAGCAACATGCTAAAGCTGGAGGATTTGGGGAAAAAAAGGCATTTTGTCTCAAAACCTATTTGCTACTGAGGCACAGAAAGACTTGGAAAAAAACTCCGACCAGAGGACACTGACAAAGTGACGATTCCTCCAATTTTAACATATGCCCTAATAATCCTGTTTCAGTTACTCACTCTTCAATCAACACTTTGTGGAGACATTTCAGCTTCTAAATATACCCCCTCGAAAGCACAATCCCATTGGCCTCACTACAGCCTTTGAAACTCCAGCTGGACACTTCCCTGCTCTCCCTACCTTTCCAAAATCCTCATGGCCCACATCTCTCTCTCTCTCTCTCTCTCTTTCTTTCTTGTTAGCCAACAGACATTTTCCTTGTACCTATTTGTAAAGAGCTTGTTACGTTTTCCTGTGTCGTACAACATCAATGCAAGCTGTGGACAGTTAATTGCATCAAGTGACACCATGGGCACTGTAGCTTTAAGACTATTCCTGTCTCGTGTATTGCTGATAAATGCAGAGATTCAGCTAATGTTAATTGCATCGCACATACTGTGGCATTAATGAGCACAATGGCACCATGCAGCTACTAAAACCATTGAAACTGCATGACTCTCTCCCTCTTTAATTTCAGGAGCATGCCGTAAAATAATGAGCTCCCAAAGGGAGGAAAAACACAATGGTGTTGTATTTGTGGATTGATTGATCATACATGTGCGAGCTAAATGGAAGAAAGAATAAATTTATATAAGAAAGCTGATTAAAGAGGAGGTGCTATTTTTGGCATGACGGGAGCTGAGGCACTTCAGGTAGCTTCACAGCGGCAATAACTGTGAGCAGTCACTGCTGAGCTTGTCCTGCACTATTTTCAGCTCCACCTGATTTTGTCTTGTAGCCAGGGGTAACTGAAGCCAACCATCGAGATTCAAGTATAAATCGTTCTGATTGAACACGTTAATGAGCGGACTTGGTGCACTGGCGGGTAGTTAGAGCCGTAAATGAAAACCGAAGTACCCAACACATCAGGTCACGTTTTAGCGAAACAGCCTTTTTCCAGTCAGTGTCAGTGTTGAAGGCCTGGAATTGTAACACAATCGTTTTCATGCTCACCGAAGTCACATTCAGCTGACCTTGCCAGATTTGATGAGTGCAGCCTAATTAATTATGCATCACAGGCTCTCAGTCTATATTGGTTTAGTCAGCAGGAGATTCCTGGCAACTCTTAAAGGTTGCAACTGCTATTTAAATGGGCAGTTTAATTCTTCCTGGGCATAAACCTGGGAATGGAACGGTGAGGGCAGGGAGCATCTTCATTTGGTAATGCTTCGGCCACCTTCCAACTTGGTGTGAGGTAACACTGACTCAGCACTGTATTCAAATGCCAACAGATGTTGCCAAGGTGCAGTTTGTCATGTTTCTCTATATCCAGTAAAATAGGAAAATAATGCACAAAGTACTTCCTCTCATTCCACTAAACCATAATGAGATTACATATTAAAACAGTTCTTTTCAAACTTCACATGAATGGCGATGCTGCAACATTCGTGGAGGCCGGCCACTATTGGTCAACAAAGTGATGTTCCGATCCCACAGCTCTCAACGGGGTTCTCCTTCGCTTACACCCTCTGTCACTGGAGATCCACGGCAGGGTGTCGCCATCGGCAGAACCGGAAGATCCCGCCAGCGGAACGGCTGGAAAAACACGTTGTTTATTACTATTACTCGAATTGGACCTATTGTCAACTGCCATTTGAAAAGGGAAGCCCAAAAAAGCCAATTTTGCAACACACTGGGGGCGGGATTCTGTGATCCTGAGGCTAAGTGTTGACGCCGCGGACACGCCGTCGTGTTTTTCGACGGCATCAACACGGCCTCAGAATCAACAATTCTGGCCCCTACAGGGGGCCAGCATGGCACTGGAGCGATCCACGCCACTCCAGCTGCTGATCCTGGCATGAACTGGGCGCCGCGGGATCCGCGCATGCGCAGTGGCACTGGTGCCAACGCGCGCATGTGCAGTGGCACCAGCGCCAATGTGCACATGTGCAGTGGCACCGACGCCAACACGTGCATGTGCAGGGGCTCCCTTCTCCGCGCCGGCCACGACACAACATGGCGCAGGGCTACAGGGGCTGGCGCGGAAGAAAGGAGGCCCTCAACCAGAGAAAATGGCGTGGCAGCTGCTGAGGGCGAGAGGGTGCAGAAAGTGTCCAACATGGCCATAGTGTGCTGACAGCTGTGCCATTGGCCGGGGGGCTTCTGCCAGGGCTGGGGGGAGTAGTGGTGGTGGGGGGGGAGGGGGCAAGAGGTGGGCTGTAGGGTCAGGTTGGACGGACATGGAGCACCATTGCTGTAGCCGGCAAGGCAGCCAAGCAGCTGCACACACTGCTAGCAGCCCACTTTGAACCTGGTGCCATGGGTCATATAGGTGTCCCCGGTGCCCTCTGGCCCCAAACGATCCATCACCTGTGTGGGCGCAATCCAGCACAACCAGTGCCATCTTGTTGGCTGGATAAGTGTGTGTAGGGAATGTAATGTGTATGTGCGGCTGAAGCTTGTCAGCCTCCCGAGTGTCGATCACAGACCCGACGAATCACACCATTTTTCAGTGGAATCGAGTGTGTTCTACGTGGCACAGGTACTAGCCCCTCAACGAAATTGGTTCAGGTGTGGCGCCGTTTTTTCTGTCATAGAAGTCCACGGATTCTCCGCTGGCGTCAATACTTGAGGCTGGATTCTCCCATTGTGAGGCTACATGCAGAGAATATGTACAGCCTTACGATGAAAATGTCAGCGCCGCTCCCGGACCGATGCTCTGCCCGGTGGAGGGGGTTGCAGTCGTGCCACGTAAAACCCCCGGTGTCCCTGACAGCAACAGCCAGAGAATTGCCGGGTCCATCGATGCCTGTGTGCACGGCGACGACCTACAGAGGTCGCGCTGTACAACTTGCCACTGGCCGCGGGCGGACCCTCGCCAGTCCCCCCAGCGCCCGCTGAAGCCCCCCCCCAGCCAGTGGAACGGCTCCGCCCCTCCCCCCCCCCCCCCCCCCCCCCCCCCCCCACCACCACCGACTGAGGCGGTGCTGTACACAGTCCGCAGCCGCCACGTGAGGTTGACTAACACTCAGAGCACAAGTGATGTACACATTCGGAATGTCGGTCCATTGGGGGCGGAGCATCTGGGCAGGGCCTTCAGGTGACGTCCTGAGGCCGTCCCAACGGAATGCAGTTTACTCACTGGTGATGCCATTTTTGAGGGGGCAGAACATCGGAAAACAGGCACCATCCCTGATTTCGGCGTAAAAAGGGATTCTCCGCCCGATCGCCGAATGCAATTTCGGCATCGGCAAGCAGAGAATCCCACCCATGGTCTCAGAAACAGAGAATCCCACCCAATTAGTAACAAGAACTATAATGAAATATGCAGCAAATACAACGAATAATAATAAGAAGAATAATCTTTATTAGTGTCCCAAGTATCAACACTGCAATGAAGTTATTGTGAAAATCCTTAATCGCCACAATCCGGTGTGTTCAGGTACACTGAGGGAGAATTCAGAATGTCCAATTCACCTTAAAAAAAACTAATTCCTAATCCCCCCACTTTAACTTGCACGCACTCTATCCCTCTACACACACACACATACGCGACAAACAAACACAGAGGGGAGAAAGTGGTAAAAATAATAACTATAATAATAATAACGATGAATATCAAAAGATAAGTCTTTGTTTAAATGGTTGTTTCCAGCACCTTTCTTTGGTTCAAACTTTGCTTTCAGTTCGAGATTTTCACTGTAGTTTCATTCAGGTCTCTGTAGTTTCAGAAATACAGCAGCTTTTCTGGAGAAAACGTGAAGGGGAGAGAGAGAATTGGTCCTTTCCTCTAAACATCCAGGATTCAAACTCTGCTTTCCTTAGGTCTCTGGAAATCGTCCCATTCAGGCAGGATCAAATCACCACCAGAATACGGCCTTTTGGCCAATTCACTGGAGACCATCCAACCAGGGCCGAAGGGTCTGTTCCTGTGCTGTAATTTTTCTTTGTTCTTTGTTCAATCGAACTAAGTCACACTCCATCTCTTGGGTGACACAAAGTCTGGGTTCTGATGTCCAAAGCTAACAGAGTGTACTGTGCTTTAACTTCTGAATTCCTCATTCGCTTTGCTGTTTGACTGAAAGATACATGTCCATTAAGCTCCCATGGATCAAAAATGATAACAGCAAAAATAAAGGGGAAATAATGGAATCAACAGGAAGGACCCTTGCATCCCTCTTCCGGTATTCTTCCTTCTCGGATCTATAGGCTCACAAACATAGAGGTCGATTCTCTTCTACCTTGTCTGCTAATGTGGCAGAGTGGATCAGTAGGATCCATCACATAAGATGCAAGGCACAAGTATGAAGGAGCATGTGAGGTGAAGAAGTACAGGAGATTCAACTTATGTCCTTCTTCAGTTGCAAAGCTCATGGATCAGGAACTCAGGCCTGTATTCAAAGAAGGATGCTTTATGAGCCATAATGGTTCTTGAGATCTTCTGGCTGTTCACGCTGGTGGAATATTTCAGTCTTCCCGCGGGTTTCCTGGCAGCGTGGGGTGGATTCTGCTGAGAGAAAAGCACTTACCTACTTTTGATGTGGTCAAGAGTTGTCAATCATAGCTAGATGCTAGATATAAACATTGTAGCTAGTTTCACGGTAGGGTACTGAGATCCATTCAAGAATTAATTCAACCGGTCGTCCCCGAAGACGTCCGCCAACGGGGACCCAATTCACAGGGCGGGAATTGCAGCAGGCCAGCTTCACTCCTGATGTACCGTCTGGGGATCCACCTAGATCATGGAACATACAGTGCAGAAGGAGGCTATTCGGCCCAACGAGTCTGCACCGACCCACTTAAGCTCTCACTTCCACCCTATCCCCGTAACCCAGTAATTCCTCCTACCCTTTTTGGTCACGAAGGGCAATTTATCATGGCCAATCCACCTACCCTGCATGTCTTTGGACTGTGGGCGGAAACCGGAGCATCCGGAGGAACCCCACGCAGACTCCGCACAGAAAACTAGACACCAGTTAAGCTGGCATGGGCACAGGGCACAGTTTAGTGATAGGGATAGGGCTAGATATTGTCAAGGCACCGAAGAATTGTGATTTGGCGTGAAACCAGCGCCCGTCACGATTTAGGCATCAAAACCGATTCTCCACCCAATCGCATTTCCCAATAGCTGACGGAGATTCCCGCCCAAAATATTTCCCTTTAACAGCACAATGATACTCAGCAATTCCAAGATGATGTTCCGTGTTTTGCTGCTGTTTAATTGTGGCGTCAGTTAAATTGGTCACTGTTAGGGTATAAATTGGGAAATTGGGGACTTGCAAAGCCATTCTGACCTTAACCCAGTATTTACACTGGTGCACTAAAGGATGAATGAGCCCATCTTCTCTCTACCTCACTTCAGTTGAATTTAGTTTGAGATAAAATGGATTGTAAAATTCTGGGCGCAATTTAATTGCCACACGGCACCCGAAAAGCAGATCGCCACGGCGCAGTATGGCTGATAGAAGCCGGGAGATGCTGCTCCCGAGGCCTACAAGACTTCACAGAACCATAGAATTTACAGTGCAGAAGGAGGCCATTCGGCCCATCAATTCTGCACCAGCCCCTGGAAAGAGCACCCCACTCAAGCACACACCTCCTCCACCCGATCCCCTTAACCCAGTAACCCCAATTAACCTTTTTGGACACTAAGGGCAATTTAGCATAGCCAATCCACCTAACCCACACATCCTTTAGACTGTGGGAGGAAACCGGAGCACCCGGAGGAAACCCACGCACACACAGGGAAAACGTGCAGACTCCAAACAGACAGTGACCCAAGCCAGGAATCAAACCTGGGACTCTGGAGCTGTGAAGCAATTGTGCTAGCCACTATGCTACCATGCTTGTCACACTTGACAAAGTCGAACGCGATCTCACAAGAATTTGCGATGTAAATCCTGGCCATTGTGGACGTGATCACTTTTTTAAAAAAATCTGCATATTAAAGCAAGTTAACTAGCCTCACTTTAATGTGACGATTGTTGAGTTACCGAGGCGTGGGATCAATTGCCCTTGCCTTGGAGACCTTGGGGGAGTGCTGTTCATTACTGGTCTCCACAAGTGGGAAGCAGGTTGAAGGGCATTCATGGGGGTCCCTGAGTGGATCGTAGGCTCCCAGGTGCATGTACTTTGAGCAGGGTGGCATCCTGGCACTGCTGGTGCCACCTGCGCACCCAGATGACACTGCCAGCTGGATGGGGCATTACAAGGTTGGCACTGCCAAGCTGGCATTTTTTGCATTGGTGTGATTGGACCAGTGGCGCCCTCTGAAGGTGTTGGAGGGGTTGTGGGAACCCTACCTTGGTGTGTTGGGGCTTGGGGGGGTGTGTCGGAGGTCGCTTCGGGGGCCTCAGAGATCAGGATGGCATTTTAAAAAGTGTACAAAATGGGACCATGTGCAGCCTCGGCCATGTGTTCTAAATGCGCTCGCTGTGGGACTTTGTTCCCATTTAGTAGAATCGCGCCTTCGAGGTCTAAAATTGTGACTTCAGCCAGACGGATCGGCCAGGTATGCAGCCCACCAATCCATCAGAGTTTCTTGGCCATTTCAAAAACATTGGGCGCAATTCTCCGCACTCACGACGGTGCAGAGAATAGCGGGGTTCGTAAATTTTTACGGCCACGCTAGTCTGACGCCCTCCCGCTATTCTCCCCCCCCCCCACGCCCGACTCCCGACACGAATCGCTGCCGCCATTTTTTTACGGCCAGCAGCGATTCTCAGCTGGCCGATGGGCCGAGGTCCAAGCCCTTTACGGCTGTTTTTACGAACGGCAAACACACCTGGTCTGGCCCTTCGTAAAAACGGCCGTAAAGTCCCGATTTTGAAAACCATGGCACCGATTGGCACGGCAGTACCACGGCCGTGCCAAGGGTGCCATGGGCCCGCGATCGGTGGGCACCAATCGCGGGCAGCGGGTCCGATTCCCGCGCACTCTTTGTCCTTCCGCCGCCCCGCTGTATCACTTCGCGGGGCGGCTGAGGGGCATCCCGGCCCGCGCATGCGCGGGTTTCGCGCAAATGCGCGATGACGTCATCCGCGCATGCGCGGGTTGGAGTCTTCCAATCTGCGCATGCGCGGCTGACGTCATGTGACGCGTCAGCCGGCGCAAACTCTGGCAAGCGGGCTTAACAAAATTCGTTAAGCCCGCGATGCCGGAGTTCACGGCCGCGGCATGCTAGCCCCGACCGGGGACCAGAATCGGTTCCCGGTCGGGGAGGGGGAGGCTGGCGTCAAACCCGCCCGGATTTGACGCCAGCCTTACGATTTCTCCCTGTCTGGGAGAATCGCGCCCAATAATACTCACTACTTACCATTTTAAAATCTAGCTCAGCTATTGTGCAACTTATACAACACAAGGAGCCTGTTGCATAAGCAGTTAATGGTCACAGTGACCTTGACAGCCACGGGCAATGATGCCGATCAGTGACAGTCTCTTTAGCGAAGTATTGAAAGCAGAGGAAAGATAGGAACAGGGGTTGGCCATTTAGCCCCTCAAGCCTGCTGTGACATTTAATTAAATTCATGGCTGATCTGCAATCTAACTCCATGTATCCACCTGTGCCTGTATCTCGTAATACCTTTGACTAACGAAAACCTATCAAACTCATATTTAAAATTAACAATTGATCTATTTGTGGAAGAGAGCTCCAAACTTAATTTACCCTTTCCGGGAAGAAGTGCTTCCTACTTTCACTCCTGAAGGATCTGACTCTAACTTTTTGACTATGTCTCCCAGTCCTGAATTACTCAATGAACAGAAATAATTTCTTCAAATCTGCCCTGTCGGTTCCGCTTATAAAAAGGAGTCCCCACAATGTTCCTCCGAACAACTCAGGCAAGAGAAGTGGCCCCTGAAGTACCACTGTGGTGATTGCATGCTGCACAGTCCCTTGTTGCCCCTCCCACTTTCACCAGCTATTCAACGGGTGGCATGCTAGCACAGTGGGCAGCACTATTGCTTCACAGCGCTAGGGTCCTGGGTTCGATTCCCACTTGGGTCACTGTCTGTGCAGAGTCTGCACGTTCTCCCGTGAATTGCTCATTCTGAATTCTCCCTCTGTGTACTCAAACAGGTGCCAGAATGTGGTGACTAGGGGATTTTCACAGTAACTTCATTGCAGTGTTATTGTAAGCCTACTTGTGACAATAATAAAGAATATTATTTCTTTATTATCCTGTTCTCTCCTCTTTCTTCCTATTCTCCCTCATCCTGCAGCCCCATGGGCAGCCCTACCAGACCACCCAGGACTGCAGCACAACTGTTATGGTGGCAGCCATAACAATCCTGCACCAGCAAATTCTGCTCCTCAACAGTCAGAAAACAGGCCAAAAAGATGACCAGCCTCAATCTAACAAACGACAAACCAGCAACTAACTTGAGTGTCACGGATAACTCCTATAACTTAATTGCAGTGTTAATGTAAACCTCTTGTGACAATAATAACGTTTATTATTATTATTAAATAGCACCAGTGAAGGGTCCTTTTAGTTAGCACTGCATATTTTTGAGCATGTTTGTTGCATGAGCAGTTCAATATCAGTAAAATGTCCGATAGTAAGCATAAGATTCTTATTTAAATAATTTAAGGTCTTCATAGTTCTATCATGTGCCTTAGATATTGAAGGAGCAGCATCATCCAATTTGCTGGGAGGCATACTCTGGCCGGTAACAAGCACATGCCATAGTGGATGCTTAGGTGCCTGCTTCATGCCTGAAAAATGACACAATTACATTTCTAGGGCCCAGAACATCCAATCTCCAGAGGCAACCTGCAAAATGTGCTGCGGGAACTCTTTGGAAGTCCTTACACACTGACCATATGGAAACAACCTGGGAAGTTTGGACTTGCAATGAGCGATTCCCCTGCTTCTGGAACCTTCAAAAATTGAGTTAGAGTCAGAAACTTTGGATGGTTCTGACTCACTTTCCAGAATAGACACCCAGGAAAGATTTGGAGGAGTGAAAACATTCTAACCACTGCACCCCAGACTTCCCACTGGATCTGCTAACCTCCTGACTATCCCTCCCGACCCAACAACCCCTCCTGATCCCCCAACTACCCTTCCCAACCACTCGACTACCGTCCCAAACACTCAACAACTCCTCAACACCTTCGACTACCCCCTATTGCCACTCCGATCCGACCACACACCCCAACCACCCAACCAGACCCAACCCTCCCATTACCCTGCTGACCACACGTCTAAATGCCTGACCACCCAGCTACTCCTCCAGCCATTCAACTGCTCCCCGTCCACCTGATTACCCTCCTCACCACCTGAACATCTCCTTGACTACCCTCTTATCTGCCAACCTACCTCACCTGCTACCCTACCCAATCACATCCTCCCACCCACCCAACTGCCAATCTACCCTCAAATCCACCCACCTGCCAACCATTTGCCTGCTCTTCATAACTTCTCAAAGTTGCTTTAGGGCCTTTAAAACATATTAGATAGGGCAGCTTATACCATGAATAGGGAAGTGTGGCTTGCCTTTCCCTGACGATCCTGCACTATGAGGAATGAGTCCCAGAACAGGTGTGCTCCGCATTTCTCACCTAGTGTGGTGCAAGCTAGGTAAATAGGAGTGGAGGAGCAGGCCGATGCTGATTGTCGCTACTCGGAACATTGAGCCTTCGGTGTTTTTTCTGTGCTCAGTGTTCATGGTGAGGCCTTACGTTCGATCATAACAACTTCAACACTAAATTTGACTTTCCCGTTTCATTAATAATATTAAAGCTTTTATGAATTATAATATGCAGTTCGTTCCAGTTGTCATATTTAAAAAATGAGTTTACACCAATGTACAGTTAATTAAATCAATAATGACTTTTTGGCTTGCCAGTCATTAGATTTTTTAAACGTTTTTTATGAAAGGGCAAACAAATTTCAGTGAAATCTGTCTGTGATAGTCATCAGTGGGGAGGTGACCTAATGTGCTCTAATACAAAGACTGTATGAGCGATGACATACAAAGGGACCTGGGCGTCCTTATATATCAGTCACCGAAAGAAAGCTTGCAGGTACAGTATGCAGTTAGGAAGGGAAATGCTATGTTGACCTCCACTGCAAAATGACTTGAGTACAGATGCAAGGATGTCTGACTGCAGCTCTACAAGGCTTTGATGAGACCACACCTGGAGTAATGTGTGAAGTTTTGGTCTCCTTATCTAAGCAAGGATGTATTTGCCATTGAGGGTGTGCAGTGAAGGTTCACCAGACTGATTACTAGAACGGCAGGATTGTCGTATGAGGAGAGATTGGGTCGATAGGGCCTGTATTCACTGCAATTGGGCCTGATTTCACTGAAATTAGAAGAATGAGATGGGATCTAATTGAAATTAATAAAACTGACAGGGCTGGACAGACTGGATACAAGGATGTTGTTTTCTCTGGTGGGGGAGGGATGGACTAGAACAAGGGGTCACAGTTTCAGGATTTGGGATAGGCCATTTAGGACTGAGATGAGGAGAAATTCCTTCACTCAGAGCCCGTGAAGTTCTCTACTACAGAAGACTGTGGAGGCTAAATCACTGAATATATTTAAGAAGGAAATAGATTTCTGCACACTAAAGGCATCAAGGAGCATGGGGTGTACGGCTTTGAGATAAAAGATCAGCCAGGATCCCACTGATTGGAGGAGCAGGCTCGAAGGGTCGAAAGATTTACTCCTGCTCCTATTTTCTATGTTTCTATGTTGCTGAAACAATTTGGAGCCACGTTTCAACCAGGGCAGGAACGCATAATTGTTTCTGCTGAGTAATCTGATCAAAATTACTGGTGTGGAAAATCAAAGTTTGCAGCTAACACATGCATTCATTAGCTTGGAAATGACTGAAGATTTAAAATGTTGGTTTCCTTAGCAATGAAATTCCTCATCCAATCAGTAGATATATATTTTTAATTACATTACTGAACCTGAATGGAACTGACAAAAGGCGAAATAAACAATTAGTTCAAATGTAGATGTTTGTTTGATCTTGCATTTTAATTAGAAATAGAACTTGCTAAAATTACACTCGGTAAAATCTTGTTTTACCAACTACTGTGCTGCGAGGTCTCAGCAGCAAGACGCATCCTCCTAATTTCCGTTTTTAATGTCAGCAGAGGAAGTTGGTACACAAGCTGCACCCAGTGGAGATAATAAGCTGGGTCTGATTGCTTCCTCTGGGACCTACTTTAATTAACTGCGAAGACTGAATGACAAGCAAATGAAACTGAGCTGCCGCATCACCTTGCGCTACCTGTCCAACCAAGCACAGCGCAATTCAACTGGCGACAAGGAACGAGCAATGTGGTCCTTTCATCCACCCACCTACTCCTCCCTTTCCCTGAAAGCCGCAGCTAACGGTGCTCTTCAACCTTGACAAACGACTGTTCAGCATTGTGACCTGAAAAATCTACTTCAACAACAGGCTTTTACCCTTTCAGCTTAGTAAAAGGCCTAAGCGGCTTCATGGAAGCATTACCAGGCAATAACTAAGACAGAGCCAAAGGAAAAAATATTAGGGTAAGATGAGCAGGGATTTGGAAGGTGATGATTTTTTCAAAGGCAACAAAAGAATAGGGGAGGTTGAAGGTGGGTCAATGGTTTGCAAGGACAGAGGGGTCAAGGATAGTTTTTTTGAGAAGATGGACAATTGTAGCAATCTTGGAAAGGGAGGAAATGATATCCGAATAGTGGGAACTATTTACATTTACAGTCAGCTAGAGGAAGGCCAGAAATGGTAATCAGATTATTGGGAATGGGTTCAAGAGAACTGGAGGTGGATCCATTCAACAAGACTCAGAATGAAAAAACTAGTAAAAGCTGGGAAATTTAAAAACTGTCTCTTCCTATTGGGGATGAGTTCAAAGAGGGCATGGGAGACAGGGGAAAAGCAAAACAAAGATGTGGGTTCAGGGCTATCGCAAGGATGAACCTTGAGGGAAGTTTTACCTGGAATGGCAAAGGCACTGTACTAATCTGCACTAACACTTTTGGACAAAGAAGTTCATGAGCTTCTTCCATGTGTTGTTGGAGGTTAGGTTAGAGAGGGATTTAGGAGATGGTTCATGGTGGAGAAAATAAGTTGTACAATACCCTCGCAATCCAGGATGATCCTGGGATCATGAACAATTTTGGCGGTGGGCAGCAAAGTCCTCTGCCATTTGATGTGGCCCAGCCAGATCTGGCGAGAGATGGTTGAAACAATAATGTAACAAACCTGTGTTTCTTGGTCTGGAGGAAGAAAAGCTGGGAGCCATACCAGGAGAAAGTGAGAGGGAATAGGTGAATTTACTGGGCAAGGTGGTCTAACACTGAGCTGAGTAAGTGACTGTACAGACTGACAGCTGCAGAACGGTGAGGATACAGTAGGAAGTGATGAGAAATGCTCTTGCCTGTGGTCCAGAAAATGGAAGAAGAGATGATTGAGATGGTAAAGTTAGGAGTTTGGCTGTGAATATGAATGGGAGTGCTCATGTGGAAGACCAGGCTAAGAGGAGACAAGCAAGTAGTGAAAAATCAGAGGAAATAAGAGCAAGATGATTGAGATGGAGGTTAGAATGAGAGAGGAACGGAGTGAGGATATTTCAGGAAGCTACTTGGGGTGGGGATTGAGGCTAATAGAGGACAAGGATTTTCGAACGAGGAAAGCAGATTGGAAAAAAGTAAGGTTCTCAAAGGAGGTGATTCCAAACGAGCAGGCAGCTTCTGCACTGTAGGGATTCTATGAATTACAAGGTGTACTTTCATGATGGATGCACAATGGTGGACTGGATAGGGCTTAGGTCAAAAGTTCAGGCAGGCAAGGAGGCTTCAGTAAGGATAAAGGTATAACCACCATTAAGCCAATTTGCCATTAAAGCCATGATGCTAATCTTTTTTTAAAAAATAATTTTTATTGAAAAAGTTTGAATTTATACAACAACATCAAACCATACTAAAATACCAACAGTAACAATAGTGACAACAATCATGAACCTTCGCCCCTCCTCAATGAACAACCCAACATATTAACAACAACTTAAATTAACACAATGTTAAGTTACATAGCCGTAGCCAAAAAAAAAGTAGAAACTATAATAAGTTTCTTCCCCCCACCCCCCCCCTCCCCCCAGGTTGCTGCTGCTATTGACCAAAATACCTATCTTTGAGCCAGGAAGTCCAGAAAAGGCTGCCACCATTTATAGAACCCTTGTACTGATCCTCTCAGGGCAAATTTGACCTTTTCCAACTTTATAAATCCCGCCATGTCATTGACCCAGGTCTCCACACTTGGGGGCCTCGCATCCTTCCACTGCAGCAAGATCCTCCGCCGGGCTACTAGGGACGCAAAGGCCAAAACACCGGCCTCTTTCGCCTCCTGCACTCCCGGCTCCACCGCAACTCCGAAAATCGCGAGTCCCCACCCTGGTTTGACCCTGGATCCAACCACCCTCGACACCGTCTCCGCCACCCCCTTCCAGAATTCCTCCAGTGCCAGGCATGCCCAGAACATATGGGCATGATTCGCTGGACACCCCGAACATCTGGTGCACCTGTCCTCACCCCCAAAGAACCTACTCATCCAAGTCCCGGACATGTGGGCCCGGTGCAGCACCTTAAATTGGATGAAACTAAACCTCGCCATGATGCTAATCTAATGATAATGAGAGGTGATCTCATTGAAGCATATAATATTCTTAAGGTGCTTGTCAGGGTAGATACTGAGAGGATATTTCCCCTCATGGGACAGTCTAGGAGCAGATGGCATAGTCGCAGTATAAAGGGGTGTCAATTTATGACTGAGATGAGGAGGAATTTCTTCTCTGAGAAGTTGTGATTCTTTGAAACTTCTTACCCCAGAGATCTGTTGAGGCAGAGTCCTTGGATATATTAAAGGCCGAGATAGATAGATTTTTGGTCAGTAAGGAATCAAGGATCACGGAGAAAGGGCAGGAAAATGGACGTGTGGACTGTCGGATCATCCGTGATGTGATTGAATGGTGGGTAAGGCTTGAGGGGATAGAACATAGAACATAGAACAGTACAGCACAGAACAGGCCCTTCGGCCCTCGATGTTGTGCCGAGCAATGATCACCCTACTTAAACCCACGTGACCCGTATACCCGTAACCCCCCATTAACCTTACACTACGGGCAATTTAGCATGGCCAATCCACCTAACCCGCACATCTTTGGAATGTGGGACGAAACCGGAGCACCCGGAGGAAACCCACGCATACACGGGGAGGACGTGCAGACTCCACACAGACAGTGACCCAGCCGGGAATCGAACCTGGGACCCTGGAGCTGTGAAGCATTGATACTAACCACCATGCTACCGTGAGGCGCCGGAAAAGCAGCTCGCCACAGCACAGCGTGGCAGATGAAAGCTGGGAGACCGCACTCCCGGGATCTACCCGGCTCACAATGCATCGCAAAGTCCAACGTGAACTTTAGAGATGTTGCGATATAAATCCTGCCCATTGTGGGCGGGATCACTTTATGGCAAATCTGCATATTAGAGCGAGACAGCTAGTCTCACTCTAATGTGCAGATTCCGGAGGAACATGGGGCTTTAGGATTCACCCCTTTGCCCCGGAGATCTTGGGTGAGCGCGGACCAGTGCTGAATGGCGCTCACCCAAGATCTCCTGGGCAAAGGGGTGAATTCTAAAGCCCCAGGTTCCTCTGGATGGAACGGCACTCGCAGGGTTCTCCAAGGGACTGGAGAACCCCAGCTGTGAGCCCTCTGGGCAGGGTGGTTCCCTGGCACTGCTGATGTCACTTGTGCATTCTCGCACTGCCACCTGGGCCTCTGGCAGTGCTAGCCTGGCACCCTGACAGTGCCATCTGAATGCCAACCGGAGATTTGGCGGGGGCGGGAATCATGCCGCGCCGGTCAGCGGCTGCCAGCAGCAGCCCCCCGGCAATTCCCCAGCCCGCGATGGGCCAAGTGGCCGCCCGTTGTTTTGCCGGTCCCGCCGGCATAAATTAGAGTAGGTCCTTACAGGTGGGACCTGGCTTCATGGGCGTCCTACCGAGATAAGGAAGAGCAGAGATCCTAACACTGATCCCTGCGGTGATCCACTCTAACCTTTCTTCATTCTGAAAAACAGCCATTCATTACTTTATTTAGTTTCTTGCTCCACAGCCAATTTTGTACTCAAGTTGCCACTGTCCCTTTTAATAATAATAATAATCACTTATTGTCACAAGTGGACTTCAATGAAACACCCCTAGTCGCCACATTCGAGGAGGCCGGTACGGGAATTGAACCCGCGCTGTTGCCTTGTTCTGCATTACAAGCCAGCTGTTTAGCCCACTGTGCTAAACCAGCCCCTGGTCCGCTAAACGAGCTTCCATAAGTTTAACTTTTTTCGTAAGTCTCTTTTGGCACTGTATCAACTAGAACCATAGAAAGGTTACAGCACAAAAACAGGCCATTTGGTCCATCTTTTCTTCACTTTGGAGAGCTCATACACCATGTGGGTCTGTCAAAGGTTTTTTCCTGGTCCAGATTGATGAAACAGTTGTTTATCATGCGATCCTGCAAACAGTTGATCATAGTGCTGAGTAACACAGGGCGATCAGTGATCTTCATGCCAGGTACAATGCAGGTCTGATCAGGATGAATCACCAACTCCACAGCAGACTTGATCCACTCAGCAATGACCTTGGACAGAATTTTTTAGCCCACATTAAGCAGTGAAATGGACCCCCAATTTCTAATTTCTTCCCAGCTATTCTGCGTTGATTGTGATGATGCATTTCCTCATGGATTCTGATACTTCCGTATACTTCCAGATGATCTGGGCTGATCCAGTCTCAGACAGCCATAGAAAAATCAGCCACTAAACCTTCGCTTTGGAAGTTTTACTCATCTCAAAGGACCTGATGGCCTTTGTCAGCTCGTCCATGCTTAGCTGTTTGTCCGGACTCTCTCAAGTGTTGTTATCTATATTTGAGAGGCTGTACTGTCTGTGGGCTTCACGTCATACATCCAGTACAAAATGATTTGCTGATCCTCAATATATCAGATTGCAATGATGTTACTGAGCCACCCTGTCAACAAGTCATGAAAGAGATTTGGACGGGGGATCACCTTGGAGGCTACTGAGACAAAGAGCAAGGCCGACTGACTCTTCACTTCTTAGAGATCCTCCTTAATGTTGGCCCCTAGTGACTGCAGCAACAGAATATTCTGCATGTTTTTCTGGGATCCTCTTCTGTCCCTCTCTTGCCTTCTGAACACCCTTGAGGATGAAGAACCTCTTGATGTTTGCCTTGATCTCTTCCCACCAGCATGTCAGTACTCAAAGAGGGGTTTTACATTTCTCCAACCTTTGTAAGTGAGTTCCTCGATGGTTTCTGGGGTGAATAATTTCAGATGCAGTTTCCATGTCCCCTGCCAATCCTCTAGTCTTCCCTGACAATCAGCCAGTCAGAGGCAAGAGAAGAACACTGTCTTGATGTCATTGGATCTGACCGTAAACACACAGGACACAAACAGAAAGTCCATCATGGAATGAATGGAACGGTTTGCCCTTGACCAGGTGTAGCTATGCGGTATTTTATCTGCAGGGTTGCTAAAGATGTCATACAGCTTGGTATATTTTACCATTTCCATCAGGATTCTAGATGAAACATCAAGTTTCCTGTCTCCCCTTCTGGATTGTCCAGCCATATCGCTGAACCCAAACAGGTTTGTGACCTTTGAGCTGATTGCAACCACCTTAACCTTGCGAGGAACATGAGCACAGCCATTGAAGAGAGGAGGGTTGCACAGATGAATCATTGCCATAGTTTCATTGACATGGCAGAGTAAACAGAGGCTCTGCAATGGGGATCAACGGCAAAACCTGGCTTCTTTATCTCCTTGATGGCCTTCAAAGGTTTGACATATTCCACAAGGTTTTTAAACATCATTTTGAAATATCTGTTGCTGGGGAAATCTTAGAAGCAGAAGACATTTGCAGCTACACACCCAAACAGGACCTGGTTAACAAAAAAGGTTTGGTCAACGTCTAACATCTTCATTGTTATCCTGACTGTATTACGTACCCCTTGGCTTAGGGTTCAGATGCTGGCAGCAGACACAGCTGAAGCATCGAGTTGTTATTGTATTAATGGAGGGCAGCACGGTGGCACAGTGGTTAGCACTGCTGCCTCACGGCACCGTGGTCCCAGGTTCGATCCCGGCTCTGGGCCACTGTCCTGTGGAGTTTGCACATTCGCCCGTGTTTGCGTGGGTTTCGCCCCCACAACCCAAAGATGTGCAGAGTAGATGGATTGGCCACACTAAATTGCCCCTTAATTGGAAATAAATGAATTGGGTACTCTAAATTTTTTTTAAAAGTTATTGTAATAGTGTTAGGCCTACAACAGCATTAAGGTCCACCAATCACAATAGAGCTTGAACGTCATCGCTTATAAGACAATAGACCAAAGCCAACATTGAGAACCACCCAACAGCTGACGACTTGCACCTTGGAACTCACACTTGATCTTAGTCAAGAGGCCCAGGAGCAATTGTGCCATTTACTACTGTGGGAGTTGCAGCCTTGAATTTTTTCTTAAAATCAACCTTTTGAGCATGCTGGACATTGCCTTTAGTACAGACCTTTTCCCTCTATTCTGCCTTATTTGAGATAAGAAGAATGTTACCTGCTGTAGCTGTACTGAATGACTTTATCTGAGCACTTACGTCATTTGAAGAATTAATGTTGGAAAGAAAATAGGGAGTGTGGTTGGCATGGTGATGAGCATTATTTTGTTTAAAATATTATTGTGACGTATAATGCAAACTGTTGAGCGGCTTGTGGTGTCCAGTGTGTTCTTTAACTTGGAAAAGTATTTTCAGATTACTTGGATGCCCTTGGTACACTTCCTTTTGTGACCATGTAGTGATCTAGGACAGTGTTTTTCAAACTTTTTATCCTGGGACCCACTTTTGCCAGGCAAATCGTAATCACGCAAATTGTAAAATGGATGGTCAATTCGATGCCTCCAGCTTCTTGTGAGGCGGATTAGGTTAAAATTACTCCTCTGTTTCCAAGTGTCATTAAACCAAATTCAAGCCTGTATTTAAAGTTCAATTTTTAATGTTGTCCATTCTTTTTGGAAGCTTTTGATCCATTTTTGCTGCTATTCTTGGTTGGCAGATATACAAGAGTCACTGGATAGCGCATGCTGAAATCACACAGATTACACTGCATTCAGCCTCAGTATTCTGATCGTTCCTATTTTAAAGTTATGGGTGGGATTCTCCGAGCCAATCGCCGGGGGGGGGCGGGGGGGTGAATCGCGGGATGCCGGTCCGAAGATTTTCTGGCGACCAGAGAAACGGCGCCATTGGCGCTGGCACGTTTGGAGCGTCGCCAGTCGGGGGCCGCTCAATGCAGCCCCCCCCCAGCTATTCTCCCCACGCGATGGGCTGAGTTCCCGCCAAGTTAGCAAGAGTACCGGCGCTGTTCTCGTATGGTCCTACCCGGCGGGACCTTGGCGTTCATGTTGCGGGGACGGCCTGGTGGGGGGGAGAGGGGGGATCCGACCCCGGGGGCGGGCCTCCACAGTGGCCTGGCCCGTGATCGGGGCCTACCGATCAGCAGGTGGGCTTATCCCAGTGGGGGCCTATGTTCCTCCGCGCCGGGCCCCTGTAGCTGTCCGCCATGTTGCATTGGGGCCGGTGCGTACCCACGCCGGTATCGGCAGCTGGAGCAGCGTGAGGCTCTCCAGTGTCGTGCTGGCACCCTGTGTGGTGCAGGATCGCTGATCCTTGGGGCCAGATGATGCTGCTGTAAAACGTGATGGCCAGAAGGAGAATCCCGCCCCATATCTTTTCATCTGTTCTTCTCCAAATCAACTCTAAGAATTCCTTAGTCTCTAACTGCCTTGGTAATGTCAGGCAATGGCAGTGAAAATCGATCCCCTAAGCATTTGGACAGTAGCTTACACTGGAATGACTGACAAATCTTGACAAAATACCCTGCCTTCGAAGGTGGGGCTGTGATCCTGAGGCTAAATGTTGACGCAGTCGGAAACGCCATCACGTTTCTCGACGGCGGCAACACGGCCTCAGGATCAGCAATTCAGGCCCCTACAGGGGGCCAGCATGGCACTGGAGCAGTTCATGCCGCTCCAGCTGCTAATCCCAGCGTCAATTGAGCGCTGCGGGATCCGCACATGCGGAGTGGCACCTGCGCCAACGCACGCATGCGCAGTGCCTTCCTTCAACGCACCGGCCCCGACGCAACATGGCGTAAGGCTACAGGGGCCGGCGCGGAAGAAAGGAGTCCCCGAGCCAGATAGGCCGGTCCACCGATCAGGGGGCCCCGATCGTGGGCCATGTCACATCGGAGCCCCCCCCACAGGCCGCCCCCCCCTCCCCCCCTCCCCCCACCGACCCTTCCACGGCGAGTTCCCGCCAGCTGAGAGCAGGTGTGAACGGCGCCGGCGGGACTCGTCTTTTTTACGATGTGCAATCTGCAGAGTTTGATCTTTTGTCATAGCACCTATCAGACACCATGGGCATGATTCTCCAGAAAGATTTCTAAGTCTGGTAGTACATGAAATGAAATGAAAATCGCTTATTGTCATGAGTAGGCTTCAATGAAGTTACTGTGAAAAGCCCCTAGTGGCCACATTCCGGCGCCTGTTCGGGGAGGCTGTTACGGGAATCGAACCGTGCTGCTGGCCCGCTTGGTCTGCTTTCAAAGCCAGTGATTTAGCCCTGTGCTAAACTAGATACATACATAGAAGATAGGGGCAGGAGGAGGCCTTTTGGCCCTGCGAGCCTGCTCCGCCATTCATCACGATTATGGCTGATCATTCAACTCAATAGCCGAATCCTGCTTTCTCCCCATAGCCTTTGATCCCATTCTCCCCGCGTGCTATATCCAGCCGCCTCTTGAATATATTTAAAGTTTCAGCATCAACTACGTCCTGTGGTAATGAATTCCACAGGCTCACCACTCTTTGTATTAAGAAATGTCTCCTTATCTCCGTCCAAAATGGTTTACCCTGAATCCTCAGGCTGTGACCCCTGGTTCTGGACACACCTATCATTGGTAACATCTTCCCTGCATCCACCCTGTCTAGTCCTGTTAGAATTTTATAAGTCTCTATGAGATTCCCCCTCATTCTTCTGAACTCCAGCGAGAACAATCCTAACCTAGTCAATCTCTTCTCAAATGACAGTCCCACCATCCCTGGAACCAGTGTGGTAAACCTTCGCGGACTCCCTCGAGAGCAAGAACATCCTTCCTCAGAGAAGGAGACCAAAACTGAACACAATACTCCAAGTGTGGCCTCACCAAGGCCCCGTACAATTGCAGAAACACATCCCTGCTTCTATACTCGAAACCTCCCCCAATGAAGGCCAACATACCATTAGCCTTCTTTACCGCCTGCTGCACCTGCATGCTTACCTTCAGCGAATGGTGCACAAGGACACCCAGGTCCCGCTGCACACTCCCCTCTGCCAATTTACAACCATTCAGGTAGTAATCTGCCTTCCTGTTTTTGCTTCTAAAATGAATAACCTCACACTTATCCAAATTATACTGCATCTGCCATTGATTTGCCCACCCAACCTGTCCAGATCTTGCCGCAGGATCCCTGCATCCTCATCACAATTCACCCTCCCACCTAATTTGGTATCATCTGCAAACTTTGAGATGTTACATTTTGTTCCCTCATCCAAATCATTAATATATATTGTGAATAGCTGGGGTCCCAGCACCGATCCCTGTGGTACCCCACTGGTTGCTGCCTGCCAATTTGAAAAGGACCCATTCATCCCTACTCATTGTTTCCTCTATGCCAACCAGTTTTCTATCCACCTCAATACATTTCCCTCAATCGCATGCGCTTTAATTTTGCACAATAATCTCTAATGCGGAACTTTGTCAAACGCCTTCTGTTAGTCCAAATATACCACATCGACTGGCTCCCCCTTGTCGACTGTACTGGTTACCTCTTCAAAGAATTCCAACAGATTTGGCAAGCATGATTTTCCCTTCATAAATCCATGGTGGCTCTAACTGATCCTGCCATTGCTTTCTAAATGTTCCGCTATAAAGTCCTTGATAATGGATTCAAGCATTTTCCCCACTACCAATGTTAGGCTTCCTGGTCTGTAATTCCCTGCTTTTTCTCTACCTTTTTGAATATCGGAGTGTTGTGAGCTACCCTCCAATCTACAGGGACAATTCCAGAGTATATAGAATCCCGGAAGATGAGCACCAATGCATCCACTATTTCCAGAGCCACCTCCTTAAGCACTCTGAGATGCAGATTCTCAGGCCCTGGGGATTTATCTGCCTTCAATCCCATCAGTTTTCCCAGCACCATTTCTCTACTAATGTTGATCTCCCTCAGTTCTTCCCTCTCACTAAATCTTCCGTTCTCCAACATGAGTGGGTGGGAACTGCCGCGAGCTTCCCGGCACTCGGCCCAGCGAAAGACTATCAACGCTATTCAACGTTAATTGGTCCACTTAACGAGGGCCCATGGGCTTCTGGCCACTGCTCACTGCCAGAGACAAGCAGATGGAGTGAGCACATGGCTTCACAAGGACTGTATGCTCCCCATGTTACAGAGTGCCACTGAATTCACGCACATCATTTTGTGGGTGCCGCATGTCATCTCTGCCCCATACTGGAACTGAAATGGATTCCATTCCCTCAACTTTCAACTGATGTTTCACCACAGGCAGCAAGTGATGTTTATCAATGTGTGCTACCCTGACAACAGTCATACTGCCTTAATGCTCCGGCTCGGTGCTCTGCCAATTACATTTGTGGCACCACAGCAAATCAAAGGATGGTTACCAGCCAATGGAGGCTATTTACTGATAACATTCATGAAGCCCCTAGCATACAACGCACACACACATACGAGCTGCATGCATACAATGAAACCCCCTCTGCCACATGAAATGTGTTCAAGTGGAGCATTTCAGTGCAGCAACAAATGCTTTCACTGCCTGCAACACGCTAGAAAGTCTTCCAGTACTCAGCACAGCAGATGTCATGATTTGTTGTGATCTGCTGTATCACGAGAAGACAGGGCCTGCCACCAGATTTATAGAATCAGCTGAGGAACAAGAGCCTGAGAAGGAAGAAGGAGGAGAATGAAGAAGGGGGAGGGAGAGGCAACCTGCCTGGACTGTGAACTACTTGTCTGAGTGTGATTCCAGTAACTACAGCCCAATCCCCAATAGGGGCTGGTTTAGCTCACCAGGCTAAATCGCTGGCTTTTAAAGCAGACCAAGGCAGGCCAGCAGCACGGTTCGATTCCCGTACCAGCCTCCCCGGACAGGCGCCGGAATGTGGTGACTAGGGGCTTTTCACAGTAACTTCATTGAAGCCTACTCGTGACAATAAGCAATTTTCATTTTCATCCCCAGTCAGCTGACCTTCACCCTGTCACTGACCATCACAATGTTTGCTTGGCCACAGTGCACACATAAAAGATCACACAAAACAAACATTCTAAACCAAATCTATAAATCAAAACATACAAAAGTCAACTAGCCATCCTTATGCATTCCCTTACTTCCTATCCTCCATGTTCCTTTGTCTGTTCTAGTGATCCTACATAATGCTACCCCAGTGGGTGCAGCACAGCTGGGGAGAGGCAGTGGGGAAGCCTGTCGATGTCTTGGACGATGACCTAAAGCAGCTCCCAACCGAGAAGGAGCGGTTGTCAACTACACCATCTCGATACGAGGGGCAGCACCCTGGGCTTGCTGGCAGCAGCCAGGGCTCTGAGACTACAAAGTGTATTTGTGCTTCATGGAGCCGTTGCCATTCCGTGGCCAGAATCTCAGTAATCCTCATAATCTGTCAAAGAGGGCAGATTGCTGGTCTGCTGTGACATGCTGCAAACGCCTTTGCAGACTGTGTAAGTCCGCACCATGCTGACAGCAGTATACGCTTCCTCTGTGGCACTAAGACACTCGGTGGCTGCTTCGTGCCCGGTGATGGAACTTGTGACATCAACCATAAGAAGCAGCATCTCTCTTGGGTCCACAGCGTGTGAATAGAGTTGGCCACCACTTACATACTGGAAAGGATGAGCTCCAAGATCTGTGCAAAGCCCTGTGCCAAGTTGGACCCCTCTATACGCCAGGCTTTTTGGCAGGTTTCCCAATGCACCAAGCATTTTGCCGTGATTAGCCATCAGCATTTCTAGGCTGTAGGTTGGCCCATCTGCTCATCTGCAGTGGTACCCATGTGCGACCCCATTCTCTGGTTAGCTGGCAGCTGCGCTACCCTTCATCCCTGTCCTGCTGCAGCCCACCTGTGTCCAATGTCTCACCACGTGCAGTGACTGCCTTTAATCTCCCCTGTATGAAACACACTGTGCCAATTTTAGAGTTGGTGGTTGTGAGTATGGAATCAAGAGATAGTGCTGTGTTTTCATCATCATTCTCTTCTTGGTGGGTATTCCTCCACTGCCTGCCTACTTTGCACCTTCTGGGTATCTGAAAGTAAAAAGTCCCAAAGATATGCTGTGGTGTGGAGAGGGTACGGAAATGAGAGGTGAATGCTTAACAATTATAGCTTGTAAATGGGATCTGGGGGAAGTGAGATATGAGAAGGAGGCTTAGGTATGAGGATGCCATCATCTCTGACAGTTTTGACCTTGCCTCTGGCCACAGCCTCAGCAACGGCTCTCCTTCAGGTGCACCTGTCCTCCTCCTGTTAGCCCCATGTTGCCTCAGATTTGACAGAGTGGATTCCGCGAGGATGCTTTCTTATGTGGGAGGAAGTAGAATTAGAGCACACAGTTCAAGAATAAGAAGTCGGGCAGCACGGTGGCCTAGTGGTTAGCACAACCGCCTCACGGCGCTGAGGTCCCAGGTTCGATCCTGGCTCTGGGTCACTGTCCGTGTGGAGTTTGCACATTCTCCCCGTGTCTGCGTGGGTTTCGCCCCCACAACCCAAAAATGTGCAGAGTAGGTGGATTGGCCATGCTAAATTGCCCCTTAATTGGAAAAAATAATTGGGTAATCTAAATTTAAAAAAAAAAAAGAATAAGAAGTCTCCCTTTTAAGACCGAGACGTGGAGCTCTCTTCTCAAGAAAGCAGTGTAGCGGCAGTCTGGGTCACTAAATTCAGTCAAGGATGCGTTAGATAGATTTTTGTTAGACAAGGGAGCCAGGGTTATAGGGAGCAGACCGGGAAGTGGAGCTCACCCATGATCTCATCAAATGGCGGTGCAGGTTCAAAGGGCCGAATGGCCCACTCCTGCTCCGTAGTCCGATGCTCCTTTGTTCGTATTCTGCAAATAGAGAGAAGGAAGTGGGTCAGTGAGTATTATCCTATCTGTTCGGCTGATGTGGCAGGCATGGTTTAATAGCTGGCAGCATGTGCAAGCTGGGAGATGTGGGTGTGAGGCTTGAATGTGATGGGTTGAGTGCCTGAGGCTAGGGGTGCAGGTATATGGTATTTGAAGATGCATTCATGGACCTTTGTCACTGATGTGAGGCCATTGACCTTCTTGCGGCACTGTATCCAAGTGCTTGGGACTTGATCCTGGCACTGGCTTACACAAATTTCTGCTCCCACTGCCTTTTGAGTGTATATCTGGAAAACTCCTTTGACCCATACTCTCCTGTGCCATTCTTCATGGTTTCCAAGATCAGGACCTGATCAAGTCTTTATCAAGGACTTCATCGTGACCACCATCACTTGCTTCAGCCACAATATAACTAACTCCCCTTTAAATGTCCAGGCAAGCAGTGAAAGGATAGCTTTAAGTGGCGCTGGGAAGATATTATTTTGGGCCCTTTGCTGATCCATGCAACCAGTGAACAGCATGATGAGCCATGGCTGCATACAGTAATCATTCAAATGAGCAGGCAGCTAGAAGTTGGCTTGTTGCCTGCATTAAATTAAACATGCGTGAGTTAATCATGCATCATGATCTCTGTGCCTGCCTTTCAGGAGCTATCCAATTTAGGAACCCCATCTCTGACAGCAACCCATCTCAGCTAACTTGTTTGTGTGAATCTCAGCTGCTTAAACTGCACCTGCTTCAGGGTGACTCTCATATATGGTCCTTGGCTCGGACAATGACGAAAATACAAACAGTGGACACATGAATAAATTACATTCCTGCCTGACACATTCCTCCAGCAACCTGTGCAGCGCCCAATCCTTTGTGCAATGAGATCCATCATGATTGCTGTTGGTCTCATCAAAGGAACCGGTTTACCCTTGCAAAAACAAATGCGTGTAAACCGTTTCCATTAATGAGGCCAACAAGCAATCATGAGCGTAAATATACAACAATGGCAGAGGTTCCTGCTGCGGCACTGTCTTACTGACAGCCAGCAATATAATTGGGTCAACCTCAGATCAATCTACTTGCACAGATTCAAATGTTAAGGCCTCTCTATGCCACTGGGTGTCAGCATTCCCAAGTCACAAAGGAACTGAATTCACTGTGAATTTATCAAGTCCAATCTGACAACGTTTCAAAGGGATTTGGCCTCATGAGATTCATATCCATGTCAGAAATCTAAATACTTGTACCTTTGTCAAGTCCTATTCATTAACAATGGTCATCAATCAGGTAGTACGGAACTACTTTTGCAGGAAGAATTGACTTGGAGAAGACCCCTTATTATAATGATAGCAGCATTATGTTTCTTTAAATATTATCAATTTCATGAACAAAAGTTACCGAGCCAAATTCATGAAGCAAAATTTGTTTCATATTAAACATAATTCAATAGAAAAAATTATTTGCGAGCCAGCGCCTTTCATGTAACCTGAGCGATCTCTGCAAAGAGCTAATACGTAGCTCCATACCTACCACCTCTCACAATCTCAGCGTAAGCACTTCACCGTCAATGAAGTAGCTTTGAAATGTAATCATTGTTGCAATGTGAGGAAATACAACAACCAATTAGTACAAAGCCAGGTTACACAAACAGCAATGAAATACATGTCAAATCAAACTGGTTTGCTAGGTGTTGGCCAAGGGATAAATGTTGGCTGAGCGACTGGGAGATCTCGCCTGCTCATTTTGAAATAGATCTTTTAGATCCGCTTGATAGGCCAGGTGGAATCTCCTTCATTAGCTCACCCAGAAGAAGAAATATCATGGGGATTCCATCTGACTGCTGCTGCAAGGGCCACATGTCTTTTGATGTCTCCGTCTTTCCGAGGTTGCAGGCAGGTATATCAGGGTCCCGCTGCAAGATTTATCTGTACCACTGAAAACAATTCCACTCATAGAGGAAAGTGTCATTCTACTCCCAGCCCGAATTGCCTGTGGTTCAGTTGGTCGCATTCTTGTCTCTTACTTGCAAAGTTCCAGGTGCAAGTCCCACTCCACAAATTGAGCGTAAGAATCAAGGCTGACATTTCGGCACAGTGCTGGGGGAGTGCTGCACTGTCAGTCTTTCAGGTGAGATGCAAAACCGAGGTGACTTATTGCACTGGAATGTCAGTTGGGATTATGTACTCAAGCCTCTGGAGTTGGGTTCAGAACTCATGACCTCCGGTTCAAAGCTAAGAGTACGGCCACGCTGGTAAGACTGTCATCTTAAAAGAGTTCAATGGAAGTGCTGTTTTATTATTAAAGCAGTCAGGAACATGGTGAGCAGGAGCGGATCTTATGGCACTTCAAAGTGTCATTTAGATGGAAATAGCTAGACTGGAGAGGGATCAGGGAAAAGTAATTAAGTATCATTCACAAAATGATGCTCTTAGTTATCAACAGAAGCTCACACAATTGAACCTATTCCTCAAGAACAGGAGATTGAGACAGGACATGATCCATATCTTTAAAATGGTGAAAACCATGGATCCACTGTACTTTGGTGGGACTGAATGACAAAAGGTCTAATGGAAAAGAAAAACTTTGCATTTAATTCGTGCTTTTCAGGATCATTGGACGTTTCAAAGCACTTTACAGCCAATAAAGTACTTTTAAGTGTGGTCACTGTTTGTAATGTATGACAGTAAGAAGTCTTACAACACCAGATTAAAGTCCAACAGGTTTATTTGGAATCACGAGCTTTTGGAGTGTAGCTCCTTCATCAGGTGAGTCACGAAGAGCTACACTCCAAAAGCTCGTGATTTCAAATAAACCTGTTGGGCTTTAACCTGGTGTTGTAAGACTTCTTACTGTGCCCACCCCTGTCCAACACTGGCATCTTCACATCATATAATGTGGGAAACAGAGCAGCCAATTTCTGTAGTGATCTTTACATGGGTATGTACATAAGGGGTTAATGCGAAATTGAAAGATCACTAGGGGGCAGCACTGGCAGGTATAAAAGCCAGACGCAAGAGGCTGTCTGCCTCTCTTGGTGATTAGACTGTGACGACAGCAGGAGCATAGATCTAGCTCAGGGCTACTAGTGTGGTCAGACATAGCTACTGTATATAAACGTTGTAACCTTTCTACTGGTATTGATCTTAAAGTAAGAACTCACGCAGTTGTTAAATTCTGTTACTCAATAAACCTTTCAATACCTCTGGACGACTTCGAGCCTTCTTCATCAAGGTGCAGAAAGCCTCTGCCGCAACTGGATTGAGTAACGCATGTTACATACAGTAGTGCTACCAAACACACTACGGTAAGGTAACAAAAGAACTTGCATGCAGCAAATTCCACAAAAACCAGTGGTAAAGACCAGATTATCTGAATTTGTCATATTGATTGAGGAGTAAATATTGGTGAAGACGTCAAGGAACACCCATCACCGCCCCCCACCCCTCCGCCCTTCTTCAAAAGAGGATCTATTACTTTCATCCAAGTGGTCAGATGGCGCTTCAGTTTTGCATCTCACCTTAAAGACTGCACCCCTAACACTGCAGCACTCCATCTGCACTGCATCAAAATGTCAGCTTTGATTCTTATGCTCAAATCCTGGAGTGGGACTTGCACCTGGAACTTTGCAATTCAGAGGCAAGAGCACCATCAATTAAACCACAGGCAAGTCAGGCTGCGAGCAGAATGACACTTTCCTCTGTCAGTGGAAGAATTATGATACTTTCCCAGTGATACAGTTAATTCTTGCAGTGGGAACCTGACGTGTCTGATTGCCAGCTCTCAAAGGAGACATCAAAGGACACCTGGTGCTGAAGTTCTGCAAGGATTCCATGGGTCCCCTGCTAGAATGGCAGCATCAGTCAGATGGAATCCCCATGGAATAGATCCGAGTTGCACGCCATCCACCAGACAAAGGAATCTAAGGGGATGTGGATTCTGAGCTTGAGAAAAGGAAAACCTTCCAAAAAAACAGAAAATATCGGAAATACTCATCAGGTCTGGCAGAATGAGGGGAAAGAGAAACAGAGTTAACTCTTAGGTCAGAGCCCCTTCATTGGAACTGGGGAAGTTAGGACTGCAATAGGTTTTCAGCAGTGAAAAGGCGATGGTAGGAAAAAGAAGAAAAGAAAAGGCCGGTGATAGGTAAAGGACAGGGAGGATTCAATGGCAAAGGTTTTTTTTTTCAAATTTAGAGTACCCAATTATTTTTTTTTCCAATTAAGGGACAATGTAGTGTGGCCAATCCACCTAGCCAGCACATCCTTTTTGAGTTGTGGGGGTGAAACCCATGCAGACACGGGAGAATGTGCAAATGCCACACGGACTGTGACCCAGGGCCTGGATTCGAACCCGGGTCCTCAGCGCCATAGTCCCAGTGCTAACCACTGTGCCGCCATACTGCCCCAGCAAGGGGTTTTATGGTGCAAATTACCAAAAAGTAATTGGATAAATAACGAAGTAACAATGTGTGCAAGCGAGATGTGAATGGTAGGATTCTGAATAGTAGCCATCCAAAAGCGTAGGAAAGGAAATAAGGGAGAAGGGAGAGAGAGAAAACAAACCAGAAAAGTAAAATCGAAACAAAATGGGTTTACCAGGATGTTGCCTGGTAAGGAGGGCATTAGCTATGAGGAGAGATTGAATAAACTTGGATTGTTCTCCCCAGAGAGATAGCGGCTGAGGGGCGACCTGATAAAAGTTTATAAAATTATTACAGGTATAGATAGGGTGAACAGTTGGAGGCTTTTTCCCAGGGCGGAAATGACAATTACAAGGGGCACAGGTTCAAGGTGAGGAGGGAAAAGTTCAGTGGAGATGTGTGGGGGAAGGTCTTTACACAGAGGGTGGTGGAGGCCTGGAATGCACTGCCAAACAAGGTGTTGAGACAGATACGTTAGCAACCTTTAAGACTTATCTGGATAGGCACATGAACAGAAGGGGTCTGGAAGGAGACAGGCCGAGATAGGACACCATGTGACCGGTACAGGCTTGGAGGTCCGAAGGGCCTGTTCCTGTGCTGCATTGTTCTTTGTTCTTGGGAGCAGAGGTTGGTGAAATTGATGCGGAGTCCAGAGGGCTGTAAAGCAGCCAGTTGAAATATGAGGTGCTGTTCCTCAAGCTTGCCTTGAGCTTCAGTGCAACACTGTAGCAGGCCAAGGACAGAAAGCTCAGAACTGGAGCAAGGTGGAGGATTGAAATGTCAGGTGACTGGATGCTCAGGGTCACAGTTATAAACTGAATGTAAGCTTCCCACTAATCGTCACTCTGACTGCGTTTAACGTAGGGGAAACTGCATTTTGGGAAGAGAGTACAGCCTGTTGAATTGAAAAAAAGTACAAAAAGTACTGTTTCACCTGAAAGGACTATTTGGGGTCTTGGGTGGTGAAATAGGAGGAAGTAAATGAAGGCAAAGCGGGGGGAGCTAAATTGTTAGTGAAGTAGATCCAATAATAACTTTCAAAACTGGAATTAGATGCATACTTGATTAGAAAATAATTGCTGGGCTGTGAGGAGAGAGCAACGGAGTGGGACTAATTCAATCATTCATTAAAAGAGCAAGCGCGTTGGCTAAATGGTCCCTTCTGTGCTGCATGATTCTATCAAAGTGGCATCGTCATATGGCAGAATCCAGAACCTTACTCCATATCCTATTCTCACTCAGCACAAACAATGTCACCAACGTAACGTGCCAGAGCCAATGTTCCTCACAGATATTGGTCAAGCCAGGAACTATTTAGAGATGTTGCGTAATTGGATGCTCAAAGATGGACATAGCATAATAAATACATACCCAAAAACTTACTGCTTCTAGTCCATAAAATATGGATGTTTTTGTGAAAATTCCCATTCAATTTGTCAGCTGAAAACTTGTCCAGTGCAATTTACAGCTGAATGAAACTGCAAGTTTATTTATCACCTCACGACAGTTCTCAGCCATTGAGTATACTTTATCTATTACTCGCTTACTCATACAATTCATTGAATGATAATTGCTTTGGGACATTTCCGACACACATGGTAAGATGTTATGGAAGTGCAAGATCGTTATTTCATAGATTTACCTGTAACCTGTCATTAACACAGAAGCTACAAATGAGCTAAAATGTAGGGCATGATTCAGCGACCCCGTTGTGCCCGGCGTGGAGACGTGTGCAATAAGTAAATCACGTGAGAGCCCCAAATCGGTGCCAGATGCCGGGCCGATCGTGAGTCACTTGACTCGTTCCGCCCGACGCAATCTGTATCTCATCCTCGCTGGACAAGAGCCAGATCTGTATATTTAAATGAGCTGAATGGTCCATCATGTTCATGCCATCCGTCTGCATAAGAAAGCAGTTAGTCCCACTAACTGCGCCCCCCCCCCCCCCCCCCCCCCCCCCCCCACACTGTCCCTGTAGCCCTGCAAGTTTTCTCCCTTCAGGCAACACTTCAATTTCCTTTTGAAAGCTGCAATTTAATCTGCCTCCAAACTCTCCGGCAGTTTTAAAAACACTTTTCCTCATGTTGCTGTTGGTTCTTTTGGCATTCAACCTTAACTCAGTGCCCTCTGGGTTTTGAACCTTTCTGACAAAGGGAACAATTTATCTCTCTCTAAGCTTTTGACCATGATCCGAGGAAATACGAGGAAGAATTAATTTTACGCAGCCCGCAATAATGGCCCAAAACTTGCTGGGCTACAGGGAACGAACGGGGGAGTGGGGCTGACTGGATTGTTCTGCGAGGTTGAACTGGATAGCCTCCTTATGTGCTGCAAATGATTCTATTCAATTCCCAAACAGCTCCTAAAAGTTTACAAACTCACAGATAGCTGTTCCCTGCAGTCTGCCATGCACTAGACTTGTGCACTCCATTGGCACTATTCTCCGATCGCGGGACAGTCTCCACACCGTCGTGAACACCGTTGCGTTTCACGATAGCGCAAAATGGAAGCAGGCACAAGCGATTCTGTCCCCCACAGAGGGCCAGCATGGCGCTGGAGCAGTTAAAGCCGCTCCAGCCTCACTTCCTGCCGTGCACCGAGGGCGGCGCCAACCCGCACATGCGCAGTGGCTTTACGGAACGTGCCGGCCCCGACGCAACATGGCATCGGGGTTCTGGGGCCAGACGCGCAACAAAGCAGGCCCCGGTTGGGAGAGGGGGGGGAACCAGCCCGCCGATTGGTGGGCCCTGATTGCGGTCCAAACCCCATCGGAGGCCCCCACCTGGGGACGGAGCCCCCCTCCCCCCCTCCGCCCCCCCACAGGCCGCCCCCCCCCCCCCCCCAACCCTTCGCGCAGAGTTCCGGCCAGGAGCAACCAGGTGTGGACGGCGCCAGCGGGACTCTGCTTTTTCGCTCGGTCCATCTGGGCTGGAGAATCGGCGGCCCAGCCTCGTACAGCGGCCCACGACCGGCGGCGCGCCAAATGCGCCGGCGTGAATGGCGCCGATTCTCCGCACTTCGGAGAATCTCGCGTCAGCGCGGGGCAGCGATTCTCTGGCCAGGCACGGGGCTAGGAGAATCGCGCTACATACCTCTCGCATAACTCCAATAGCTGCATCACCATGAGATCACCTTGGAGATTTACAATTGGTTGATCTTAGGTAACCAGCATGAGTAGCAGCAGAGAACAGGAAAGGTGGAAAATTGATAAGAGGACCATGAGCATATGCGGGGGGGGGAGAAGAGGGAAATAATTTTTTTTATGATAAGCGTGCACATGGGATGAATGCAGGGTGGAGGGGAGGGGAAGCTGTCACTGGTGGATCAGTGAGCTGGGAGGGAAAGGAGAGGCTGTGATTCGTGGATCAGTGAGTATGGGGGGAAAGGGGAGGCTGTGATTGGTGAATCAGTGAGCATGGAGGGAAAGTGGAAGCAGTGATTGATGGATCAGTGAGCTGGGAGGGAAAGGAGAGGCTATGATCGGTGAATCAGTGAGCATAGAGGGAAAGGGGAGGCTGTGATTGGTGGATCAGTGAGCATGGAGGGAAAGGGGAGGCTGTGATTGGCCAATCAGTGCATGGAGGGAAAGGGGAAGCTATGATTGGTGGATCAATGAGCATGGAGGGAAAGGGGAGGCTGTGATTGGTGCATCAGTGCATGGAGGGAAAGGGGACGCTGTGATTGGTGGATCAGTGAGCATGGAGGGAAAGCGGAGGCTGTGATTTGTGGATGAGTGAGCATGGAGGGAAAGAGGAGTCTGTGATTGGTGGAACCGTGAACATCCGAGAGGATGGTGTAATTGGAGGTTTGATGACCACATGCAGAGATGGTCATGGCCAGGAGTGAGCTACTTCAGAAAATTCAAGGGAAACTTCAAGCACTAGTGGAAAGCTGCACTTCTCATTTTTTGAAAAACATTTTTATTGGCATTTGGAGTTGGAAAAACAGAATTTTGCATATAAATGGCAATACAACAGCAGTAATGGTATATAAAAAAAATACAAACAACAAGACATGATCCTCTCGCTGTCACCATAACTGTGACTGAGGCTCCAATTCTAATTTACATTTTTACAGTAGTGTTAATGTTTACAGTGTTTGGGGGAGGGGGGGGGGCGGTGTCCTGCACTTATCATTTTAAAGCTCTATGAAGTTTCAGATCAATTTCTTGCCTCCCCACAAAGTTTGCTGCTCTGGGCAACTACCTAGTTTGCCTTGTGGTTGCATTAACCCTGTGAGTCGATTAGCTAGAGTCATGAAAGTTCCCAGCTTGGCACACCAACCTCAGGAAAAAATAGTCCAAGTGGCACAATTTTTGCTCCGGGGATGTGAGGGATGGCCCCAGAATACAGATCGGAGGCACCCACAGGAGTGGCTCAGTGCTGAGTTGGATCATTTAAAAGAATTGCTCGGCTCTCTGGAACTTATACCCAGCTGGTTAATTAAACATTATGCCTTCCGGCCCTCGCCCCTTACTGCCTATCATCCACTCCTCATGCCTTATCCATGATAACCAATGGTCCTCAATCCATTCCTAATGACCACTTCAATGCTCCATGCCAACAAAATCACCCCAAGTAACATTATGGTCAATTAAAACTTCTGTGCTGATCCATTCCTTCCATCAAGCCAAATGGTCCCTTTTAGCTCCCATACCAACTTAATTTAGGGTTAGGGTTAGAGTTAGGGTTAGAGCAGCATGGTAGCATTGTGGATAGCATAATTGCTTCACAGCTCCAGGGTTCCGTTCGATTCCGGCTTGGGTCGCTGTCTGTGCGGAGTCTGCACATCCTACCCGTGTGTGCGTGGGTTTCCTCCGGGTGCTCTGGTTTCCTCCCACAGTCCAAAGATGTGCAGGTTAGGTGGATTGGCCATGCTAAATTGTCCTTAGTATCCAAAATTGCCCTTAGTGTTGGGTGAGGTTACTGGGTTATGGGGCTAGGGTGGAGGTTATGACCAGGGGTAGGGTGCTCTTTCCAAGAGCCGGTGCAGACTCGATGGGCCGAATGGCCTCCTTCTGCACTGTAAATTCTATGATGACTGTCTATGATGCCAACCCATGACTAAAATCACTACCCTTTGTTGTTACACCCTCCATGTCATTTCCCCCATTATCCACCATGGGCATCTCAGAAGCCATGTTGAGATGAAATAAAATAATATCTAAATATCTGTTGCAGCTTTCACAAGAATAAAATAAAAATTCTGTTCATGAAAGCCCATCCAAAACTTTAAAAGCCCCTCAAGTACTTAATTCTCTATCAAAACAAACAGATTTGTATTCATAACTCCGCATCAATGACAGTTAATCGCACAATTACCTATTTTAACTGTCTGTCAAACTGTGAACTTAAACCCCATTAGAATAATTGTAGATTGCGGAAAGCTGTCAATCATTAACCTGAATAGCTCTGGGTAAAGTCAACAAACAGCCATGGTAACTGCTAGAATTGTTTTTCTTCAATTCTCAACTCTTCCTGGCACAAGCAGACTTTTGTTTCATTTTAAAGGATTGGGGATTTAAATTACTTCTTAGCTTGATTTTCTTCATCTCTCACTGACTCTTTCATTTTTAAAGGGTTTGGGATTTAAATAACTTGCCAAGTTGACAGTTCTATAGATCATATCTGCCCTTCAAGAGCATTTGCAACTACTCTCACAATTGGTTACACTGTGGCCTTCGCTAAAGAAAAAAATGCGGTTTGATGGAACTCAGGACAGAGTTGATTTGGCCCTGCTAAGTTCAAGTTTCCTGCATACGTGAGTCATTCCTCATACCCTTTCTTTTACTGACAAAAACAGGAGCTGTCGGAAATTGGGTGGGAAATCTAGACCCTGCCCACTACTTGTAAAGTCCAGGGAATCTCCACAACGCGCAATACCTAGGCCTTTTTCCACTCAGGGAATAGGCAGAAGTCAAATTCTTCTGAGTTTTGTGTGATATCCAAACAATTAATACACTGTCCATGAATCTCACATTACAATCCAGAAACAAATTAAACTAACCCTGAGACCTCCACCTCCATGGACAGTTCATAGACCAAGCAGACCAGAATATGTTAATCCTGTAGATGAAGTAGAATATGAAGCTAAGTATCCTGGGAATCCCGATGATGTACCCAATGAATTGGAATACTGACAGCGTAACAATATACAGTTTCAAACTACAATATTGAATAAATAGTGAAGTAGTGTGCCAACATAGAAACCCAAGAAGTAAAACTCAGAGTGACAGATAAATCACAGCTGAAGCGTCTCTCATATTCTGTAGGTGCATGCTAAACATTGTATTTACATGACAGCTGTTCTGCCACCTTTTGAGTTCTTTTTCATACTCAGATTGTAATCAACTATCACGCATTTTTACCTTAAGCCTGATTTTACAGGTCACAGAGAGGATTGTGTATGGGAGTAAAGCTCCTTCTAAGTCAATGGGATAGAGGTGAGCTGAACGTTCTGTAATGAAAGGTTTGCTTGCCGTATGTACAAACATAGACATTTTATGAACACTATCACTCATAGCCTGTCATTACATACTGTGACCACAATCGCTACACGGTTGTTGTTTCTTTTTGCTAGCTGTTGGGGTATCAGGTTCTTGGATTCTGAAAAACCAACACCTACTGACTGAGTGGGAGTAAAATTAGAAGTCAGAAACAACATGGGTAGAAATTAGCATGAAAGGACAACAAAACGATAGATAGCCTGGCAGCTGCAATCAAAGCTCAAGGTGAGCACGTAGGCATGTAAGCGTTTAGGCATGTTAAGAGGCTGCAAGCAATCAAAAGGTGATAATCATGGAGGATTTAAATATCCCTGAGGAAAAGCGTTTATACCAAGGACATTGAAAGAGGAGGAAAGTATTTTTAAAAATTCAGAGTCAACTATTGACTTTATTAATAAATTAACGTGGGGAGCTGCTGCGCTGTAATGATTCTGTGATACTATATTAGGTTTAAAAACAGAAAATGTTGCAAGTACACAAAAGGTCCATTAATATCTGAAAGAAGAAAGGTTGACATCTTGATGAAGTTCTAAATTTGTTCAGCTTAACTGGCGGCCGCTGTGAGGCGAGCAGCAGCTTTACTGTCACTTTACTCTGCCAGCTGTCTGTTCATGCCATTCTGGCTCCATTGAAAAGAGGCCTGAGGCTCATTATCAGGAAGGTCTTAGGCTCTTCATCAGTAGGCAATGTACGCTACATCTAAAAATGTGCCGAATTTCTACCCTCCTCTCTTTCAACCGGCTCTTGTTGAACAGGTTCAACATCAATAGGTATATAAAACTGGTCTTGATGACTATCATTATACAATACAGCACAGGAAGTGCTTAGAGAGGTTGGTCAGGAGACACATCAGAACATATGAACTAGGAGCAGGAGTAGGCCATCTGGCCCCTCGAGCCTGCTTTGCCATTCAATGAGATCATGGCTCATCTTTTGTGGACTCAGCTACAATTTCCGGCCCGAGCACCATAACCCTTAATCCCTTTATTCTTCAAAAAAACTATCTATCTTTATCTTAAAAACATTTAATGAAGGAGCCTCAACTGCTTCACTGGGCAAGGAATCCCATAGATTCACAACCCTTTGGGTGAAGAAGTTCCTCCTAAACTCAGTCCTAAATCTACTTCCCCTTATTTTGAGGCTATGTCCCCTAGTTCTGCTTTCACCCGCCAGTGGAAACAACCTGCCCGCATCTATCCTATCTATTCCCTTCATAATTTTATAATTTTCTGTAAGATCCCCCCTCATCCTTCTAAATTCCAACGAGTACAGTCCCAGTCTACTCAACCTCTCCTCGTAATCCAACCCCTTCAGCTCTGGGATTAACCTAGTGAATCTCCTCTGCACACCCTCCAGTGCCAGTACGTCCTTTCTCAAGTAACGAGACCAAAACTGAACACAATACTCCAGGTGTGACCTCACTAACACCTTATACAATTGCAGCATAACCTCCCTAGTCTTAAACTCCATCCCTCTAGCAATGAAGGACAAAATTCCATTCGCTTTCTTATTCACCTGTTGCACCCGTAAACCAACCTTTTGTGACTCATGCACGAGCACACCTAGGTCTCTCTGCACAGCAGCATGTTTTAATAAAATCAGCTCCATACTCCCAGAATGCCTTGATCCACTGTAATTCGCATACCGCCACAACCAGTCCACGGCAGACGTCATCTCCCTGGCCCTACGTTCATCCCTGCAGCATCTCAACAATAAGGAGTCAGACTCCTATTCATTGACTATAGCTCTGCCTTCAACACTATAATCCCAACCAAGCTCATATCCAAACTCCAAATCCTAGTATTTGGTTCGCCCCTCTGCAACTTGATCCTCGACTTCCTGATCCACAGACCACAATCAGTGAGAATAAACAACAACAACTCCTCCTCAATAGTCCTCAATACTGACTGCCCCTTATAATGTTCACTATACATGCACAACTGTGTGGCAAAAAACTGGCTCCAGCTCCATCTACAAGTTTGCTGATGACACAACCACAGTGCGTCGGATCCAGAACAACGATGAGTCAGAGTACAGGAGGGAGATAGAGAACCTTGTGGAGTGGTGTAACGACAAAAATATCTCCCTCAATGTCAGCAAAACCAAGGAGCTGGCCATTGACTTCAGAAAATGAATTATTGTACACGCCCCTGTCTGCATCAATGGTGCTGAGGTGGAGATGGTTGACAGCTTCAAATTCCTAAGTGTGCACATCACCAACAATCTTCTTCCCCGCTGTTACCAGACTCCTGAATGACGCTCTGATGGACTGACCTGATCTCTTCACACATATTCTCTACTGAGTAGGACTACACTACGTATGTTTCACCCGATGCTGGAATCTATATATTTGCATTGTGTATTTATGTTTGTCATATGTTTTTTCATATATGGAACGATTTGTATGGACTGTACGTAGAACAATTCTTTTCACTGTACCTCAGTACCCGTGACAATAAATCAAATCCGAATCCATTGCATCTGGGAGTAGATCAACTCATCCCCTTTCCCAAGTTCCTGAAGTGCCTCCCTACCACTGCCAAACAGAATAGAGGGTTTTGAAAAATATAGCAATAATGATAATTAAGTTCACAATGCATTTGGAAACCTGAAGACTGTTGTCGGTAATCCTGCTCCTACTAACGGGGAGGTCATACCCATTCATTTTTTGGTTATTCAAAAGGTGACGGTTATTCAAGTAAATCCTCCGTATTTATGGAAAGTCTGTGAAGGGAAACATGCTGCACAACTCAGATTAGGCATCAGATATTTATCATTGATATCCCGCTCAGGAAGGCCACATTATCCACCCCTTCATTTCTAATGAGGTTGGGTATATTCAGTCTCCTTTGCTGCAGCAGCAGGAAGTGGGGATATACAACATGAGTCACCACAGTTTCACAATGACACCTCCACAGCACAGTAAATTATCATTTAAAACATGCTTCATAAAATGCTCTTAAGGACCTTGATTTACTTCTGTCATGAATTTTGCCTGCTGATTTATCCCATTGAGCATCAGGTTAGAAGATTATCAACCTTCTTGGAGTATAGTCGAAAGAAGATATTAAAATGATACATTTAACCCGTGGGCAGCACGGTAGCATAGTGGTTAGCATCAATGCTTCACAGCTCCAGGGTCCCAGGTTCGGTTCCCGGCTGGGTCACTGTCTGTGCGGAGTCTGCACGTCCTCCCCGTGTGTGCGTGGGTTTCCTCCGGGTGCTCCGGTTTCCTCCCACAGTCCAAAGATGTGCGGGTTAGGTGGATTGGCCATGCTAAATTGCCCGTAGTGTCCTAAAAAGTAAGGTTAAGGGGGAGTTGTTGGGTTACGGGTATATGGTGGATATGTGAGTTTGAGTAGGGTGATCATTGCTCGGCACAGCATTGAGGGCCGAAGGGCCTGTTCTGTGCTGTACTGTTCTAAATTCTAAACCCGTGAATAAATGTTCTATCTTCCTGTTGATTAGTGTTTCCAATTGGCTCAGTACCTTGCATTTCATAGTGGAATTTGCGGAGTTTATTATGGATGATCTGAAATGCAGTTTTATAATAGGTGCATCAATTAATGACATAACGTTCATTGCCCCAAAAGATGATGTCAACAACTGGTTGGTATTGGATAGAAACAGAAGTTTATTTTGTTGCATTCTGCAGACATGCTCTCCCATAGAAATCTGCGGCAGATGTGGGGAGGAATTGCTGAGATTCCTTCCAATTAGATTTCATTGCTCTGCGTAGTGTGCTGGAGGTCTGGACAATGTATTGCCCATTATTGAAAAGGGAAACCGCGATCACCCAGTTAACTCCAGAAAATAGCTAAAATTGTGAAGGATGGAGCAGGCTGTTTCTAGTTAGTTGGTAGTTCTAATTTCAGCGTGGAGAAAGGGTTTAAGAGAAGAACTACAGAACTGGGACTCACTTGTTTATAAAGAGAGCTGTGCACTGCGGCACTCACCTTTTGAGTTTGTGGTTTAAGTAGAAACTGAAGGTTGATTTCGATAGATGAATGAAGAGAGGAGAGAAGGCACATGGTGATTCCGATTATTTACTTGGGTGGACTAGTTGAGCCAAATGGCCTCTTTTAGTGTTGGAACTTCAATACAGGTCTGCGTATTTCATGGAATCTATTGCATTCTGCTTTCCCAGGGATGTTAGCTTGTCCAATTTAGTTTTTCATTAATTTACAACTGATCTGCAACATGGACTCAGCACATTGTTCAGGTTACTTCTTAATTAAGTGAATGTTGCTCTTGGGACAGTGGGGGGAGGGGGGATGGGGGGGGGGGGGGGAATCTTAATGAGGGTCACTGGGCAGAAAATCCTGAATGGGTGGAAGTTTGGTTCTGTATCACAGAATCACAGAATTGCTATGGCGCAGAAGAGACCATTTGGCCTATTGTGTCTTCACCAGTTCTCCGAAAGAGCAATTCACCGAACTGCATTCTCCCCAAAACCCTGCACATGCTCTCTTTTCAAACAATAGTCCCATTCCTCTTTGAATGTATCAATTGAACATGCCTCCAACCCACTCTCAGGCAGTGCATTCCACTTGCTGTACGAAAATGCTTTTCCTTGTATCACTATTACGAGCATGCAAACAAATGAAATAGGAGCGAGAGTAGGCCACTAGATTCCACCAGCCTGCTCCAGCATTCAATAAGATCATGGTTGATCTGTTTGCATTGAGTTTCATATTCCCCATCTATCCCTGATAGCCTTTGATTCTCTTGCCCAACAAGAATCTATCTACCTCTGCCATAAAAATATCCAGTGTTCCCACTTCCACCAGCTTCTGAGACAGAGGGGTGGATTCTCTGCTGCCCGCTGGCTGTAGTGGAATTCCTGATGCAGCGAAGAATCATGCGTTGGACCGGCGTTAATACCCATTCAGATGTTCTGGTCCCCCACACCAGAGGGAGGGTACAAATGGGTCATTTGAACCCATTTGCATCCAATTAAGGGGCTGGACATCTGATTCTCCACGCCTCTGTCATGCACCAGCCTTCTTGGGCTGTATTCACATGGACGTGGATTGGTGCAAGTACTTTTAAGCGTTGGCCTGACGTGGTAGACCACGCGGTGGGTCAAGGGGGAAGTATATAACATAGTCCATCGGAGGACCCCCCTCCCCGTCCCCCGCAAGGCAAAATATGTTATATACATCTCGGAGATAAATGCTTCCACTTCCACCTTTTTTCAGCAGAAGGCACTTAGCTGTTTTTGAGTGGTGAGGAACTGTCAATCATACCCAGAAGTTATAAACACCGTGGTTACGTTCACAGCAGGATACTTGAGATGCACTTGAACGTGAAGAGAGATGAAAATAAACAATCCAGATACCTGTCTGTCTGAAAGCTGTTACCCTGTCAATTACAGCCTGCTAAAAGATTTTTATCTTTGAAAATGAATAGAAGCCTCACAGATCAAAGGATCTGAGGGGGCTTAGAGTGTTGTGACGTGTTTGCCTTTCTATGAAGTAACAGCTGTTGCTTTCATCACCTCTATCTGAGGCAGAAAATATAAGGCATTGGTAAGTGAAAAAGCTGTGATTGTTCACTGTGTCTGCCTGGACTGCTCTTTAGTTTCCAAGCAGGGTTGACTGAGGAGGTGGGGGAATTCTCTGATATAGGGGGTCTCTGATATGGGGTGGGCCTCTGATATGGGGGGTCTCTGATATGGCAAGGTTTCTTATGTGGCAGTCTGATGGGAGGGTCTAATGGGGGGCTCTGATGTGGAAGGGGAGTGATCTAGAAATTCCCATGGTGGTGGGGGTGGGAAAATGCCCCTACTTGTCGGTGGGGGGCAGTATTTGTATGTGGTTTGGGGGAGGGGGCCGGCCACTAGACCTCAGTATAAGGCCGCCCGCTCAAAATGGCGGCCTGATAATGGGAGGCTCCCCGCCATTCATAAATTGCCATGTCAAGGGAGAGTGAATTGCTCTTGGGCATTGCTCCTAGTGCCAGACCAAAAGCAATTCTGTGGGTGTCCCCATATTTTAAAACAGTGCCTCCTAATTCTGTACTCACCCACAAGGGGAACCATCCTTGTATATGTCGATCTTCTCAATAGTGTTCAAAATCTTATATACTTCAATCAAGTCACTGCTCACTCATTTAACCTCCTGTCCAGCCTTTCCAACATATTCTCATAAAACAATCCATTTATTCCCAGTATCTCTCTAGTAAACCTTCTCTGAACCGCCTCTAACGCATTTACATCCTTCCTTAAACAAGTTGACCAAAACTGCACCACAGTATTCGAGATGTCGGCCGGAGTTCACCGGTTGTCGGGCTTCACTGACAGCCCACTGTGGACTTAGGGTCACGGGTCATATAGGTGTCCCCCAAGCCACCGCCCCCCCCCCCCCCCCCCCCCAGGTGCTGTCTGCCCCAGCCAACCCATCAGCTGTATGGGCACACTCCAGCACAACCAAGTGCCACCTTGTTGGCTGGGATGGTGTGTGTGAGGAGTGTAATGTGTATGTGTGGCTGCAGCTTGTCAGCCTCCCCAGTGTCAATCACGGACCCGATGAATCACGCAACTTTTCTCATTGGAATCAATTGTGTTCCACGCGGTGCTGGTGCTAGCCCCTCCACAGTTGCTGATTCAGTCCAAGTTCGTCACCAGTTTTTCTGTTGTGAAAGTCCACGAATCCTGCCTTGGTGTCAACACTTAGGGCTGGGTTCTCCGATTTTGAGGCTGTATACGGAGGATCTATGGCGTTTTACGTGGGAAAAATCGGTGCCGCCCCAGCACCAATTCTCTGACCGGTGAGCGGCTAGCAGCTGCGCCACGTAAAACGGCCAGCCTCCACGAAATAAACAGCCGGAAAATTGCCGGGTTCGTGGCCGCGCATGCGCACGGCGCCGACCTGCAGCGGTCACGCTATACAATATAGCGCAGCCGTGTGCGGACCCAACCTGCCACATAGTGCCCCTCTGGGCACCCCCTGGCCACCCCCCACTGGTCCCCGCAGCCCTCGCCATAACCCACCCCGGCCAGCAGCAAGGCTCCCGCCTAACAGTGGCGGCGCTGGACACTGTCCGCAGCCGCCACGCCGGGTTCCCAACTGCTGAGGCCACACGTCAATTGTGCAGTCGGGAACTCGGCCCATCGGGGGCGGAGCATCGGTGGAGAACGTTCAAGTGGCATCCTGAGGCTGTCCCAACAGCGTGCATTGTGCGTCGCGATGATGCTGTTTAGGAGGGGGCGGGGCTTGCGCAACCTGCGTAAAACAGGCACCGGCCCCGATTCGATCGTAAAAATTGATTTTTACGGGAAACAGAGAATCCCGCCCTTAGTCTCAGAAACGGAGAATCCAGCCTCATATGATTTTGAACATCTCTATAAAATCTCCTCTCAGCCTTCTTTTCTCGAAGGAAAACAATCCTATCTTCTCCAATCTAGCCACAGACTGAAGTTCCTCATCACCGGAACCATTCTCATGAACTTTTTCACACTTTTTCCAATACCTTCAAATCTTTCCGAAAAATGAGGGGCTGAATTCTCTGATTTTGAGACTAAGTGCCCGGTGGCGTTCTACGACTGAAGAAACGGCGTAAAACGGCAACCAATCCTTCATCTGGTGGGGGGCTAGGAGGTGAATCCAGCCCACTTTCTCTCTGTGCCCTTTTTACCAAAATGAATCAGTTCACATTTCTCTGCATTGAATTTTGTCTGCCACCTCTCTGTCCATTCCACCAATTTGTTTATGCCCTTTGGAAGTTCTACACCATCCTTCTCATAGTTCACAATGCTTCTGAGTTCTGTCTCATTTGCAAACTTTGAAATTGTGCACTGTAGACCACAATCTGGGTCATTAATATATTTATCAGGAAAAGCAAGCTTTGCAACACACATCCCTGAGAAACTCCAATATAAACCTTCATCCAGCCCAAAAAACATCCATTAACCACTACTCTCAGTTGCCTGTCACTCAGCCAGTTTTGTATCCATTTTGCTACTGTCCTTTTTTCCATGAACGTTACCTTTGCTCACTTCACTCTGTTGTGTGGCACTGTATCCACTTTCTCTGTTACCTCTTTTAAAAACTCCAGCTACCATAAAAACTAGTTAAACATTACTCCCCCTTAAGAAATGCTGGTTTCTTTAACTAGCCTGCGTTTTTCCACATGACGATTAACTTTGTCCCGAGTACCCTGGGTCACTATCTCTGTGGAGTTTGCACATTCTCCTCGTGTATGCGTGGATTTCACCCCCCACAACCCAAAGATGTGCAAGTTAGGTGGATTGGCCATGCTAAATTTCCCCTTAATTGGAAAAAAAATGATTGGGTACTCAAAATTTATTTTAAAAATCTTTGTCCCTAGTTATTGGTTCTAAAAGTTTCCCCACCGCCAAAGGTAAACCGACTGGTCTATAGTCGCTGCGCTTATATTTAGAAGCTCTTTTTGAACAAGGTGTAGCATTTACAATTCTCCAGTCTTCTGTTGCCAGGAGTTAAGGAAGACTGAAAATTATGGCCAGTGCTTCTGCAATTTCCATTCTCACTTTTCGCAGTATTCTTGGATGCATCTGGTCCCCGGTGCCTTATCAATTATAAGTACAGGTAGCCTATCCGATACCTCCTCCTTGTCAATTTTACATCCTTCTCCTATTTGAATGACTTCCTCTTTTACCAAGGCCTGGATTGTATCTTATTCCATGGTAAAGACATATGCAAATTATTAATTTAATACTTCAGCTATGCCATTGTGCCTCTGCCTCCATGTGTAAATTCCTTTTTTGGTACCTTAGAGAACACCACAGTGCAGAAGGAGGCCATTCAGCCCATTGAGTCTGCACCGGCCCTTGGAAAGCGCACCCTACTTTAACCATGTCTCCACCCTATCCCAGTAATCCAATAACCCCACCTATCCTTTTGGACACTAAGGGGAAGTTTAGCATGGCCAATCCACCTAACCTGGACATCTCTGAAACCGGAGCACCCGGAGGAAACCCACGAAGATATGGTGAGAAAGTGCAAACTCCACAGTCACCCGAGGACGGAATTGAACGCGGGTCCCTGTCGCTATGAGGCAGCAGTGTTAACCACTGTGCCACCGTGCCGCTCCTCATCCCTACTTCTCATTTTACCACCTTTTTACTATTTATACGCCAATAGAAGACTTTGGGATTTATTTTTATGTTAGCTGCCGGTATTTACGCACACTATCATGTTGCTTCTTTACCTCCCTTCAGAACTTTCTATGTTCAGCCTGGTTCACAATTGTAGTTTCTTCTTTTTTTTTTAAAATATCATTTTTATTGGAATTTTTTACAGAAAATATAAAACATAACGACAAACAATGAAATGCAACAAAATAACCCATAATAACCGTACCACCCCCAGACCGTATCGACGCATGTATCCCATCCCCCACCCCCCCCAACCCCAATGAACAACAAAAGGACTTCAAAATAAATGTAAATTAAATAAACAAACATAGTCATCGTCCCCCCCCCCCCCCCCCCCCCCCCCCCTTTTCCCTCCCCCTTCCCCCCCCCGGGTTGCTGCTGCTACTGTCCCCGTACCCTATCGTTGAGCCAGAAAGTCGAGAAAAGGTTGCCACCGCCTAAATAACCCTTGTACCGACCCTCTCAGGGTGAATTTGACCTTCTCTAGCTTAATAAAACCCGCCATGTCATTGATCCAGGTCTCCACGCTTGGGGGCCTCGCATCCTTCCATTGTAGCAAGATCCTTCGCCGGGCTACTAGGGACGCAAAGGCCAGCACACCGGCCTCTTTCGCCTCCTGCACTCCCGGTAGTTTCTTCTTTATCTAAATTTCCAACTCCTTTGTCATCCAGGGAGCCCTGGATTTGTTTGTCCTATTTTTGCGTTTCGAGGCAACATACCTGGAGTGTGGCCGAACTAGCTCGTCTTTGAAGGTAGCGCATTTATCAGCTACTGTTTTCCCTTCCAACCTTTGACTCCAATTTATCTGGTCCAGAACCCTTCTTATCCCATTCAGATTGGCTCTTCTCCAGTTAATTTTTCTTATTCTGCCCTGCTCTTTTCCTTTTCCATAGTCAGCCCAAACCTTATGGGACAATGATCGCTGTCCCCTGAATATTCTTCCAGCGACACTTGATCTACTTCACCCAGCTCATTTCCAAACACCAAGTTAGCAGTACCTCCTTCCCTGTTGGACAGGAAACATACCCCTGAAGACAATTTTCCTAAACACACTCCAGGAGATTTTGACACTCTCTGCCCTTCACATTAATATGACATAATGGTATTATCACTGAACTAGCAATCCAGAAATCCAAGGTAATGTTTTCGGGACCTGGGTTTGAAACCCACCTCTGTAGATGGTGAAATTTAAATTCCATAAAAATGACCTGGAAACTATTGTTGTAAAAACTCATCTGGTTCGCCAATATCCTTTAGAGAAAGGAACCTGTCATCCTTATTTGGTCTAGCCTACATGTGCCTCCAGATCCACAGTGATGTAGTTGACTCAGAAATAGCTTTGGAAGCTACTCAGTTCAAGGCCAATCAGGGATGGGCAATAAATGCTGGCCCACAATCCCGATTATAACAACTCTCTACTTTTTGCATCTCTCTGTAACTTACTTGCAAGTTTTCGCTGGCTTTTAAAGCAGATCAAGGCAGGCCAGCAGCACGGTTCGATTCCCATACCAGCCTCCCCGAACAGGTGCCGGAATGTGGCGACTAGGGGCGTTTCACAGTAACTTCATTTGAAGCCTACTTGTGACAATAAGCGATTTTCATTTCATTTCATTTCATTTCACTAGTTGGTTGTCTTGACTATGCTGAGCAATATCATTGTACCATTTCTGTTTCTTAGTTCTGGCCAAATAGATTCTGTCCTTGACCCCTCTGCATCATCCTCTTTCTCCAACAATGCAATGCTCTCCTTAATCAATACTGCTACCCCTTCTCCTTTTCTTCCTTTCCTATATTTCCTGAACACCTTGAATCCAGGAATATATAACCAAGTCCTGTCCTCCTTTCAGCCAAATCTGTTATTGTCACAGCATATTTACACATGGCAATCTGCATCTGTAATTCATTAATCTTCATTCCATGCATTCACATACCTGGATAGTAACCCTAATTTAGACTCCATTGATTTCTGTTTTACTCTGCCCCCACCTATTTCCTACTCTAGTGCTATATATTTTTCCCAATGTTCTATGTGCCTTGCTCTCCCTCTCTGCTATTATCTCCTGGTTCCCAAACCCCTAAGTTAGTTTGAAACAGACCAACAACACGAACAAAATGTCCCGCAAGGACCTCAGTTCCGGCTCTGCTCAGGTGCAAGCCATCCGGCTCGTACAGATCCCATCTCCTCCAGGGTCAGTCGCAAGAATTGAAAGCCCTCTGCCTGCACCCTCTTTCCAGCCACACATTCATCTGTCCAGCCACACATTCATCTGTCTGCTCTTCCTTTTTCTGAATTTACTTGCACGTAGGCACTGGGAGTAATCCGAAGATGACTACTTTTGAGGTCCAAGTCCAATACTATTCTCCACTAGCATTAATGTTCCACCTGATCCTATTAGTTTCCTGATTATGAGGGTTAGTTTTAGACCTGATATTTCTGTGGGCCTCCTCCGCCAAAACAAGTGCGGTTGTACAAAATCCCTAATATAAAAACAGAAAATGCTGGATAAACTCAGCAGGTCTGGCAGCATCTGTGGAGAGAGAAACGTTTCGAGTCCATATGACTTCATCAGACCAGAAACTCTGCCTGCTTTACATCACAACCAGTGGCCCTATTCCAAATTGAGGAGGATTCAGTGCCAGTGATATCAAAGCAAAGTTAGGCTTTGGAGTTCGTGTGGGCTTTGGCAACCAATTTACACTCCACAATGTTAACTATGGTGTGAACCAAAACCATTTTACGATAATGCTAAATTCAGTGTAAATTTGCTCTAAGACAATACATTCGGTGCCAAAGACTTTATTAATTTCCTGAAAGTTTAATTATCAAATTGAATTAAAAATGCAGATGAGAAACAGTGCAATGACTCAAGTGCCAGACTGCAAAAAGGAAAGAACACCAATTTGAGTATTTCCCAAGGCAACAACATGACATAAGCTGTATCCAACACCATGCAGATTTAATTGGTTCTTCTCACTAACATAAGATGCTAGTTGCTCCAAGGGTGTGACAAGTATGAACATGTTGAGAAAGCAATAGCTGCAAAAATAATATTAAAAAAACAGCTGGCATATGTTTGACAACTACTCCAATCCCATCATTTTTGTTTTGCAGTTGATGGATTTTATTTCAAGGTAAGCTTTCAAGATAGACTTCTTCAGAATTGATGAAATATCAGACTTCTTGGATTTTTTTAATATACCTGAATTTTATCAATTAATCCACTTAAACTCTGTGAACCACACAAGACTGGTGCAGACACACAAATAATACGCAGCGATGGGAGTGAATTCCGTCGCAGTTTCTCCAAATATGCCGAGTCACTTGGGTGGAAGTTTAGCAGAAAGCCCACTTGCCCATGTAAGTGGCGTCTCTATCGAACTTCTGCCAAGGTTATAGCGGCGGAGGAGGAGAAACTTTAAGAAAATGCCTGGCAAACGCAGTTGCTGTCCCAAGTGATTTGTGGTCAGCTAGACCTGTCATTACTGTCAGTGCACCGGCAAAGGGAAAGCAGTACTTGCATTTATATTGCAGCGTGTTACATTTCTCTCCAGCGCCTCAAAGCACTCCACATACACTGAATTGTTTTGAAGTGCAGTGAATAGTGGACAGCCGTTTTGCACAATGTGATGAATGTTTCTGATGGCGATCTGCTGATAAGACTGAGTGACAATGATAGTGCATTTTTTTAAAAATCTGAAATGTGAGCACTGTACAATGAATATTTAAGAATTCCCATAAGTACCACCAGCATTGCAGAAGTGGAGTTCTGTCAGTCCAGAGTATCAAATTATAACTATCCCAAAACGTTGCAGAGAAAATGCTTGCTCAGAAATGACCAAACTTGACTTTCTGGAGGAAGGAAAAGTTCTGAAAGTTTCCAAAGATGAAAAAAACAGAAGGATTGTTGTATATATTAATTCATTAAAAGAAGAAATTTTATAACAGCAAAGTCTCTGGGAACGATTTTACGCTCCCCCCTCCCCCCACCCCCATTGCACTTGGCACACCGCCCACTCTATAGGGGCTGTTTAGCACAGGGCTAAATCGCTGGCTTTGAAAGCAGACCAAGGCAGGCCAGCAGCACGGTTCAATTCCCATACCAGCCTCCCCCGAACAGGCGCCGGAATGTGGCGACTAGGGGCTTTTCACAGTAACTTAATTTGAAGCCTACTTGTGACAATAAGCGATTTTCATTTCATTTCAATAGAATAGTGGGAGAGCTGCTAAATGGAGGTTGCACCCAATGAAGCCCGATGCTCTCGGCCTCCGCCACCTGACGAGATCAGCTCAACATATTTAAATTAGCCTTAAATTCATTGAAATATGCACAGCCTGTTTGTAGTCTCCGGGCTCCCAGGATCCCCCCTCCAGGCAGTGCAGCTTGCAGCCGGTGGAAATCACTACTAGCATTGCCCCTGGCACCTTTGGGCAAAGGGTAAGGCCTGAGAGGGGTCATGGCCATGAAAGTGGGGGAGGATGGCCGGAGGGGGGCGAGCACAAAGGGAAGGCTTGAAGGGAGTGAATGTAGGGGGTTACTGAAGGGGGCTGAAAGGGGGGTTCCTCAGTGATCCCAAAGCGGGGAATTGATCACCTGAGGGGGGTGCCTGATGCCATTATGCAGGAGAGGATAGATGAGGGATGTTGCCAGGTCACCCTCATGCCTGTGTGGTGAGGGGGTGGGAGTTGGGGGAGGAAGGGGTGACCTGGACATTTAGTAATGGAGGGCAGGTTGCCCCACCGGGATCAAGTATTAGGGGTGTTGCCTGTGTCTGTGGGCAGGGTCACAATGCCCATTGGGGAGAGGGGGGGGGGGGGGGGGTGTAAACCTTCGACATAACTTTGAAATCAGGGTACCAGCCCCACCAAACCCCCCAGTCCTTTCCTTCACACAAGTTAGACAGAGGTTTGAGTCAGATCAGGACTGCTGGTGCAAAACTGTTTAATGGTGTGTATTTACAATAAATGTGCCCTTCATCCTTACTATCGACTACACTCATTCCAATTTAAATGTCATCTATCTTTCTACTCTTTCATGGTCCACCTCTTCTTGAAGAAGTGCAGAAGTGAAGGCGGCCTGCTGCTTGTCTGATCCTGTGATGCCCTTGGCATTCATCCTCTGGAGGGCATGGGCCTGAATGAGCCGAGGTTCAGGTGTCACACTGACAACGTGTTACGTGGTTCTGCCCGCTGCCCATCAGATGCGCCAGTATCAGTTGGGGAGGGTTTTGGACATGAGGCGCCAGCATGGGCCCCATCACATTGTCCTCCTTCAGGGTGCTTGCTAGCCCCCAGGCGACTTCATGGGACAGAGGGGAGGCTGGAGTGAGCACCGGAGACACCACTGTCACCCGTCGCTGCCAGTCCTGGAGGCCTGCCCTCGTCTGAGCCATGGTCTCTATGCCCTCAGTCACGGCGCTCTGAGATTGCATCATGTCCCTCAGCAAGTGAGCCATATCCATCATTGCCTCAATCATGTCCTTCTGAGATTGTGGCATGTCCCTCTGTGCCTTTGATATGTGTCTCTGTGTCCGGTTATTGTCAGCCAGTGCCCCGCCAATGCTCTCGATACCCTCAGCCATGTCTCTTTGTGAAGAGTCAGGCTCTGGAGTGCCGCAGCAATGTCCATGTGTGCCCAGAATATTTGCATCTGTGAATGGGGTCTCATGTCCTATGCCTCAGTCATGGTTAGCACAGCATGCCTCAAGCCTTGGATGTACTGACATGGGTCTGACATCTTGCCCAAAGCCTTCCACCGCGGACACCACCGCGTGTTGGCCTGGTGCCACCACATTGTCTGCACCATTTCCTGTCCCTGGATTCTTTCACCTGTATTTGCAGGTGCTGGAAAGTTGCTGACAACCCCTCCTGTACATTTTGGCCGTGTTTTTTTTATCTACACCAGTGATGGGATCACCTTATCCAGAAGCCCAACATAGATCTGGGCGATTGCTGTCCCTGGGATCAGGCAGACCTCCAACCGTCCTCTCCCTGGGGAGTCCCTGATTTGGTGCAGCATGGTGTGGCGCTCACCAGAGGGTGACCCAGGAGCCTGAACGCTAACATTACCCACAGAGGTGATAGTCTCTGCGATGGTGGATGGTACAGGGGAAAGCATGCGGAGACATCTGTGACTTCCCCAGAGTGGTGCTCTGGGGTGTTCTGAGGGTCTGGATGGGGTGCAGCAATCCTGACTGGCCTGGCCTCGTCTGATGGGGATCCCACAAGACAAAAGACATGAGGCACGATTCAACGGACAAATGTTCAAGTTTGTTTTTGGGCGCCCTGCTATTCAATGGTACTTGGCTGTTTCCTTATCAGCCTCGGGGAGTTTCTCCCTGCAGAGGCCACACTTTAGTTGATTTCCTTAATGGCTCCTTGCAGATTGGGGTGCCGTTTTGTGATTTAAAGACCCCCAACCTTGTTGAGGCCCCTGGAAACCCCCATCCCACACCTTCCCTCCAATGGGCAAGCTACCCCCCCCCCCCAGGGCCTGGGCCCAACCCCTGCCAGCTGGCATGCTGATAGTACCAGGGTGACACTGCCAGGATCTCTGGGTGGCACTGCCAAGGTGCTCAGATGCCAGGGGAGTGCCAGGGTACCACCTGCCCTGGCCCCCATCACCCAGAGGTCTCTAATCATCTGTGAGACCCCCTGAGGTGGCGTCACACCTGGTTCACGTTTGTGGAAACCAGCGCTAAATGGCACCCTGGCGAGGTCTCACAGGGGCAGCCGTTGACTCCTGGGTGTCGAGTGAATCAGGCATCTGGGTATTTAATCTGGATCATGCCCAGCGAGGGCGAGATCCACATCACACCAGGTGAAGAGAGTTGGGTGACTTACAATCAGCCCATGCCTGGTGCGTAGGCCGATTTGGGGCTCTCCCAAGATTCACCCGCGCCGGGCGCAAAGCGGTTGCTGAATCGTGCCCATGGGGTGAGATCTTGGGATCTTCTGTGAGAGAGGAGTGACTCACCTGCTATAGGGAAATTGCATTGCATCATTCTCTCACTTGTTTTTAAAAAAAATATTTTTATTCCCCTTCTTTTTCACATTTTCTCCCAAATTTACTCCCAACAATAAACAATAATCAGTAACGAATGTAATATCAATCCCCATATCAACAACAACAACCCCATCTCCCACCAACCCCCAAACAACTGCCCGCATGTTCACATAAACAAATAACAAAAAGGAATCAGGAATCACCCAAAATCACCATTAACACATACAGTCCCCCAACCCTCCCAACCCACCCCAGCCCCAATAATGTTCGATGTTATCCAATTCTTGAAAGTGCTTAACGAATAATGGCCATGAATTGTAGAACCCCTCCATCCTTCCCCTCAGTTCAAACTTAACCTTCTCAAGAGTCAAGTATTCCAACAGGTCACCCCGCCACGCCAGGGCACAGGGTGGAGAGGCTGCTCTCCATCCCAACAGGATCCGCCTTCAGGCGATCAACGGGGCGGAGGCTACAACATCTGCCTCCGCACCCGTTTCCAACCCTGGCTGGTCCGACACCCCGAATATGGCCTCCCGAGGGCCCGGGACCAGTTTCACATGCACCACTTTAGAAATGACCCTAAAAACCTCCTTCCAGTAACCTCCAGCTTTGGACAGGACCAAAACATATGAACATGATTTGCAGCCCCCCCCCCCCCCCCCCCCCCACACGCAATGTTCACATACATTTTTTACCTCCTCAAAGAGCTGGATCATCCTCACCCTTGTGAGGTGTGGTCTATATACCACCTTCAGCCCCATGAGGGTGGAGGCGTTCACTCTCCGGAGCACCACACACCAGAACCCCTCCTCCATATCCTGTCCCAACTCTTCCTCCCACTTTGCTTTGATCCCTTCCAGTGGTAACTTCTTCTCTTCCAAAGTAGCTCCGAAAACCGCCGACACTACCCTTCTCCAGTCCACCTGTCGTCAGCACCTCCTCCAGCAATGTGGAGGCCGGCTCCACCGGGAAGCTATGTATCTCCTTCCTGGCAAAATCTCGAACCTGCATGTATCTAAACATTTCCCCCTGCTCCAGCCTATACTTCGCTCCCAGCTCCTTCAATCCTGCAAACCGACCCCAAGAAACAAATCTTTTAGTGGCTTATTCCCCTTCTCCTCCCAATTCCGAACATTTCGGTCCCATTTCCCTGCCTCAAATCTGTGGTTCTCCTGAATTGGCATTTCCCTTGACCCCCAAGTTGGCGAAACTGTCTCCAAATTCTCAATGAAGCTATTATTACCGGACTCCCTGAGTATCTCCTCGGGGCCGTTGGGAGCGGCACTGTCGCTAGCGTCTTCAATGACGACCTCCTACACAAACTCTCCTCCATTCTAACCCACTGGGAGTCAAGCCCTCTGACCCAGCTCCGCACCTTCTCCACATTCGCTGCCCAGTAATAATACATCAGCTTCGGAAGACCCAAAGGGCGGAATTCTCTGCTCCCCACGTGGCGTGGGAGAATCGTGGAAGGGCCTCCTGACATTTTGTACGCCCCCCTGGCGCCCCCAGTGATTCTCCCCCCCCCCCCCCCCCCCCCCCCACCCCCCCGGCTCGGAAAAATCGCCGCTCGTCGTTTTTCACGGCGAACGGCGATTCTCCGAGCCCGATGGGCCGAGCGGCTGGCCCTTCACGCCCGTTTCACCACGGCAGCAACCACATGGTTGTTGCATTCGTGAAACGGGCGCCAGATGCCCGTTTGGGGCATCTAGGGCCCGATTTGGACGGGAGCACCACGACTGTGCTCGGGAGGGGACAGGCCCGCGATCGGTGCCCACCGATCGTCGGGCCAGCGCCCAAAACGGACGCACTCTTTCCCGCCCGCCGCCCGGCAAGATCAAGCCGCCACGTCTTGCCAGGCGGCGGAGGAGAAAGACGGCACCCCGCATGCGCGGGTTCGTGCCGTCTGCGCGCTGATGTCATCCGCGCATGCGCGGGTTGGAACCGGCAACCTGCGCATGCGCGGATGACATCAGAAAAGTGCCGTTTCCACGTCATTTCCGGCGCAACAAAGTCATGGTCGGGAAACGACAGGGGCCCGCTCCTAGCCCCCCGGGTGGGGGTGAATTAGGTGCGGGGAGCGGGCCCCGAGGCCGTCTTGAAGCTTGGCCAATTCCACGACGGCCATCCCGATTTTTATCGGGAGCGGAGAATACCACCCAAATTGTCTCACTTGTTTGACGCATGCCTCACTCCATCGATGCCACTGCCCTCTCCTTAGCCTCCCCTGTGAGTTGCAGGGCCCTTTACTCTGAGGGATTAGGACCCGAATATCTGGGATGCCCCCTCCCGTCTTCTGGCGATTATGGGCCGCTTTATCCTTGGGGACACAGAATGGGCATAGTGAGACACGAGGAGGTGAGTTTTATGGGGGTCTGCAGCTGGTGCCATGTGTCTGCAAGGCTCCTGGCCAAAGAGGAAAATAAATACATGTGTTGGGGTTGTGGAGAGGGTGGACTGAAAGGAAGATGCAGGCAGGTGGGGTGTTGTTGGACGCTAGGGGATTGGGGGCTGATATGAGAAGTGAGGGAAGGGAGTGATACCAGGGGCACAGAGATGGTTACTCATCTGACCTGCTCTAAGGAGGTCATTCATCTTCTTTCGGCACCGCGTGCCGGTCCTCCTGGTGAGGCTGGCAGCAATCACAGCCTCTGCCACTTCATCCAGGCTATATTCAGTGTGGCAGGTTTGAGTCTCCATCCCACCTTGGGGAACCCTAACCCTAACGTTCTCAATGGCTTCCAGCATTCTGTCAATCTCCAACTCCAAGAACCTTGGAGCAGTTCTTCATACAGCCATCTTTTTGGCTGGAATGACAGTCTGTGCTGAATGGAGCACTTCAAAACTGCTCTAATTTGCCAGGCCATTAACGTTGTACCTGACTGCAGTACATCAGACACCAGCACGACCGGGAATCTGTCGGGCTGCATGTGGACAGCATGCTGGTCCATTTGCGTGACTTTAATTTCTCCTCGCTAGCACCCACAGTGCTAGCACAGTTCCTGTGATTCTACTCCAGCTTAGTCTCCAGAATGGAGAATCCAGCCCGTAGTCACTTTTTGGGAGAATCGCCCCCTCCCTCTCAATTGAGCACATTCATTGTCCAAGGGCTGGTTGATATCCTTCACTGACATCATTTTGGAGCAAGATGAGGGGAGGTCAGCTCCAAGGACTACCTCAGCCAGTATGGGGATTCAACCCATACTATTGGAGTTATCCACACCACATTCTGGTCATCTAGTCAATTATGCTAACCAACAACAAAGATAGTTGCATAGAATAAGGTCAGTGGATTATTGAGATATTCAGGGGAAAAAGATGCACTCTGGACGATAAAGGGCATGAGGTCACTTACGGGAATGGGCAGTGATACTGAGGCTGCCGAGTTTAAAAGTCAATGGCATGACACCAAATGATTCAATCGCAGGATCAAGAAAAGGCTTTAAACCCATCAAACCAACCCCATTCAAAGGACCCATGTGACATTTTTCTCCATGTGCTTGCTTGGGTTTCCTCCAGGTGCTCTGGTTTCCTCCCCAGTTCAAAGATGTGCAGGTTAGGTGGACTGACCACACTAAAATTTCCCCTCAGTGTGCAGGTTAGGTGGGGTTGTAGGGATGGGGTGGGGGAGTGGGCCTAGGTGGGGTGCTCTTTTGAAGGTCGGTGCAGACTCAATAGGCTCGAAAAGCCTCCTTCTGCACTGTAGGGATTCTAACATTTGTGCTGCCACTGATGTTGCACGTTTTAGCCTCTGGTGGAAGATCTGGAAAACTGGTCATTTCTCTGACTCTCTAAAGACTCCCCTGATTATCAGCTAATTTTCTTTGGGTTCTTGCTTTCACTGTTTTGGTACGCAGCAGGTTAAGTAAAGTAGTTGCAAGGTTAGCCGACCATGGAGTTGCTCCAGACTGCTGCGGCTCCGAGATTCTCATACAGATTATAGAATTTACAGTGCAGAAGGAGGCCACCCAGCCCACCGAGTCTGCACCGGCTCCCAGAAAGTGCATCCCACCCAAGCCTACATCTCCATCCCATCCCCGTAACCTGGCAACCCAACCCAACTCTTTTGGACTCTCAGGGCAATTTAGCATGGCCAAACCATCTAACCTGCACATCTTTGGACTGTGGGATGAAACCGGAGTACCCGGAGGAAATCCACGCAGACTCTGCACAGGCAGTGACCCAAGCCGGGAATCGAACCTGGGACCCTGGAGCCGTGAAGCAACAGTGCTACCCACTGTGCTGCCATACCGCCTCTTCCAATCAAATTACGCAAATGATGCTGTCCCAGAGATTTGGAAGGTGTTTTATATCATTGGCCACGAATGGGAAATAATCTCCACTTAACTTCACTTCCACCAGGACTCCCAGAATTTTGAGGAGGAAGTTTATATGTCTTCTTTCCCAAGAGTTAACTCATAACAAAACTTGCTCTTTTAACATTTTGTCTCTTCTTGTGGTCCCTGATATTTATTCCCTGCTCCTCTCCCTATCCCAACTGTCTGCGTTTTCCCATTTTTTTGTTTTTTTTCTCACTTCCATGTTTCCCTATTCTGTTTAATTTTAACGAGTTTCCCAGTGTTGAAAATAATCCCCTCTTAAACAGAAACGCTTCCTTGTCTGTGACTGAAATCGGACAAAATCAAGTGATATCTGCACACATTTCATGAGCAGTAATATCCCCTATCATCTTCCTAATAATACTGCACAAATTCTGACATTTGCCATGCCCTCTTACTCAGAATTCAATTAAATTTGGCTGGCACCACATGTTACCAAGTAAAACACAGTGCTTTTTCTACATGAATCAAGCAATACATTTTCTTTTGTTGTCACGTCAGGCGATACCTGTTTAACTTGACTGAGTTATTTGATGAAGGGAGGGCAGGGGTTGATTGAGGGTACTGTGGTGGGTGTCACGTGCATGAACCTTTAGCTGGTGCTTTATGCATTCCTGATGATTGACCTGTTAGCAAAATTGAGGTCCATGGGATTAAAGGGGCAGGAACTGCATGGATACAAAATTGGCTGACGGGCAAAGAGCAGCAGAAATGAACAGTTGCTTTTCAGAATGGAGGCGAATGTGCAGTGGTGGTGCCCAGGGATCAGTGTTAAGATGATGGCTGTTTTTGATGTACATTAATGACATAGTCTTGGGGACACAGGGCATGACTTCAAAGTCTGCAGATGGCATGAAACTTAGAAATGTGGTGAGAAGCAATGTGGATAGTGTTAGTTTCAGGGAGACTTAGACAGTCTGGTGGCAGACAAATGGGACATGGAACATAGTGTGGAATATAATTCATGTTGGTCGGAGGAATGTGGAGTGGCAATCTGAGCAAAACTGGTATACTTTAAAGGCAGTACACAGCAAACACCCACCAATAAAAGCCCAGTCCCGGATGAGGCCCCCCCCCCTGTCCTCCAATCGGTCCGGCCCAACTGTGGCGGGCGCGGACTGAGTCCGCAGCCTCCTCATGAGTATCCCAACGGTGGGACCATGAGTGGTCCACGCCGCCGTCATGAATTTGGCCAGTTGCAGCCGGAGAATAGCGGGGCGGAACTCAGGCAATGGCCTCTGGTGGTGGATAATATGGCGCGTTCGGCGGGGGGGGGGGGGGGGGGGGGGGGGGGGGGGGGGGGGAATCGCTGAACCGCCGCTGGTCCCAATTTCAGGTAGGAAACTGGATTCTCCGCCCTGTCGTCAAACGCGATTTTGGCATCAGGGTGCGGAGAATCCAGCCCCGGGGGTTTCAGTAGCCATCTCAGATGGCAACATGCAAAGGACTATGGGAATTATGGCCAACCCAGGACTCAGCCAGACTTAGAGCTTGTGTGTGTATTTGCAACCCAGATAGCTAGACGCGATCGAAACCCCCGCTCGTTTGCATTCTAATGGCCCATTTCCCCAGTACAAAAGAACTGTACTCGGGTAACCGATACAGATACAGATTAATCGGTGCCACTCCCTTTACTCAGGGAGCCCAAACAGCCAAGGTTAATGACCGCTAAGGAAATGCCCAGCCATCAAGGCACCCGCCCCTTTATTGGCCAAAATCGAAGGCAGTGATCAAAGCCTGTTGAATTAAGGACCGCCCCAAAGAGCGCAAAATTCCAGAGGGATAAGAAGAGACACAGCCAGGTGCTTGGTCTCTCTTGGATCCGGCCTATGCCAACCCAAGCGCAGCATAACGACTAGACAGACAAGTTCAAAACCAACGATCGCTACCAGACGGATAAGCGCAGCAGAAATAGAGCCACTTCTTCCACCCAGCCACGCAAGATCCGGACAAAGGCCTTGTCCATCTGCATACAGCCGGTTGCCCTGAAGTTACATATAGCTTATTGTAGTTGTTCGGTGTAGTTTAACTTGTAGTGTTTTGTGTTGCATGTTGAAGTAATCCTTGTGTGTAAATAAACCATCTTTGAACTTGAACTGACTAACTGGTTGTTAGTCAGTTTGATCGATATCCGGTAAAGCCCTGTGGTGATATCATTTGATACCTGCCGACTCTAAAGAGCGTCATTATTAATTGGCAACATTATTGGTGACTCTGGTGGTGCTTAGCAACATTTCCCGACGGCGTGGGGCTGCCCCACAATGGGAAACCCCATTGACCAGCCGACGTAACGGGCCATCCCGCCCACCGGAGTGCTGAAACAGAAATGTGGCGCGGCAGCACCGAGAATCGAGCACCAGATTAATTGCCATTAAATAGCACATATATTCTGAGGTAGAAATTGCTGTGTGAAAACCAGCAGAGGTGAAAATGAAGCACCAGACAACTGCAGTGCACATCAGGGGGTGACTAGTTTACTGGGTGCACCAAAAGGCCAAAACAAGGTCAAAAATTTGTCGAGAGGTGCGAACTGCTCCTTTCTCATGGTGAGTCAGTGAAGGGAGGGGTTGGAGAAGGGGGATAAGCGGTAGCTGACAATGGTCTGTGGCTTCAAAATAGGAGCAAGCCCTCCTGCTCATTCTGACTCCACTTTCAGCTAGTCACTCTTAACTCTTTTTAAAGAGGTGGTTTCTTCAAGGAGCACTAGCTTGGCTCTCTTAGTCCTGAAAGAACTGACTGTAACATACACAGTGCACGCAGCGATGAGTTATAACAATATGGTGAACATGAACACAACAGACACAAGTCCTATTATGATCAATCACTGTACACTGTTTCTACAAATTGTAGGAACACATTCCTGCTAATTTCCAGCTATCAGAACAATCAGTTGTATAGCTCTGCGTTCATCCTTCATCTGTATTGTTCCATTATACTTGGTTATGGATTTTTCGAACATTGCCGGCACTGCACTAGCAACATGCCAGATGAAGCACAGGCCATAAATCCACAAACAGATTTGCAATGTTCAGTACGAATAGGAGTCAGAAATTTGACTACCTTCCTTCAAAGGTGACAACAGAACCTAGTCTTCTCTTGAGCTACCTCGTAACGCAAAACTAATCTTTGAAACATGGTGGCTCGCTTCTTGGTGCTGTTACAGAATGAGTGACATGGCTCGATCTGTCTGCTGGTCTCAGGATGACTGACTGGCACAAAATCTGCCAGAGATATAACGTCCAAAATCCTTTGAATATATTCTGATAAAGGAAACATTAAAAAAAACGTTATCCCTCATAACTGTATTATATTGACAGTACTTTGCAGCATTCAAACACAGATGGTGTTGGTAGACGAAAGCTGAACCCTCCTGCTGGTCAGTCGTTTTCAGCTGAACAGCCTGTCCGTGTGTACAGTTGTCACGCCAGGAGGAGTGGTTGGTGACTGTTCTGACAAGTGAGGCACACACTATACATAGCCACATAAATTAAGATGATGGATTTGCATCTCCAGTCCTCGACGGTTCCACATTTAATTCGAAAGAATAGCACTTTATCCAAATCATTTAAAAGTCTGATGCCTGCAAAATGTCACTGGAATAAACACTGATCAGCATTTCAACTCGAATCCCACGAATTTTCACCTCTGCAGTGACGACTGTGCAATCCTTTCTTGGGCAATCTATGAGTTTGCCTCACCAGGCTCCTCAGTCTGGGTGCACTACATATTTCCTCACATAGAATCATGAACTCATGATTTAATCATTAATAGAAATAAGTTGATGTTCTATCGCACCCCCATGGTTTGTTATTAATAAAACTTAACTGATAAAAATGTGGTTTGGTTAGAGTGTTTCAATTAGGAAAGCCCATGACAGCAGAACATAATGCATCTCTACCTACCGAAGGCGAAGAGATCCAGCGATAACTTGTTCCAATGCTGAGGCAAGGCTTCTCTGTTTGATCCCACACTGTGTTGTATTTATCTAGAAATTGGGAGCTAATGATACGCTCTAACTGTGTGGCCAGTGATGTTAAACCCAAGTAAGGTGTCTAAAAGAAATCTAAAAGAAGATCAATGGCTATACTTAGGCTTATTGCCTATTTTATGCTTCCGTCTGAGACTAATTTCAGACCCTTGATGTTTAATTCCATTTTTGTTCCATAAAAAAATGTGTTCCTGGGGACACTGGGGAGGTTTATTTGTTTCTACTGAGCGGCAGGGTAGCACAGTGGTTAGCACTATTGCTTCACAGCACCAGGGTCCTGAGTTTGATTCCCAGCTTGGGTCACTGTGCGGAGTCTGCGCGTTCTCCCCGTGTCTGTGTGGGTTCCCTCTGGTTTCCTCCCACAAGTCCCGAAAGACGTGCTTTTAAGGTGAACTTGACACTCTGAATTCTCCCTCCGCGTACCCGAGCAGGCGCCAAAGTGTGGCGACTAGCGGCTTTTCACAGTAACTTCACAGTAACTTCAAGTATGCCTACTAGTGACAATAATAAAGATTCTTATTATATTATCATTTTAAATAACTGGCATAACCTTTTCACTCAGAGGGTGGTGGGAATTTGGAACTCACTGCCTGAAAGGGTGGTAGAGGCGGGAACCCTCACATTTAAGGAACACTGAGACGAGCATTTGAAATGCAATAGTACACAAGGCTACAAGCCAAGTGCTGGAAAAGGGGATTAGAGTAAATAGGTGCTTGATGGCCGGTGCGGGCACTGTGGGCCGAAGGGCCTCTTTGGATGCTGTAAAACTCTGACTCTGTGCCGAATTAAAGCTTGCATATTTGAGCCCCAACAATAGCAATTGATAAAAAAACAATCTACTTGTCATTATACAACTGGAAAGACTGTTATATATCCCTTGCCTAACTAAAGAGCAAATTATTCAAGATTAAAGGGTTGTTACCTTTGAAGTATTCCCATTGGGTTCGCCCGCAGCAACGATGAGAAGTTGAAAAGCTAGTTATATTCTGGGTCATTCAGTTCTGATGGGGATAATTCCTTGCAGAGTTTTCATGGGCTTTGTAGTAATTTATTGTGCAGCGAGACATTTTGGTCAATGATGAATCTCCAGAACTATCCAATAATGTAAATTATAGTAAGCTACTTCTGGAAAATGGAGCAAGAATCTAGGGAACATGCCACGTGGAAATTGAAAAGGCTTCTGGAAATGAAAAGTTGTGTTTCTTTTTTTTTTAAAAGAGTGCCCAATTATTGGGCGGAATTCTCTGATCCCCGCCGGGTCGGAGAATTGGCATGGCACCACGCGAATCGCGCCATGCCGCCCTGATGCCAGGACGCAATTCTCCGCAGAGCGGAGAATCGGTGCCATCAGCCCTGGTGTGGTCAGTGCGGCACCGGTCAGGGTGTGCGCCGACTCTCTGGCCCGGGCTGGCGCGCTGATTCTCTGACCCGGATGGGCCCCGCAATCGGGGCCCACCGATCGGCGGGCCAGCCTCTCTGGCTGAGGGACTCCTTGCCTCCGCGCCGGCTCCTGTATCCCTGCGCCATTTGGTGTCGGGGCTGGTGCAGGGAAGAAGGCCACTGCGCATGCACTAGTTGGCGCCGGCCCAACTGCGCATGCGATGACCCCGCAGAGCCGGGTTCACGCCAGGATCGGCAGCTGGAGCGGCGTGGGCCGGAGAATGGGGTCCCAGAACGGTGCCGATGCCGGAGTAAAACACAAAACACTCCCGTGTCGACACTTAGCCGCCCAATGGGAGAATCCCGCCCCCATTTTTTTCCAATTAAGGGGCAATTTAGCGTGGCCAATCCACCTACCCTGCACATCTTTGTGTTGTGGGGGTGAGACCCACGCAGACAGAGGGTGAATATGCAAACTCCACACGGACAGTTACCCAGGGCCGGGATTGAACGTGGGTCCTCGCCGCCGAGAGTCAGCAGTGCTAACCACCATGCCACCCCCTGAAGTTACGTTTCTGTTAGTTTAGAAGTAATATATTGGAATGCTGGTGCCACCTTGGTCTTTTGGTGCACTATATTGTAGTGCTTCAATCATCTGCATTGAAAGTCTTTCAAAGAGCAAGTTCAGTTACCTCTTTACTCGACCGATCTTTATAATAGATGGCCAATCTTTTGCAAATGCAGCAATTGAATATTCAATTGAGCTGGAGATTCACAATCACCGTGCTTTAAGCCTGCAATGCTCATCCTTGTTTACATACGTCTCCATGTGCTCAAGCCTCCCTAAATCTGGAACCTCTTCCAGCTTCGTAACACAGCGGGATCTCGGTGTTCCTCCATTTCTGACCACTTGCGTATCCAGCATTGGGCAGCCGATGGCCTAAAATCGGGACTTCCGCCTGAAACCTTTCCACTTCTCTCTCTCTCTTCCTTTCATGTGCATCTTAAAACCTACTTCTTTGACTGAGGCCAAAATTATCCGGCCGCTGCGGTACACTTTTCCCACCAGCAGCGCACCCCACCCGTGGTGCCGAGAAACATGTGGCTGGGGGACCGGAGAATCCAGCCCGAGGTCTTTTGGTCATCTGCCCCCAATATCTCCTTATGCGACTCTGTATCAAATTGTGTTTCATAAAGCTTCTGCAGAACGCTTTGGGACATTTTACAATGTCCCGTACAATGCAATTTGGTGTTGCAAAGATGTAAAAATCCAGAAGAGAGCAGGAAATGTGTTGTTGTGATGTGTTATGCAACAGTGCCTGAATGATGTCAGTGCAAACCACATGGTTCCACAGACCGGACCATCTGTGAGAGATAACACAACTGCTCAATTATCATCAATTGCCGTGTGCTGCCACTGGCGGTTATGCCACGATTTGTTTGCATAATATTAATCATGGTTTTAATAGATTAGTATAGGTTGGCAATGCTTTGCAAGTTGATCCCACTTGAGGAAGCCGGACTGTTACAGCTTTGCTTTTCTGGAGGAGTTAAATTCTGCTCAGGGAAATAACTCCATGCTAGTTCTTCATAAATATTTGATATTGAGTTTTCAATAGAAATGTATAACTTGCTACAATAAGGTGCTATAGGGCCACAATATATACTACTTAATGCATTCATTATTTTAATCAGCAAATTATTTTCAAAAAAATTACAGTATACGATGCACATAGTTTAAATATTAGTTTAAATTAGTTTAAATATTTACCTTGTTCATATGTAAATATCACTAAAGGTGACTCTGGTTTAGCTCACTCGGCTAAATCGCTGGCTTTTAAAGCAGACCAAGCAGGCCAGCAGCACGGTTCGATTCCCGTACCAGCCTCCCGAGACAGGCGCCGGAATGTGGCGACTAGGGGCTTTTCACAGTAACTTCATTGAAGCCTACTCGTCACAATAAGCGATTTTCATTTTTTTCATTCTTGCAAATTAATGTATGTTAATACAAATTAGGAGCAGAGTTAGCCCACTCAGCTCCTCGAGCCTGCTCCGCCATTTAATATAATCATGGATGATCTCATTTTAACTTCAACTTCACATTCCTGTCTACCCCGATTATCTTTCACTCCCTTGCCTATCAACAATCTACTTTCTTCTGCCTCAAAGACATTCAAAGGGTCTGGTGGTGGGGCTGGGGCTGGGGATGGTTTAGCTCACTGGGCTAAATCGCTGGCTATTAAAGCAGGCCAAGCAGGCCAGCAGCACGGTTCGATTCCCGTACTAGCCTCCCCGGTCAGGCGCCGGAATGTGGCGACTAGGGGCTTTTCACATTGAAGGGGGCGAGCAGTGAATCATCGTGAAATTAGCAGCTTTTGCTGCAGACACAGGCCCTTGCACTTCCGGGTCAGAGACTGTGCATGTGCACGGCGGAAGTCCCCAGCGGCCGCGCCGTGCTCCATGGCGGACTCAGACCACAGAGCTAGACCCTCCAAATAGTACCTCCTATTGTCCGCATACCCGACCCGGACCGCCCGCCCACAATTAGCGCGGTGCTGTATAAGGACCCCCCTGCCCTCCAACCAGCCCGCCCCCAACCATGGCGGTCATGGACTGAGTGCGCAGCTGCCACGATAGTATCTCAACTGGCAGGACCATGTTAGATCCACACCGTCGGGGCTTCAGCCGATTGGGGGAGGAGAATAGCGGGCCGGGCCTCCAGCAATGGCTGCAGGTAGGTGATACGCGGCACGGTGTGCTCTCTGAGTACGCTGCATTTGGGGGCTCGGGGAATCGGGGAACCGGAGCCGGTCCCGATTCCATGCGGGAAACTGGATTCTCTGCCCCGGCCACGATTTCAGCATCGGAGTGCGGAGAATCCAGCCCCTTACCTCTGCCTTAAATGGGCGATCCCCTATTTTTAAACCGTAGCCCCTAGTTGTAGATTCTCCCACCAGAGATAACATTCTTTCCACATCCACCCTGTCAGGATCCCTCAGGATGTTATATGTTTCAATCAAATTGCCTCTTACTCTTCTAAACACCAGCCGTTACAAACCCAGCCTGTCCAGCTTTTCCTCATAAGACAACCCACCCATTGCAGGTATTAATCTAGTAAACATTCTTTGAATTGTTTACATCTTTCCTTAAATAAAGAGACCGGTACTGTGCACAACACTCCAGATGTGGTGTGGGATTCTGCCGTAATCGGCGGGGGCAGGCAACTCCGGTGGGACAGAGCGGCGTGAACCACTCCGGCGCCGGGCGGCCCCAAAGGTGTGGAATCCTCCGCACCTTCAGGGGCTAGGCCCGCCCCGGAGTGGTTTGCGCCCCACTGGCCGGCGGGGAAGGGGCTTGGCGCCACGCCAACCAGCGCCGAAGGGTCTCCGCCAGCTAGCGCGAGTTGGCGCATGCGTGGGAGCGCCAGCGTATGCTGGCATCATCCCGGCACATGCACGGGAGGTATCATCTCCTCATCAGCCATGACGGAGGACCACAGCGGCCGACGCGGAGGAATAGAGTGCCCCCACGGCAGAGGCCCGCCCGTGGATTGGTAGGCCCTGATCACGGGCCAGGCCACCATGGGGGCACCTCCCGGGGCCAGATCCCCCCGCTCCCCCCTGAGAACCGCAGAGGCCGTCCGCGCCGCCAGGTCCCGCCAGTAAGGACCTACTCCAATTTACACCAACGGGACTGGCAAAAAAAACGGGCGGCCACTCGGCCCATCGCGGGCCGGAGAATCGCCGGGGGAGGGCCCTGCCAACGGGGCCGGCGCGGCGTGATTCCCGCCCCGACCAAATATCCGGCGCTGGAGAATTCAGCCGGCGGGGCTGAGATTCACCCCCCCCCCCCCCCCCCCCCCCCCCCCCCCCGCGATTCTCCGACTCGGCGTGGTCTCAGCAATATCCTGGAAACTCCCTACTCCTGTATTCGATTTCCCACCCAATAAATTATAAAATTCCATTACCTTTGCAAATTATTTGGTGGTGCACCTGCAATAATAGTTCTTGATTCCGCAGTAAGCAGATCGCATAGACGACAGTTCAAAATTGGCGAACAGGACGGCACGTGGTGCAATGATTAGCAATGCTGTCTCCGGCGCTGAGGACCGAGGTTCGAATCCCAGCCCTGGGTCACTGTCCGTGTGGAGTTTGCATATTTGCTCCATATCTGCGTGGGTTTCATGCTAAATTGCCCATCAATTGGAAGAAAAAAAATTGGTGCTCTAAATTAAAAAAAAAGAAATTAACAAACAAGATTTATCACGATGCAAATCCAAACCTCTCCAATCCCCTGAGGGTCTCCTTCCCCAATCTGCACCCAAGCCGAGGTTTTTATGTGAGTTGGGGCTCTCCTTGTTAAGGGGAAGCCCCTTAAAGGGGCAGGTCACATTCCGGGGAGATCATGGGTCATGAGCCCTGGGCCTCTGTTGGGGTTTTTCTTTTTATTTTATTTGCTCATGAGATGTGGGCGACGCTGGTTGGGCCAGCATTTATTGCCCATCTTTGAGGGCATTTTTTAAAATATATAAATTTAGAGTATCCAATTCATTTTTTCCAATTAAGGGGGAATTTAGCATGGCCAATCCACCTAGTCTGCACATCTTTGGGATGTGAGGGAAAAAACCCACACAAGCACGGGGAGAATGTGAAAACTCCACACGGAACGTGACCCAGAGCCGGGATCGAACCTGGGACCTCGGTGCCGTGAGGCTCTTTGAGGGCATTTAAGAGTCAACCACATTGCTGTGGGTCTGGAGTCACATGTAGGCCGGACGAGGTAAGGATGGCAGATTTCCTTCCCTCAAGGATATTAGTGAATCAGGTGAAATTTTATGACAATCGACAATGGTTTCATGGTCATCATGAGACTTCTATATTCCAGATTTATGTTGAATTCAAATTTCACAAACTGCCATGGTGGGATTCAAACCCAGGTCCCCAGATGAAATGAAATGAAATGAAAATCGTTTATTGTCACAAGTAGGCTTCAATGAAGTTACTGTGAAAAGCCCCTAGTCGCCACATTCCGGCGCCTGTCCGGGGAGGCTGGTACGGGAATCGAACCATGCTGCTGGTCTGCTTGGTCTGCTTTAAAAGCCAGCGATTTAGCCCAGTGAGCTAAACCAGCCCCTGGCCCTACACTCATACCTAGAGCAACTCGAAAACAAGGAGTCCTACATCAGACTCCTATTTATTGACTACAGCTCTGCCTTCAACACCATAATCCCAGCCAAGCTCATATTAAAGCTCCAAAACCTAGGACTTGGCTTCCCACTCTGCAACTGGATGCTTGACCTTCTGACCAACAGACCACAATCAGTAAGAATGAACACCAACACCTCCTCCACAATAGTCCTCAATACCGGTGCCCCACAAGGCTGCATACTTAGCCCCCTACTCTACTCCCTGTACACACACGACTGCGTGGCAAAACTTGGTTCCAACTCCATCTATAAGTTTGCTGACGATACGACCATAGTGGGCCGGATCTCGAATAACGACGAGTCCGAATACAGGAGGGAGATAGAGAACGTAGTGGAGTGGCGTAACAACAACAATCTCTCCCTCAATACCAGCAAAACTAAAGAGCTGGTCATCAACTTCAGGAAGCAAAGTACTGTACACACCCCTGTCAGCATCAACGGGGCCGAGGTGGAGATGGTGAGCAGTTTCAAATTCCTAGGGGTGCACATCACCAAAAATCTGTCCTGGTCCACTCACGTCGACGCTACCACCAAGAAAGCACAACAGCGCCTATACTTCCTCAGGAAACTAAGGAAATTCGGCATGTCCACATTAACCCTTACCAACTTTTACCGATGCACTATAGAAAGCATCCTATCGGGCTGCATCACAGCCTGGTATGGCAACTGCTCGGCCTAGGACCGCAAGGAACTTCAGAGAGTCGTGAATACCGCCCAGTCCATCACACGAACCTGCCTCCAATCCATGGACTCCATCTACACCTCCCACTGCCGGGGGAAAGCGGGCAGCATAATCAAGGATCCCTCCCACTCAGCTTACTCACTTTTCCAATTCCTTCCATCGGGCAGGAGATACAGAAGTCTGAGAACACACACGAACAGACTGAAAAACAGCTTCTTCCCCACTGTCACTAGACTCCTAAATGACCCTCTTATTGACTGACCTCATTAACACTACACCCTGTGTGCTTCAACCGATGCCAATGCTTATGTAGTTACATTGTATATCTTGTAAATAGATAGAACAGTACAGCACAGAACAGGCCCTTCGGCCCTCAATGTTGTGCCGAGCCATAATCACCCTACTCAAACCCACGTATCCACCCTATATCCGTAACCCAACAACCCCCCCCCCTTAACCTTACTTTTATTAGGACACTACGGGCAATTTAGCATGGCCAATCCACCTAACCCGCACATCTTTGGACTGTGTTGCCCTATTATGCATTCTCATGTATTTTCTTGTATTTTCTCGAATTTTGTTTAATTCCCTTTTCTTCCATGTACTGAATGATCTGTTGAGCTGCTTGCAGAAAAATACTTTTCACTGTACCTCCGTACACGTGATAATAAACAAATCCAATCCAATCCAATCCTTTCGAACACACATATGAAGAAAGTAAGCAATTGGTTCTGCATGAAAGGCTCGGCCCGGCAAGACCATCACTGCAATACAACATTAATTGGTCCGTTTAAGGAGACGCCCCGGGCTTCATGCCGCAAATGAAGCAGCGCCAGCTGATTCGCCAGGACCGCACTCACCAGGCCCTCGCTAACAAGGTAGAACAGCACATAAACTACACTAGCACAGCCAACCCCACTCAGCTTGCAGCCATGGTGTCGAGACAACCAGCCCCATGATTCGGGGGTGCAGAGGAGGCGCTTAAAGGCAGTCGAGGCCAGGAGGGATGGCTTGTTTCCCCAACGGTCCTGGAGGTTGAGCCACAGGTCAGCCAGTAGCACCTGGAATGAAGCGGATGCCAGTCTGGGCAGCATGACGAGGACAGGCATCCAGTGTTGCTAGAGGCTCAATGACCTACACCAGGCGAGTTTGCACCCCTCCCACCACCCAACAAGCCTGCACCTCGCACTGCCGTATCCGGGTGGATGAAGCTTTCGGTGCTCCCGGAGACTAGCAGCCAAGAGGTCACGTGACCGTTGATTCTCACACTGGTCAAAGCGGTGGCCAGATTGTGCGGACGGGACTGGTCGAGTGTCACTGAGGCGAGCTGCGGTCGGTCGTCGCTGGCGTCAGAAGATGGAGAGCGTGGGGGGCTCAGGTCGTGGATTGCTGTCGGCGTCCATGCCTAGTGGGGAAGACAAGATGGCGGCGCCTGAAGATCCTGCGGCGGATAAAATGGCGGCACCCATGGGCCGCACGTTGCGGGGGCTGGACAAGATGGACAAGCCCACTGGCCACGCGTGGTCCAGGATGAAGATGGCGGCACCCATTGTGTGTAGGTCAGGGGGGAGGGGGCGATAGCGGCGACTGCGTGGGCCTGGCACAGGGCTTGCAAATGGCAGTGCGGGCCGGGCAGCGTTGGCAGGGGTGCTTCTGCTGGCCACAGAAGTAACATCGGGGACCCCTGGTGTGCGCGGTTTGGCTTGTGGTGCAGGCGTACTGGCTGGGTAAAGCCCCGACTGGGGCGGCCGTCTGTGGGGTCCACGAGGGATAAGAGGGATGGGCCGTGCGGCCGGAGGGGTAGCTTGAGCACTACGTGAGGCGACCGTCATGGAGAGTCCTAGCCTTTTAGTCTCAGCTAGGTCGAGCAGTCTTTGGCGTATGAGGTCCGACCCAATCCCCGTTACAAACGCATTGCGCATAAGAAGGTTGGAATGTTCGGTGGCCGTAACGGACTGACAGTCACAGTCCCGGACGAGTGGGATTAGAGCCCGCCAGAAGTCTTCTATGAACTCACCAGGGAGTTGAGAGCGAGTGGTGAACACGTGCCTGGCGAAGAGTGTGTTCATTTTCTGTGCGTAGTTTTCTTTGAGGACCGCCATGGCATCTGCATAGTTCGGGGAGTCCTGGATCAGCGGAAACATGTTGGAGCTCAACCTTGAGTACAGGATCTGTATCTTCTGAGCCTCCGTCGGAGGGGTGGTGCTGAGTTGATATAGGCCTCGAAGCAAGCTAGCCAGTGATTAAAGTCCTTTTTGGCGTCGCTTGATTGCGGATCCAACTGCAGGCGATGTGGTTTGATTCGAAGTTCCATCTTTTCGAAAATCTTACTGCAATAAATTGATGCACGATCAATTGTACAAAGACTAAGGTTGGATATAACTGTGGCTTTATTGCAGTAAAATGTGTGGCCTCCCGCAGCAGCTGGCGAAATGGCTGCTGAATAGAGGACACGCATATTTATACTCCTACTGGGCGGAGCCAGCAGGCAGGAGCTACCGGCGAACCTGTAGTACAGGTCCTACCTTACATCACCTAATACAGGTGTAACAGTGGTTTACCACATTGTGTATGGTGTATTCAGTAGTCAGTTACATTTTTGCTAGTTTCATTATATTACTTTTAAATAATAAAAGGCTATTTGTGCTAAATTTACAAACCGGATGACTACGGTTTAATTGGCTCAGCCAAGGTTCTCAGGTATTTTAAAATAAAATCTAATTTCAGCTGTATTGTGACACCGGGTCAAATGGGGCTGGAATTGACCATGTACTCGCCCAGAGGGTCGTGACAGTGTTTGGGGCAGAACCAATTCCTTACTTTCTTCATATATGCATTCGAAAAGAGACATCAAATTTAATATCACTGAAGCTTCAACATCATTTTTTACCGTGAAAATTGGTTCTTTGTGTGAGCTTCTGCTGGACTACAAATAAACTACAGGTTCAGTTTACTGGAAAGCAGCTGAATGTCTCTTTTGAATTTCAAATCTCCTTTCTTCTGCAGTCCCGATGCTACTCATTTGAATCCTTATAAAAGCATAAAGATCAAAAGATAATTATCTCTTTTACCAAAAACTATGCACACTGAAGTGAATATCCATAAAACCCACATTAAACAAGGAGAAATGCATCCATTATTTTCCTTTTCATTTTAAAATATGCTGATTTATGTACTGAATTTATAAATTTACCTCAGTACAACACTACTTTCACAACCTCGTGGGTCGTACACGCTTTCAAAGGCTGATCTTGAGCTATTCAGATAATTGTTAAAACAAAGGAGATCAACATAAATAAAGTTTCCTCAATCATTCTATATTTAAATTGAAAATGGCTAGCACAATTATTAACATTATACAGTCAGGAAAATACAATTTACAAATCATTATAAGCAATTTATCCTTTTATTCCACCAATTTTCTCTTCTCTACTTTTGAAAGCACTGACTTTTTTGCTGGTTTATGATTCCACAGATGCCAACCATTCTCTCATACTTGATTATTCCTTCCAGTGGAAGCTCCTCCTCACACTGGAAAGCCATAAGGACCATAGATCCAGGACCTATTTCTTCTTCCTTAATATGGGAGTCATTATTTTAGCACTCCCACCACTTCCTCATCCCTGTGATCAGCTCTGCCAACTGACCAGAGATGGAAGAATGGTTTTAAACTGAGGGTCATGTGAAGAGTGTGAGTGTGGGCGGGGAGAAGAAGATGGATTTAGGCAAAAGTGATCAGACAGTAGGACTGACTGAGCAGAAGGCTCTGCCACATGGGGAGTTGAGCATGAACCGAACAAAAGAAAAGCAGGTCGGTTTCATGAAAGGAAGGAGAGTGAGAGGGCGGGAGGAAGTTGGCGGAGAAGTTGCAGATGAATGGGAATGGAGCCCAAGCGGGTGGGAGACTTCCAGGGGGTGGCTATAGTGTGGGGGGTATGGGGCAGGAATAGAAAAAATGTGAAGATAACAATCAAGGCCAGAAATGTGATTTTCACCCCAGTATTCTGTCCTGAATTTGAATATGTTAATAGTGAAACAAACTCTGGTTCTATTTTGTATTTTTACACAAGTTAGACTTTAAAGTTGAAAATGATTTGTCTCCACTATACTAAGCTTTAACCAGGTGGATAACAGAGGCGGTTCCAAACTCTAAATCGGACATTAAATTAGATGAAAAGCGAAATACTTCATTTTTAATTTGTGATGTGGGCCTCAGTGGAAATTTATTGCTCAACGCCTCCCCCCCCCATCCCCTCTTCCCCTCCGTCCCCATTATCCTAAGGAGGTGGGTGTTTGCATTTTGAATTGTCAAACAGTTTGACACAATTGACTGGCTCAATGTGTGTTACATTGGTTACATGCGTGCATACCAATTGTTAACTATATGAAACAATTCTAAGGGGAAGAAATCCGCCTCACAGCCTCTGTATTGCACCTGAAAAATGGACAGTCAGGAATTTGAAGAGTGGGGAAACTTGACTGATGCCCAAGGGGAGCCTAGTATCATTATGCAAGTCCTCTGACACCAACTCAACAAGTGTCTGACCTGCGAATTAAAATCAATTGGCTGTATATCTTATAATTTCAATGTGCTTTTATTTAAAGTTTTATTTCAGTTTGATTAACCAATAATCAGTTCACTTTATTAAGGCCTACCTTTTCAGTTTACTCATTGCTAGTGCGGCAGCATAATGGATGTTCTTTACGAACTAGATAGCTCTCCACTTGAGCAGCTACAAAATAGCCTCAGATGTAAGTGTGCAAAAGCAGAGAAAAAATTCCTTCTCTTTCACTTTCTCCTGTTTGCTCATTAATTTTTGTTTTGCTTAATAGAATATGTTTCAGCTAAAGCTTCACTCTTTAATTACTTGCACCAATATAAAGAGGTTCCAGATGGTCAGTGCTGCGTACCTGCAGGGCAGGGACCTTTTAAAATCTTAGCCGAACATAATTGTATTACTCAGTAGAATAATTAGTTGAGTCATAAATTGTCTTTGAGTGCAATGACCTGAAAACTACTGAACTGACTGCCATTCTGGGAGGTGTAGTGTGTGTTATTCAATCTATGCAACTTTTCCAGATATCACAGCTTCCTTTCCCATATATTTGAAGCTCTGGAGGTAAAGATTAGACAGGTTACACTAAATGGCAATCCAATTAGCTAACAAAATATTTTAAAAGATTGCTTCACATTCTCAAAACACAGCTGCAGAAAAAAATAAATTATTTTGGCATTCTTCATTTGCCTTTCGGTTTATTTCTGCTTTTCTGAAAGATATGAGGCGGGATTCTCCGACCCTCGCCGGGGGGCGCGTGAAACCGTCCCTGCTGGTTGCCGAATTTTCCGGCGCCAGGGATTTGGCAGGGGCAGGAATCGCGCCGCGCCGGTCAGCAGTCCACTAGCAGCGGCCCACCCCCAGCAATTCTCCAGCCCACGATGGGCCGAGTGGCCGCCCGTCTTCGGCCAGTCCTGCCGGCGTATATTACACCAGGTATTTGCCGGCGGGACCTGGCTGTGCGGGCGGCCTCTGGAGTCCTCAGGGGGGTGGAGGGGGATCGGGCCCCGGGAGGTGCCCCCACGGTGGCCTGGCCCACAATCGGGGCCCACCGATCCGCGGGTGGGCCTGTGTTGTGGGGGTACTCTATTCTGCGTCGGCCACTGTGGTCCTCCGTGATGGCCGACATGGGGATGAACGCTCCCCCCCGGCGCATGCACTGGGAGGACGGCAACACATGCTGGCGCTCCCGCGCATGCGCCAAATCGCGCCGGCCGGTGGAGGCCGTGGCGCCAAGCCCTTCCCCGCCGGCCGGCGTGGCGCAAATCACTCTGGTGCCGGACTAGCCCCTGAAGGTGGGGAGGATTCCGCACCTTTGGGGCGGCCCAACGCCGGCATGATTCACACCACCCCTTCGCACCGGAGTTGCCCTCCCTGCCGATTCCCGCAGAATCCCACACAAGAGGCTGGACGGTAGCACAAGTGGATAGCACTGTGGCTCACAGCGCCAGGGTCCCAGGTTCGATTCCCTGCTGGGTCACTGTCTGTGCAGAGTCTGCACGTTCTCCCCGTGTTTGCGTGAGTTTCCAACGGATGCTCCGGTTTCCTCCCACAGTCCAAAGACGTGCAGGTTAGGTGGATTGGCCATGATAAATTGCCCTTAGTGACCACAAAAGTTAGGAAGAGGTTATTGGGTTACAGGGATAGGGTGGAATTGAGGGTTCAAGTGGGATGGTGCAGACTCGATGGGCTGAATGGCCTTCTTCTGCACTGTATGTTCTATGCACTATATAAACTATGTACTATATGCATGCATTTCCTGATTCCTGTGGTTTTCCGTCCCCACCACCGATCCCGCGGATTGCGAGTTTGGCTTCAAGATCGTTCTATGGCAGCAGCATCGGTGTCCACAGTGGTTAGACTGCTAACCTCCAAGTGGCAGATGGAAATTAATCCTGAAAAGCATGAGGTGTTACACTTTGGAAAGAGCAATTTGACAAGGAAATATTCAATGAATGGCACTACACTGGGAAGTCCTGGAACAAAGAGGCCTTGGTATGTTTGTAAATAGATCTCTAAAGGCAGAGTCACAGAAAACGAGCATGCAGGTACAGTGGCTAATAAGCAAAGCAAATGGAATGCTGGAATTTATAGCAAAAGGAATTGAGTATAAAGGTAAGGAAGTGTTGTTGCAATTATAAAAGGCATTGGTAAGACCCCACCTGGAGTATTGCGCACAGTTTTGGTCCACTTATTTGAGGAAAGAAGTAGTGGCATTGGAGGCAGTTCAAAGGAGGTTGACTAGATTGATTCTGGAGATGAGGGGTTTGTTGCATGAGGAGACAATGAACAGTTTAGGATTATACTCTCGAGAGTTTAGAAGAATGAGGGGAGATCAACTTGAGGTATACAAGATGCTAAATGGTATAAAGTAGACTTGGAGCTGATGCTTCCTCTTGTGGGGCAATCTAAAATGAGAGGTCATAATCTCAGAATAAGGCTCACCTGATGAAGGGGCTGTTGGACTTTAACCTGGTGTTGTAAGACGTCTTACTGTGCCCACCCCAGGCCAAAGCCGGTATCACCACATCTTAGAATAAGAGGTAGCAAATTTAAAACAGATTTGAGGAGTAACTACTTGTCCCAGAGGGTTGTGAATCTGTGGAATTCGCTACCCCAGAGTGCGGTGGATGCTGGGACAGTGAGTAAATTTAAGGAGGAGTTAGACAGATTTTTAATTGGCAATGGGTTGAAGGGTTATGGAGGACAGGCAGGATAGTGGAGTTGAGGCCAGGATAGGATCAGCCATGATCATATTGAGCGTGTTTAGTCTCGGGAGGCTAAATTGCCGACTCCTGCTCCTAGGTCATGTGTACCAGGGAGGAGATGCTCTGGCTGATTTTGCAATCCAGCTCTTGGTCTGTAGTATTGTAGGTAGCAGATAAGGAACATATCAGCCGCGATAGAATGGCGGAGCAGGCTCGATGGGCCGAATGGCCTAATTCTGTCCTATATCTTATGAATTTATGAGAAGGGCAGGTTAATATTGTGGCAAAAAAGGCATATGGTAAACCTGCCTTTATCAATCGTGGCATAGGTTACAAAGAACAATATAGCACAGGAACAGGCCCTTCGGCCCTCCAAGCCTGTCGGTCAAAAGCAAGGAAGTCATGTTGGAGTTGCATAGAACATTGGTGAGGCCACAGCTGGAGTACTGTGTGCAATTCTGGTTGCCACATTATAGGAAGGATGTGAAAGCACTGGAGTGGGTGCAGAGGCATTTCACCAGGATGTTGCCTGGGATGTAACATTTTAGTTATGAAGAGAGGTTGGATAGGTTTGGGTTGTTTTCACAGAAGCAGAGAAGACTGAGAGTCGACCTGATTGAGGTGCACAAGATTATGAGGGGCGTGGACAGGGTGGATAGGGAACAGCTGTTCCCCTTAGTTGAAGGGTCTGTTACGAACGGTGGGGGATTCAGGGGGGATATAAAGAAAATAGTTTTTATCCAGAGGGTGGTGACAGTCTGGAACGCAATGCCTGAGAGAGTGGTAGACACGGGTTGCCTCACATCCTTTAAAATGTACCTGGATGAGCACTTGGCATGTCTTAACATTCAATTTTATGGGCTAAATGCTGGCAACTGGGAATAGGAGTGGCAGATCAGACGCCTTTCATGCGGCGGTGCAGACTCGATGGGCTAAAGGGCCTTTTCTGCACTGTATTTTTCTGTGAAGGTGTTGAAAGTGTTGGGTTGTAAATAATCAAACTTCAAGCTATCTATTTATTTCCAAGATAGAATAGAGTTGGTGGCCAGGATTCTCTGTCCACTAGACGCGTGTCTCTCAGCTGGGTGCCGTTCTCTGGCAGCGGAATTCTATCTTCTTGTCAATGGGATTTCTGATTCAAACCACCCCCACACCGCCGGGAAATCTGTTGGCGAGGGTACACTACCAGTGGGAAAAGTGAATCCCAACGACTGGAGAATTCTGTTGCCATGGAGTTGTGCTTTGCAAGGGAAAGGATTTCAAGGATACCCTTTGATTTCATTCCAATCACCTCCCTTCATGCTTGAGTGATTTTGAAATTTTGAGCTGAACATTGACAGCACTTAGCTCTCTTTGAAGTGGTTGATGTTTGTAAATATTGTAGTTACAACACTTAGAGTTACTCATCCATGAAGGGGGATGAATGAAACAAGGCTATGTTTGTGAAAACCATCAATCACATCCCACCAAGAGAAATTAATGAATGGCTTGCAGGTAAAGGATCTGAGGTGTTTAAACACAGGACAATGCTTTTCTCTTTCCAGGAATGGTGCTTTCTCTGTCTGAGCCAGCAAATATATGACCAGATGAGTGTTACAACAGTGATTTATTTTCACTGCCCATGTCTGGACTGCTCTCTGGCTTCCAGGTAGCGGTCTCTTTACTGAGCGGTCAGTTGGGGAGGGGGGGGGGAGGGGGAGGGCCTTTAGTTATGAGGTCTCTGTAGGGCATCCGTTTAGGTAAGGGTTCCCTGAAGGGCTCAGTCAGATGCAAGTATGTGACCATCCAAGACACAGCTGACACGTACACAACTGACCTCAGCACATCTGATCTGGAGGGAGGAAATCAGGCCATGATAATGCCCCCATTTTCTGTCCAGTGAGCCTTGCTGTAAACTCAATATCTTCAAATTTAAGACAGAAGTTAAGCAGGTGAGGGGGGCTTAGGTTTCATGTTACCCAGAATGAAATAGCCAGTTGCAATGTACTATCAAAACTCACAGGCAAAAAGGGGTGGTACAGGAATTTTAACAATTTGCTGACAGTGCAGATAAACCACTGTGTGTTCCATCATCCTTAAAATGCGATGGCATTTCTACCACATCTGTTTCCATGACAATGAATCTATGAACACAAATCATATTTGGGCTCACACTATTAAATGATCCCTTGAAATTTCTAATATGTTTCTGCTCTTTATAAAGAGCTCTCCAGTACAATGAGTGCCAATATTTACATTGGAGTACAAACAGCAATTTTGCAATAGGCTTCTTTTTCGGGGTGGGGAGGGGGATTTAGCAAAACAAAATTCATCAAAAATCAAACAGTAACGAGGAGCCCCAGAGAAAATATCTACAAAGCATCTGAAGCAATATTATTACATAATTGCCACTTTTTCTCCCGCCCTGAATAATTTATCCCGGAAAAACAAAAGGCAGGAATGTTTCCATACTGTGAGGGATTCAGCTGTCTGTCAAGCTGTTGAAGTAATTGCTATTCCTACAACTGAACTTGCTTACTCCTCCACCACCACTGCGCAGTGCCTGCAGTGTAGAAGATGTACAGAAGACACTGCAACAACTCAGTAAGATTGCTTCATCAGTGACCTTGAGGTAAGCTGGGGGAGGCAGTGGCATAGCGGTATTGTTACTGGACTAGTAATCCTGAGACCCAGGGTAATTCTCTGGGGTCCGGAGTTCAAAACCCACCAGGGCAGTTGGCGGAATTTGAATTCAGGAAAAGAATCTGGAATCAGATGACCGTGAGACCATTGTCGTAAAAACCCACCTGGTACACTGCGGTGCACACTACACTGCTACACTCCTCTAAGGAAGGAAATCAGCCATCCTTAATCTGGTCTGGCCTACATGTGGCTCCAGACCCACAGCAACGTGGTTGGCCCTTAGGCAAGCAAGGGCAATTAGGGATGGCTATGAAATGCTTGGCCCAGCCAGCAACATCCATATCTCATGCATGCATTTTTCTAAAAACTCACAAGGGAGAAAGAACGTTTTATTGGGGTTAGATAAAGAAAGCTGGGAGGAATCTTGTGTGGAACATAAGTGGTATGGGCCTGTCAGGCTGAAAAGCCTGTTTATTGTGCTGTAAATACTTTGTAATGCTGAATAGTAACTGCTTCTCCAATGACCTTGATCACCCGAGAAGGGCTGGAATTGCAATGTTTTGGGCACACCATCACCGCCAGGTTCCTCTCACAGTCACAAATCACCGTGACTGGGGCCATATTTCTTCATCACTGATGGGTCAATAACCCAGAATTTCATGCCTAACACCTTTTCTGAAGCACCATTGCCACAAGGGCTTTCGGAATTTAAAGGAGACAGCCCAGCACCACTTCCCTCGAGCAACACGGCACGGATAATAAACGTGGCTTTGCTGGTATTGCCCAGATCAAAGGAACAAATCTTAATTGATTTCAGGCATGCACAACAAATGCAGTGCATGGATATAGTACATCATAAAGCAAAATAATGGTGAGCAGCAGAAACTGATTTCAATTAGCTTGGTGTGAAGGACTGCAGGATTCTCTTTGGCGGATAATTTATCAGAAGTGGATCTGAAGTGTGTCAAAACTAAATTGCTCATCAAATCAGGAAGTTTGGCGTGAAGGACAGAAGGCATCCTAATAATTTATCAATTTATAAAGAGGGTACAAGGAGAGCGAGCAAATTATTTGTTTATCAGTTCAGCGAGTTTTGTATCAAAGACAGAATGGATCCTATTTATTTTGCCACTTATTGAGCTGGGAGAGGGCCAATGAGACAGGAGTTGTTATGGTTACAGCTGGCTTTCGCTATTGCTGACAGCTTTTTTTGTGTCGGAGCTGTTTGTCGATGACAAGGAAATAGTTCTGGTCCAGTTGTTACCTGATACAATGGAATAAATCATGTGCTCCTTCCATGTGACAGAAACATCTATCACGTGACGCTAATGGCCTCATTTGTCATATCTTTAAAAACATCAACATCAGGAGAGAAATTCAGTTGCTTCCCTCTGATGCTGATGTCCGGAAAAACAGTCACTTCCAAATTAATCTGATAGTGAGCTGACCTCAAGGTGTTACGTAGAATTTAGAACACAGAAACTTTCTGTGGGGGCGTCACGGTAGCACAGTGGTTAGCACTGTTGCGTCACAGCCTCAGGGTCCAAGGTTTGATTCCCGGCTTGGGTCATTGTCTCTGCGGAGTCTGCACGTTCTCCCCGTGTCTGCGTGGGTTTCGTCCGGGTGCTCCGGTTTCCTCCCACAGCCCAAAGATGTGCAGGTTAGGTGGATTGGCCATGTTAATTGCACTTAGTGTCTAAAAAGGTTAGGTGGGGTTACTGAGTTACGGGGACAGAGTGGAGGTGTGGGCTTGAATAGGGTGCTCTTTCCAAGGGCCGGTGCAGACTCGATGGGCCAAATGGCCTCCTTCTGCACTGTAAATTTGATGATTCTGTGATTCAGTTCAGACGAACAGGGCAATGGCAGTGTTAACATTCTCTTGAACCTCCTCCCAGCCTATTTCATCTCACTCGATCACACAACCTCATCTTTCTTTCTCCTTCAAATGTATATCTGGCTGCCTCTTAAATGCATCTTCGCTTTTTATATTGACTGCTGCATGTAATGGAAAATTCCACATTCTTACCATCTCCGAATAGGTAAGTTTATCCTGAACACCCCATTGGATTTATTGCCTACATTCATGGCCCTGGATCTATGAATCTCATCCCACAAGTGGAAACATCTTCCCTACCCAATTGATCCTCATTATAATTTGAAAAGCCTCTGTCAGGTCATCTCCTCTGCCTTCTGCTTATTCTAACGGAAGGAGCCCCAGTCTTTCCTGACAGGTTCCTGAATTAGATTGGGAAGTTGCAATTTGACTCAATATCCCAGAGCAATTGGCCTCACACCAGAAAGAGATCCTCATAAAAATTAGACCTTAAAGGGACAGATGTAACTTAACAGCAAAATAATACAAATGGTTTAACATGTTATAAAGCTCTTGTCTTCTCTGACAGTGAGCAGTGGCATGAGACATCTGTAGGCTCTGCTTAAAATAGGAAAATGGAGGCCTAGGATCTCTCAAGAAACATAGATTTTAGGCTGGAAACAAACCCAGAGCAACTACATATAATAATAATAATCTTTATTGTCACAAGTAGGCTTACATTAACACAGCAATGAAGTTACCGTAAAAAGCCCCTAGTCGCCACATTCTGGTGCCTGTTCGGGTACACAGAGGGAGAATTCAGAATGTTGAAATTACCCAATAGCACGTCTGGGAGGAAACCGGAGCACCCGTAGGAAACCCACGCAGACACGGGATGAACGTCCAGGCTCCCCATAGACAGTGACCCAAGCCGGGAATCGAACCTGGGACCCTGGTGCTGTGAAGCAACAATGCTAAACACTGTGCTACCATGCCACCCTTACAACAGTTGAAATAGTAGCAAAAGAGTAGTTTTAAAACTAGACTAGCCATCCAAGCTTATCACTTTCTTGAACCCAATTACACACTTTAAATTATTCATCAAATTTATGAACCAATGGAAAATATGACCACAGGTGCTTTTCCCACCAGAAACCACATGATTGTTATTCTAAGTTTCAGATTAGTTTCACGTTTTCGACTCTGAGGCAGTTTTCGGTGTTGATTGCTAATACAATTGATCAATACCGAGGGCTGGATTTTACACTCCCCCTCCTCCCCCACCCCCCTGCTGGGCGTGTTCACTAACTTCCTGTCTGCCCCCCGACCCATTACCCAAAATACGGCGGGAGAGCGGGCACTGAAATCAGCAACCTGCCTACCATTTTGAAATTAATAATGAATGGACAAATGAGCTTGTTACCAAAGAAATTGACCCATATTTCACACTGCCCACCCCATGATATGGTTCAACCATGGGCAGGTGGGTGGAAGCGAGGAGTTTTTAAAAAATGTTTTGGTAAAGGCATGGGAATGGGAGGGGGCACAGCATTTGGGAGATGCCCTTTGCGCCTCTGGGACACCGTTCCAAAGGTGTTATGCAATAATTTAGTTCACCCTGATTGGCTTCCAAAAGCTGCCCAGAGCCCCCGCAAACCCCCAACCCCAGCTTGGCTTCCAAAACCAACATGGCTCCTCCACAAACCAGCCCCCACCCTCACCTCCACCCTGAGCCCTCCCTAGGTTGCCTTATTCTCCCTGCTCTAAAAGGTGGGGACTTATCATATCCCGGACCCATCAAAGTTCTTCCTGGGCCTGATTGTAGTCTCAGCAATGGCCACTCTTGAATTCTGGAGCTGCAGGACCTACTTGAGATTCTGGCCAATTCTCACAACAGAGATGGAGGTAGGGGAAGGAAGGCAATGCACTACCACTGTGAAAACCAGCCTCAAGTTCTCAAAAGACTGACCACCTATTGGTTTTAATTGTGGGCCCAAGATAGCCACTCAGCCGGATGGGAATCTGCAAAGGGCTGTGAATAACGCTACCACCCAGCTCGGGGATGGATGAAATGGATGACCTAACGTGCTTGAATTCTCAGTCATGGCCTGAGCATTCTGCTTCTTTCAGGAATTTTGTTTCTCAAAGTTAATCTTTGTTTGTCCCTGAAAAAGTGTGCAATATCGTAATTTGATCAGAAGCAAATCCCTGAGTTGCTGTTAAATCTAAGTGGCAGCTGTTCGAGATGAATGGCACTTATTTATCAGAGTACTGTGCAAGCTGAATGCATTCTTTCAAACGCCGAATGCATAATTATTGTTTTTGTTTATTTTTTTTTGTTCCTTTTTGTCGTAAAATACAAAAAGCAACAGCTATATCGGTTCTCAGATTGAAAACATAAAATGCTGAAAATACTCATCAGGTCAGGTAGCATCTTGGGAGAGAGAAACAGAGTTAACAGCTAGGATTTTGGGCGCGATCGAACGGCCGACACGGTGACGTGTCATGGCCATTATTTACAATCTAACAAGATACCACTAGACGTTGCGATCTGGATCTCACTCTCACTGGGCAGTATCCAGATTTGCATATTTAAGTGAGCAGTTGTAATAATAATGTAATAATCATCTTTATTGTCAGAAGTAGGCTGTTTCTTTATGTAATCACTCCTGGAGAGATTTCCCCACAGTCTTAGAAAATTAAAATAAAATATTGGAGTTTCTGTCCGGTATGCTCGCCACTGTTGGGGTCTGGTCTGGGATTGTAATAGACCACATCAAAGACAATTAATTTCTTTCTGCAGAGAAAAAGAGGCCCCCCCTCTTCATACATAAACAACAGAGCAGCTTTCCACTAACTCTGCTGGAGCCATTGGGGTTGTACCTCGTAGGAGTAATAGAAATATATTTTCTTTTAAGTAAAGCATGACAGCCTGATAATGTCAGTGACAAAAGAATTCAGTGCAATATTGGGCGGGATTCTCCATCCCGCCACACCAGTTTTCGGGTGCGGCGCATCCCTGTCAGCAGCAGGATTCTTCGTCCCGCCAGCTGGCCAATGGGGTATTCCCATTGTGGGCAGCCGCACGCCATCGGGAAATCCCCAGACATGGGTGTGCTGCTGGTGTAGCGGAGAATCCTGCAGCGGAGAATCTAGCCCATTGTGCTTGGCATCAAATGAATGACCTGGAACACATTTGGAGCTTTGGTCTGTAGTTGCTTTTCATTACAGTCTCTTCATTTGTATTTTCAGGGAGTCAATGAAATTGAGGTCGGCAGAATGATTTCAATGTTCTTTCGTACAAAATCAAGGGAATTATGAATGAATAACTAGGAATTTTCATGTAAGCGGATTGAGGGCGCCAGAAGCAGTGTTCTACCAATTACTTCCTGACCTGTCCATCCGGAGTTCTCCTGTCCACCCGCCTGATGTTTCTCAGTGGAGCACTATTTGCTGGTGGCCCTGTCGCATGTCAATGGGATTTCCCAATGAAGCCACCCCACATCGCTCGGAAACCAATGGGCTGGTCTGTGCTGCCAGTGGGAATAGTGAATCATAATGGCTGAAGAATTCCAACGCTGCAGTGCATTGTGTCAACCCATCATTTTCTGGTTGTCCCTTGTCTCCATCCACATTATTGTCGCTGTGCCCAACTCCAAATCTTTTTGCTTTGCCAACTTGTGCAGAATTCAGGAAACTACAATGATGTAACTTTGTCTGGGCCATGCCGTAGGGAACCCTCAGAGTAATGAAGGCACCTGTAATTTAGCTTCAAAATGCCATTGGGTACGTTCTATGATGTTCAAGGGAGTTCCATGACTCGCATTGCAGCTGTATTGCTCAGGCATGGTATGGTTAAACAGAAATGTAATTAGCTATGTGTTTAGGGACTAGCCCTCGTCCCCTAGTATCCTTTCCCCCATGTTCATCGATGGATGAAAAACGGTGGCAGGGAGGATGTGACTAGATGAGTTTCACAAGCTGAAGACATTGGGAAAGATTTACCCCCTGACTTCAGGACCCTGATGTTGTGACAAAATGGGAACAAAATTGTCAGAGCTTTTTTCCTTGAGGTGGCCTCCTAAGTGGCCACATCCAAACCTGCCATCCTCCGTGGGCCCACGATGATGCTTACCCAATCAGAGGACAAGCAGTTACAGAGCTTGGGCAGCTCAACATAGAGTTGCCCTGAAAGGCAAAATCTAAATTAAATTTTCTTAGGGTGGAAACCCAGGCCCCTCCTAGAAGAGGGTATGTCTTTCAGGCGGAAGTGTTTGGGCCACTTTTCCTGCCTGAAGCCCCATCTTTCAGTCTCTGATAGTCCCCTAGTCTGTCGCAGAGAGGCCTCTTCCATTAAGTTGATGGTCTGCGCACTTGACAGGCACCACTCCACCATTGGAGAACCGCCAACAATGCCACATAATTTGGGGTCTCAGTGATGTAAGTTGGCTGCCTGCCTCTCCTCAGCGGACAGCTGAAGCGTGTTCCTGCCACACTGCGAATCTTCTCAATGTGGCCGGAACACAATTCCCTCTATTTTTCCACTCTCCTCTTCACAAAGCGCCTCCATGATGTCTCCACAAGGCTGGAGAATTAAGCCTAATATGTCAGCTGTGATGTTGCAATAACTTTCTGTCGTGGCAACATTGTGAAGGATACTTTTACAAATGACACCTTTTAGAGGTTAAAGACTTTGCCCGTGTCCAGCCTGGCCAAGAGGGTGTCCAGCCTGGGGGCTCTATAGTGTGTTCCTCTGTCACTGGACGTCTTATGGCAATTGTCTTCAGATCTGGGCATGAGCAGAAACTCAGTGCCAGCTCACTTCTCTCAAGGTGGCATCAATGACACCTCTGGCAGATCTGTTGTCGAGAACTGTGTCTACTGATGTCAGATTCCTCAAGGGTGGTTCACAGGTAGAAGTCTGTGAAACCATGACATTCGCCTTTTCTATCTGTGCAGTAGACACTGCTGATTGCTTGACTGCAAGTGCCAGCTGCTCCTCTGGAGGACGTTCTTAAAAGAAGTGACAGAAAATGATTGATGAGAGATGCGGTGAAGTTTAGATGAGAGTCAAGTGAGGGAGTTGGGCACTGCTCCTTCTTTATCTACTTGCCTCCTGTCTGCTGCAGCAGTTTCCGGCCAGAACTGCTGTCTTAAAGGCTGCGCTCTGATACCTATGCATCCCAACACCGTCACATCTGTTTTTCGAGGGATTTACACAGAAAGCTACTACAGTTAGCCCTCTCAGGAAACTATCATGTTCACATGTCTTTTAAACAATCAGCCAGTGCAAACCATTTTCCATTGGCATAAGCGCGCACACATACACATGTGGAAATTCACCACGATATGTTTTAGATCTATTCCCACTCAACCAGAGATGAATTAGAGAGACAGAACCTCACCTTGCTCATTTTGCCACGGTGCAAATGACAACTTTTTAAACACCAGTATTGCATAAATAATACTTGTGTGGGGAGAAACGGGAATTATTTCGCTTTAATAATTATAGTGTTTCTGCAGCCATCTGCCATGATCAGGCCTGATAGGTGAGCCGCAAACATAAACAAGCTTTATTTAAGTGGCACTTTGATTTAACTTTGATACTGCACAGAAAGGAAACAGAAAGCAATTGGTAGCGCACGGGGTAGGATGAAATTTATCTGCAAGCAGTACCACTCTGAAAGACCTGATTTGCTGATGGCACAGAAAGAAGTTCTAGAAGGGCCACATAAATCAAGACCTTCAGTATGTTTTTTAAAAGGTGGATCTCCAGAAAGAAAGTACAAAGCATGATTTGCGGCAAGGACAAATATGGCATTTTCCTGATGCACAGCGGGAGGAGGCGTGGAATTTTGGTCTCAGCCCCACCATGTTTTCAGTAAGGATGTGTTGCGCCAATTGCCTCTATTTTTGAGTGGGCTTTGACATCGGCGTTAATGCTGTCCACCATCCTCACCTCTGGAAACAGACGGAAGACTTACCAGGGAATAGAAATCAAATTGCTACCATGGTCCCAATGCCATTTCCCTCCTCAGGGCCCACCCATTGTCCCGAGCAGCAAATGGCTATGATCATAGACCATAGACCAGTACAGCACAGAACAGGCCCTTCGGCCCTCGATGTTGTGCCGAGCAATTATCACCCTACTCAACCCCACGTATCCACCCTATACCCGTAACCCAACAATCCCCCCATTAACCTTACACTACGGGCAATTTAGCATGGCCAATCCACCTAACCCGCACATCTTTGGACTGTGGGAGGAAACCGGAGCACCCGGAGGAAACCCACGCACACACGGGGAGGACGTGCAGACTCCACACAGACAGTGACCCAGCCGGGAATCGAACCTGGAACCCTGGAGCTGTGAAGCATTTATGCTAACCACCATGCTACCGTGCTGCCCGTAAGCAATTACCTCTTTATTCATATTCACAAAGGCTCTTCCAGTCACTACAATCTGGCTGTCTCGATCTGACTAAATCTCTTCCCCAGTGAATTTCTGTTCCACAGACACACCAAGCTTGAATTTAGGTTTCTCATTGGAGATCCTGGGCGCGATTCTCCGTAATGGAGAGAAACAGCCGACACCGGAGTGAAACCCGGAGTCTTTCACTCCGGCGTCAGAGGCCGCTCCTCGCCCCCTCTGGGAATAGAAATAAATTGTCTGATGACACCAAACTGGAAGAATATGGTCAATTCCAAAGGAGGATCTAGACAGCTAGGTAACTATGTGTTGTCAGATTAATTACAATGTTAATAAATTGGGAAGTAATATACATTGGAATAGGCGAAGGAAGGACACCTTAAATGGTCACATTTGAAATGGTGTACAGCAGCACAAGGGTCAGACAATGCAGAAACACCAAGGGTGGATGAGACATGGAAGTCAAATGGTTTTCAGTGTAGAGACATAAAAGAAAAAGCAAAGTTTTTGTGTTAACCTTGCACAAGACCTTGCAAGCATTACTTCAAGGCAGGTCAGGTTCATTGAGTTACTGAGCACCCGTTTCAAATCAGCGGTGTTCATGCAAGGGCACCCTTGGGCGAAGTTGTGAAATTCCGCACGAGACATCTTTTCCATAATTTGAGACAAATGAATAGTTTGGGTTTTGAAAACCAATTTTGAAAACCATCATCAGCAAGCATAGGCACCCACAACAAAGCCCCATAAAATTGGCCCCGTTAGTCTGTCTTTTTCAGGTGCTTGAAAATTCTCTGAATCTCAACTTTTTCCTCTTTAAATTTCCGCAAGGTTGTACCATACTTATTCAAAAGTATACACGGAAGTCAAGATGTAAGGGGTTTTTTTACTTTTGAAATTCAAGTTGATGATAACCCGAGATGGCTGTAATTACTGACAGACAAATCTGCTCGGTTGACACGGCAACTTACTTCTCTTCATTCAGCTGTGGTTCCAAAGGTTTTGTTTCACCCGCAGCTAAAAGAGCCTCTCAATATATAGGACAAGGTGAAATGTTGTAGAACGAAGGACTTTGATCCTCGGCTCTAAATCTAGCGTTCCTGTGCAAATCCAGGACAGGTATCACAAGAGTATTATCATTCTTATCAAACAGCTAACATTTACATTTACTTCAACCCTTTAAAAACCCAGATGGAAGCTGTGGGCGCCCCTCGTGGATGGGATATGCTGCCCCCTGCTGGGGATGGTGCTCTTGTGTTCGCTAGAATAATCTGAACTTGTGCTGCTATGGCATCATTCACCCTGACCGGCTAATGTGGGGGTCTGCCTGCAAACCTGACCACGCACGTCAATTGGACGTATTTGCTTGCCACTTGCCAACATCACATGTTCAATTGCAGGTGGAGTCCAGCAGTAGCGCAGTTTAGAGGATCAGGCATCTGTCTTGCAGGTAAGCTAATTCAGGGTGATCTCTGCTCCTAAAGCCTCTGAATGTATTCTGGAGCCGGCATATTCATGTCCGTGTCCATCAGCGTTCTCCTATGTCACCCCATCAAGCCCTCACCCAAGTTATCTGCAGCAGGACTCAGAATCACAGGATCACAAAGTTGTTCCGGTACAGAAGGAGGCCATTTGGCCCATTATATCTGCACCGGCCCACCAAATGAGCATTTTGATTTGGTGCTACTCTCCTGTCTTTCCCTCCCGCACGCTTGCACACTGTTTCCATTCAAAAAAATCATCCAATACCCTCTTGACTGTCATTGCAGCTGACTCCATAATGCTGAGGATGTCCTCGTTGCCTCCACCAGCCTCCACGGTAGCATGGTGGTTAGCACTATGGCTTCATAGCTCCAGGGTCCCAGGTTTGATTCCCGGCTTGGGTCACTGTCTATATGGAGTCTGCATGTTCTCCCCGTGTCTGCGTGGGTTTCCTCCAGATGCTCCCACAAGACCCGAAAGACGTGCTATTAGATAATTTGGACTTTCTGAATTTTCCCTCTGTGTACCCGAACAGGCGCCAGAATGTGGCGACTCGGTGCTTTTCACAGTAACTTCATTGTAGTGTTAATGTAAGCTTACTTGTGACAGTAAAGATTATTATTATCCGCCCCCCCCCCCCCCCCCCCCCCCCCCCCCCCCAACACCAGTTTTACCCTCCGGTTCTTGACTGGCGTCTTGCCAACTGGCCACTTTATTTCTCAGAGCAGAAAGCGGCCAGTAAGGAGCCAAGGACGGAGAGAAACCATCTTTTACGAGGCAATCTCACTCCCACGCAAACAACTACATAAATTAATCTTAAACACCAGTGTTGAAAGACTTTTCAGCCTGAAAAATAAAAGTGACATGAACCTTCCAACGTTTTTTTTTCTAGCCGCATGGCAAAGCTGGTTATCCTGAGATATCTTTCGACAGAATCATTAAGATGAAGGCAAAAGGAAACATTGGCTGACCCGTGATATATTGCCCTTCATGTTCTTGTCATTTAAAATCTGTTTCTCCAGCCTACTCTTTATAAGAGCTGAAATGTATGATCTTTGTGCTGCCTCACATCAGAATAAACAATATCTACAGTTTCCATTTTGAACACTTGACATTTACACATGCAAATACAGAAAAGATTGCTTCCTGCTGTGCCAAGGTATCCACAATGACCTGTCTGTATTCAGATGGCTCTTGAAGCTCAAGGGCATTTATATTTCAATTTAATTGTTTTCATCTGCTTTTGAAATATCCTGTATACCTGCACGTATAGCAAAGACAGCATAAATTGCCTACTGCCAGTTAATCTTTGTCAACAAGCGCATAGATAGGTTTCAGGAACAGGAGAAAACTGGCATATATGTGATTTTCACACACAAGGACTCGAATTAGTTCTGACTTTCTCTTGTCAGCTGTAAAATTCCTTCCAGGGTCTCTGAAGACTGGCTACTTTAAAATAAAAATGTTCTCAGACAGTGCAAGGCGACATGTACGGGCAAAAATTTGATTTACCTGCAGTGGGTGGGGGAGGAGTGGCAGTGCCCAGAAGGATGCCTGATTGCAAAGTCCACAACTGGAACTTCGCCTGCACAGGATGGCGGATTTCTGTGGGAGGCCTGGAGAAGTGGCGGAGATGGATGTGTTCTGGGGGGGAGGGGTGGAATGGAGGTCTAATAGTGCAATCGAAGGCCACAGGAGGGGGACAATTGCAGGGTGGAGGAAGGCTGTGGAGTAGGGAGGCCGGGGGTGGTGTACCCAATAATGAAGGTTCATCATGTCAGGCATCTAGATCCAGGAGGTAGGCATGAAGGTGCTCACTTGCTGCATCTGGCAAGTCCTCACCTCAATGACGGCGTCAGGTTTGTCAATGATGGGGAATCAGAGTTACAGCTGAAAAGCTCAATGACATTGAGTCCTGGGATGTTTGTCAGTTTCATACCCTCTCCTATTTCTTTACAAATATTGAACGGTCTGAATGATATTTTGGACCCCCCAGTACTTGCCCTCATGGTGCTGCTGGCAAGCCGGGCAGCCAGGCGTCGGAGAAAGTGGCAGTGTCGGCAGCATCGACAGAGACACGAGGTGACGGCCCATGTGCAAGGCCCCGCCCCAAACCCTGAAGACCCGGCCGCCCACCAGGTCAGGGAGAGACCTCCCCAGAGGGGGAGGCCCGCACCGGTCCAGGTCTTTTGAGCAAAAAACGACAGTGCCTGCTGCAGAAGGCTCCGCCTCAACAAACAGACGGTGTGGCACCTGTGCCATATCTTTGCGGACATAACACCATTTGGAGGAGGAGGACACCGGCTCTCACTGGCTGTCAAGGTCACTGCAGCCCTGAACCACTACCCCTCAGGATCATTCCAGTGGACTTGTGTGGCATCTCACAAACTACAGCCCACAACTGCATCCGACTGGCCACAATGCCCTGTTTGCCGGGCAAAAATTGTATCCACTTTGACACAGACCATGCCCAACAATATTCCTAGGCAGCAGGATTCTCTGCCATCACCGGGATGCCCCAGGTCCAGGGGTTAACAGATGGTACGCATGTCACCGTCCACCTACTGGGCCATCTGGGAGTGCCCTACGTCAACAGAAAAGGGTTCTACTCCCGGAACGTCCAGCTTGTGTGCAACCACCACCTTAGGATCATGCACGCCTGTGCACACTTCGCAGGGAGTGGCCATGACAGCTACATCCTAGGGTAGTCAGACATCCCCAGCCTCTTCGAGGACCACCCCAGGGTTACCGGTTGGCTCTTGGGGGATAAGGGCTACCCGCTTAGGACCTGGCTTTGACGCCATGCGAAGGCTGGTGACCGATGGGGAGAGCCGATGCAACTAGGCCCATGCGGCCACCCAGTCAGTCATTGGGTGGTGCATCGGACCCCTCAAGATGTGGTTCTGATGCCTCGACCACTCTGGTAGTGCCCTGCAGTACACCCCCCCCACCCCCCCCACCCCACCCTCCCGGAGGGTCACCTGTGTTGTGGTGGTCTGCTGTGTCCTACACAACCTGGCACAATAGCAGGGCAATGTGCTGGAGGTGGAGGAGGAGGATCATGTGTCCACCTCCGAGGACGAGGAGGCGCCAAACCAGCAGGGGCAGGAGGCCGATCCAGGGGAGGAACTGAAGGACCAGCCAGAGGCTGGAGGACAGGCCACAGCGGCAAGAATCAGGCATGCCAGGAAGGCCCTCATTGACACTCGCTTCATGTTGGATGTGGCATAGTCTGTCATCACTACCTGTTCCCCATCAGAGAACCCGAGCACATTTTCCGGCGGCATACGTACAGCCATGCCACCCTGTTCCGGGTGTTGACTGTGAGATGCACCTTGACCGGCAAAACATTCAGGGTCAGGATATCAAACTAACACTGTGTAACAATTGTGTTTCGATAATAAAGGGTTCTGGAAAACTGCAACAAGAACTTTACTGGAGAAATCTTTCATGGTCTCTGTTCCATTTGAGAGGGAATCATCGACAGAGCTAATTGTCTGCAATTGTCAAAGTATTTCCTGGGAATGGAGGAACCCAAAACTAGAACAGAAATGAGGATCAGAATGAATAGCCATAAAACCAAATTAACAGTAAGTGCTTTTGGCTGAATTAGCCCTCCAACTGCCAAAGGCATCTTTATTCACATAGCACTCAGCAACAACTCTTAGGACGTGAAGTGCTTTATTTCATACAATGAATCTATTTCTTACCAACCAGAGAGTCTGACTGAAGTACCTGTGAAGCTACAGTCAAAATAGTCAGTGGACATTACAAAAGACCCTGGAGCCAGCTCACAGAAGATTTAGGCAACAATGTAGAAAAAAAGAACTGGGCTGGCTTCTGAACCTTTCACAGCAGAACGTCAGTCTGGCTGATGGAGTTTGGTTTATCATACCTCGTCATCCTTCTTTTGGCACAATGAGTTAAACATTATGAAAATTTTTAATCGCCTCCCATCCGGTTGAAAATGATCAGCCGTGTTGATAAGACAAAAATTAATAAAGAAGAATGAATTTTCATGTGTACAGAACGGCATTTATATGAAACAGCACACCATAGTTTACTGGTAGCTATGTATTCACAGAGTCACAGAATGTCCACAGAGCATAATAATAAGACGTCACTGTTGTATGTTCAGGGACACGCCAAGCAGGCTGCAGCACTAAGATAAGACAACATAGGTGAGGCAAGGGGAGATTATGAACAACAAAAAACCCAGTGTTTACCACTCCATTTTGTATACCTTCAAACAAGTGAGAGATGATCAGAAGTTTCAGAATTTCACTTGCACAAACAATGTGGGGCATCTGTTTAGCGTCACAATTTGGAGCTTATGAAAAATTCAACTGGCTACTCAACAGGATTTTTTGTACAGAAGGTAGAATTATAATCAGGTTGCCTCTCACAGCCAGTGAAGCCTTTAAAGCAGCGATGAATAGAATTTGTAAAATCCTTAACTATGCAATCCTAATTGTAGGGTAAAAAAAGCATACAGCTCAATACTGCTGATTAATTGTTATTCTGTGCTGTTAGAGTGAGTCATCCTATTTGTAAAATCAGAATATAGGAGGAGAAGAGAGCGCTGCAGTCCATCTAGCTGGGCTCGAAGTTCAAACAATGTCATACTCTTATTGTCTTCAATCATTTTCTCTGCCAAACATCTGTCCAATTTTCTCTGTAATTTGTCAACACTATATTCTCCGCCTTCAGATCAACTGTCAATTTGCTCATGTATTAAACACTTGCAATGTACGGTAGTTCAGTGTAAACAATGATTCCAGAGATGCGAGGTTTGTCTTCCGAAGAGAGATTGAGCAGTTTAGGCCGATACTATCTCGAGTTTAGAAGGATGAGAGAAGATCTAATTGAGTTATATAAGATGATAAGAGGTACTGACAAAGTAGAGTGGATGCTTCCTTTTGTGGGACAATCTAGAACAAGGGGTCATAATTTTAGGATAAGGGGGAGCAGATTTAAAACACAGATGAGGAGAAATTACTTCTCTCAAAGGGTCGTGAATCTGCGGAATTCACGGCCCCAGAGCACAGTGGATGCTGGGACATTGAGTAAATTTAAGGAGGAGGTAGACAGATTTTTAATTAGTAATAGATTGAGGGATTATGGAGAATGGGCAGGAAAGTGGAGTTAAGGCCAAGAGGAGAGCAGCCATGATCGTAATGAATGGTGAAGCGGGATCGAGGGGCTGAAATGCCCACTCCTGCTTCTTAAGTTCGAACATGTTCACCCCCCCCCCCCTTCTAAAATCGTGTACCCCGAACTGCTTTGTGACTTCAAGCCTTTCTTGTGGGTTGAGAAAGGAAGTTCTAGCTCAGGGCTAGAATACAGCAGTAGCTTTACCAACCAATTTTGTCCCCTTTTCCGTAACTATCCTCCCTGAATTTAAGCAGGACAGCAGCTGTACATCTCTACCCTGTTTTTGTAGAGTTTGGGATCGTGTCCAAAATTTTTCTAGAATCTAGAATGGTGAATACATCTCCACGGTAGCTGATGTGCCTAATCTAAGGTACCTATTTAACTGTCCTTTTCTCCATCCTCTCTAATTTTCGATGTCCCCTCTGTGATATGTTGACCAGAATTGAACACAGTAATTCATTGTGACTGCAAGTTCATTATCACCTCTTGGTATTTATAAATCTATAGCTCCAGCTATCCGTCTAAGATATGATTTGCCACTTATCATCATGGAGGAAAAATAATTCTCCGGGTCGGAGAATCGCAGGCACGCCACCCCAATGCCGGACTCTGCGGAGAATCGGCACCACTGGGGCTGGCGTGGTCGGTGTGGCGCCGGTCGGGATATGCAACGACTTTCCGGCCTGGGAAAAGGCCTTTGACCCCCATGGTCTGTGCAGCACCTTTTCTCACCTGAGCTGAGGTCGCACTGGGTTAATATACAGAAGGAAAGTGGAATTAGTTTGCATTCACATTTACGTATACCCAATCAATTCTGTTCACATCACAATTCATAACAGGCATCTTCAATGCCATAAATGGCTACAAGTTCGCTCCTATAGCCTCTAATTGGCAGTTTGCCTTACCCGATCAATAACGGTTACATAATGTCATGGGGTCAATAGTCCAGCCACGTTGAACATGTCCTTCCTCATTCCTTGGTGGTTCCTTAATTTGGGGCCCTTTTGTCAGTTATAAGTAGCTAAGAACACAGACATTGGGCAAAGATTGCCAACGGCTCATTGTCTCTCCGGATGCATCTGGTTGTGGATCACCTGTTTTGCACAAAGCTTTACTACTTCAGCAGCAGACACTGATAATAACATAGGGTCAAGCACATTGACAGAGTCCATTTCATATCAGGCGGCATCCATTTTGTATCTTCTGTGGTCCGTTCAGAATTCTACCTCTTCACTTTGTCAAGTCGCACGCACTAAATTTATTATGGGAGACGTTATATTTCCTGTCTTCCCTTCATGTGTTGTTTTTTTTACTTAATCACCATACTGCACCGCAAACACATCCAGTTGGACTTAGAGTTGTGGTGCCAAGTAAACATATTTACGACATGTGCATAGAACACAAAAATCTTTGTGAACATGTATTTAAGAAGGGCATGACTTTGGGCATTATTTTGTTACTGATTTAAACATAGATATAACTGGCAGCCTGCATGAACAATGTGGTCACAAGCCATTACTAATTAGATGTCCCTTAAAGCCATGAAGGCCCCAGCAGCAGCTTGGGGTCAAGCATGCAAGCAGTAAATGTGGATCAGCAGAATGAAGGCCCAGACCTGTGTAACTGATTTGCTTAATGGTCTCTGACTGCCCATGAACCTTTGAGTTTTATGAAAAAAAGGGATATAAATATGTTAAATGATTAAGCAAAGGATAAGGTAAATGTAGTACAATGTGGGAAAATGTGAGGCTGTCCACATTGGAAAGAACAATCGGAAAGCAGAATATTATTCACAAAGAGAGAAACTGTTGAACACTCCAGTACAGCTGGTAGGCTTGCCAGCTCTCCTGGATTGTCCTGGAGTTGCCAATATTTAACGGAAAATGTGCAAACACTGCCACGAGCTAAAACCTGGGAGAAAAAGAAAACATTGAAAAGTATTTACTTTTACTTTTTCTTTGAACACTTTTGTTTATAAGTTCTAAAAATATTAGAGATGCTTATTGTTATAACCTGCCTGCTTACCATTGGCTGGGGACTAGTGACAATCCCACAATCCTGTGGGAGTATGAGCTTCCCCAATGAGGGGGGCGGAAAAATCATTAGCAGACTCCCTGCATAAATAGAGCTGGCCAGTTTGGAACCAGGGAGAGAGAGGAGTAAGCAGCAAGGGAAGTTGCTGCTGCTGTTGTATATATATATATATATATGTTATTGTAAATAAATGTTATTTCTTTGCATCCTGAAAACTCGTGGCCCTCACAAAACTGGCGACGAGGGTTAAAGTGAATAGCTGTCCACACTGCTAAAGCCACCTCCCTGGATTTTTGTTGGATACAGGTTGGAAGTTGTTTTCTATTACACCATGCCTCTGTATGGACGTTTGGATGTTTTTGATGCCGCGCTGGAAAGATGGAACCAGTACGCACAATGGATGCGGTACTATTTCCGGGCAAACAACATCACCGAAAATGAGCACCAGGTGGTCATAATGCTCACCGCCTGCGGCCTGCAGACGTTTGGGGTGATTAGGAGCCTTACGTACCCAGCTGCGCCGGACACCAAAACGTTTGATGAACTTGTGAACTTAATGGGGCAACATTTTAACCCAACCCCATCCACGATAGTCCAACGTTACCAGTTTAATACCGCTGAGAGGACCCCAGGAGAATCCCTTGCCGACTTTCTATCCACGCTACGCAGGATTGCGGAGTACTGTGACTATGGTGAGACCTTGTCAGAAATGTTACGCGACCGTTTGGTTTGCGGTATTAACAATGCGGCAACCCAGAGAAAGTTGTTAGCCGAGCCCACATTGACTTTTCAACAGGCCATTCAAATAGTATTGTCCCGAGAGAGCACAGAACGGGGAGTGCAGGAGCTACAGGAAATGGTGGTGCATGCCTTGGGGCGCAGCCCCTTCCATCCGAAAGCATCCCCCTGCATCCCTGCGGTACCTTGGGCGAGGCGACATCCGGATCGACGCCAGTGGCTGTCAGACATTCCTCCCCGAAGGGAGCCTTCTCCAGAACCAATGGATGAGGAGCCATGTCCGTGTCAGACATATAGGCGCCGGCCCCGTCGCGGACGCCGGTCCTGGGGGTGCCAGAGGCGCCGTCATTCTGACCGGAACTGGGGCCAGCCCAGGGGCCGTACCTTTCATTTGGATGAACCTGCGGCGACTACTCCCGAGGACGTGGAGACGGAGGATGACTGCCTGCAGCTGCATTGTGTGGCAGCTGCCCGTGTGGTCCCCATTAAAGTGACTGTACGGGTCAATGGCCACCTGCTTGAGATGGAGTTGGACACTGGCGCAGCGGTCTCCGTGATCGCCCAGAGGACATTCGACCGAATCAAGCAGGGTATACAGACCCTTACATTAACCGACACACAGGCCAGGTTGGCCACCTATACAGGGGAACAATTGGACATTGCAGGAACTATGATGACCCCTGTTGTTTATGGACGCCAGGAGGGGCGTTTCCCACTTATCGTGGTGCGCGGCCATGGGCCCAGCCGGTTGGGTCGGGACTGGTTGCACCATTTGCAGCTGCAGTGGCAGCACATCCTCCAAACAGTTTCTGGAGGGTTGACTGAGGTGCTAGGATGATACCCAGATGTATTCCAGCCCAGTTTGGGGAAAATAAAAGGGTCTGTAGCCCATATCCAAGTCGAACCAGAAGCCACGCCGCGCTATTTCGGGGGGGGGGGGGGGGGCGCGCCCGGTGCCTTACACCTTGCTCGAGAAGGTAGAAGGGGAGCTCACTCATTTGGAGGCTTTGGGTATCATCAGGCCCGTCCGTTTTGCTGGCTGGGCAGCACCAATTGTACCTGTAATGAAGCCAGATCCCACAGTTCGCTTGTGCAGCGACTATAAACTTACAGTGAATACGGCTTCCCGACTTGATCGACACCCAATGCCTCGCATAGAGGATCTCTACGCGAAGCTTGCAGGCGGACTCTCGTTCACAAAATTAGATATGAGTCACGCCTACCTACAGTTGGAGCTGGACCCTGCCTCCCGGCCATACATAACGATTAATATACACTGGGGCCTGTATGAATAAACACCTTTGCCCTTTGGAGTGTCCTCTGCCTGCGATATTTTTCAACGCGTTATGGAGGGCATTTTGAGAGGTTTACCGCGTGTTGCTGTCTACTTAGATGACGTTTTGATCACAGGGACGTCGGAGCAGGAACATTTAGAAAATTTGGAGGCTGTCCTTAGACGCTTTTCGGAGGCTGGAGTCCATTTACGTTGCACAAAGTGCTTCTTTCAGGCAAAGGAAGTAGTCTACCTGGGTTATCGGGTAGACCGCGAAGGTTTGCACCCCGTCGCAGAGAAGGTGCGTGCGATTCAACAGGCCCCCGCCCCGACTGACACTTCGCATCATCGTTCGTTTCTCGGCCTCATAAACTATTACAGAAAGTTCCTCCCCAATCTGGCAACTACGCTGGCCCCGTTGCACCTTCTGCTAAAGAAGAATCACACCTGGGTTTGGGGTCAGCCTCAAGAAACCGCTTTCTGGCGGGTTAAACAACAATTATCGTCGTCTGAGTTACTAACCCACTATGATCCTGGAAAACCTTTGCTCGTCACATGATGCATCCCCGTATGTTATTGGGGCCGTCCTGTCCCACAAGATGGAGAATGGGGCCGAGCGGCCGATAGCTTTCGCCTCCCGCACATTGACTGCAGCGGAAAAAAAGTACGCGCAGATCTAGAAGGAGGGCCTGGCAGTGGTCTTTGCGGTGAAACGTTTCCACCAGTACGTATATGGCCGCCACTTCACTATCGTGACTGATCATAAGCCTCTGCTGGGACTTTTCAGAGAGGATAAGCCAATACCGCCCATTGCTTCCGCACGGATCCAGCGGTGGGCTTGTTGCTCGCTGCATACGAGTATTCTCTGGAGCACAAACCAGGAACCCAGATAGGGAATGCCGACGCACTGAGCCGATTGCCTTTATCGACCGGCCCCATGTCGACCCCCACGACCGGTGAGATGGTTGCAACGCTAAATTTTATGGACACCTTGCCTGTCACGGCATCACAGATCCGTGAGTGGACCCAGATGGAGCTAGTCCTGTCAAAGGTTCGGCACATAGTCCTGTATGGTGGGCAGCATAGACAGCTCCCAGGCGAGTTGCGGGCATTTTCCTCCAAGCTGTCCAAATTCAGCGTCGAAGACGCCATCCTTTTGTGGGGGACGCGTGTGATTGTCCCGGAAAAAGGACAGGAGCTGCTACTGAGAGACTTGCAGAATGGGCATCCAGGTGTGACCAAAATGAAAATGTTGGCCCGGAGTTATGTCTGATGGCCAGGCCTCGACACTGACATTGAGAAGGTGGTCCAAAACTGCTCCATTTGCCAGGAGTATCAGAAGCTTCCGCCGGCCGCGCTCCTACATCACTGGGAATGGCCAGGGCGGCCTTGGGCGCGCTTGCATGCGGATTTCGCCAGCCCTTATCAAGGATCCATGTTCCTGCTATTAATCGACACCCAGACTAAATGGCTAGAGGTGCAAAAGATGGGAGGCACAACGTCCTGCGCAACAATCGAGAAGATGCGTTTGTCTTTCAGTACACATGGCCTCCCCGAGGTGCGGACGATGGCACTCCGTTCACAAGTGAGGAGTTTGCGAGGTTCATGAAGATGAACGGCATACGCCATATCCACACTGCCCCTTAGGGTGGAGGTGTGAGCCTCGGTAGGGTACTCTTTCCTAGGGTTAGTGCAGACTCGATGGGCTGAATGGCCTCCGTCTGCACTGTAGGGATTCTATCATTCAGGCACATCACACAAAAAAACACAGGCCCGCACACCTCAACAGTGTCAGTAGCCACAAAACGTGTAGCCATGCAGCAACATCAGTACCAATGTAAAATACTGCTGTAGTCATTCTCGCAGTCCCAACCAATGTGGAACAGTCTTTCAAAATCAATGCCTCACAAACCCAGTCAACAGTCCAACAGGGCAGTGGCCAATTCCAAAAAGGACTCCCCAGTAAACCATTCAGCCACAGCAAGCTGGCATTACAAAAAGACCACCAATAGAAACGGACGAAAACGGTGCAAGACCATCGTCAGAAGTTGCCCTGATGTGTCAATCCCGGCACTGCTGGATACATCAGACCCCGGATCTCTCCCAGCAGACGTACTTCACAAGCTGGCATCAATCCTCAGCCCGGCGCTCACTTGATATTTCAATGTAGGTTCTAAGAAAAGGTCTCGCAGCAATGAAATTCCATACCTCAATCCACATTCTTCAAAAAAATTTGTCGGAAGGCAGCTGGCACTTCCAATTCATCGTCATCGCCAATGAATTAAACGCAAATGGGAGTACAAAGAGCTTATAAGAAAGACGTCTATTCAGCATAACAGCAGTATTTGCACAGGACCCAGTTAAACATCATAGAATCATAGAACCCTTACTTTGAAGAAGGAGCCCATACGGCCCATTGAGTCTGCACCGATTCTTCGAAAGAGCATCTCACCGCATATCCCCGTAAACTCATCCAACCTTTGGACACTTAGGGGCAATTTAGCATGGCCAATCCACCTAACCTGCACATCTTTGGACTGTGGGCGGAAATCAGAGCGCTCGGAGGAAACCCACGCAGACACGGGTGAATGTGCAAACTCCATACAGGCAGTCACCCAAGGTCGGAGTCGAACCCAGGTCTCTGGCGTTGTGAGGCAGCAGTGCTAACCACTGTGCCGCCATGCCACCCCAATATCATGGTCCTCACCACTTTCAGTCAGCTGCTACAGCAACTGACTTGTTATACTAGTGCTGGTTAACTCACAGCCCAATCACCACTAGGGAATAATCATCTCTCGCTGGATGAGTGCCGTGCAGGTTATAACAGGATGTTTTGGTACAACTGTGAAGGACATCAATGAGATGGCACCTACAGGACTGTGTACAGTTTTGTTCAGCTTACTTTAGGAGGGATATACTTGCGCTGCGAGCAGTTCCGGGAGGTTCACTAGGCTGATCCCTGAGGTGAAAGGTTGTCTTATGGGAAAAGGTTGAGCAAGTTGGGCAGATACTGAATTATTTGAAATGTACAGTGCCATAAAAATGGATAGGCAGTCGTCCATAATAATGATGTTGAAAGGGTGTTAGCCTGTCGCATGGCGAGATGGAGGTGTTAGATTAATGCTGGACATTTAAATGCAGCACTAATAATACATTTTTTAAAATTTCCATCTCAGAACTGTGGATTATGCTAAACAGTGAACACTGATTAAGCGCCTGACTGATAACCCCACTGTAAACAAAGAATGACATTATTCAGTCCCATCACCTGGTATTATACATTTACATGACCACTTGAAGTTATTATCCCCCTGTCACTCCAGTTAATGTTCATTGGGGAACAACTTGTCACACCTCCACGCTTTCATTGGAGCCAAACAATCACACTCATTGTCAAAACAGATTATAATTATGGTATAAATAACTCCAGTCCAACTCAAACAGATTATAGAAAGAAATAATACAGGCGATAATAGCCACTCTCCGGTTTGATATTGTTGATTATCCCATTTGCAACTCGCAAACGGAACAACTTATTCAATATCAGCTCATATCCTGCTCCAGTCCAGAAAATGGACCAACATAACTTCTGTAAATCAGTTTCTGTCTCATTATTTACCTTTAACGGTGCAGAAAACCACAAAATGCCCTCTTCATGGGAGAGTGTGGTTGCAGCGAGCAGCTTGTTCCCCAGAGGGGAGAGAGTGAGGGCTGAGAAGAGAAAAAGGTCACACAGAGACTCACTTCACTTTTGTTTACAGGAGAGAGCTGAAAACATGGTCGCCTTCCTTATTGCTGGAGGTAGTAGATACTGGAGGAGAGAGAAAATTACCTCAGTTTATAGATTCAGATTTTCGAATCTATTTCCCGGCCTTTTACTTCCTCTTATTTCTCAAGGTTCCCTGTGGCCTGGGATGACAAGGTATCCCAGGAATCCAGTGCACTCACCCTGGTTTTAGGGAGGTGCACATAAACAGAACAGTTAAATGTCTTTCTGTTTTCCCCTCTTTTCCCTGTGAGGGATGGTTAGGCTGAATTGTGGTGCAATGCGGCTTGTGGTGTTGATCATCTGTGGGCGTTGTAGTAAATCAGGACAGAGAGGTGGCATATAGTCATAGGGGCATTTGGGACGATTGGCGGAGGGAGCAGCAGTGACATGGACAAACTGCAGTACTTTTTTGCATGATTCCTGGGAGGATGTCATATGGTTGATAGTTTTCACAAAAAGTGGACATCCATGTTATCAATACCATACCATAAACACTCCCTGATCTATGTAGGAAAAGTGGACATCCATGATCTCAATCCATACCATAAACACTCCCTGATCTTTGTAGGAAAAGTGGACATCCATGATCTCAATACCACACCATAAACACTCCCTGATCTACGTGGGAAAAGTGGACATCCATGATCTCAATTCCACACTATAAACACTCCCTGATCTACGTGGGAAAAGTGGACAGCCATGATCTCAATACCATATCACAAACACTCCCTTATCTATATGGGAAAAGTGGACAGCCATGATCTCAATACCATATCATAAACACTCCCTTATCTATGTGGAAGGAAGTCAACAATGTTGGCATTATCTAACTGTAATAACGTACACAAGGCCCACGGGGATTTCCTGATTGATCTCATCATGGGACTTGTGGAATACGAGCTCCACCGATAGTGGGCGGAATCCCGCCATGTTGGGGCTCATAAGAACTCTGTATAAAGGCTGGCCTGGACAGGGACCGACATGTCGGCTGTCGCAAAATGTTTGTGTATTTGCTGTAACATCTAAAATGACAGATAGGCTTGGCCGTTGTCAACAAGAAAAACACACAGGTATTTTGCATTTGGCCTTGAAATGTGCTCAACACTTGTGCCGGCAGCAAATACTCTGTAAAGTTATCCACTGCCATGGGCAGACTTTCTGTGACTGTCATAAAACAACATTCAGCTTACCGCTCAGAACTGGCAGAGAGCTGTAGGTACCACTCATAGCCCAAGAGGCAGCTCACCAGTGGCAAGGGCAGCAAAATAATTGGCTGAAAGTCTGAGGCCAATTTGAGGTTATGGTGATAGTGAAGGACGGAGAAAGCTATCAATGAAGTAGAAGGCGGAAATGATGGGCAAAAATCTAAAAATATACCTTGCGAATGCTAGTCCCCTTGAAGGGCAGAGAGCTTGGCAGCTGGAGAGCCAAATGAAAGTGACCACAACTCACTCACTTGAATCATGGTGAGTAATGTTGAATTGTAGATGGCAGATTTGCAATTTAGTTCCTTTTCACTGCAGAATAAGATGGCCTCGATTAGATTTGAAGCTCAAGTTTCCATAGAATTGATAGAATGTGTACAGTGCAGAAGGAAGTAATTTGGCCCATCGAGTCTGCACCGACCCTCTGAAAGAATACCCTACCTAGGGTCACGCCACGCTCCATCCCCGTAAACCCATCGAACCTGCACATCTTTGGATTGTGGAAGGAAACCGGAGGAAACCCACGCAGACAGGGGAGAATGTGCAGACTCCACACAGATAGTAACCCGCAATCAAACCTGTCGCCATGAGGCAGCAAAGTTAACCACTGTCCCACAGTGCTGCCCGCTGTGGCATAGTGGTTTGTCACATACAGATTTATGATCATATGGGAAAATAAATCCAACTCTTTCCTACTGAAACTGAGATTTTAAATAACTATTGAATCCCCCTAACTAAATATTTAAATGTTTAAACCTTTCTTCCCAGTACTTTCAGTTTAAAATCTCCTTTAAGCATTGCACGATAAACTATTATTTATGTCAAAATATTAACACAGTGGTTGTCTCTTAACAGAAACAGCCAATGGGGAGAGAAAATGTTCCTCCCAATCACTTGTTTCTATTAAATAAACAACCTGAACTGAACTGATGGCATTCCCAGTCTGCAATAGAATGTGAACTCTGGGGAAATTTTCCCGCCACCCACACACAATTCTGCTCTATTTTCATTTCCTCATTCGAGTCAATTTTTAACCTGCCTGCCCAATACTCTGAGCACTGTGCACTTGTTCAGTGGTCATTATTTCCATTGTGGGTCTTAGATGTGAGTAGCTGTGGGTCTTAACTTAATGATAACGCTGGAAGGGAGGTTGTTAGCATCTTTACTGAACATTATACGATGTACAATACAGATTTAGCATGAGACTCTACATAGAACTATCTCTCGCTATGCTCTGCAGTCATGTAATTTTACATCACTGATGATGTGGACCAGGGTGGCCAGACTATAGTGGCTCGGGGAGGGGTTTTCCATTATTTGCACAGAGTGCTGGTTGAGGAGAGAAAACTGGCATGTAGCTCACAGGCTACAGTGCCATCTCTTCTTGCCACATTTTGCAGCAAAATAAATCTCCCTGGATGGCTCAGGCTTTCACACTGGGTGGACTGGAAGGGCCGAATAGAGCCAGCAACCCAGAGATTGTGGCGCCATTTTTAAAGGGTATAAATATATCCCACCATCCGCCCCTCATGGATAAGAGGAACCACCCCCATCCCATAGATGCAAGGGCAGCCCCCCACAGAAAAGAGGAACCCCCCCAACATGCACAAGGGGAAACCCCCTCCCACATTTAAAGGGAACCACTTCCCAATGGAGCGCCTCAGAGGGGCCCACTGGCACTGCGCCAGGGGGGCAGCACAGGAGACAGTACCAGGGTGCTGCCCAAGGATGTCCCTCTCGCCCCAGGGCCTATAATTTCCTGTGTGCCCCTGGTGGATTCCCTTTGGTTGGTTCACGTTTTGCAAAAAGCAATTGTAACACAGGAGAAGGAGGAGTTCTGGGGGTTGGCAATGTGGCCAGGAAGCCCACAGAAACCCCATTACAGCAGCAGCGGGGGGAGGGAGGGGATCAGAAAATGAGGTGTCTGAGTCTCAGGGATTTTGCGCACACGTAGCCGTTTGTGCTTGCAGCGAATGCGGGCGGGAGAGGGGGGAAATTGCGGCGTCGAGACCTACTTTCCCGTCAGTCATCCTGACATGATTAACCACGGTCTTCCCATCCTCCCCCACAGGGACATTCAATATTTTGCCCAATTTAAGTCTCATACTGAAAAGAAGGAAATTGCACCAAGGTGCACACTATTGTGCAAAAACTTTCTCCCCCAAGAGGGCATTAGGTGGGTGTTTACAACAATCTGGTGGTTTCCAGTTCCAGAATTTTAATCTAGCTTAATTCATTTAAAAAAAATAATAATTTAGATTACCCAATTATTTTTTCCAATTAAGGGGCAATTTAGCGTGGCCAATCCACCTACACTGCACATTTTTGGGTTGTGGGGGAGAAACCCACGCAGACACGGGGAGAACGTGCAAACTCCACACGGACAGTGACCCAGAGCCGGGATTGAACCTGGGACCTCAGCGCCGTGAGGCGGTTGTGCTAACCACTAGGCCACCGTGCTGCCCATCTAGCTTAATTCATGACTTTAAATTCCCCAACTGCATGACAGGACTTAAACGCTTGTCCTCCAGGTCATTACTCTAAGAATTAATTGGCCTCGAGATTACAGTTCTTGTGGCATGGCATATGTTCCTGTAATGTAGGTAGCAAAGGTTTGACATTGCATAATATTCAGTTGGTACTGATTCTAAGGGTTCAGGATGTCTTTTAATGTTAACACGAATGCAAATAAATGAGGACAATTTTGTGGATTGATCGTTACCCACTAGGAGCTGGGTTGAGACCTAAAGACAAAGGGGTGGATTTTCCACTGCCTGAAGCTATTAGTGGAGTTCCTGATGCAGCGGAGAATTGCACCCTGGGCAAAAAAACAGGATTGCGCCAGGGGGCTGAGAAAAAGAGGAAGTGAAAGCACTTACCTCTTAGATGTTTATAAACATTTTGTTTAGCTACACAGCAGGATACTTGAGATGCACTCAAGCGTGAAGGTAATTAAAATAAACAATCCAGGCACATGACTATGTGGAGGCTATTACCCTGTCAATTACAGCCTACTAAAAGTTATTTCTCTTTGACAGTGAATAGAAGCTTTGCAGATCAAAGGATCTGAGGAGGTTTAATGCTTTGTGATGTATTTTGGATTCCTATGAAGTAACAGCTGCTGCTTTCTACACCTCTGTCTAAAGCAGCAATGATTTTTCACTGATAGTGCCTGGACTGCTTTTTAGCTTCCAGGCAGAGGTGCCTGATGGTTGGAGTCTCTGAAATTGGGGGGAAGGGAGAGGGGGGATTCTGATGGGTCTCTGATGTGGGGATTTCTGATGAGTGTCTCTGATGTGGGGATTTCTGATGAGTGTCTCTGATATGGGAGAGGTCTCTGATATGGGAGGGGTCTCTTATATGGGGAGAACTCTTTTATGGGGGTCTGATGGAGTCTCTGTTGGGGGTCTGGTGAGGTGGGTCCAGTCACCCTCATGGGTAGATATGTTGGGGGGGGTGACATTGCAATTCCTGTGGTGTGGGAAGGGGAGGATGACCCTACTTGTCAGTAGGGGGGGCAGGATTTACATTGGAGGGGGTGGGAGACAGCCACCAGACCGCAATACAAGGCCATCTGCTGGGACAAACCTCATGGTCGATCATATAACTAGGGCTATGGCCAGGGTGTCAAACTAACAGAATGAAGTAGTGGGGAACATTCAGATGAAGGAAGATTGGATTGAATTTGTTTATTGTCACGTGTACCGAGGTACAGTGAAAAGTAGTTTTCTGCAAGCAGCTCAAACAGATAATTTAGTACGGAACAGTATAGCGATGGGGATTAGACAAGGAGAGTGGGATAGGAAGGGACAATCAGCTAATAATGTTTTTACAGATATAGATTTAATTAGTAATGTTGTAGTAAACGATCCACTGGGAAATAGTGATCATAATACAAACAGAGTGGGACAGGAAGGGACAACCGGCTAATAAGGTTATTGCAGCTATAGGGTTAATTAGTAATGTCATAGTAAAAGATCAACTGGGAAATACTGATCATAGTATAATTGAATTCCATGGTAAGTTTAAAAATGACATACTCCAATCATAAACAAAAATCTTAAACTTAAACAAAGCCATTTCGATAGGAATGAGGGGAGAACTTGCTAACGTTCATTGGGATAAGAGACTAAAAGTTATGGAGGTAAATGAACAGCGGAAAATATTTAAAGGAACAATTCAAAATGATCATCTGTTGAGAAAATGTGTCCGAGAAATTGTAATATTTTTGTTGGTAATATTATGGTCATATTTTTAAACAGTTGGGGTATGTGAATGATAATTAGAGCAAGAAACAATGGGCAGGATTCTCCGCTGCCCACGACGGATCGGAGAATAGCGGGAGGGCCTTCCCGACAATTTTCACGGCCTCCCGCTATTCTCCCCCCCTCCCCCCGGCCGCCCCCCAACACGAATCGCTGCTCGCCGTTTTTTACGGCGAACAGCGATTCTCCGCAGGTCGATGGGCCGAATACCGCGCAGTTTACGGCCGTTTTCACGGCCGCGATCACACCCGCTTTCAGCGTTCGTGAAAACGGCCGCAAAGTGCCCGTCCCGGACAACCATGGCACCGATTGGCACGGCCGCACCACGGCCATGCCAAGGGTGGCATGGGCCCGCGATCGGTAGGCACCGATCGCGGGCAGCGAATCCGATACTATTTGTTCTTCCGCCGCCCCGCAGGATCAGTCCGCGGGGCGGCTGAGGGGCATGACGGCCCGCTCAAGCACGGGTTTTGACGCGTCTGCGTGGTGACGTCATCCGCGCATGTGCGGGTTGGAGCCGTCCAAACCGCGCATGCGCGGCTGACGCCATTGTGCGCGTCAGCCGGCGTGATGCTTGGCGCGCGGACTTAGCGACGGTCGCTAAGCCCGCAATGCCGTGCTTCACGGGGCCCCGCTGCTAGCCCCACCCAGGGGGGAGAATCGGGTCCCAGGAGGGGGCGCGGAGGCAGACGTGAAACACAGAGATTATAGTGAAGATTAAGTGAGTGGGCAACAATATGGCAGGTAGAGTGTAATGCAGGGAAGTGTGAAGTTATTCACTTTGGTTGTACAGTAAGAAGTGTTACACAACACCAGGTTAAAGTCCAACAGGTTTGTTTCAAATCACTAGCTTTCGGAGTACTGCTCCTTCTTCAGGTGAATGAAAGGTAGGTTCCAGAAACATACATATAGACAAAGTCAAAGATGCAAGACGATATTTTGAATGCGAGCATTTGCAGGTAATTAAGTCTTTACAGATCCAGAGAGAGGGGTAATCCCAGGTTAAAGAGATGTGAATTGTTTAAAACCTGGACAATTGGTAGGATTTCACAAGCCCAGGCCAGATGGTGGGGGATGAATGTAATGCGACATGAATCCAAGGTCCCGGTTGAGGCCATACTCGTGTGCGGAACTTGGCTATAAGTTTCTGCTTGGCGATTCTACGTTGTCGCGTGTCCTGAAGGCCGCCTTGGAGAACGCTTACCCGGAGATCAGAGGCTGAATGCCATTGACTGCTGAAGTGTTCCCCGGCTGGAAGGGAACATTCCTGCCTGCCGATTGTCACGCGATGTCCGTTCATCCGTTGTGGCAGCATCTGCATAATATCGCCAATCTACCACGCTTCAGGACATCCTTTCCTGCAGCGTTTGAGGTAGACAATGTTGCACGAGTCGGGGAACACTTCAACAGTCAAGGGCATTCAGCCTCTGATCTTCAACGGGGACAAAAACAGAGTCTGCTTTTGGGCTTGTTAAGCAGGATATTTATCAGTTGCTGCAGCGCCGAGAAACACCCCCTATTCAATGGCACTTTGCCTATTTTTGGCCTTGCCAAATGGCCACAGCAGATTCCTGCACTGCCTGCTTTGTCCTCATGCTCTGCCTGGTGGTCATCCATTCCCTTCCTGCCTGTGCAGGTTGAGCTTGCAGCGTGACTCCCTCTCAGCATCCACGATACTCTCCATCTCGCGGATGCTCCACAGTGTCACCAGCCACCGCTCCAGCTCTGAAACCCAGACTTCTAGGAGCTGCAGCTGGAGACATCACCTGCATCCATGTTGGTCCTGGGCACTGGAAATGTTTCCAGCTTCCCACATGGAGCATGAGGAACACACCACGACTTTGAGCCATGACTTACCCATTGAGATTAAACTTTTGGAAAACCTGTATTGCACCTGTATAGCATGGTGGTTAGCATAAATGCTTCACAGCTCCAGGGTCCCAGGTTCGATTCCCGGCTGGGTCACTGTCTGTGTGGAGTCTGCACGTCCTCCCCCTGTGTGGGTGGGTTTCCTCCGTGTGCTCCGGTTTCCTCCCACAGTCCAAAGATGTGCGGGTTAGGTGGATTGGCCATGCTAAACTGCCCGTAGTGTCCTAATAAAAAAGTAACGTTAAGGGGGGGTTGTTGGGTTACGGGTATAGGGTGGATATGTGGGTTTGAGTAGGGTGATCATGGCTCGGCACAACATTGAGGGCCGAAGGGCCTGTTCTGTGCTGTACTGTTCTATTATTCAGATCTAGATGGGCAAGGGACAAGAAACAATACAAAACTCTACAACCACCCAAGAGAAGGACTCTTGTAGTGAACCACAATAGGCTATAGATAGTCCTTAACCTTTGAAAGAGATTGGAACAAGATCAGGTGAATCAATTGGTCAAGGCACCTCAGAGGCTGAGTTTGAGACTTTGGGGGCAGATGTCGGGGATGTATATAATTTGGGGGGGATGTAGAGTAAAGGCTTAACATCAGAAGCACCTGATGTGACTATGATGCAATGTCACATGACTAATTAACAGAGATCTGGAGGGAAAGACAAGTCCAATCTCGTGTAGAGTTACTGAGATGCATATAGAGCTGTAAATCAATAATGATGGTTTTATGGACTACCATCTTAATTAGCTTTCTCATGGAAACAGTCAAATCCTGAACACAAGACAAAACAGTAAAATTAAGTTTGAGAAGAATGGGCCTTCATGAACAGCCAGTGAGTGCAGGATTGGTGCCACCTATGCCTAGAACAGGATGATAAAGTTAATGCGCCTCACCCAATTTTGCATTTTGACCGCAATGACTTATTTAACGCTTTGAAATGAGAAGAGAGGAGTGACATTTGAAATCCGCTTTTATTTATAATGTGCATCAGTGGTGCCTAACCGTGTGACTTACATAAATCAAAGTTGCAACCTATAAGTTTTAAGACAACTCTCATTCTTCTAAATTCCAGAGTATTGGCCTCTTCTCGTCAGTCTCTCCTCAGAGAACAACTTTCCCATCCTAGGAATAAATCTGGTGAAAACTGAAAATTCTGGAGAAACCCAACTGGTCTGACAGCATCTGTGGAGAAAGAAAATTGGGACCATGTGTCTTCTTCAGAGCTGAAGAGAGGAAGAAATGTGATGGAGTACAGGCTGTATAAGAAAGGATAGAGCAGCTGGAGCAAAGTAGAAGGTCAGTGTTTGACATGCTCCAGCTGCTCCATCCTCTCTTATACAGTATATAATCCATCGCATTTCTCCCCCGCTTTAACTCTGAAGAGGTAACTCTTGCTGACACCAGCCCACACAGCTAAAGCTGCCAGGCTTCCCACATGGCATGGACCTCCCCCTGCTATGGGTAAAATGCTACTAATTGGCCACTCAAGTGCCTTAAAAACAGCTACCTAACCTCTTGGTATCAAAGGGTAAATTCTGTAAGCTTGCATAAATGGGCAACACCCTCATTAGTCTGAAGTGTGGACCAGAGATTTGCATCCACAGTGTCAGCCCTATTTTCAAATCAACATCAGGCCAAACAAAACTCTGCCTATGGATTATTGATTGCAGCAAAATGCCACCAATTAATAAATTGAACAAAAGACACCGAAAAGATGAAAGGGAAGCTTGCAAAAATAATTTAAAGCTGCATACTTTGAAAACAGCTGTTTGTGAATAGGGTAACAGAACCAAGAGGAAAGGGTTATTCTTTCAAGATACACCTTGAAAATTAATGAAGCTGAGCAAAGGAATCATGTTACAAATTGCCATGTTATTTTTTCCCCATATTTTCATTTGTGTGAAAATGCACTTTCATTTATCTAGTCAATTTACTGCATCTCCACTGCATAAAAACAATATTGTTTTTTTCAATATAATTTTTATTGGAATTTTTTACAGAAAATATAAAACATAACGACAAACAATGAAATGCAACAAAATAACCCATAATAACTGTAACACCCCCAGACCGTATCGACGCATGTATCCCATCCCCCACCCCCCCAACCTCAATGAACAACAAAAGAACTTAAAAATAAATTTAAATTAAATAAACAAACATAGTCATCGTACGCCCCCCCCTCACCTTTTCCCTCCCCCTTCCCCCCCTCCCCTCCGGGTTGCTGCTGCTACTGTCCCCGTACACTATCGTTGAGCCAGAAAGTCGAGAAAAGGATGCCACCGCCTAAAGAACCCTTGTACCGACCCTCTCAGGGCGAATTTGACCTTCTTTAGCTTAATGAAACCCGCCATGTCATTGATCCAGGTCTCCACGCTTGGGGGCCTCGCATCCTTCCATTGTAGCAAGATCCTTCGCCGGGCTACTAGGGACGCAAAGGCCAGCACATCGGCCTCTTTCGCCTCCTGCACTCCCGGCTCCACCCCAACCCCAAAAATCGCGAGTCCCGCACCCTGTCACTCACCCCCCTCGTGGGAAGCGAAGGGAATCCCTCCACCTGCCGCCTAGCAAATGCCTTTACCTGCAGATACCTGAACATGTTCCCCGGGGGGAGCCCAAATTTCTCCTCCAACTCCCCCAGGCTCGCAAACCTCCCATCAATAAACAGGTCCCTCAGCTGTCTGATGCCCGCTCTATGCAAACCCTGAAATCCCCCATCAATGTTCCCCAGGTCGAACCTATGGTTCCCCCTTAACGGAGCCTCCATCGAGCCCCCCATCTCTCCCCTATGTCGCCTCCACTGCCCCCAAATCTTGAGGGTAGCCGCCACCACTGGACTCGTGGTATACCTCGTAGGAGGGAGTGGCCATGGCGCCGTTACCAGGGTCCCCAGGCTTGTATCTCCACAGGACGCCCTCTCCATCCGTTTCCATGCTGCACCCTCCCCCTCCATCACCCACTTGCGCACCATCGACACATTGGCCGCCCAATAATACCCCGAGAGATTGGGTAACGCCAGCCCCCCCCCCCCATCTCTACCCCGCTCCAAGAAGACCCTCTTCACCCTCGGGGTCCCATGCGCCCAAACAAAGCTCATGATGCTGCTAGTCACCCTTCTAAAAAAGGCCCTAGGGATAAAGATGGGCAAACACTGAAAAAGGAACAAGAACCTCGTGAGAACTGTCATTTTGACGGACTGCACTCTACCCGCCAACGATAGCGGCACCATGTCCCACCTTTTAAATTCCTCCTCCATCTGTTCCACCAGCCTGGTAAAATTAAGCTTATGGAGAGTCCCCCAACTCCTGGCCACCTGCACCCCCAGGTATCTGAAACTCTTCACTGCCCTCTTAAATGGGAGTCTCCCAATTCCCTCCTCCTGATCACCCGGGTGTACTACAAATACCTCACTCTTGCCTAAATTTAACTTATAGCCCGAGAAGCCCCCAAATTCCGCTAACAGCTCCATCACCCCCGGCATTCCCCCTTCTGGATCCGCCACATACAACAGCAGGTCATCCGCATACAGCGATACACGATGTTCCTCCCCACCCCGCACCAGACCCCCCCATCTCCCTGACTCCCTCAACGCCATAGCCAAAGGTTTAATCGCCAGTGCAAAGAGCAAGGGGGGCAGGGGGCACCCCTGCCTGGTCCCACGGTAGAGCCTAAAGTACTCCGATCTCCTTCCATTGGTAACTAATAAAAACAATATTGTTGATAAGCAGAGTGTTTCTCAGATCATAAATGTGTCCTTTGCATTTCCACAATTCATTTCATTCTGCAAACATTTTGTTCTGCAACCCTTACCAAAACAGTAGTATTCAGCGTTGCCAGTGAAGGGACGTTGTTATATTTTCTACATTATTCCACCTCCTCTATCTCTTGCTTTGTTTTTCTATGGGTAATCATGAATCTATTGTTAGGCACCACTGATGCACATTATAAATAAATATGGATTTCAAATTTCACTCTTCTCTTTTCTCATTTCAGAACGTTAAATAAGTAATTGCGGTCAAAATGCAAAATTGGGAGAGGCACATCCTGTTCTAGGCTACAGGTGGCACTAATCCGACACTCTGTGGTTGTTCATGTTGCCTTCTCAACCTTGTCCCTAGCCTGAGGGGTGCTGATCCTCAGGTTAAATCCTCATCAGTCAGCTCTCCCCTTCCAAGGGGAAAGCAGTCTCTCGCCATCTGGGACCATGGCAACTTTACCTTACTCTGTGGTTGACTATTTCATGCCCTCAAAACAAATAGGGATTGGAAATAAATACTATTGTATCATTGTCACCCATTTAAAAAGTCTGCTGTGTGGCCTCAGTCAGCATAGATGGTCCCCTTGCCCTCCTCCCAGTGCCAACCTTTCCCTTCCACTGCAGCCAAGCCTGGTGGCTAATGCACCAGAACACTCCTTGCATTACTTGTTGCGTTGAGCTGCTGAAAAGGTAAATTGGTGTTCTTTTCATATCTTCATATCATCCCTTGGAAAACTCGGTGAAGTGGTGGTGGAAGGCCATCAGACCAATTACAACAACAATTTGCATTTCTACTGTTCCTTCAACATAATAAAAATGCTCCTCGGAAACATCACAGGAATATAATTGTATGAAGTTTGACACTGGTCAAGGGTATGAAATAGGGTGACAGGCTATGACTTGCACATTCCTTCCAAAACTGTAACCAGTTGCTCGGGTGGCTAAAACAGTTGGAGGGTATGCGACCCATGGGGAATGCTGCAACCAAACCCATCGAATACAAACGTTCTGCAGGATGTCAACCCAGAATTCAGAGTAGAAGCTACCTCCTCCACCCAGCAGGACTGCCTCGTGTGGGGTCCAATTCCGCGGAGTGCAGTGGTGGAAATGCTACCACTAAAAATGCTGTGTGCAAGTAGACCTCAAATGGAATTAACTAATTGTCCTCACATCATTAAACTATAATCAGGTGACGCGCGTCACATTTTTAGGCTTCTGCCAGATGTTGGGCCTCGTGCTTTCCGCCAAAGACCTACTTACGAAAGCAAGCCTTCATTCACTACAAGCTTCATAGAATTTTACAGTGCAGAAGGAGGCCATTCGGCCCATCGAGTATGCACCGGATCTTGGAAAGAGCACCCTACCCAAGTCCACACCTCCACCCTATCCCCATAACCCAGTAACCCCACCCAACAATAAGGACAATTTTGTACACTAAGGGCAATTTAGCATGGCCAATCCACCTAACCTGCACATCTTTGGTCTGTGGGAGGAAACCAGAGCACCCGGAGGAAACCCACGCACACACGGGGAGACTCCGCACAGACAGTGACCCAAGCCGGAATCGAACCTTGGACCCTGGAGCTGTGAAGCAATTGTGCTAACCACAATGCTACCGCGCTGTATGGAGCATGACGTCAGAAGCCCAACTGCTGGTCTGTAGACCCAAACCATTAGTCATTGAAAGAACATGGTGCCGATATTTTAATTCAGTTTCTCTCTCTAGATGCTGCCTGACCTGCTAAGTTTCCAGCATTTTCTGCTTCCATTTCTGCCATTGCTAACAGTGAACCAGAAACCTTTTATTGCAATATTAGTTGACTGAATTTACATTATCTCTCTGGTGCCCTCGTAAATCTTTCAATAGCAGAAGGGTAAACATACCATTGGTTTTGGCTGCACACTACAAGCCCAGTCTATTAAATATAAAGGTTAAATAGCATCAATTCAACAAATTTAGCTTAAAGCAGGCGATGAAGGAAGGGTGGTGGCTGGCCTAACTTATCAACCCAGCTCTGTTTGCATAAAATCATCCAGAGCCCAACACCAAACTGGGCCTCATCCGTTATCCGATCAATGGGCAGGAGGGGGAGCTCAGCGACGGCGTCTACCGCCAGTGACGGGCACAAGCATTCACTGGTGGTGAGCTGAGGGGAGCCTGTCAATTAAATATTTCAACAACGTTGCTGCTGATAGTTTGACATGAGTTTTAGATTTAATGCACAAGGGCTGGGATCCCAGGGCTCGGGAAATCCAGCAGTTCGAGCGTGGTGAGAACATTTTGAATCCAGGAGGATTTAAAGCATGACATGTAGGTCAGGAGGAGCAGGTGTGCTTCACCCCCACCCCCCCCCCCCCCCCCCACCCCGGCCTCAACAATTGGCCGGCCTACCCCATGATCTGATCTCCCCGTCAACTCCTGATCTTACCCCACTTTTGGCCTTTTCTGTTTCCCTAAGGCCCTTTTGATCTCCCTCCTCAAACTATCACACCCTCCCTCCCTCTCTTCTCTCCACCACTCTGCCCCCCCCCCCCCTCCCCCCCACCACCCCCAGTGTATGCCAACCCACACAAAACCAGACAGCCTCTCACCCTGGATGCTGGCTTGGAAAAAGAGACCAAAAGGGGAAAAGAATAAGACCTCCAGGTTGATGCGACCATCAATTCACTCAGAGACACGAGTTGGAGTAAACTGTGGCTTTAATCGGCTTACAACTGAGCCTGCCTGCGACTGTACTGAACTGAAAGCGGACTCGTAGGACCGCAGCATTTATACTTCCTGCTGGGGGTGGAGCCGAGGGCAGAGCCCTGTACATGCTCCTCATCTCCCCCTGTGGGCAGAGCCGCGCAACGGCTCACAGTTGGAGCCCACAGGGACACAGTAATGTACAGTGTGAATTATAGTGGTTACACATTCACCACACAGGTTACCTGGATTTCCATCAAATGGCGGCTCTGCTCTTGCTTATTTCTGAATAGTTTGGAGGATTGACCAAAGTGGCTTTAAAAATGAACTGATGAGTACAATGCCCTATTTTCCACAGGCTAGTTCAACAAGGCTAATTATTTTTCTTACTGGACAGTATTATATGCTGGATTGTAAAAATTGGGTTTGTGAAAAATATCTTGCACATCCATAGTTGAAAGCTTTGTTTCCCTATAATTATTCAACCCAAGTCAAATGTTAAATGACCAGATCTTGCAAATCTACTGTAATATTCAACAAATAATTAATACATGTCCATTTTTGTTTAGTTTTCCTGAAACTATAAAGCCGGAATAGCTCCATCAAAGGCTTCTGTTAATTTTGTCACATGCTCTGGTCTAATGGATGTTGGCGCAGTCTATTTTCATATCTTGGTACTAAAAGCAGATAATTAGTGCATGGTGAACCTTTTGTTTTAACCTTTTGCAGCGATTTAAAAAGAGAAGGCTGAATTAATTTAAATAGATTTCCTTCTCCACTTGCTGAATAAACATTTTGGCCGGGATTCTCCCCTAACCGGCAGAGCGAGTGCACTCAGCGATTACCAAGTTTTTGAGGGGGCGGAGAATCTGAAAAACTGCTCTCCCCACATTTCGACGTAAAAGCGGATTCTACGAACGCGATTTCGCCGACGGCAATAGGAGAATCCAACCCAAGGTTCCTGGAACTTAAAATGGTTCAGATTCCACGATCAGTAAATCAGTCGTACTGAACGGGATTGTTACAATCAAAGAAAATGTCAAGTGAAAGCACCTCTAATATCCTTAGAAAGAGAAAAATATTGCTGCCGCTGTAAGGTTAGCATAGTTAGATACATGCGAGTTAATTAATTTCAAAACATTTGTCTATAATTCGGTCTGCCTCTTTCTGTAGGCGTCATTAGTCAAAGTAGACACTTCTGAATTTGATCAACACTTGTAGTTTCTTCTGTATACAATTTGAGCTCCTGGTATACATTATTCAAAAAGGAAATAAGTCTTAGAGAAAAAGAAACTTTGTTACTTCAACACCAATGATAGGCAACCTCGGTCATGAATGCCAAATGCGCCTCCCCCCCCCCCCCCCCCTCCTCATCTCAGTGGGCCGCAAGATTGGAATCTGGCATGTTCACTAACCAAAACTCCATGAGTGAGATTGAATACGGTTAATAGAGGTTGAATATTTCATAACGGGTTATAGAAAATGCATAATCATTCATATATTAATAGAACTGTCATCAACTTTAAATGGTAAAAGCAAAGGAAATACTCAGGCTCTAATTGGACACTGAGCTCTCATCGTCAATGTTGTGTCCCCACAACTCTCTTATAATAATAATAATAATCGCTTATTGTCACAAGTCGGCTTCAAATGAAGTTACTGTGAAAAGTCCCTAGCCGCCACATTCTGCCGCCTGTTCAGGGAGGCCGGTACGGGAATCGAACCCGCGCAGCTGGCATTGATCTGCATTACTAGCCAGCTGTTTAGCCCACTGTGCTAAACCAGCCCCGCGCTCTTCATGCGCTCTTGCTTTACCTGTGTATCCCTTTAGTCATATCAGAAGCAAAAACGTGGACGGAAACCAGTGGAATTTGGCAATCCTGCACGTGGGTAGCAGTCAGCAAAATGCCGTGCACACCAAGCACTGATGGTCCACAGGTTTCCCACCATGCACTGTTTTCTGTTCAACCAAAGCTCTCGGATGGATACAAAATATCTGCTGGCACTATTGTGGGACCCGCAGCTCTCCTGTTAATATTTATCCCTCGACCAACATCACAAAACAAAAAGGTCATCATTGCACTGCTGTTTGTTGAAGCTTGCTGCATGCAAATTACATTGAGACAATATTTACACCAGGGATTAAAAATAATTTTTTCCCAAGTGCTCTTCCTGAGATTTTCCCGAGGGTTACTTTTTGTTGTTCGGAGGCTCCATTTTCATTCTCATTAACTCTTATCATTTGATGATTCAGTCATGTGGTGATATTAACTGAGGCACTCATGTTAACATGTGAGATATTTGGACTCACACAGAAGCAGAATTAGAAAACTGATCAATATCTTCAATAATCATCACCCTCCATTAAACCTAAAGCCACAGCACACACTGCAGCATTACAATTGGCTCAAGAACACAACAGGCATAAGCTTAAACTGGCACACTTCTATGCACACAAAGCTATCACCCTAAAACGCTTCCTGCCATCTGATGGGGTTACTGTGAATACTTTTTGTTGCGTATCAACAAAGCAGGAAGATCTTAACCAGGCAGTTACTACCCTTTTTAACTGCATCTCAGATCAAAATCTTGGATTTCAATTTAATAATTCCCTCGAGAGCAGTGGAGGCTGGGGCATTGAATTTATTGAAGGGTGAGTTGGACAGATTCTTGACTGACAAGGGAGTCAAAGTGTGAAGGAATAGATAGGGAAGTATAGTTTAGTATTCAATCAACCATCAACAGGCGGAACAGCCTTGTGGGGCTGAACAGCATAATCCAGCTCCTAATTTTTATGGTCATATGTTTATACGGCTAGATTTAACCATTTTTCTCTGACCACAGACCCCCTTGCAGTCTTGCATTCGCATTCTGTCACTCCCTCGCAGCCTCTCACTCTGCCCCACTCACCATTCCTCCCCACTGCAGACCCTTGCCCCCCTCGCAGCCTTTTCAACCTCGCAGCCTCTCTCTTCCCCCTCACAGCCTCTCTCCCCTCGCAGCCTCTCTCCCCCCTCACAGCCTCTCTCTCCCCCTCGCAGCCTCTCTCTCCCCCCTCGCAGCCTCTCTCCCCCTCATAGTCTCTCTCTCCCCCCTCGCAGCTTCTCTCTCCCCTCGCAGCCTCTCTCCCCCGCATAGTCTCTCTCTCCCCCCTCGCAGCCTCTCTCCCCCTCATAGTCTCTCTCTCCCCCCTCGCAGCCTCTCTCTCCCCCCTCGCAGCCTCTCTCCCCTCACAGCCTCTCTTCCCTCGCAGCCTCTCTCCCCCCTCACAGTCTCTCTCCCCTCACAGCCTCTCTCCCCTCACAGCCTCTCTCTCCCCCCTCGCAGCCTCTCTCTTCCCCCTCACAGCCTCTCTCCCCTCACAGCCTCTCTCCCCTCACAGCCTCTCTCTCCCCCCTCGCAGCCTCTCTCTTCCCCCTCGCAGCCTCTCTCCCCCCTCGCAGCCTCTCTCTTCCCCCTCGCAGCCTCTCTCCCCTCGCAGCCTCTCTCCCCCTCACAGCCTCTCTCCCCTCACAGCCTCTCTCCCCTCACAGCCTCTCTCTCCCCCCTCGCAGCCTCTCTCTTCCCCCTCACAGCCTCTCTCCCCCCTTGCAGCCTCTCTCCCCCTCACATCCTCTCTCCCCTCACAGCCTCTCTCTCCCCCCTCGCAGCCTCTCTCTTCCCCCTCACAGCCTCTCTCCCCCCTTGCAGCCTCTCTCCCCCTCACATCCTCTCTCTCCCCCCTCACAGCCTCTCTCCCCCCTCACAGCCTCTCTCCCCCTCGCAGCCTCTCTCCCACTCGCAGCCTCTCTCCCCCCTCACAGCCTCTCTCCCCCTCGTAGCCTCTCTCCCCCTCGCAGCCTCTCTCCCCTCACAGCCTCTCTCCCCCTCACAGCCTCTCTCTCCCCTCGCAGCCTCTCTCCCCCCTCACAGCCTCTCTCCCCTCGCAGCCTCTCTCCCCCTCACAGCCTCTCTCCCCCTCACAGCTTCTCTCTCCCCTCGCAGCCTCTCTCCCCCTCACAGCCTCTCTCCCCCTCACAGCCTCCCTCCCCTCACAGCCTCTCTCCCCCTCACAGCCTCTCTCTTCCCCCTCGCAGCCTCTCTCTCCCCTCGCAGCCTCTCTCTTCCCCCTCACAGCCTCTCTCCCCCCTCGCAGTCTCTCTCCCCTCGCAGCCTGTCTCCCCCCTCGCAGCCACTCTCCCCCTCACAGCCTCTCTCTTCCCCCTCGCAGCCTCTCTCCCCTCGCAGCCTCTCTCTTCCCCCTCACAGCCTCTCTCCCCCCTCGCAGTCTCTCTCCCCTCGCAGCCTGTCTCTCCCCTCGCAGCCTCTCTCTCCCCTCGCAGCTTCTCTCTCCCCCCTCGCAGCCTCTCTCTCCCCCCTCGCAGCCTCTCTCCCCTCACAGCCTCTCTTCCCTCGCAGCCTCTCTCCCCCCTCACAGCCTCTCTCCCCTCACAGCCTCTCTCCCACTCGCAGCCTCTCTCCCCTCACAGCCTCTCTCTCCCCTCGCAGCCTCTCTCTTCCCCCTCACAGCCTCTCTCCCCCCTCGCAGTCTCTCTCCCCTCGCAGCCTGTCTCCCCCCTCGCAGCCTCTCTCCCCCTCACAGCCTCTCTCTTCCCCCTCGCAGCCTCTCTCCCCTCGCAGCCTCTCTCTTCCCCCTCACAGCCTCTCTCCCCCCTCGCAGTCTCTCTCCCCTCGCAGCCTGTCTCTCCCCTCGCAGCCTCTCTCTCCCCTCGCAGCTTCTCTCTCCCCCCTCGCAGCCTCTCTCTCCCCCCTCGCAGCCTCTCTCCCCTCACAGCCTCTCTTCCCTCGCAGCCTCTCTCCCCCCTCACAGCCTCTCTCCCCTCACAGCCTCTCTCCCACTCGCAGCCTCTCTCCCCTCACAGCCTCTCTCTCCCCTCGCAGCCTCTCTCCCCCCTCACAGCCTCTCTCCCCTCGCAGCCTCTCTCCCCCTCACAGCCTCTCTCCCCCTCACAGCTTCTCTCTCCCCTCGCATCCTCTCTGTCTCCCCCCTCGCATCCCCTCCCCCCTCGCAGCCTCTCAGGCACATGCACACTATTCGGTTCCCCCTTGCTCCTCCAACAGCTCCATACTCCATGGGCTGTTCCTCCCCCCCATTTGCAGCTGAGAGGGTCACTAATCATGGTCACCCCCATCTTTGAATTTTCCCGGGCTTTTTGAGGGCTTCCAAGGATGAATACTCCCGCCCCCTCCTGTGTATTTTTTTGACCTCCGACTTTTCAAAAGCATTTCAATAATTGTAAAGCTCGCTGGGCTGTCCTGAGATCATGAAAGGTGCTATATAAATGCAGGCATTTATTTTTGTTATCGAGAAATCAATTTGGATAACATAAAATACTGCACTTTCTTTCCATTCATTGCGCTGATTTTATTGTACTCTGAAACCTTTTCAGGTGACTGTTCATAATTCATTTTTTTTAAACAATTTTGAATCGTGTCTTGGTCGTGTTTCCTCAATCGAGGAACGTTTTCTGTCTGGTTGGGATTGTTTACAATGGACCGCTCTACGAAAGGAATTGCAGCCAGCATTACTGAGATGGCCCATGTGATATTCTTCAACGGTAATTGTATAAAATTGGTACAGATTAGAGTTGTTCTGAATAGGGTTGAGCTCCAGGATAACAAAAGACCATGTCAAAGATCCATGTGATTACGTTAGAAGTAAACACACATACTTGTACGGCTAGGAACACAGCTGAAGTTTATAAGACTGGTTTTATACAAAGAAGGAAAAGATTGCTTGCTGTTAGATGTTTTGAGTTGATTGCCTGTTTTGAGACAAATATTGCAGGCTCGGCTTTCAAAACCATCAGTTGAATGTAGCAGCGGGGGACATCAGGCCTTGTGTTTGTCTGATTATCAGAGAATTAAATGCAACTTCGGGGATCAGGCTAATTATAATAATGGACCACAGTGGGCCTCCGATTGGGAGGACACCTGGCTGCTTACAGAGATTATAGCAACATTCAACGGAATGCAGACACTTAAACAGACAGCGCAGAGCATTCCAAATAAAAATCAGCAGAGGTATTTAATGGGCTCTGTTACATACTATTACAATCTTTCACATCAAAATCACCCGGCTGGTGTGTGAAACTGTGCGGCAGAAATACAGAAGATTCACCTTACCCTATCTTTGCTAGAAATGTACAGAAGTGGTAGGTAATTGATTTGAAAACTATCGAGCAGCTGGTGAACACCCCTCACAAGGGAAACACCTGTGAACAAACAATGGGCGGTGTCATGATATGCAAACATGCAACCAATGAACACTCAGAATAGGACACAACCAATGGGCAGTCAGGACACTCAAGAGGTGGCATCACCACATGGGGACATGACATAAACACTATTAAAGGGATGAGGCACTCACACCCTGCCTCTTTTCACAGACAGACATCTAGAGAGTTAGACAGGGTTGACCAGCAGCATCACACCCCAGCACGTGGCTTAGAGCAAGCTGGTACAGTTCAACTGAGTTACTACAGTTGGATTAGCAGAGAGTCAAACTCATTTGAGAATAGTTCAATAAACATGTTGAACTCATTTCAGAGTCTGAAGCATCCTTTAGTTAAGACTGCATCAAGTAGCAGCCTGTGTTATCTGAAGCAGCATTACACAACATGATACCAGAAGTGACTGTTCAATCTATTTAGTTCAACTCAGCAAGATCCGTGACAACCAGCTACTGAATACAGGCACAATGGTCCAGATTCAGGCTCGTCTTCAGCTCAGGACTACCAGCAATCTTAGTGCTAACTGGCGATCATTCAATCAGAAATTTCATGGAAGCATCCGACCACAATGGCACGACCGATGTGCGGAAGATAGCTCTTCTACTCACCACTGCGGGTGACCATGCGATAGAGATCTTCAACTCCTTTCACTTTTCCGAAGGGCAGGACAAAACAAAGTACCAAACCATCCTGGACAAATTCAACAGCCACTGCGAGGTGGACACCAACGGAATCTTCGAGCACTACATCTTCAAGAAGAGGATGCAAGGTAAAGACAAATCCTTCACCTCCTATCTAACTAATCTTAGACTGCTAGCGCAATCCTGCACCTTCGGTGATATCACTGACTCAATGATCAGAGACCAAATCATTTTTGGGTGTCCACTCTGATCCTCTGCGATCAAGCACATGACACTACCAGTCGCAACTGAAACGTGTACTCCGCATGAGCACTCTAAAAATCGCTATTCACAGTACAAAACAGGAGCAAGTGAAAAACAAGCTTCCCATGAGGTGGCGAGTGTTTAGGCCATCTCCCAGATGCAGCGCCTCCACATTGACAAAAACGGCCATTTTGTGCGCTCTTCCCTGGGCCTGACGCATGCGCAATGCGATCAGGAACACAAAGGGACCAAAACCCACACTGCGCAGGTGCAGACGTCCGAGAACCGTACCACGCATGCGCAATGACACACTGAGCATCAGGACGCCGATGTCATGACGTGTACGAACTGTGGCACCACCCATTTTTTTAAAAACTGCCCTGCAAGAGGCAAACGCTGTTTAAACTGTGGGAAACCAAACCACTATGCAGCCCTGTGCAGATCTGCACCACCAGTCAGGAGCCAGCGCTCCCAATTCCAACAGCGGCGTATCAGAAGTGTGCAACACCGAATGCATGACTCTGATCCAAGCAGTGTGATGGATCCAGATGGACAACACTTACCGAGTGGGCATTATTACGAAGTGCGAATAAGCCACACCGGACACATCGCAAATCCAATCAATCCTAGCCGTGGATTCCGAGGACGAATGGCATGCAGTGATGAAGGTCAACCACTGCCCCATTCAGTTCAGCTTGAGCAGGATGCCGTCGATCAGCGTCAGGTCGTCCTTGACGTTGTAGAATTGAGGGTATTGCCCTTTCTGCCAGGCATTGCCGAGGTTGTGGATGACTCGCTGCGACAGGGGGTCTTTGGCCGTCTCTTTTCGGATGAGAACGATCTTCTCATCTGTTGCTGTGAGAGTGCTTGCACACAGTTGTACCTGCAATTCAATGTGCTGGATGATCTCCAGTGGTTCACTGGGTGAGTTGACGGAGCGGGACAATGCATCGGTGATGATGAGCTCCTTGCCAGGTGTGTACACCAAATTGAAATCATACCTCCGCAGTTTGAGCAAAATTCTCTGAAAACAAGGTGTCATGTCGTTCAGTCCTTTTGGATGATGTGGACCAGAGGCCTATGATCCGTCTCAACAGTAAATGTTGGCAAGCCGTAGACATAATCATGAAATTTGAGGATGCCGGTGAGAAGACCTAAACACTCCTTCTCAATCTGCGCATATCTGGTCTCAATGGGTGTCATTGCCCGTGACGCGTGTGCTGCTAGTACCCAGGATGACATGTCGTCTCTTTGAAGCAACACCGCCCCAATGCCAGCTTGACTCGCATCTGTGGATATCTTGGTCTCTTGGACTCGTGAGCTCTGCCTTCAGGCACTCTCTCAGTGGAGCAGGGACTCGTCGTGGTGCGTGGACCACTGGCTTGGCATCAGGCCGCAGTAGAATCTGGCTTGCCCTGTCACGGAATATGGAGCAAATCACCTGTTGCCTAATTCATTCGGCCAGCGCTGGAATATTTTGTCATGTTTTATCGCCAGCTTCTGCAGTGGGAAACACTCCATGTTCCCACTCCCCACCCAGGCCCATAATGGGAGAATTTTGGCCACATGATTTGGTTCACATGATCGACCTTTGCTTTCCCTCCACTTCAGAACCAGAAGACAATTGTCACAGGAATGAGAAAATCTGCACACCTAGTAGATGCCTGTTCCAGAATGAATAAGGGCAGCACGGTAGCACAAGTGGATAGCACTGTGGCTTCACAGCGCCGGAGTCCCAGGTTCAATTCCCCGCTGGATCACTCCCATTTCTGTGTGGGTTTTCTCCGGCTGCTCCGGTTTCCTCCCACAGTTCAAAGACCAGGGGCGGGATTCTCCGATCCCCCGCCGGGTTGGAGAATTGCCGGGGGCCGGCGTCAATCCCGCCCCCGCCGTGTCCTAAATTCTCCGGCACCAGAGATTCAGCGGGGACGGGAATCACTCCGCGCTGGTCGGCGGGCTGCCCCCGGCAATTCTCCGGCCCGCGATGGGCCGAAGTCCCGCCGCTGTCGAGCCTCTCCCATAGGCGTGGATCAAACCAATTACCTTACCGGCGGGAGCAGGCGGGCTCCTGCGTCTGGGGAGGGGGGGGTTGGCGCAGGGTGAACTGGCCCCGGAGGGTGCCCCCACAGTGGCCTGGCCCGCGATCGGGGCCCACCGATCAGCGGGCAGGCCTGTGCCATGGGGGCACTTTTCTTTCCGCCTTCACCATGGTCTTCACCATGGCAGTGGCGGAAGTGACCCCCTCCCCTGCGCATGCACGGGGATGACGTCAGCAGCCGTTGACGCTCTGGTGCATGCACGGACCTCCGCCAGCCGGCGAAGTCCCTTCGGCCCCAGCTGGCATGGCGCCAAAGGCCGTCCACGCCAGCCGGCGGAGCGCCAACCACTCCGGCGCGGGCCTAGCCCCTCAATGTTTGGGCTTGGCCCCTCAAGATGCGGAGACTTCAGCACCTTTGGGGTGGCCCGACGCCGGAGTGGTTCACGCCACTCCATCACGCCGGGGCCCCCCGCCCCGCCGGGTAGGGGAGAATCCCGGCCATGTAGTTTAGGTGCATTGGCCATGATAAATTGCCCTTAGTGACCACAAAAGTTTAGGAGGGGTTATTGGGTTACGTGGATAGGGTGGAAGTGAAGGCTTAAGTGGGTCAGTGCAGACTCAATGGGCCGAATGGCTTCCTTCTGCATTGTATGTTCTATGAATCCGTCAGCTGGATATTGGTAACAACTTTCAGTTATACCGGGTGCAATCGAACCAAATGGGAACGTTGTCCCACAGCAAGGAACACAATGCTATCTAATATGGCTATGGTTCGATACGGGGCCTCTGCAGGGAACATGTATCCGAGGCCGCACTTAGTCCGATTTCCTGCAGTGAGGAGCCCTGATCGCCGAAACCCCTCAGTGCAGGGAGAGATTAGGATGCTGGGCCTCACGGTAGCATGGTGGTTAGCATCAATGCTTCACAGCTCCAGGGTCCCAGGTTCGATTCCCGGCTGGGTCACTGTCTGTGTGGAGTCTGCACGTCCTCCCCGTGTGTGCGTGGGTTTCCCCCGGGTGCTCCGGTTTCCTCCCACAGTCCAAAGATGTGCGGGTTAGGTGGATTGGCCATGATAAATTGCCCATAGTGTAAGGTTAATGGGGGGAGGTTGTTGGGTTACGGGTATACGGGTTACGTGGGTTTAATTAGGGAGATCATTGCTCGGCACAACATCGAGGGCCGAAGGGCCTGTTCTGTGCTGTACTGTTCTATGTTCTATGTTTAAAAATGGCATCCCAATCGCTCGGGCCCCTTACATGACCCCTGAGTCGCACCCCCTCCCAAGCCCCAACTCACTGTAAGGGGGTCCCCAACCCCACTCCCCCCCCCCCCCCCCCCCCCCCCCCCCCAATCACTGCCATGCAAAAATGCCAGTTTGGCACCTTCCCTTTTAAAATCTGTGTTTATCACAGGAGCCCAAAGTGCAAATTAAAAATGATTGCCTGATTTAAATCAGTAGGTCCTCGGTAAAATCGGGAGGACCACACAGTCAGCAGGATTGACACAATGTCATTCCGCAGTATGTTTGGGCTGCTACTGTTCTGTTTATAGCGACAAGACATCTCAAAATTTGATCCCATGTCTCCAGGGGAAGGTGCAAATAAACGACTAGAGAAAGATCCATCTGATTAATAGTAGGAATTGCATTACTGAAGATTCTAACAGCCCTATGCCTTGCGGATACCATTCCTCAAATAATACCATTTCCTGTTATGCTTCATACATAAAGCTGAAAAGAGCCAGAAAAAATGAAGTCCCGTGATGTCAGCTGAATAAGCACAGACCAGAAACATCTGGTGACAATTCATGATTGCATTCGTTTGACACCGAGGTAACATTAAATCTTTAAGGACCTTTCACGGAGTCAGCATTTGGACAGTTCATTTACCAATTACTGCATTCTACCTCCGAAAATACTAGTTTTCTATACTGGGAAACATACCCTTATTCTTTCAGAAGATTAAGTGAATAACTTAGAGTCCATAACAGTATCCATAGTATGTCTCAGTATGCATAGCCAGCATGAAATATAAAATAACACCTTGAAAGCAATCAGTTTGTACATGACAAGGATACATGCAACTACTTCCACCACTGGTCATTCACCACATATTCTATTAAAGGCTCTAAATTATTCATTTAGTATATTTCCCGAGCACCCAGCGACTGGTCTATCCAGCACCCTGTGCCACACTATTGTGATATATTTTGCATGCACAGTATAATCGTACTTTGCTTCTGTCTTCACAAAGGAAAATATGAATAATGTACCAGAAGCTCTGAGAAACACAAGTTTTAGTGAGGAGCTGAAGGAATTAGTGTTAGTAGAGAAATGGCTTTGGGGAAATTAATCAGATTGAAGGCAGATTAAGCTCCAAAGCCTGATAATCTTCATCCCAGAGAAGTTAAGGAAGTAGCCTTAGAAATAGTTGATCCATTGGTGGTCATTTTCCAAAATTTTTTGGGCTCTGGAATAGTTCCTACAGATTGGAGGGTAACTAATGTAAGCCCGCTAATCAAAAAGGGAGGTACAGAAAAAACAGGAAACTATAGACCAGTGAGCTTAACGTCGGTAGTAGGGATTTTGCTCGAGTCCATCATCAAGGATTTCATAGCTCACCATTTGGAAAGCAGTGGAATATTCAGACCAAGTCAGCATGGATTTATGAAAATCATGCTTGACAAATCTACTAGAATTCTTTGAAGATGTAACTAATAGAGTTGACCAGGGAGACCCGGTGGATGTGGTTTATTCAGACTTTCAGATGGCTTTCAGCAATGTCTCACATCGCACATTACTATCTAAAGTTAAAGCGCATGGGATTGCGGGTAAAGTCTTGAGATGGATAATAAGCTGGTTAGCAGACAGGAAGCAAAAATTTGGCATCACTGGATTTTATCTGATCAGCAGGCAGTGACGAGTGTGGTACTCGGTGATCTGTGCTGGGATCCCTTGATTTGGACATGGGAACTCAATGTAGTATCTCCAAATTTGCTGATGATACAAAGTTGGGTGGGAGGGTGAACTGTGAGGAAGATGCAGAGATGCTTCAGTGGAATATGGACATGCTGAGTGAGTGGGCATATGCATGGCAGTTGCCATATAATGTGGATAAATGTGAGGTTATCCACTTTGGTAGCAAAAATAGGAAGTCAGATTATTATTTGAATGGGTGTAAATTGAGAAAGGTGGATACTCAGCGAGACCTTGGTGTCCTTCTGCATCAGTCTCTGAAAGTATGTACGCAGTGCAGAAGGCAGTAAAGAAGGCAAATGGTATGTTGGCCTTCATAACAAGAGGATTTGAGTATAGGAATAGGGATGTTTTATTGTAATTGTATAGGGCGTTGGTGAGGCCACACCTGGAATATTGTGTGCAGTTTTGGTGTCCTTATCTGAGGAAGCATGTTCTTGTTATGGAGGGAGTGCAACAAAGGTTGATTCCTGGGATGGCGGGACTGCCATATGAGGAGAGACTAAATCGGTTAGAAATAAATTCATTATAGTTTAGAAGAGGGAGAGGGCATCTCATAGAAATGTGTAAAATTCTAACAAGCTTAGACAGGGTAGATTCAGAAAGAATGTTGCTGATAGTGGGGAAGTCCAGAATTAGGGGTCATATTTTGGTAAACCTTTTAGGGCTGAGGTGAGGAGAAATTTCTTCACCCAGAGAGTGGTGAAAATGTGGCATTCATGACCACAAAAAGTAGTTGAGGTGAAAACATTGTGTAATTTCATGAAGGAATTAGATATAGCTCTTGGGGCTAAAGGGATCAAAGGATATGGAATAAGGTGGGACCAGGGTGTGGAACTTAATGATTAGCCATGATCATAATGAATGGCGAAGCAGGCTCAAAGGGCCAAATGTCTCCTCCTGCTTCTGTTTTCTACGTATGAATATACAGTGTGCACCTCTCCCAAAGCAAGTGATGTGCCGGAAAAGATGTAAAACCAGATAAAACTGAGGGCAATCTGGGGAAAGAAAACTGGAAAATACCACTCTGACCCCCTCCGATGATCAAAACATATTTAGGAGAGCGCCATGCCTGTGAACAAATTGGCAGGGAACCTACCTTTGGTATGAGTTGATCCCAATCCCAGCCAGAAACAGGTATACCTCTCACTTCTGGGAATTCAAGAAATCTCTGTGTTTACCACTTAGGCCTTCAATCTCTTCCACATAAGCACTATTCTCCCAACATCTGCCATTACATGAAAGAGTGATACCTGATCCTCCATGACATACTCAGTTGAAACAATTGATCAACACAAAACACAATCTATTCCCTTCACCATCTTAAAAAACCTGGATCAAATCATTCCAAGTCTACATTTCACTGGAGTATAGCAAGCCAACTCTTTGAGACTATCTGGGTAACTAAGAGGCTTTTAATTGGGAAGTAATCTTGTGAACCTCCTCTACAAATCTGCATTGCAGTTATCTTGAACATCACTTTCCAACATTGTCTGATTTACTACAGATCACAGCATCGGGATGGGCAACATATGCTGGCCCAGCCAGAAAAGCCCACATCCCGTAAAATAAAAACATTTTAAAGTCCCCTGCGCCTGTTGAACTTGTTAGAGTTGGCTCCAATTTACCATAATACTAAACAAATCTAAAAACAAGATCATCCCAGAAACGTCTATTCCCTTTCCTTCTTGCCGCTTAGGGCAAACCTAATTAGCGTTCATCATTTATAGTCAAGGTACCTGATTAACTGCAAGTGCATAACCGCAAGATAATGTTAATGCTGTGAAATGTAACTAACTACATTCTAATTGTTGGATCAATTTATCCTTTTAAAATAATTTTTAGATAGGGTTCAACAAAATGGTATAACGTTTCGATGCCTCCATGACATGACAGACGAATTAGCACTCACCCTGCTCTCGGGTTCACTAAAACCAATTGTCAAGGGAAATCAGATTGTTTATATTTCTTCACCCGAGTGTTTGCCAGATTAATTTGTAACACAAGGCAGAAAAAAAAAGAAATAAATTATGAAGACCAGTGGGACAGGATTTAGAACTAATTCACAGCACAGACCATAACTACACAAGTTCATTATGTGAGCTGGTATGTTGGATCAATCCTACAACATGAATCATATCTCATGGGTCTTTATAATGGATCCCCTTTGTAAATTACTCATAGATTTTTTTATTATTTGAAGTACACTGCAGGTAAAACAATATCGCCCATTGTAGCACTGTATCAGTTACTAAGGAGCCCAGGAATTAATTGCACCCATAAATCAGACTCCCTGTCTTCACTATAATGGTCCTGTAAACTAAAGGTTGCACCAGTCCATATTATAAATGGTGCCACAGTGCTCCAGGCACAGAGGCCAGTGGCAACAACTGCAGACATTAACTACTTCAGCCTGGATGATATCACATTCCCACTTTGCAGCTTTCTCCATCCAGAAGAGAGGTGAGTATTCCACCACAATTCCTACTTTAAAAAAAATGATTTGTTCATTGGGATGTGGGCATCGCAGACAATGTCAGCAATTGGTGCCCAACCCTTGCTGCTAAAACTGAGTGGTTTCCTAAGTAATTTTACAGGGCATTTAAGAGTCAATTATATTGCTGTGAGTCTGGAGGATCATATAGGCCAGTCCAGGTAAGGATATGACAGAATTCCTTCTCTAAATGGAGCTAATGAACCAGATGGGTTATTGATGATAGTATCATACTTCTATAACTAGATTTCGATTCCAGATGTTTTATTAATTAATTGCATTTTAAGTTCCACAAATTATCATGTTGAGGTTTGAGACCATTGTCCCCAGAGAATTAGCCTGGGCCCTGAAGTACTAGTCCAGCGACATTAGCACTATCCCACAGTCTCCCCCTTCAGACTCACAGGTGGTTGGAAAGCTTTTCGGTTCAGGTGGTGAGTTACCCATCATGGTTACTCAAGGAAGAAGAGCAAATGCTAGAGAAACCCACGAGGTCAGGCAGTATCTGTTACCATTGATCAGAAACTGAAGTGGACTAGCCATATAAATACTGTGGTTACAAGAACAGGCCAGAGGCTAGGAAGCCTGCGGAGAGTAACTCAGCCCCTGACTCCCAAAAGCCTGTTCACCATCTACAAAGCACATGTCAGGAGTGTGATGGAATCCTCTCCACTTGCCTACAGTTTTAACAGCACTCAAGAAGCTTATATTCCTCAGGACAAGGCAGATACTTTTTGGCACTCCATCCACAAACATTCACTCTCTCTACCACCATCACATGGTGGCAGCATTGTGCACCATCTACAAGATGCACTGCAGGATCGCACCAAGGCTCTTTAGGCAAATCCACAACCACTGCCACCTAGTAGGAGAAGGGCAGCAGATACATGGGAACATTACCAGCTGGAAGTTCCCCTCTCAGACACTTGCAATTCTGACTTAGAAATATATCACCGTTGCTTCACTGTGGCTGGGTAAAAATCCTGGATCTCCTTCCCTAACACCACAGCGACTTGAATGAATAGCAAAATAATTTATGGAGACAAACAGAGTCATTATTTCAGGTGGATGACCTATTCATCACAACCAAAGAGAGAGAGAAATGTCAGCGTTTTTAACAAGTTAAAAGAGCCAAACAGAAATCCAGTCAGAGAGAAATGCAGTACCTCTTCAAGGTAGGCATTCCTGGAAGAGAAGTGGCAGAGAAACACTAATCGAAAAATAAAATACTGTGGATGTGTCATTTCCACTTGGCTCAACTACCTTGTTAAAAACTCTTACATTTCTATCTTCCTTCAGTTCTGGTGCAAGGCTATCAATCTGAAACACTGGGCTCGATTTTCATCCTGGAGGTGGAGAGCGAGAGTTAGGAAATTTCACAACTCAGAGCGCCTATCTCGGGAGAAAGTGCCTGCATGCAAAGATGGGACTTGCGCTCTTGGATAGATGGGTGTTAACTGGAGTCAGGCCCCCTCACCCCCGGAAGGAGTTCAGAAGCAGCCACAGAGGCTGGCAGATGCTGAGGCAGGCTGGATCAAAGACCTAACTCGGCACTTTGCGACTTTGTCCCAATTGCAATAATAACAAGAAAACTAAAAATGGCCTCTCGCACTCACCCCCCTCACACAATCTCCATGTCCCATCCATGCCAACTCATGCCCCTCTACCCACACACCCATGGCCTTTGAATTCCTCTATGTCAACCAATGCTCCTCAATCCACTCCCGATAGCCCTTCATATCCTCCATGGCAACCTGTGGCATTTACCCATTAGCCTATAACCCCTTATACCCTCCATGCTCAGCTATGGCACTTCCATGCCCACTCACCAAGTAGACAAAACCAATTAACACTATTATAACAATAAAATGTGTGTAAAAGCTTTTAAAAGTCATTCATTCACATCTTTCATAAAAAACTGATTTTGCAACAGGCCTATAAATGTGCCAATTACCAGGGATTTACAGACTCAGCGGCCAAAGCTACAAACAATTTTACTACAAGCCTCTTTATCTTGTGTAAACAAACATTGTGCAATTGGCAGAACAGATCACAGAGAAAGAGTTATCAATCAAGAAATGTTTTCCGTAGGTGACAGCTGTTAAAACAGACTAATGGATGACTGGTCTTGCTGGAGAGATGCTAGGAGATGCCCATCACTGCTGTGGAGCTAGCCAAGTCAGGAGTGCAGAATACAGCTCGCAACCTGCATAAACCAGTGCCGTCATCCTGCCTTGATGAAAATTGGGGGCCAGAGGTTCTGGAATTGGGTCCTGGCCATCATTTTTAAAGTTCCACGAAGTCTCGTTGACACTGCAAAAATTCAGCCCATTAACTCTATGGCCAGGATTTACCAACCACCCCGCCACGTGTTTTTCTGCGGCGGAGGCCAGCGGGATTTACCGACCCAGCTGTTGTTTTTGGGATTTCCCGGTGACAGCACCCATCGTCACCGGAAAACCCGTGCGCCGGCATGGGACTGGAATTTCCTGCCGGTGTGAACAGCCGGTAGATCCCACCAGAGGTTTCTCTCCACACATGCTGCCTGACCTGCTGAGTTTCTCCAGAGGTTTTTGTTCTGATAATCTGCAGCATTTTGCTTTTGTATTCGTAGCTACTCAAGTGTTTGACCCTATTCTTGTTGCTAAGGTGTTGATACGTGTTTCAGTTACGTGCCTGTTACATGGGACACCAAGATATTGTGGGCAGCATGATAGCACAAGTGGATAGCACTGTGGCTTCACAGCGCCAGGGTCTCAGGTTCGATTCCCTGCTGGGTCACTGTCTGTGCCGAGTCTGCACGTTCTCCCCATGTCTGCGTGGGTTTCCTCTGGGTGCTCCGGTTTCTTCCCATAGTCCAAAGACATGCAGGTTAGTAATTGCCCTTAGTAACCAAAAATGTTGGGAGGGGTTTTTGGGTTACGGGGGTAGGGTGGAAGTGAGGGCTTAAGTGGGTTGGTGGGCCGAATGGTCTCCTTCTGCACTGTATGTTCTATGTATGTTCTATGTATATTAATGGAGGGGTCTCAGAAATTATGGTATTTTTAAAGGTCAGAGGAATGTAGTCAGAGGAAATCATTATCAGGTATTTGTGATGCAAATTTTGAATGCAACTTCTCAACCCAAGTCTTGATGTTGTCAAAGCTCCTCTGTAGATCAGCTGTTTCATTTGGAAGAGTTGTGAATAATGATGACAAGTAGGATTGTGAGCAGACAATTTTAGTCCCATAAAAGCAATGAAGCAAGGTTCTGTGGAATGCCTTTGCATGCTCCATCAAGGCTGTTGGGTTCTTCTTGGCCACAGTTAGAACATTAGTATAGCATGAAACAAAAACATTTGATTTTCTGAAACAGAATGCACCCAATAAAATCAATTCCCTTAGACAAGTTAAAATTCCAAGTAGTAGGGCAGCACGGTGGCGCAGTGGTAGCATTGCAGTCTCACGGCGCTGAGGTCCCAGGTTCGATCCCGGCTCTGGGTCACTGTCCGTGTGGAGTTTGCACATTCTCCCCATGTTTGCGTGGGTTTCGCCCCCACAACCCAAAAGATGTGCAAGGGTAGGTGGATTGAACACGCTAAATTGGCCCTTAATTGGAAAAAATTGGGTACTCTAAATTAAAAAAAAAAACAAAAAAACTTCCAAGTAGTTTTACTCCAAAAGCGTTCACACAAATATTAAAACTAACCTAGCCTTATAAACTGACACTTTTCAATTCAGAGCCATTGCATTTCAGATAATTCTTCCACCTTCCAAGTCGTACCAGAGCCGGAATGTTGCCAACGCAATTTGATCAACTCCATTTGACTGTCCTTTGCAATGACCAATGTTATTCTGAACCAGACATTTACCCCAGTTCTTTATGAAAGGAGCTAAGCCACAGAGCATTAACGGTTTTTACCTCACATTCATCCTTCTTATGAAGTGTAACATTCTTTTAATCCCACTTGACACTTGTCCATTTCTGGCTCCTATTCGCTAGTTTTGCAATCTGAACCCATATTAAAATATTTTATAATCCACATTATGCATGCCTGAATAATTTGAAAGATTTAGAACATGGTACCTTCAATTCTTAGTTTTATTTTGAAATTAAAACATGTCCAGTTCCAAAATTTCCTTTTCAAAACTCAAAAGTACGAGTGCCAGAATGACCTTGACTACTCATTTCCAATGAAGAAGAAAAAGGTTTTTAAAAATTTTGCTTTTATATCGCACCTTTCGCAACCTCAGGAAGCCCCAAAGCGCCTCACAGTAACTTATATGCTTTTGAAACGGTGGACCTCATTTTTAGGCCACAATAAGGGTGAGTGCAGAGTCGGCTGGTGTGCCGGTTTGCTGGCATTATCCTACCCTTCGGTCATTTTCCTGAAGGCAGGATGGGGCAGGGGTAACAGGGCTATCCACCCGCAAACAGCACTGAGTAAATTTAGGGTCTTTAAAGGCCTATCGTCAGAGTCCAATCAAAGATTTTCTGGCCCACCCGAAGCATTAAGGACCAGGCCAGCATGGGAAGGTGGTAAAAGAGGGGGATGGGTGGCATTGTTAGTCAAGGACAGTATTACGGTGGCAGAAAGGACGTTTGGTGAGGACTCGTCTACTGAGGTAGTATGGGCTGAGGTTAGAAACAGGAAAGGAGAGGTCACCCTGTTGGGAGTTTGCTATAGGCCTCCGAAAAGTTCCAGAGATGTAGAGGAACGGATTGCAAAGATGGTTCTGGATAGGAGCGAAAGTAACAGGGTAGTTGTTATGGGAGACTTCGACTTTCCAAATACTGACTGGAAACGCTATAGATCGAGTACTTTACATCGGTCCGTTTTTGTCCAATGTGTGCAGGAGGGTTTCCTGACACAGTATGTAGATAGGCAACAAAAGGCGAGGCCACATTGGATTTGGTACCGGGTAATGAACCAGGACAGGTGTTAGATTTGGAGGTAGGTGAGCACTTTGGTGATAGTGACCACAATTCAGTTACGTTTACTTTAGCGATGTAAAGGGATAGGTATATACCACAGGACAAGAGTTACAGCTGGGGGAAAAGCAATTATGATGCGATGAGGAAAAACTTAGGATGCATCGGATGGGGAAGGAATCTGCAGGGGATGGGCACAATTGAAATGTGGAGCTTGTTCAAGGAACAGCTACTGCGTGTCCTTGATAAGTATGTACCTGTCAGGCAGGGAGGAAGTGGTCGAGCAAGGGAACCGTGGTTTACGAAAGGAGTTGAATCACTTGTCAAGAGGAAGAAGGAGGCTTATGTAAAGATGAGACGTGAAGGTTCAGTTAGGGCGCTCGAGAGTTACAAGTTAGCTAGGAAGGACCTAAAGAGAGAGCTAAGAAGAGTCAGGAGGGGACATGAGAAGTCCTGGCAGGTAGGATCAAGGATAACCTAAAGCTTGTTATAGATATGTCCGGAATAAAAGAAGTCTAGGGTAAGAGTAGGGCCAGTCAAGGACTGTAGTGGGAAGTTGTGTATAGAGTCCGAGGAGATAGGAGAGGTGCTAAATGAATATTTTTCGCCAGTATTCACACAGGAAAAAGACAATGTTGTCAAGGAGAATACTGAGATACAGGCTACTAGACTAGAAGGGCTTGAGGTTCATAAGGAGGAAGTGTTAGCAATTCTGGAAAATGTGAAAATAGATAGGTCCCCTGGGCCGGATGGGATTTATCCTAGGATTCTCTGGGAAGCTAGGGAGGAGATTGCTGAGCCTTAAGCTTTGATCTTTATGTCGTCATTGTCAACAGGAATAGTGCCAGGAGACTGGAGGATAGCAAATGTTGTCCCCTTGTTCAAGAAGGGGAATAGAGACAACCCGGGTAACTAGACCAGTGAGCTTTTGTGGGCAAAGTCTGGGAAAGGATTATAAGAGATAGGATTTATAATCATCTAGAAAGGAATAATTTGATTAATGATAGTCAACACGGTTTTGTGAAGGGTAGGTTGTGCCTAACAAACCTTACTGAGTTCTTTGAAAAGGTGACCAAACAGGTGGATGAGGGTAAAGCAGTTGATGTGGTGTATATGGATTTCAGTAGAGCGTTTGATAAGGTTCCCCACGGTAGGCTATTGCAGAAAATATGGAGTCATGTGATTCAGGGTGATTTAGCAGTTTGGATCAGAAATTGGCAAGCTGTAAGAAGACATAGGGTGGTGGTTGATGGGAAATGTTCAGCCTGGAGTTCAGTTACTAGTGGTGTACCACAAGGATCTGTTTTGGGGGCACTGCTGTTTATCATTTTTATAAATGACCTGGAGGAGGGCGTAGAAGGATGGGTGAGTAAATCTGCAGAGGACACTAAAGTCGGTGGAGTTGTGGACAGTGCAGAAGGATGTTGCTGGTTACAGAGGGCCATAGATACGCTGCAGAGCTGGGCTGAGAAATGGCAAATGGAGTTTAATGCAGAAAAGTGTGAGGTGATTCATTTTGGAAGGAGTAACAGGAATACAGAGTCCTGGGCTAATGGTAAGATTCTTGGTAGTGTGGATGAGCAGAGAGATCTCGGTGTCCATGCACATAGATCCCTGAAAGTTGCCACCCAGGTTAATAGGGTTGTTAAGAAGGTGTACGGTGTGTTAGCTTTTATTGGTAGAGGGATTGAGTTTCGGAGCTATGAGGTCATGTTGCAGCTGTACAAAACTCTAGTGCGGCCGCATTTGGAGTATTGCGTGCAGTTCTGGTCGCTGCATTATAGGAAGGATATGGAAGCATTGGAAAGGGTGCAGAGGAGATTTACCAGGATGTTGCCTGGTATGAAGGGAAGATCTTATGAGGAAACGCTGAGGGACTGAAAGCCGGTTTTCATTCGAGAGAAGAAGGTTAAGAGGTGACTTAATTGAGGCATACAAGATGAACAGAGGATTAGATAGGGTGGACAGTGAGAGCCTTTTTCCTTGGATGGTGATGGCTAGCATGAGGGGATATAGCTTTAAATTGAGAGGAGATAGATATAGGACAGATGTCAGAGGTAGGTTCTTAAATCAGATAGCAGTAAGGGCGTGGAATGCCCTGCCTGCAACTGGAGTGGACTCGCCAACATTAAGGGCATTTAAATGGTCATTGGATAAACATGCGGATGATAAGGGAATAGTGTAGATGGGCTTTAGAGGGGTTTCACAGGTCGGCGCAACATCGAGGGCCAAAGGGCCTGTACTGCGCTGTAATGTTCTGTGTTCTATGTTCTATGCCTGCCTGGTCACAGCTTCAGGCTGTTGTGCATTGGGGATCCCCTTCCATGATAGTGGCCTGACTGCTGGAGACACTTTTAAATTGAAAAATTTACAAAGTCAGGGAGGGGAAGCCTGAAAATGTCTTTCACACTTAACTGCACTGCATGTTGCTGTATCTTCAGTGCTGGAGCGGAGGACTTCCTATTGGCCCTCCAGCTTTGAAAGCCCACCTATCATCCTTAATTGGCCAGCAATCCCGCCCTCTGGCCACTAGTTGGCCAATTTGGGCAAAAGAATCACTATCAGGTAAGTATTGCGCACGTGGTCTGGGGTTGCAACCCCATTTGACCCCGAGGTCAGGGACCTGACCCAAAGGGACAGATCATGCACTTAGTCACTGTTAGAATGGAGCTAAATAATAATTATAATCACTTATTGTCACAAGTAGGTTTCAATGAAGTTACTGTGAAAAGCCCCTAGTCGCCACATTCCGACGGCGTGTTCGGGGAGGCTGGAATAGGAATTGAACCCGTGCTGCTGGTCTTGTTCTGCATTACAAGCTGCAGTAGTAACCTTATGAAGTGATACCCACATATAAACATGATTTTTCTAATGCAATAACTTTGCACCACAATCCTGTCATGAAAACGCTCACAATAATTTGTTGCTGGGGTTTTTGCTGGATTAGTACGTGTGTTAAATATTTCCACAAGTCTAATTGACAAAATAATTCAATCACCTCAGAATTGGAAATACTTCTCACAGCTGTCTATGACATATATATATCTTGGGTGAGAATTAGTTGCGGGTGAATTTTAGTGAGCATTTTTGTTGCAAAAGAAAATCAGCAAAGGTTGCTATGTGATGGCACTTTACACTGATCAATTCCAATCTGACATTTTGTCCTACCACTTGAATTATGATTCAGCTTCCCCAATGATTTTTTTCCCCCCCTGAAGCAAGTGATCCTCCACTGGCTGTTCCTCTCAACAACAGGCAATCCCGCAGAAAGAAATTTGTAACAGTGAACATTAGAATTCCTCAACTTTTCCCCTTGGTCTCCCCCTCCGTCACACTGTCTGCCCACATATAGACTTTGTGGAGTCCAGGAGGGTGAAAATTATTTACGCCTGTCTGGAACAGGCTCATCGCAAACTGACAGCTGATTTTTATCACATTCAACCTACTTTCCACTGAAGCTCACAGGGCGACAGCTCAGGCTCTCTGAAGACTTACTTCCTTATCCTACTGTCGCTTTTACTTGGTTTATAATGGAAAATAAAAGCTGGTTTGGTGAAAAGTTGTCTGCCGTTTCGCGATGAGTCAATTTGGAGGTGTTACCTTAGATCTACTTCACTACCAAGGTGACTTCTTTTTTCAAACAAGCCTATAAGGCTCTTTTATATATATGTTGTCCGCTGTCACCAACACCCACCCACCTAACTCAAGTGCCTATTTAATTCTTTATTGTTACAACAATACTAAAATCCCAAAAGTAATTGAAACGGAGCTGTTATTTCTATCTGCACATTCAACTGACTGGAAAATATAGTATAAAAGGATTGGAAGATCATAACACACATCTTTCAGTGTTCTCAGATCAATACATGTAAGAGCAGGTGAACAAATATTAATGCGTGATCCATGAGACCATCTAAAGTAAACCATTTCAAATAATTAATTTTAAACGCTCCATGTTGTCTAATGCAATATGATACCAAAATTCTTCTTGCGAGATTATCTGTGTGCAGGGAAACAGGGAGAAGTACTTTAGAATTGCAGGGATAGATTCTTGCTGATGAATGGGTTTTCCATTCGTCAATTTTCCCCGGTATTGGCCCCAAATCTACCTCTGCTTCTGACATTTCAAGTAGCGGGGATGGGGGAAATGGTCGCTTGATGGAATGTTCAGTCTCTCATCGTTCTGGCCTTATAAATGTCATCACTTCGCATTTCTGTGAACCAGCAGCTCCAAGGTGTTATTGGAGGGAATATGTTGGATGATGTAATCCCACCACTAAGGCAGATAACATCTGCGGCAATGTGTGTTAGTTTGTTTCAATGGGCTTTTCTGTGATACTCAAGCTCACATGCTAAAGCAATGCGTGCAAAGAAATTGGCATTACAATGACATTAAAATCTTTGTCTGAGCCGCATTGCTGTGGAAGCTAGGATGTATTTATGATGCCATTTCAAAGTAATAATTTACTGATGCTCACAGTTTTTTTGGGGGGGTGGAAGGTCAGTGTGCATTGTCAAATGACACTAGAACATCATTGTCAACCTTTATTCACTTGTCATAGCTAATATCTATTGCTTCCCAGTTGTGTCATTCAATTGAAGTTGTTGATATAGTAATTAAGAGAAAAACTCAGAATTTTGATATGATATATTTTATGATGAAATTGCTGTACTCTTGTATATAAAAAAAGAGGTTGAAACTTTTGCCTAAATAATAAACCTATAGTTTACCCGCAAGCAAAATTATACTGGAAGTGTCCAGTGGCACATACTGGGAGTTATTGATTTGTTATTGCGATGTGGTCAACACTGGTAGGGCAATAGTCACTGTTCTTCTATGGTTACCTGGAAGCTATTAGCAGCTGCATGGACTTGGAATTGTGGGTAAGTTAGACAGTGTGAAAGGAGTAGATTCTACAAAATAATCCAATCTCTCCACTGGTCACCTTCCGGCACTATGCTGCAAAGCATCAGAATGATCACTTTGGTTCAAGGCTCACAGTGATGTCCAAGTCAACTTGCTCTGTATTGTCTTTAAAAAAATACCCCCCCCCCCGGCTGGGTCGGAGAATCACTGGTGGGGGGGGGGGGGGGGGGGGGGGCGTACATCCCGCCCCCACCGGTTGCCAAATTCTCCGGCACCGGGGATTTGGAGGGAGTGGGAATCGCGGCGCGCCAGTCGGCAGCCACCAGCAGCGGCCCCCCCGGCGATTCTACGGCCCACGATGAGCCGAGTGGCCGCCCGTTTTTCTTTTTGCTGGTCCCGCCGGTGTAAATTAGAGTAGGTCCTTACCGGCGGGACCTGGCGGTGCGGGCGGCCTCCGAGGTTCACGGACGGCGCAGGGGGAATCTGGCCCCGGGAGGTGCCCCCACAGTGGCCTCGCCCACGATCGGGGCCCACTGATCCGCGGGCGGGCCTGTGCCGTGGGTGCACTCTATTCTTCCACATCGGCGGTTGTAGCGGTCCGTCATTGCCTGTGCAGAGACGAAGCCCTCTGCGCATGCGCTGGTATGATGCCAGCACACGCTGGCGCTCCCGTGCATGCGCCAACTCGTGCCGGCCAGCGGAGGCCCTTCGGTGCCGGTTGGGATGGCGCCAAGCCCCTTCCCCGCCAGCCGGCATGGCGCAAACCACTCTGGGGCCGGCCTAGCCCCTGAAGGTGCAGAGGATTCCGCACCTTTGGGGTGGCCCGATGCCAGAGTGGTTCATGCCACTCCTTCCCGCCAGAATTGCCCGCTTCAGGGAAACTTGAACAGCAATCAGGGGATGACAATAAATTGGCTCTCCAGGTCCTCTGGATCAGGCCTTGTCTACACCCGGCCTTCATTGGGATCCGACCAGCCTCGACGCTCTCATCGAGTATTCAGTTTTTTTCTCAAAGCTTCTTTTTCTCCTTTGATCTTACCCTCTGTTGTTTCTTACAATCACTTTGAAGTTTTCTTTCCAGAATTGATTAACTCTTTTTTACTTTATGGCTTCTATATTTTAAAAGTTAACTTAACCTATCTTTCCTCATCTATTTACAATCTTTCAATTATATATTTGAGATACCCTCAATTATGACACAGGAGAGAGGATTGGTAATTCAAAGGCTTTAATTACCAGAGAGCCGGACAGCTGCCGAGAAGTGTGGTCACAGCATGCTGCCCAGTGAGCATCACCTTATATACCGTTTCCTGGGGGCGGAGCCAGAGACGGAGTCCCCCAGGGTTCCAAGCCCGGTCTTAAAGGGCCAATGTATTAAAAGCAAGGTACAGTTACAGCAGTTACCGATACCATTCATCACATTCACCCCGTTTTGAAAAAACACATAGTCCGTCGGGGGTGAAAGTGGAGTTATAAGTTCAGTCTTTTGGGTGGTCTAACCATCCGTGCTGACCTTCTCCGCTCTGGTGATGGTGCCATGGATACGGTCGGTTTCGGTAATGGTATATCCGGGAGCACGGTTGACTGAGCCTTTGCCCGATTTGGAGCGGGGGGGGGGGGGGGGGGGGGGGGTTATCCAGGGTGACTAGGGTGATTGGAGCCGGCGCCGGCTGGGGGGCAGGGGGCGCTATGGGGGGGGGGGGCGCTGTCGGGGTCGGCAGTTGGTGCGGGGAGGGGAGCGTCGGTAGGAGGGGGGGTGTCGGTGGGGAAGCCAGCGGGTGCCAGGTCTCGCAGGGAGACGGTGTCCTGCCTGCCGTCGGGGTGCTCGACGTAGGCGCACTGAGGGTTTGCGTGTAGCAATTGGACCCTCTCGATTATCGGATCTGTTTTATGGCTCCTCACGTATCTCCGGAGTAGGACTGGTCCCGGAGTCGTCAGCCAGCGTGGAAACAAGACCCCAGAGGTGGACTTGCTAGGGAAGACAAACAAACGATTGTGAGGGGTCTCGTTCGTGGCCGTACAGAGGAGCGACCTAATGGAGTGCAGGGCATCGGGTAGGACCTCCTGCCAGCGGGCGATTGGGAGACTCCTTGACCGTAGGGCTAGAAGGACAGCCTTCCAAACTGTCGCGTTCTCCCTCTCCACCTGCCCATTTCCCCGCGGGTTATAGCTCGTCGTTCTGCTCGAGGCGATGCCCTTTCTGAGCAGATATCGATGCAGCTCATCGCTCATGAACAATGTACCCCGGTCGCTGTGGATATAAGTGGGGAAACCAAACAGTGTGAAGATGCTGTGCAGTGCCTGGATCACGGAGGCCGAGGTCATATCGGGGCAGGGGACAGCAAAAGGGAAGCGGGAGAACTCATCGATAACGGTGAGGAAATAGATGTTGCGGTTGGTGGACGGGAGGGGCCTTTGAAGTCCACACTTAGTCGCTCAAAGGGCCCAGAGGCCTTTATCAGGCAAGGCCTGTCTGGTCGATAGAAGTGGGGTTTGCACTCCGCACAGATCTGGCATGCCTTAGTCATGGCCTTGACCTCCCCTGTGGAGTAAGGTTGCGGGACTTGATGAAATGGGCAAGCAGGGTGAATCCCGGGTGGCAGAGGTCATCGTGGATGGCTCTCAGGCGGTCGTTTTGCACGTTGGCGCACGTGCCGCGGGACAGGGCAGCCGGGGGCTCAATGAGCTTCCCGGGTGATATTTAATATCGTACGTATAGGTGGGGAGCTCTATCCTCCACCTCAGAATTTTGTCATTCTTTATTTTGCCCCTTTGTGCGTTATCGAACATAAAGGCAACCGACCGTTGGTCGGTGACGAGGGTGAACCTCTTACCGGCTAGGTAGTGCCTCCAGTGCCGCACGGCCTCCACTATGGCTTGTGCCTCCTTCTCGACTGCAGAGTGCCGGATTTCCGAGGCGGTGAGGGTTTGGGAGAAGAACGCTACTGGTCTGCCCGCCTGGTTGAGGGTAGCAGCCAGGGCGACGTCTGATGCGTCGCTTTCTACCTGGAAGGGAATGGCTTCGTCCACCGCGTGCATGGCGGCCTTGATGATGCCGGCCTTGATACGGCTGAAAGCCGACTGGGCCTCAGCGTCAGGGGAAAAACCGTGGTCTTAATGAGTGGCCGGGCTTTGTCCCCATATCTGGGGACCCACTGGGCGTAATAGGAGAAAAGCCGCAAGCACCGTTTGAGTGCCTTGAGGCTACGGGGGAGGGGGAGTTCCATAAGGGGGGTCGGGGTCTGGGCCTAGGACCCCGTTTTCTGCAACGTAGCCGAGGATGGCTAGCCGGGTTGTGTGGAACACGCATTTCTCTTTGTTATATGTGAGGTTGAGGGCCCGGGCAGTCTGGAGGAACTTCCTCAGGTTTGCGTCGTGGTCCTGCTGGTCATGGCCGCAGATGGTGACGTTGTCCAAGTACAGGAAGGTAGCCCGTAAGCCGTACTGGTCCACCATTTGATCCGTCACCCTCTGGAAAACGGAGACTCCGTTTGTGACACCAAAAGGGACCCTGAGAAAGTGAAACAGCCGACCGGCTGCTTCGAAAGCCATGTAGGGTCGGTCCTCTAGGCGGATAGGGAGTTGATGATAGGCCGATTTAAGGTTGACCGTGGAGAATACCCGATACTGGGCGATTTGAGTCACCATTTCCGCTATGTGGGGAAGTGGATACGCATTGAGTTGTGTAAAGCGGTTTATGGACTGGCTATAATCCACTACCATTCGTTGCTTTTCCCCGGAGCGGACTACAAATACTTGAGCCCTCCAAGGGCTGTTGCTGGCCTCTGTGACCCCCTCTTTTAGTAGCCGCTGAACCTCTGACTTGATAAAAGTCATGTCTTGGGCACTGCACCGCCGACTCCTAGTGGCGACGGGCTTACAGTCGGGAGTGAGGTTCGCGAAGAGGGGGGGGTGGCGCAACTTTGAGTGTCACCAGGCTGCATACCGAGTGGGGGCAGGGGTCCCCCGAACTTCAGTGTCAGGCTCCGGTGGCTGCACTGAAAGTCCAGACCGAGCAGCAGGGGGGCGCAGAGGTGAGGGAGGATGTAGAGTTTAAAGCGGGTGTATTCAGCGCCTTGAATCGCGAGGTCAGCGACACAATACCCCGTGATTTGTACCGAATGGAACCCTGAAGCGAGGGCGATAGTTTGGGAGGCGGGGTGCAGGGAGCATCGCCTTACCGTGCCTGGATGAATAAAGCTCTCCGTGCTCCCGGAGTCAAATGGGCAGGGAGTGTCGTGGCCGTTGATTTGTACCAGCATCATTGAGTTCCGCAGGTGCTTTGGCCACGATTGATCGAGTGTGATCGCTCCTAGTTGCGGGTAGTCAGAGTTCTCGGTTAAGTCGGACTCGCAAAATGGCCACCTGGAGTCACAAAATGGCTGCCGCCGTCGGTCGCACGTGTCGGGATTCGAAGATGGCCGCCGCCAAGATGGCCGTCCCCATGACTCACACGAGGTTGATGATGCATCAGAAGTAGGCGTGTCCGGTGTGGCGCTAACAATTATACTCAAAGCCGAGAGACTAGTACAATAGAGGCTTTATTGCTGTACGATGTTGTCCCTCCATCCGCAACTGTAGACTGAGGGTCTGAGCAGCTCTCATACATATTTATACACAAGCTCCCTGTGGGCGGAGCTAGCCGGCAGGGGCTGACCGGAGGAACCTGTATTACAGGTACAGGCATACATCCCCCTACTGCAGTACACATAACTACAGTGGTTATCTCACCACATTCACCCCCTGTAAAAATGAGTCCGGCGGGGGTGACATGTAACTGTAATACAAAGGATGCTATTTACAAGAGGGTCCAACAAGGAAAATCAAGAGTCCATCCGGTTCGCAGGTTACAGGTTGAGCCGAATCGGTGGTCGGACGTTCCGCTGTGATCGGCGTAGCTGTGGTGGTGACGTCGGCACAGGCGGTGATGGCCCCGATGGTGCAGGTGCTGGCGGTGTTGGTGCTGGCTGCTGGCGGGATGACTCCGAGAGCAAGCCGAAATCTTCCATGTCCTCCAGGGTGGCCAGGGGGATGAGGGATGGACCTGATGGGGACGAATAGGGGGGCGCTGGGGTTGGCGCAGGAAGGGGTGTGGGCATGGGATCGGCACCTGAGGGAGCCAGGTCCCGGAGCGAGATTGTGTCCTGGCGGCCGTCGGGGAACTCCACGTAGGCATACTGAGGGTTGGCGTGGAGAAGGCGTACTTTGTCTACCAGGGGTTCCGCCTTGTGGTGCCGTACATGCCTACGGAGAAGGACTGGGCCCGGAGTCGTGAGCCAAGTCGGGAGCGACACTCCGGATGTGGACTTCCTAGGTGTGGTGAGATAACCACTGTAGTTAGGTGAGTCATGTGTACTGCAGTAGGGGGATGTATGCCTGTACCTGTAATACAGGTTCCTCCGGTCAGCCCCTGCCGGCTAGCTCCGCCCACAGGGAGTTGTGTATAAATATGTATGAGAGCTGCTCAGTCCCTCAGTCTACAGTTTGCGGATGGAGGGACAACATCGTACAGCAATAAAGCCTCTATTGTACTAGTCTCTCGGCTTTATGTATAATTGTTAGCGCCACAATTTATTGCTGTACGATTTCCCAGTCACCATGGACATCAGAGTCAAGCCTGACCGTCTGCAGCTGGATCCACACTCGCCTCACGCCAGAAAAGACTTTGATCACTGGCTCGCAGTCTTCGAGGCCTACATCTCTTCAGCACACCCTCCCCCGACGGAGGCTCAGAAAAAGCAACTCCTGTACTCCAGACTGAGCTCCAGCGTCTTTCCACTCGTTCGAGATGCGACCGACTACACCGCAGCTATGGAACTGCTCAAGGAGAATTATGCACCATCGACGAACACTCTCTTTGCGAGGCATCAACTTTCCACTCGCATCCAGCAGCCGGGTGAGTCGATCGAGGACTTCTGGAAGGCCCTTATACCTCTGGTACGAGACTGTGACTGCCGGGCCCTCACAGCCACGGAGCACTCTAATTTAATCATGCGCGATGCCTTTGTTACAGGCATTGCATCGGACCCCATCCGGCAACGACTGCTGGAAGGGGTCGCTCCCGACCTCGCGGCCGTAAAGGCCCTGGCACTCTCCATGACGGCCGCCTCCCGTAGTGCACAAACCTACTCCGCCAGCCACTCGGCCCGCCCATCCTACCCCTCGTGGACCCCACAAACGGCCCCCCAGGCCCATCCGTCCTACCCCGCGTGGAACCCGCAAACGGCCCCCCCCAGCAGCCGCCCCCGCGCACTATGCCTGCGCTGCCCGCCGCACTGCACCCCCTGGGGGTCCCCGATGTTACTTCTGCGGCCAGCAGAAGCACCCTCGCCAACGCTGCCCGGCCCGCACAGCGACCTGCAAAGCTTGTGGCAAGAAAGGCCACTTTGCAGCGGTGTGTCAGTCCCGGACGGTCGCCGCTATCACGCCGCAGGTCCCCTCGCCTCAGCCGCTCACTCAATGGGCCCCGCCGTCCGCTTCTCCCGACCCCACGTGCGATCAGTGGGCGCCGCCATCTTTTGCCGCCCCCGCCACGTGCGCCCCATGGGCGCCGCCATCTTCGTCCACCACTGCCATGTGCGTTCCATGGGCGCCGCCATTTTGTTCCGACCCCATGACGGGCGCTCCATGGACGCCGCCATTTTACCCACAGGTGCTGCGGATGCCGACATCTAGACTCCAGGGGCCGCCATCACGGGACACGGGTCGCTACCGCTCCGCGTCGGACTCATCGGACTCAACCGCCGACCAACCACTGCTCGCCTCCGTTACGCTCGACCAGTCCCGCCCTCGCAGCCTGGCACCCTCTTCCACATCGGTGCTGGTCAACGGCCATGTGACCTCCTGCCTCATCGACTCCGGGAGCACCGAGAGCTTCGTCCACCCAGACACGGTAAGGCGCTATTCCCTTGCGATCCATCCCGCTGACCGGCAGATCTCCCTTGCCTCCGGTTCCCACTCTGTCCCTATCCGGGGTTTCTGCCTGGTTAAACTTACTGTACAGGGCGTAGATTTCGACAGTTTCCGTCTGTACATTCTCCCCGACCTCTGCACTTCCCTCTTACTAGGCCTGGATTTCCAGTGCAATCTCCAGAGCCTCACCCTCAAATTCGGCGGACCCCTACCTCCCCTCACCGTTTGCGGCCTCGCGACCCTCAAGGTCGAGCCTCCCTCCCTCTTTGCCAATCTGACTGAGGATTGCAAGCCCGTCGCCACCAGGAGCAGACGGTACAGCACCCAGGACAAGGCCTTCATCAGGTCCGAAGTCCAGCGGCTGCTTCGGGAGGGTATCATCGAGGCCAGCAACAGCCCTTGGAGAGCCCAGGTGGTAGTGGTTATGACTGGGGAGAAGCACAGGATGGTCGTGGACTACAGCCAGACCATCAACCGGTACACGCAGCTCGACGCGTACCCCCTCCCCCGCATTTCTGAGATGGTCAATCAGATTGCACAGTCCCGGGTCTTCTCGACGATTGACCTGAAATCTGCCTACCACCAGCTCCCCATCCGTAAATCGGACCGTCCCTACACTGCCTTCGAGGCAGACGGTCGTCTGTACCAATTTCTGAGGGTTCCCTTCGGCGTCACGAATGGGGTCTCGGTCTTTCAGCGGGAAATGGACCGAATGGTTGACCGGTACGGGCTGCAGGCCACCTTCCCGTACCTCGATAATGTCACCATCTGCGGCCATGACCAGCAGGACCATGATGCCAACCTTCATAAATTCCTCCACACCGCGTCTCTCCTTAATCTCACGTACAACAAGGAGAAATGCGTGTTCCGCACAGACCGCTTAGCTATCCTTGGCTACGTAGTCCAAAACGGACTACTGGGGCCCGATCCCAACCGCATGCGCCCCCTCATGGAGCTCCCAATTCCCCACTGCCCCAGGGCCCTCAAACGCTGCCTTGGGTTTTTCTCTTATTACGCCCAGTGGGTCCCGCAATACGCAGACAAGGCCCGGCCACTTATCCAGTCCACACATTTTCCCCTCTCGGCCGAGGCACAACAGGCCTTCGCCTGCATTCGATCTGACATAGCCAGGGCGGGGATGCATGCCGTAGACGAGACTCTGCCTTTCCAAGTAGAGAGCGACGCTTCAGATGTCGCCCTTGCCGCCACACTAAATCAGGCCGGCAGACCCGTGGCATTCTTTTCACGCACCCTCCACGCCTCTGAAATTCGGCATTCCTCTGTCGAAAAGGAGGCCCAGGCAATCGTTGAAGCGGTGCGGCACTGGAGGCATTACCTGGCCGGCAGGAGATTCACTCTCCTCACTGACCAACGGTCGGTAGCCTTCATGTTCAACAACACGCAGCGGGGCAAGATCAAGAACGACAAAATCTTGCGGTGGAGAATCGAGCTCTCCACCTTTAACTACGAGATCTTGTATCGCCCCGGCAAGCTCAACGAGCCCCCAGACGCCCTCTCCCGAGGTACATGTGCCAGCGCACAAGTGAACCAGCTCCGTGCCCTGCACGAGAGCCTTTGCCACCCGGGGGTCACTCGCTTGTACCATCTGATCAAAGCCCGCAATCTGCCCTACTCCGTCGAGGAAGTACGGACAGTCACCAGAGACTGCCAGGTCTGTGCGGAGTGCAAGCCGCACTTCTACCGGCCAGATCGCGCGCGCCTGGTGAAAGCATCCCGCCCCTTTGAACGCCTCAGCGTGGATTTCAAAGGGCCCCTTCCCTCCACCGACCGCAACACCTACATCCTTAGTGTGGTCGACGAGTTTTCTAGGTTCCCCTTCGCCATCCCATGCCCGGATATGACGTCTGCCACCGTCATCAAAGCCCTGGATTCCATTTTTGCCCTGTTCGGTTTCCCCGACTATATCCACAGTGACCGGGGATCCTCGTTCATGAGCGATGAGCTGCGTCAGTTCCTGCTCAGCAGGGGTATCGCCTCCAGCAGGACGACCAGCTACAACCCCCGGGGAAAGGGGCAGGTAGAGAGGGAGAACGGGACGGTATGGAGGGCCGTCCAGCTGGCCCTACGGTCCAGGAACCTCCCAGCCGCTCGCTGGCAGCAGGTCCTCCCTGATGCGCTCCATTCCATTCGGTCGCTACTGTGCACCGCAACTAACAGTACACCCCATGAACGTATTTTTGCCTTCCCCAGGAAGTCCACATCCGGAGTGTCGCTCCCGACCTGGCTCACGACTCCGGGCCCAGTCCTTCTCCGTAGGCATGTCCGGCACCACAAGGCGGAACCCCTGGTGGACAAGGTACGCCTTCTCCACGCCAACCCTCAGTATGCCTACGTGGAGTTCCCCGACGGCCGCCAGGACACAGTCTCGCTCCGGGACCTGGCTCCCTCAGGTGCCGATCCCATGCCCACACACCTTCCTGCGCCAACCCTAGCGCCCCCCTTTTCGTCCCCATCAGGTCCATCCCTCATCCCCCTGCCCGCCCTGGAGAACATGGAAGATTTCGGCTTGCTCTCGGAGTCCTCCCGCCAGCTGCCAGCACCAACACCGCCAGCACCTGCACCATCGGGGCCATCACCGCCGGTGCCGACATCACCACCACAGCTACGCCGATCACAGCGGAACGTCCGACCACCGATTCGGCTCAACCTGTAACCTACTAACCGGATGGACTCTTGATTTTCCATGTTGGACCCTCTTGTAAATAGTTTCTTTTATATTACAGTTACATGTCACCCCCGCCGGACTCATTTTTACAGGGGGTGAATGTGGTGAGATAACCACTGTAGTTAGGTGAGTCATGTGTACTGCAGTAGGGGGATGTATGCCTGTACCTGTAATACAGGTTCCTCCGGTCAGCCCCTGCCGGCTAGCTCCGCCCACAGGGAGTTGTGTATAAATATGTATGAGAGCTGCTCAGTCCCTCAGTCTACAGTTTGCGGATGGAGGGACAACATCGTACAGCAATAAAGCCTCTATTGTACCAGTCTCTCGGCTTTATGTATAATTGTTAGCGCCACACTAGGGAAGGCAAAAACACGTTCATGGGGTGTACTGTTGGTTGCGGTGCACAGTAGTGACCGAATGGAATGGAGCGCGTCAGGGAGGACCTGCTGCCAGCGAGCGGCTGGGAGGTTCCTGGACCGTAGCGCCAGCTGGACGGCCCTCCATACCGTCCCGTTCTCCCTCTCTACCTGCCCGTTTCCCCGGGGGTTGTAACTGGTCGTCCTGCTGGAGGCGATACCCCTGCTGAGCAGGAACTGACGCAGCTCATCGCTCATGAATGAGGATCCCCTGTCACTGTGGATATAGTCGGGGAAACCGAACAGGGCGAAAATGAAATCCAGGGCCTTGATGACGGTGGCAGACGTCATATCTGGGCATGGGATGGCAAAGGGGAACCTAGAAAATTCATCGACCACACTAAGGATGTAGGTGTTGCGGTCGGTAGAGGGAAGGGCCCCTTTGAAGTCCACGCTGAGGCGTTCAAAGGGGCGGGATGCTTTCACCAGGCGCGCGCGATCTGGCCGGTAGAAGTGCGGCTTGCACTCCGCACAGATCTGGCAGTCTCTGGTGACTGTCTGTACTTCCTCGACGGAGTAGGGCAGATTGCGGGCTTTGATCAGATGGTACAAGTGGGTGACCCCCGGATGGCAAAGGCTGTCGTGCAAGGCACGGAGCTGGTTCACTTGTGCACTGGCACATGTACCTCGGGAGAGGGCGTCTGGGGGCTCGTTGAGCTTGCCGGGGCGATACAAGATCTCGTAGTTAAAGGTGGAGAGCTCGATTCTCCACTGCAAGATTTTGTCATTCTTGATCTTGCCCCGCTGCGTGTTGTTGAACATGAAGGCTACCGACCGTTGGTCAGTGAGGAGAGTGAATCTCCTGCTGGCCAGGTAATGCCTCCAGTGCCGCACCGCTTCAACGATTGCCTGGGCTTCCTTTTCGACAGAGGAATGCCGAATTTCGGAGGCGTGGAGGGTGCGTGAAAAGAATGCCACGGGTCTGCCGGCCTGATTCAGCGTGGCGGCAAGGGCGACATCTGAAGCGTCGCTCTCTACTTGGAAAGGCAGAGTCTCGTCTACGGCGTGCATCCCCGCCCTGGCTATGTCAGATCGAATGCAGGCGAAGGCCTGTTGTGCCTCGGCCGAGAGGGGAAAATGTGTGGACTGGATAAGTGGCCGGGCCTTGTCTGCGTATTGCGGGACCCACTGGGCGTAATAAGAGAAAAACCCAAGGCAGCGTTTGAGGGCCTTGGGGCAGTGGGGAATTGGGAGCTCCATGAGGGGGCGCATGCGGTCGGGATCGGGCCCCAGTAGTCCGTTTTGGACTACGTAGCCCAAGGTTGGCATCATGGTCCTGCTGGTCATGGCCGCAGATGGTGACATTGTCGAGGTACGGGAAGGTGGCCTGCAATCCGTACCGGTCAACCATTCGGTCCATTTCTCGCTGAAAGACCGAGACCCCATTCGTGACGCCGAAGGGAACCCTCAGAAATTGGTACAGACGACCGTCCGCCTCAAAGGCAGTGTAGGGACGGTCCGATTTACGGATGGGGAGCTGGTGGTAGGCGGATTTCAGGTCAATAGTAGAGAAGACCCGGTACTGTGCAATCTGATTGACCATATCAGAAATGCGGGGGAGGGGGTACGCGTCGAGCTGCGTGTACCGGTTGATGGTCTGGCTGTAGTCCATGACCATTCTGTGCTTCTCCCCGGTCTTAACCACTACCACCTGGGCTCTCCAAGGGCTGTTGCTGGCCTCGATGATACCCTCCCGAAGCAGCCGCTGGACTTCGGACCTGATGAAGGCCTTGTCCTGGGTGCTGTACCGTCTGCTCCTGGTGGTGACGGGCTTGCAATCCACAGTCAGATTGGCAAAGAGGGAGGGGGGCTCGACCTTGAGGGTCGCGAGGCCGCAAACGGTGAGGGGAGGTAGGGGTCCACCGAATTTGAGGGTGAGGCTCTGGAGATTGCACTGGAAATCCAGGCCTAGTAGGAGTGAAGTGCAGAGGTCGGGGAGAATGTACAGACGGAAACGGTCGAAATCCACACCCTGTACAGTGAGTTTAACCAGGCAGAAACCCCGGATCGGGACAGAGTGGGAACCGGAGGCAAGGGAGATCTGCCGGTCGGCGGGATGGATCGCAAGGGAATAGCGCCTTACCGTGTCCGGGTGGACGAAGCTCTCGGTGCTCCCGGAGTCGATGAGGCAGGGGGTCACATGGCCGTTGACCAGCACCGATGTGGAAGAGGGTGCCAGGTTGCGAGGACGGGACTGGTCGAGCGTAACGGAGGTGAGCAGTGGTTGGTCGGCGGTTGAGTCAGATGAGTCCGACGAGGAGCGGTAGCGACCCGTGTCCCGTGATGGCGGCCCCTGGAGACGAGATGGCGGCATCCGCAGTACCTGTGGGTAAAATGGCGGCGTCCATGGAGCGCACGTTATGGGGTCGGAACAAAATGGCGGCGCCCATGGAACGCACATGGCTGTGGTGGATGAAGATGGCGGCGCCCATGGGGCGCACATGGCGGGGGCGGCAAAAGATGGCGGCGCCCACTGATCGAACGTGGGGTCAGGGGAAGCGGACGGCGGGGCCCATTGAGGGAGCGGCTGAGGCGTGGGGACCGGCGGCGCGATAGCGGCGACCGTCCGGGACTGACACACCGCTGCAAAGTGGCCTTTCTTTCCACAAGCTTTGCAGGTCGCTGTGCGGGCCGGGCAGCGTTGGCGAGGGTGCTTCTGTTGGCCGCAGAAGTAACAGTGGGGACCTCCGGGGGTGCGGTGCGGCGGGCAGCGCAGGCATAGTGCGCGGGGGCGGCTGCTGGGGGGGCCGTTTGCGGGGTCCACGAGGGGTGGGACGGATGGGCCTGGGGAGCCGTTTGCGGGGTCCACGAGGGGTAGGACGGGTGGGCCGAGTGGCTAGCGGAGTAAGTGTGCGCACTACGGGAGGCGGCCGTCATGGAGAGCGCCAGGGCCTTTGCGGCCGCGAGGTCGGGGGCGACCCCTTCCAGCAGTCGTTGCCGGATGGGGTCCGATGCAATGCCTGTAACGAAGGCATCGCGCATGAGTAAGTCCGAATGTTCCGCGGCTGTGAGGGCCCGGCAATCGCAGTCTCGTACCAGAGGTATAAGGGCCCTCCAGAAGTCCTCAATCGACTCACCCGGCTGCTGGACGCGAGTAGAAAGTTGATGCCTCGCAAACAGGGTGTTTGTCGATGGTGCATAATTCTCCTTGAGCAGTTCCATAGCTGCGGTGTAGTCGGTCGCATCTCGAATGAGCGGAAAGACGCTGGAGCTAAGTCTGGAGTACAGGAGTTGCTTTTTCTGAGCCTCCGTCGGGGGAGGGTGTGCTGAAGAGATGTAGGCCTCGAAGACTGCGAGCCAGTGATCAAAGTCTTTTCTGGCGTGAGGCGAATGTGGATCCAGCTGCAGACGGTCAGGCTTGACTCTGATGTCCATGGTGACTGGGAAATCGTACAGCAATAAATTGTGGCGCTAACAATTATACTCAAAGCCGAGAGACTAGTACAATAGAGGCTTTATTGCTGTACGATGTTGTCCCTCCATCCGCAACTGTAGACTGAGGGTCTGAGCAGCTCTCATACATATTTATACACAAGCTCCCTGTGGGCGGAGCTAGCCGGCAGGGGCTGACCGGAGGAACCTGTATTACAGGTACAGGCATACATCCCCCTACTGCAGTACACATAACTACAGTGGTTATCTCACCACATTCACCCCCTGTAAAAATGAGTCCGGCGGGGGTGACATGTAACTGTAATACAAAGGATGCTATTTACAAGAGGGTCCAACAAGGAAAATCAAGAGTCCATCCGGTTCGCAGGTTACAGGTTGAGCCGAATCGGTGGTCGGACGTTCCGCTGTGATCGGCGTAGCTGTGGTGGTGACGTCGGCACAGGCGGTGATGGCCCCGATGGTGCAGGTGCTGGCGGTGTTGGTGCTGGCTGCTGGCGGGATGACTCCGAGAGCAAGCCGAAATCTTCCATGTCCTCCAGGGTGGCCAGGGGGATGAGGGATGGACCTGATGGGGACGAATAGGGGGGCGCTGGGGTTGGCGCAGGAAGGGGTGTGGGCATGGGATCGGCACCTGAGGGAGCCAGGTCCCGGAGCGAGATTGTGTCCTGGCGGCCGTCGGGGAACTCCACGTAGGCATACTGAGGGTTGGCGTGGAGAAGGCGTACTTTGTCTACCAGGGGTTCCGCCTTGTGGTGCCGTACATGCCTACGGAGAAGGACTGGGCCCGGAGTCGTGAGCCAAGTCGGGAGCGACACTCCGGATGTGGACTTCCTAGGTGTGGTGAGATAACCACTGTAGTTAGGTGAGTCATGTGTACTGCAGTAGGGGGATGTATGCCTGTACCTGTAATACAGGTTCCTCCGGTCAGCCCCTGCCGGCTAGCTCCGCCCACAGGGAGTTGTGTATAAATATGTATGAGAGCTGCTCAGTCCCTCAGTCTACAGTTTGCAAGTCTACAAGTCTTTTCTGGCGTGAGGCGAATGTGGATCCAGCTGCAGACGGTCAGGCTTGACTCTGATGTCCATGGTGACTGGGAAATCGTACAGCAATAAATTGTGGCGCTAACAATTATACTCAAAGCCGAGAGACTAGTACAATAGAGGCTTTATTGCTGTACGATGTTGTCCCTCCATCCGCAACTGTAGACTGAGGGTCTGAGCAGCTCTCATACATATTTATACACAAGCTCCCTGTGGGCGGAGCTAGCCGGCAGGGGCTGACCGGAGGAACCTGTATTACAGGTACAGGCATACATCCCCCTACTGCAGTACACATAACTACAGTGGTTATCTCACCACATCCGGCCACCGCGCGGCCGCGTTGCGGGGCCAGTGAGGCCTGGAGCTTGATTTCTGGGCCGGTGAGGCTTTTGTTTGCAGCCTTTGGGCCCAGCCAGGCAGATTTTAGCGAAGTGCCCCTTCTTCCCGCCGTCGTTGCAGATCGCGGAGCGGGCCGGGCAACGCTGACGTGGGTGCTGGCCTTTCCCACAGAAATAGCATGGGGAACCCCCGGAGTGAGCAGATCGCCGCGCGGCCAAGGCCTGTAGCGTGGCATGGAGGGGATCGAGAGGGGTTCGCAAGGTCCGCGGAGTATGTACGGAGGTTACGCTGGGCCGTTTCTAGCGAAGAGGCGAGCGTTACCGTGCCTTGGAGATCCTTTGCCCCGTCTTCTAGGAGCCACTGCCGGATGTACGAGGACCTGATACCGGGCACGAAGGCATCACGAATATGTAAGCTCATGTGGACTTCTGCCGTTACGTCTTTATGATTGCAATTCCTCACGAACGCAGTGAGTCTCTCCACGTATTTGTCTCGAGTTTCCCCGGAGCGCTGGCTGCAGGTCGAGAGCAAATGTCTGGCGTGTACCTCGTTAATCGGCTTTACGAAGCGTTTCTTTAGTATATCGACCGCAGTTTCGTATGTCGTAGCATTCTCGATCATGGAGGAGAGTCGGTGGCCCACCCAGGCATGTAGTAAGCTCAGCTTGCGAGCGCCGTCGACTTCAGTCTCTGAGGAGTTTAGACAGGCCTCAAAACACCGGAGCCAATATTTAAACATTTCTGGGGCCTCCGGTGACCGAGCGTCTGGGTTGAGTTTCTCTGGCTTTAGAGCGCTGTCCATCTTGATGTGTCTGGTAACTAAATTGAGATGCCCTCAATTACAACACAGGAGAGAAGATAGGTAATTCAAAGGCTTTAATTACCAGAGAACCGGACAGCTGCCGAGAAGTGTGGTCACAGCATGCTGCCCAGTGAGCATCACCTTATATACCGTTTCCTGGGGGCGGAGCCAGAGACGGAGTCCCCCAGGGTTCCAAGCCCGGTCTTAAAGGGCCAATGTATTAAAGGCAAGGTACAGTTACAGCAGTTACCGATACCATTCATCACAATGTTGCCTTTTTGAAATACAACAGCTACTTCAAACCACATTCTTTCTTTGCCTTCGGTAAATTCTTATTTAAATTCTTCTGGCACGCTTGGTTCATCAATATATCAAACCATTTGCCTTCATACCTTTCCTGTTGATGTTTATCCTTTGCAAGCTCTTTGTCTCCAATCCAATTAAACCAGCCACACCCCAATAAACTTGTTTTCCTGGATATACTATTTGACAGTGATATTTCGAAAACAATGAAATAGAAAACTCTTTTTTCCAACAGAAGTCCCCACCTTTCCCTCTCTCTTTTGAGATTCATTATAGCGTCCTCTTGACCAAAATCCCGAAATCAAACACAAACCAACCATTTCATAGCAACTTTATCTTACAACACTTCCAATAATACAGACAAGAAATTATCCTCTGCTTTCCCTTCATGCTTGTCTTGTGGGTGCCTTTGCCTGGCCTTGTTTTCCATAATCCCAGTGGTTGCAACATGGCTGGTGTAAGCTTGCCATCTTTCAATGGGTGAGACTGTCGATGTCCTTATGGGATGCCTTTGAGTAGCCGGGTTTGGACTTTACCACCTCAGCATGTGGACGACAGTCTGGGTTGGCTGATTAACAGACAATCGCAATGGCAGAGTGACTGATTTGATTTGATTTTTTATTGTCACATGTATACAGTAAAAAGTATTGTTTCTTGCATGCTATACAGACAACGCATACCGTACATAGGGAAGGAAGGAGAGACTACAGAATGTAATGTTACAGTCATAGCTAGGGTGTAGAGAAAAGATCAACTTAATACAAGGTAGGTCCATTCAAAAGTCTGTTGCAGAAGGGAAGAAGATGTTCTTGAGTCGGTTGGTATGTGACCTCAAACTTTTGTATCTTTTGTGATGAGAGCACAGATGCCACTTCCCTGAGACGATACCTCATCAATCCTAGAAGTCTATTAAAGCACAGATTGTTAGACTGTAGTGAACACTGGTATCTGCAGCTATAATAGTAACTGTCTGAGCCTGCTTGACACCAATATGGGCTTGCACGGTACCAAGCAGAGATCTCATGAGCTCAATCTGAGCTTCCAATGCAATATTTAGACAATTGGGTGGCATCTGTCTGAGCTGCAACGGAAGATGAGATAACGGCTATTGGATACTGCATCACAGCTGGGTCCACAAGTCTGTTCTGGAGTTAACCACTGCTTCCAAACTGGAAAGGATAACTTCCAGATTCTGTGTGAATTAATGACAGTGACAACAGACTCTGTGTCAGCCCTGCTAATGGACCAAACATTACAACGCGCATCCTCATCAGCCTTTTCCTGTATGACATCCCATCAGATTTGCCTTCTAAGCCCTCCGCAGCACACCTTACCCTCTTGAGAGATGGCAAACACGCTTTACTTTCTCCCTTTGCATGGCTGAAACCCAATTATGTCTTGTGATATATGTAAATTCTGTCTCTATCACCCTCCAAGGTACATGCTGTGCCGGTATTTGAGCTCGTGGCTGTGAGTGTTGGATCACGTAATGATACTTTTTCCTCAGTGATCTGCTCATTTTTGGGGCCTTAATCCTCAGGTACCTGTACCACTTGCATATTTGAAAGTATAAATGGTGGAGGGTTGTGGTGAGAGAAAGAGTGTGTGCACACAATATGTGCACCATCTTAAGCTTGTGTATCATAGCAGATTGCAGGATTAGGGGGTGACGTGAGATTTTAGAAGGTGCATAAGGCAGGACCATACCATCTTCCTGGATGGTTTCAGCAATGAAAGTCGCACTAATAGTGATCTCCAAAGGGCTTTGGACAAACAGTTGTGTGCCAGTCCTCTGTCAGTGTGTTACTGTTCCCTCCTGTTACAGGCCTCCTGCAAGAAGGAAGAGTATCAGTCTGTGTGTTGCAATCTGTTCAGGAGGTGTGCCTTTCAGAGAAAAATAGCGATGTGGGTGTGAGGCTTTTAAAATTGCTCATCCCTAATTTCCTTTGTATGATCAGTGATGTTAGTTTAAATATTTTTGGGGACTATTGTGTTATTCCATGAAGAAGATTAATGGGTCAGTGGGTGAAAATAGTTTAATTAAGCTGAGTACTGATTGTCTGGTTGGGTTTAAGTCAGGAAAGGAGTGTAGATGTTCAATGCATGCATTTGAAGTAGGTATAGCCAAGTGAATTTTTACTAAGTAAACAAGCAATAGGTAGAAATTCACAATAGGAGCTAAGCATGGGTTTGGACTTGCAGCTGTTAAATTTCAAACTGCAGGAAAAGATTTTACAATTTGTCAATGATCAGAAATAAATAAGAAATGATTATTAAATTTTGTATGACCCAATAGGGAGAACATGATTGGATTGGATTGGATTTGTTTATTGTCACGTGTACCGAGGTACAGTGAAAAGTATTTTTCTGCGAGCAGCTCAACAGATAATTAAGTACATGGGAAGAAAAGGGAAGAAAAGAAAATACATAACAGGGCAATGAATGATTTTTTTGCATTTTGGGAAAGTTTTTTATAAAATATTTTTATTCTCCTTTTTTACATTTTTGTCAAATCTACACCCTCCAACAAATAATCAACAGTAACAAATACACTGGCAATCCCCTGGCCAACAATCCCTTTATCCCACCCACCCCCAAACAGTCCCCAATATTTTAAATACAAACATCAAAGAAAAAGGATCAGGAATCCATCCTCAACCCCTACATCATCACCAGTAACTTAGTATTTTGGGAAAGTTAAGTTTCCAAGAGGTGCTAAGGAAAATGGAAACGGAGATGAAAAGGAAAAGGGACATTTGAGGAGAGATGCTGAGCTGTGTTGGGTGTGGCTGTGTGAGGTCTCCTGGTTGTACAGCTTCGTGTGAGGAAAAGAGCTGTGAAGGGACAAAGTTTGAAGGAGCCATTCCAACCAAGCTAGAAAAGTGTGTTTTCAGAAAGCAGACGAAGGGGGAATATGCAAACTCCACACAGACAGTCACCCGAGGTCTGAATCAAACCTGGGTTCCTGGTGCTGAGAGGCAGCAGTGATAACCACTGTGCCACCGTACTATGTGCTTAAATTTCCTTTTCTTTTGTGAATAAATGTTATTAGAATTTATGGCTTCTGAATTCAGTAGGCTCATTTTCTCATTGTCGGAATACAGAAATAAATTGCAATTCGTGGGCTAAATTTTCCTTTGGTACTTGGTTTGCACAGTATTCAATATCTGCTGGACCATAAGAGACATGGAAGCAGACATAGAAATTAGAATCAGGAGGAGGCCTTTCGGCCCTTCAAGCCTGTTCTACCATTCATTACAATCATGGCTGATCATCAAATTCAATACCCTGAGTCTACCTTTCCCCAATATCCCTTGATCCCTTTAGCCCCAAGAGCAATATCTAATCCTCTCGAAATCATACAATGTCTTAGCCTCAACTATTTTCTGTGATAGTGAATTCCATGGATTCACCACTCTCTGGGTGAAGAAATTTCTCCTCACTTCAGTCCTAAAAGGTTTACCCCTTATCACTAAGGGCAGCATGGAAGCACAGTGGGTAGCGCAGTTGCTTCACAGCTCCAGGGTCCTAGGTTCGATTCCCGGCTTGGGTCACTGTCTGTGCGGTGTCTGCACATTCTCCCCCTGCCTGTGTGGGTTTCCTCCGAGTGCTCCGGTTTCCTCCCACAGTCCAAAGATGTGCAGGTCAGGTGGATTGGCCATGCTAAATTGCCCTCAGTGTCCAAAATAGGTTAGCTGGGGTTACTGGGTTACGGGGATAGGGTGGAAGTGTGGGCTTAAGTAGGGTACTCTTTTCAAGAGTCGGTGCAGACTTGATGGGCCGAATGGCCTCCTACTGCACTATAAATTGTATGATATCTATGCTATCTATTAAACTATGACCCCTAGTTCCCGACTCCCCCACCATCAGGAACATTCTTTCTGAATCTACCTGGTCTAATCCTGTTATAACTTTATAAATTTCAATAGGATCCTCTCTCACTCTTCTAAACTCCAATGAATATAACCCTAACCAACTTAATCTTTCCTCATATGACAGTCCTGCCATCCCAGCAGTCAGCCTGGTAAACTTTAAATGCATTCCCTCTATAACACTTGAGAAGATGATGGTGAGCTACCTTCTTGAAGTGCTGCAGTCCATGTGTTATAGGAACACCAGTGGTAAATGTATGAGGGTAAGTTGTGATTACTGATTGATGGGTGAGGGGGGTGTAGTGTATTGAGTAGTGTGTGAGGTTAGTGGTATAGTTAATAGAGCTTACATAGGTGGCAATTGAAAGTGCATTCACTAACCTGGACCAGTCTTGTGAGATCACTGAACTTTTTCTGGCACTGAATACAGGTCTTTATGATGACGGCCTCTGTGGCTGTCTGTTCCCACTGCCTTCACAATGGGCAGCATGGTAGCGATGGATGGCATGGTAGCACAGTAGTTAGCACTGTTGCTTCACAGCGCCAGGGACCCGGGTTCGATTCCCAGCTTGGGTCACTATCTGTGTGGACTCTGCACATTCTCCCTGTGTCTGCATGGGTTTCCTCCGGGTGCTCCTGTTTCCTCCCACAAGTCCTGAAAGACGTACCTGTTAGGTGAATTGGACATTTTGAATTCTCCCTCAGTGTAGTTGAACAGGCGCTGGAGTGTGGCGACGAGGGGGCTTTCACAGTAACTTCACTGCAATGTTAATGTCAGTCTACTTGTGACACTAATAAAGATTATTATTATGTATGTCAGGAGAATCTTCTGTCATCCCCCCTCCCCTCCACCGCCACCCCTATAGAAAGATGGCTTCTTTCCTTCTTTCCACATCCTGCGCTAAGGGCTCCAGCAGCATCTGAGAACTTAGGAAGTTTCTCTCTGGCCTGCTAATTGATTTTTCTGGTTTCTTCCTGTTCATAAAGTCTTTCCCAGCCACATCCAGCACCTGCTTCCGCCAGAATTCACCTTCCTTTTAAGAAGTCCAGGCTAGCTTTATTGGTGATAGCCTTATTCGAATTTGGCTCTCTTGCTCAGTATGCAGCTGACTGCTGGCTGCACTGTGTTTGCTGCTGGATTGCACACAACTATAAGGCCATAAGAGATGGGAGCAGATTTAGGCCACTCAGCCCATCGAGTCTGCTCCGCCATTCAATCATGGCTAATATTTTTCTCATCCCCTATCATGGAGATGAGCAGGCAGCACAAGGTTGGGTCTGTATGCTGACTGCAACACCTCGATCAGGCGCATGACAATTGCAGATTGCAACCTTGGGTCTTATTGAATATGCTTCCCTTGCATGGTTTAAGGGAATATTTAATTGGATGGAGCATGGTGGTTAAAATAATCTAATGAAAAATAAGCAAAAATTCTTCAACTGCCAACATTTTGAGAGAATTACCTTTTATGTCTGACTGGTATCAAAACTTGATTTCCCATTTTTCACATTATTTTTCAAAGCTAGCCTTTTCCTTTTATTAGTATTCAAGTTTCAAATCTCATTGCAGTTGACACAAAGGACACTGAATGACTGATATATACAAGGCTATAGCACAGATTGACTCATTGGGCCCATCATGCCTATCCCAGTTTTTTCAAAGAGCTATCCAATTTGTCCTATTTCCTTGCTCTTTCCCTGTAGTCTAACAACTCTTTCTATCCAATTTTCTCTTTAACGCAGTGACAACATAGTACATTCAGATCACATGTTGCTTCGGTTTGAGCAGTAATGGATCTGGGGGAGTGTACAAGGTTGCAGTTGAATTCAGTCAGTTTGATTGAAGAATGAAATTATAGGTCAATTCTCTCAATCAATCTGCCATCTTCAATTACATCCTTATACTCCCACAGATGCATTATTATGATTTGAAGACACATTTTTTAAAAAGTCTGATTTGTTTTCTTTCATAAGGTTTCACAAAAAGCCCTTTGAAAGTTGCAAAATATTTAGTACTTCCTTCACATCTGTTATGGCGAAACAGATAGTAAAGATAGTACATGTGACAATAAATCAATCCATCAATCAATTAATCAATTTTCAATTGGAGGCATTGACGGTCTGGGAAACGCAGTGTATCAATAGGACGGCACTGTAGCAGTGGTTAGCACTGTTGCTTCACAGCGCCAGGGACCCGGGGTCAATTCCAGACTTGGGTCAGGGGAGCTTTCGAAGTTCCTCCTGCACATCGAGTGTTAGATCGTTTCCTAGTAAAGTGAGCACCAGCACCAGCAAAAATAATTGCTCACAATGTTACACTGCGTTTCCCAGACCGTCAATGCCTCCAATTAAAATTGATTAATTGGTTGATTGATTGATTGATTTATTGTCACATGTACCAAAGTATAGTGAAAAATATTTTTCTGCAGCCAAGCGAGCGTACACAGTACACACACAGTAGACACAAAGAATAATCGACAACGAAAAAAAACGAATTATCGACAAAGTACATTAACAAATAAAAAATTAGTTACAGTGCGGAACAAGGGCCAAACACAACAAATACGACATGAGCAAGAGCAGCATAACGTTGTGAATAATGTCTTACAGGGAACAGATCAGTCCAAGGGAGAGTCGTTGAGGCGTTTTGTAGCTGTGGGGAAGAAGCTGTTCCTGTGAGGGTCTTCAGACTTCTGTATCTTCTGCCTGATGAAAGTGTCTGGAAGAGGACAAAGCCTGGGTGGGAGGAGTCTCTGATAATGCTTTCCTGAGGCTGCGGGAGGTGTAGACAGAATCAATGGGTGGGTAGCAATGTGACGTGTTGGGCTGAGTTCACCACACTCTGCAGTTTCTTGCGGTCTTAAGCTGAGCAGTTGCCATACCAAGCTCTGATGCAACCAGATAGGGTGCTCTCTATGGCACATCTGTAGAAGTTTGTCGATTCAGACATGCCAAATTTCTTTTGCTTCCGTAGGATGTAGAGACATTTTTGGGCTTTCTTGACTGTTGCATCAACACAAGTGGACAGACTGTTGATGATGGTGACCCCCAGGAACTTAAAGCTATTGACCATCTCCACTTCGGAGCCATTGATGTAGACGGGGCGAATGTGTCAGACTACGCTTCCTGAAGTCAATGATCAGTTCCTTGGTTTTGCTGACATTTAGAAAGAGGTTGTTTTCGGTACACCATACAACCAAGTGACCTATCTCCCTTCTGTAGTCTGACTCATCATTGCCTGTGAAATGACTCACCACAGTCGTCTCATCCGCAAATTTATAGATTGAGTTGGAGTTAAATCTTGCCACACAGTCGTGTGTGTATATGGATTACAGTAGAGGACTGAACACACAGTTCAGTCTACAGTAGAGGACTTGAGGGCCCGGTGTTGAGGACTATCATGGAGCAGGCGCTGTTACCGATCCTGACAGATTGCGGTCTATTGGTGAGGAAGTTAAGGATCCAGCTGCACAGGGAGGGGCCAAGTCCAAGATTGCAGAGTTTGGTTATTAGTCTTGTCAGGATAATGTTGTTGAAGGCAGAGCAGTAGTCTATGAACAACAGTCTGATGTAGGTTTCCTTGTTGTCACAGTGTTCGACTGTTGATTGCAGGGCCAGGGAGATAGCATCTGAAGTGGACCGGTTGTGGCGAAAGGCAAACTGCAATGGATCAAGACCATCTGGGAGGCTGACATTGATCCGTCTCATGACTAGACGCTCAAAGCAGGCTACCTTGTTCTTCTTTGGTATTGTTCATTCTTATGTTTAAATCCTTTCAAGGACTCATTCATCCCTCTCTCTAACAATAGGGCGGCACGGTAGCAGTGGTTAGCACTGTTGCTTCACAGTGCCAGGGACCCGGGGTCGATTCCAGACTTGGGTCATTGTCTGTGAGGAGTCATAGATAGAACATAGAACATAGAACACTACAGCGCAGTACGGGCCCTTCGGCTCTCGATGTTGCGCCGACCTGTGAAACCATCTGAAGCCTATCTGACCTACACTATTCCATTTTCATCCATATGTCTATCCAGTGACCACTTAAATGCCCTTAAAGTTGGCGAGTCTACTACTGTTGCAGGCAGGGCATTCCACACCCCCACTACTCTCTGAGTAAAGAAACTGCCTCTGACATCTGTCCTATATCTATCACCCCTCAATTTAAAGCTATATCCCCTCGTGTTGGTCATCACCATCCAAGGAAAAAGACTCTCACTGTCCATCCTATCTAACCCTCTGACTATCTTATATGTCTCTATTAAGTCACCTCTCAGCCATCTCCTCTCTAACGAAAACAACCTCAATTCCCTGAGCCTTTCCTCGTAAGACCTTCCCTCCATACCAGGCAACATCCTAGTAAATCTCCTCTGAACCCTTTCCAAAGCTTCCACATCCTTCCTATAATGTGGTGACCAGAACTGCACGCAGTACTCCAGGTGCAGCCGCACCAGAGTTATGTACAGCTGCAGCATGACCTTGTGGTTCCGAAACTCAATCCCCCTGCTTATAAAGGCTAGCACACCATATGCCTTCTTAACAGCCCTATTAACCTGGGGGGCAACTTTCAGGGATTTATGTACCTGGATGCCGAGATCTCTCTGTTCATCTACACTACCAAGAATCTTGCCATTAGCCCAGTACTCTGCATTCCTGTTACTCCTTCCAAAGTGAACCACCTCACACTTTTCCGCATTAAACTCCATCTGCCACCTCTCAGCCCAGCTCTGCAGCTTATCTATGTCCCTCTGTATCCTATAACATCCTTCAGCACTATCCACAACTCCACCGACCTTCGTGTCGTCTGCAAATTTACTAACCCATCCTTCTACACCCTCTTCCAGGTCATTTATAAAAATGACAAACAGCAGTGGCCCCAAAACAGATCCTTGCGGTACACCACTAGTAACTGAACTCCAGGATGAACATTTGCCATCAACCACCACCCTCTGTCTTCTTTCAGCTAGCCAATTACTGATCCAAACCGCTAAATCACCTTCAATTCCATACTTCCTTATTGTCTGCAATAGCCTACCGTGGGGAACCTTATCAAACGCCTTACTGAAATCCATATACACCACATCAACAGCTTTACCCTGATCCACCTGTTTGGTCACCTTCTCAAAAAACTCAATAAGGTTTGTGAGACATGACCTACCCTTCACAAAACCGTGTTGAGTATCGCTAATCAACTTGTTCTTTTCAAGATGATTATAAACCCTATCTCTTTAACCTTTTCCAACATTTTACCCACAACCGAAGTAAGGCTCACAGGTCTATAATTACCAGGGTTGTCTCTACTCCCCTTCTTGAACAAGGGGACAACATTTGCTATCCTCCAGTCTTCCGGCACTATTCCTGTCGACAAAGACGACATAAAGATCAAGGACAAAGGCTCTGCAATCTCCTCCCTGGCTTCCCAGAGAATCCTAGGATAAATCCCATCTGGCCCAGGGGACTTATCTATTTTGACATTTTCTAAAATTGCTAACACCTCCTCCTTTTGAACCTCAATTCCATTTAGCCTGGTCGACTGAACCTGAGTGTTCTCCTCGACAACATTGTCTTTCTCCAGTGTAAACACTGACGAAAAATATCCATTTAATGCTTCCCCTATCTCCTCTGATTCCACACACAACTTTCCACTACTATCCTTGATTGGCCCTAATCTTACTCTAGTCATTCTGTTGTTCCTGATGTACCTATAGAAAGCCTTAGGGTTTTCCTTGATCCTATCCGCCAACGACTTTTCGTGTCCTCTCCTCGCTCTTCTTAACTCTCCCTTTAGGTCCTTCCTGGCTAACTTGTAACTCTCAAGTGCCCTAACTGAGCCTTCATGTCTCATCTTAACATAAGCCTTCTTCTTCCTCTTGACAAGTGCTTCAACTTCCTTAGTAAACCACGGTTCCCTTGCTCGACAACTTCCTCCCTGCCTGACAGGTACATACTTATCAAGGACACGCAGTAGCTGTTCCTTGAAAAAGCTCCACATTTCGATTGTACCCATCCCCTGCAGTTTCCTTCCCCATCCTATACATCCTAAATCTTGCCGAATAGCATCATAATTGCCTTTCCCCCAGCTATAATTCTTGCCTTGCGGTATATACCTATCCCTGCCCATTGCTAAAGTAAACATAACCGAGTTGTGATCACTATCACCAAAGTGCTCACCTACATCTAAATCTAACACCTGGCCGGGTTCATTACCCAGTACCAAATCCAATGTGGCCTCTCCCCTTGTTGGCCTGTCTACATACTGTGTCAGAAAACCCTCCTGCACACACTGCACTAAAACTGACCCATCTATAGTACTCGAACTATAGTATTTCCAGTCAATATTTGGAAAGTTAAAGTCCCCCATAACAACTACCCTGTTACTCTCGCTCCTGTCAAGAATCATCTTTGCAATCCTTTCCTCTACATCTCTGGAACTATTCGGAGGTCTATAGACAACTCCCAACAGGGTGACCTCTCCTCTACTGTTCCTAACCTCGGCCCATACCGCCTCAGTAGACGAGTCCTCAAGCGTCCTTTCTACCGCCGTAATACTTTCCTTGATTAACAATGCCACACCCCCCCCTCTTTTACCATCTTCTCTGTTCTTACAGAAACATCTAAATCCTGGAACCTGCAACAACCATTCCTGTCCCTGCTCTACCCATGTCTCCGAAATCGCCACAACATTGAGATCCCAGGTACCAACCCATGCTGCAAGCTCACCCACCTTATTCCGGATGCTCCTGGCGTTGAATTAGACACACTTCAAACCAGCTTCCTGCTTGCCGGTGCCCTCTTTCGAACTTTTAACCCTATCCCTGACCTCACTACTCTCAACATCCTGTACACTGGGACTACAATCTAGGTTCCCATCCCCCTGCTGAATTAGTTTAAACCCCCCCGAAGAGCACTAGCAAATCTCCCCCCCAGGATATTGGTACCCCTCTGGTTCAGGTGAAGACCATCCTGTTTGTAGAGGTCCCACCTACCCCAGAATGAGCCCCAATTATCCAGGAAACCAAAACCCTCCCTCCTGCACCATCCCTGTAGCCACGTGTTCAACTCCTCTCTCTCCTTATTTCTCACTTCGCTAGCACATGGCACGGGTAACAACCCAGAGATAACAACTCTGTTTGTTCTAGCTCTCAGCTTCCACCCTAGCTCCCTGAATTTCTGTCTCAAATCCCCATCTCTCTTCCTACCTATGTCGTTGGTACCTATATGGACCACGACTTGGGGCTGCTCCCCCTCCCCCTTAAGGATCCCAAAAACACGATCAGAGACATCACGAACCCTGGCACCTGGGAGGCAACACACCAACCGTGAGTCTCTTTCGTTCCCACAGAACCTCCTGTCTGTTCCTCTAACTATGGAGTCCCCAATGACAAGTGCTCTGTTCCTCTTCTCCCTTCCCTTCTGAGCAACAGGGATAGACTCTGTGCCAGAGACCTGTGCCCTATTGCTTACCCCTGGTAAGTCGTCCCCCGCAACAGTATCCAAAACGGTATACTTGTTATAGAGGGGAACGACCACAGGGGATCCCTGCACTGCCTGCCGGTTCCCTCTCCCTCCCCTGACGGTAACCCATCTACCTTCTTCTTTTACCTGAGGTGTGACTACCTCCCTATAACTCCTCTCAATAGCCTCCTCCGCCTCCCGAATGATCCGAAGTTCATCCAGCTCCAGCTCCAGGTCCCTAACGCGGCTCCCGAGGAGCTGGAGTTGGGCGCACTTCCCGCAGATGTAGTCAGAAGGGACACTAGAGGTGACCCTTTCCTCCCACATTCTGCAGGAGGAACATTCAACTGCCCTAGCCTCCATTCCCACTGAACTAATTCCCAACTACTGAAAAATTAAAATTAAAATAAATAAATAAATAAATAAACTTGTTAGTTTAGCAATCCAACGGACAGAACTTTTTTTTTGGTTAGAGGAGGAGGATGGGTGGGAGACACTACGTAAGTAGTGTTTCGGGTAAAGCTGTCACTCGAGAGAGTCCTCACATTCTCCCCATGTCTGTGTGGGTTTCCTCCGGGTGCTCCGGTTTCCTCCCTCAAGTATAGAACGACGTGCTTGTTAGGTGAATTAGATATTCTGAATTCTCCCTCAGTGTACCCGAACAATGAAATGAAATGAAATGAAAATTGCTTATTGTCACAAGTAGGCTTCAATGAAGTTACTGTGAAAAGCCCCTAGTCACCACATTCCGGCACCTGTTCAGGGAGGCTGGTACGGGAATTGAACCGTGCTGCTGGCCTGCCTTGGTCTGCTTTAAAAGCCAGCTATTTAGCCCAGTGTGCTCAACCAGCCCCTAACAGGTGTCGGAGTGTGGCGACAGGGAGATTTTCAGAGTAACTTATTGTAGTGTTAATGTAAGCCTATTGTGACACTAATAAAGATTATTATTATTAAATACATCCAGCCAGACAACTCCCTACAATTTTCCGCTTCTGTGATTTTAACCTTCTCCCCCACGACTAGCACCATGCTGTCAATTATCTGGAATTCTCTACCAACTCCACCTCCTGCCTTAAGGATCCTCCAAAACTATTCCATAACTGCCAAAAATACCTTCCAAAAATGATTCCTCTACTCCTCTTTCGTACTGTTGATTTGGCAGTTTGTTTCTTTTTCATACAATATATTTAGTATTTTGTGTTGGTACTTTTGATTTGTATATCTTTTCTCCATTTTGATTGTGATTTGTTACAGTTTGAACCAATCAGGTAGAATTTACACATGTGTCACTGTGGGGGCTCTTATTTTATCTTCCAATAAGAATTGGTAGTCCGGTTGGTGGGAGATGTCAAAAATTCTACTTTATTGCTAATTACTCACTGGTATACACTTGATTAAGAAATGAATAAAAACTTGGAAATGAAATATCAAACAATACATAAAAAAGTCAAGCACATGGCAAAAGCAAACAAAATGACAAACAAACAGATAGATGATTCAAGAATTCAGGAACAAAGAACTTGACTATGAGGTCCTACTTTTAAGGGAATTCTTACATCTGGTTTAACCCCTCATTTACATTCATTGACTTTTAATGCTCAGCTGAGACCTCCTGGTTTGTTCAAATGAATGTCTGTTACTTTGAGGATAACTTGTTAATCAAACACTGGACGTTACTTAAGATTGACTGGTGCCTATCAAAACTAGCCTAGCGTCTGCAGGCGCACCCTCAGGTAAAGTACTGAATATGTTTTCACACATTTTGCTATGTCTCATAGCTTAGAGGAAATCCTAAGAATTGATTTGTTGATTAATACGTTCTCGGTGCTGAATACACAGTTTTAATATCTTGTTTCTTTAGCTATGTGCATTCAACTAGCACCTATATGAATAAAACTATGAATAAAACAATGCTCTGCTGTTATGGTATAATGCATGGTGTCGGAATTTCATTCGCTATATTGACATATGTTCCCAATTTCAATCTCTGTACCTCTGTTAAATAGTTACTTGTAGCTCCTTGCTACTGCACTCAAACATTTTTCAACCACTATGCCCCTGCCCCTCATGTCTTTGCTTCCCCGCATTCCACTATGCCATGCCATCACCCTCACACTTTCAAACGTTCCATAATGACCCTCATAACAAACAAAAACCCATAAGGAACCTCATCATAAACATATTTTCATGGTCTCCAATCTTCCATTAGCTACTCTTTTCCTTCTTCTGTTCAGCCTTACATCCAAAGTAGTCTGAGACATCTCCCCATTCTAGTCCATTCCATGAGTGCTCTGTCTGAAGATAGATGCTTGCCTTTTCGTCTGTTGACCCTTTATCCTGAGCCATTTTCCTTGGCAGCTCTTGTCAGTGCTGGTTTCCCATTGCCTTCCGATCTCATGGTAGGATCGGGAGGCAGATCCCAAATCTACCTCAGCCAGAACAGGAATTGAACCCGCACTGTTGGCAATGTTCTGAACTAGTGCTATTCATCCAGCCAACTAAGCTAACCAGACCTTCTATCTCCCCATGAGTGCATTGAAATGTCAGGGGCGCTATTGTTTCCTTATCAATGGCAGCTGATAGCTTTCCACAACAACTGTAAGCCACTCATTAACTAGTTTTGTCAAAACCCCTTTAACACTAACAAGGAAGCCTCCAACATTATAATTCATCAAACAAAAACATTACTCAATGATACCATTGGATTTGTTGTCCAGGCTTCCTTCAGGAAGACACATTTCAAGTGACTGTATGGCAAGGAAAGGTTTTACCTCTGTGTGTGGATGCCAATGTGCTGATATGTAAACGCAGAGCATCTCTCATAGCATCTGACATCACACCATAGGCCCTCCTCATATTCCAAACATTTCAGACAGTGGAATTTCCATTGGGAAATCATCATTGCAGTACCGAGGCCAGTGACAATAACTAATTTGCTTTAATTTCCTTAGGCTGCACCCCTGGAATTCCACCCCTTACCTGTCTGCCTCTCCTCCTCTCTCCTCCAACACACTCCTTAAAATCTACCTCAAGGGCCAAACTCTGGGTCATCTGTCTTAATATATCATAGAATCATAGAACTTACAGTGCAGAAGGAGGCCATTCGGCCCATCGAGTCTGCACCAGCCCTTGGAAAGAGCACTCCAACTAAGCCCATGCCTCCACCCTATCCCTGGAGCTGTGAGGCAGCAATGCCAACAACTGTGCCCCCACGCAGTCCTTATGAGGTTCAGTGACAGATTTGTTTGGTAATGCATATCTTAAGCACCTCGACGTATTTTGCTGTGTTAAAGATGGCACAAAACTTAAGTTGTCGTTCTGCACCGAATTAAAACTGGTTTCCTGGCTACATGTGGCCAACACCCCAGCTGAGGGAGCCTATGCATGTTAGCATCTTCTCGGCAGGCGGTGGAACTGCAAGAAGCATCCGTTGCGAGTGCGCTTTTTGCAGTGGCTCCCAGAAGTTATAGCTGCTGTCATTCCAATGATAACTAAGTTAAAATCAAGTCATGTGATATGGCTGTGGCAGCAGTAACTAAAATAGAATCAAGCCATGGACAAAGGCGCAGACAGATTCTCTACTGCAGTCTGTTTGATTGCTGCAGCCTGTCACCTTTAACCACGTTTAGCTTTTTGGCCTGTGTTAGTGCCTCGAGTGTGTTGCTAATTCATGACTGAAGATCTCATGACTCAGATTTACTCAGTCTTGACAGCTCTGCCTGTCTGTACCTTCCTACTGGTGAGAGAGGCACGTTTTGCAAGAGAAATTATTAGCGAACCTTGGACATTACGAAGCAGCCTCCTTCAGCCATTATTTAAAATTAGACGCAGCTCACTAAAATCTGATTGCTGTGATGCACACTCACTAATTTTGCTGCTGTGAAAAACTAAAGAGAAGTGTCACAAGGACTACCAAAACATCTCACTGCTGCTTTATCTCCACAAAAATAACTGATTCAGCAATTGACTGTGTGATTCATTCCGAAAGCTTTATCCTCCTCACAGCACAATCAAATAATTTGTTTGATAAAGGTTTTAGCCACTGCTAATTAATCTCTTGCTGATGGTATTGTGCCTTTTCCTAAAAATAATTACAGTTTTCTGATCTTGGCTGTCAGAATCGCGATTAGAAAGAAAGCCAGATAGTGTCACACTCTCAGATGCGTTTGATTAGATTCACAGTCCTTTTGAGTCCATGCTTAAACTGTGATGACCTACATCTCAAGCTATATCATTTGCAATGTCGTCACTGCTAACTGCTTCCCAGTTCCAAACATGCAGTGTTTTCTTTTTGAAATACTTTGACTTTCTCTTTTTCAAAGTCGTTTTGTATAAAAATCAGGAAGAACACTTGACAGAAGTTGAAGAAAATGATGTTTCCACCTTTAGGTTTTCAAAGAGCTAAAATGCAGTGAAAATAATTAGTGAGATATAAACAAATAGCACTGATAAGAAATAACTAATTATATATTTTGGGGCGGCACAGGAGCACACTGGTTAGCACTGTTGCTTCACAGCTACAGCTTCCCAGGTTCGATTCCCGGCTTGGGTCACTGTCTGTGTGGAGTCTGTACATTCTCCCCGTTTCTGCGTGCGTTTCCTCCAGATGTCCCGGTTTCCTCCCACAGTCCAAAGATGTGCAGGTTAGGTGGATTGGTCTTGCTAAATTGTCCTTGGTGTCCAAAAAGGTTAGGTGGCATAACTGGGTTGCGGGGATGGGGTGGAGACATGGGCTTGAGTAGGGTGATCTCTCTATAGACCATAAGACCATCAGACATAGGAGCAGAATTAGGCCACTCGGCCCATCGTGTCTGCTCTGCCATTCATGGCTGATATTTTTCTCATCCTCATTCTCCTGTCTTCTCATAACCCCTGATCCCCTTATTAATCAAGAACCTATCTATCACTGTCTCGAAGACACTCAGTGATTTTGCCTCCACTGCCTTCTGAGGCAAAGAGTTCCACAGATTCACCACCCGCTGGCTGAAGAAATTCCTCTTCATCTCTGTTTTAAAGGATCGTCCCTTTAGCCTGTGATTGTGTCTTCTGCTTCTAGTTTTTCCTACAAATGGAAATACCCTCTCCACGTCCATTCTATCCAGGCCGTGCAGTAGCCTGTAAGTTTCAATACGATCCCACCTCATCCTTATAAACTCCAATGAGTAAAATCCCAGAGTCCTCAACCATTCCTCATACGACAAGTTCCTCATTCCAGGGATCATTCCTGTAAGTTTTAATTAGACCCCCTTCTTTCCAAGGGCCGGTGCAGACCCGATGGGCAGAATGGCCCCTTCTGCACTGTAAATTTCATATGATTCCATGGTAATTGTTAATTTCTTAAATTATCACGGGTTAGCTCATTTTGGCCTTTATGCCAGGATGCACCAGCCAAAGAGAGTTGTTATCTTGCATTTTGGACTTCTTTGCTGTTATGCACTGCAGTCAATATATCCATAATTGCTCAGCCACCAGGCAGCAAGATTTCAGCATACGAGGTTGTGCAAAAATTGTCACAGCAAATGACAATCGCAGCAATTGTTCAGCCTTAAGTCTCAATGATGAAACATTTGATTAAAAAAAAGCCACATTATTATCATTGCCTCTAATTTCTGAAAAATATATACACATTCACACACAAATCAATCAGAAATAAGTTAGAGTCCCAATTCCCCAACTCGGGACGGAAGTAGAAAATGTTCACAGAGCTCACCCGTGAGAATATTCCCAGAGCACAAACCAGGCTGGACTAGATACATATACATGTACCTATGTATACATGTGCCAGGTATGACTGGTGTCCATGTACATAGATCCCTGAAAGTTGCCACCCAGGTTGATAGGGTTGTGAAGAAGGCCTATGGTGTGATGGCCTTTATTGGTAGAGGGATTGAGTTCCGGAGCCATGAGGTCATGTTGCAGTTGTACAAAACTCTAGTACGGCCGCATTTGGAGTATTGCATACAGTTCTGGTCGCCTCATTATAGGAAGGACGTGGAAGCTTTGGAACGGGTGCAGAGGAGATTTACCAGGATGTTGCCTGGTATGGAGGGAAAATCTTATGAGGAAAGGCTGATGGACTTGAGGTTGTTTTCGTTAGAGAGAAGAAGGTTAAGAGGTGACTTAATAGAGGCATACAAAATGATCAGAGGGTTAGATAGGGTGGACAGCGAGAGCCTTCTCCCGCGGATGGAGGTGGCTAGCACGAGGGGACATAGCCTTAAATTGAGGGGTAATAGATATAGGACAGAGGTCAGAGGTGGGTTTTTTACGCAAAGAGTGGTGAGGCCGTGGAATGCCCTACCTGTAACAGTAGTGAACTCGCCAACATTGAGGGCATTTAAAAATTTATTGGATAAGCATATGGATGATAAGGGCATAGTGTAGGTTAGATGGCCTTTAGATTTTTTTCCATGTCGGTGCAACATCGAGGGCCGAAGGGCCTGTACTGCGCTGTATCGTTCTATGTTCTATGTTCTATACATGTAGGAATGAAGAACAATTCCTGCAGCTGGAAGGAACCTGACATATATTACAGCAGAATGTCAACTTTAAATGTCACAATAAATTTATAATAACACAAATGAGATGTGACTGTGACAAAGGTAAACTGTCCCTCCGTAAGACCGTCAGACATAGGAGCAGAATTAGGCCATTCAGCCCATTGGGTCTGCTCCCCCATTCAATCATGGCTGATATTTTTCTCATCCCCATTCTCTTTCTCCCCATAAATTATTAATCAAAGATGATTTGGACCTTGGACACTCACCTGAGGAACTCCCATAATGATGTCTTGGAACTGAGATGGTTGACCTCCACTCACCATAACATCTTCCTATGTGCCAGGTATGACTGGAAACAGCAGAGGGGTTTCCACCAGATTATCCTTGACTCCAGCTTTGCTAAGGCTCCTTGATGCCACACTCAATAAAATGTGGCCCTGATGTGCAGTCACTCTCATCTCACCACAGTGCTGGATGAGCAGAAATTGCCTTTAGTTAAACACTGGGAAGACCAAAGCCATTTTTCTTGTCTCCTGCTAAAAGCTATGTTCACTTTCCATCACACTCATCTTCCACTCTTGTAACTGTCTGAGACTGAATCAGATTGTTCACAAGCTCATTGTCATATTTGACCCAAAGACAATATTCAAAGACCACCTCCTTCCATCACACTAAGGCCCTTCATCAACTCAGCTACTGCTGAGAGTAGAGTCCTTATCTCTGGGTCTGAACATTTTAATGTACTCCTGGCCAGTCTCCCATTTTCTGTCCTCTGTAAACCTGAGGCCATGCAGAACTCCAATGTCTGTATCCTAACTCACACCAAATTCAGTTTTCCCTGATGCTCTCTGGCCTCAACTGGCTCTTGTTTAAGCAGCACCGCAAAATTAAAAATTGAATCCTTGGCCCTCCATGGCATGGCCCCTGTCGGCCTCTGAAATCTTCCCCATCCTTCTGAGGTATCTGCACTCCTCTAACTTTGGCCTCTTGAGCACCACCAATTTTAATTGCTCCATTATTAGCAACCGTGCCTTCAGCTGCCGAGGCCCCAAACTCTGGAATTTCCTGCCAATACATTCCACCCCACCAACTTGCTTCCCTCCTTTAAGAGGTTCCTTAAATCCTCCCCCTTTATCTGAGTTTTTGGCCATCTACTGTATTTTGGCTGAGGTGGCTTCGAGTTGTATTTTGTTTTATAATGCCCCCATGAAGCCCCTTACACCATTTTAGGTGCTATGTAAATATAAATTGTTCTTGTGCCCATTGTTGTAATGCCACTGCACATAGCAAGCTGAGAACTTTTACTGTTCAATTTTCATGTAATAAATGGAAAATAAATAGAGCCACCAGACAACAATTCTTCCAGATGAATATAATCAAAGACTCTCATTGCATGTCCCTGGTTTTATTTATTTATCTTTTTGTTAGCATTTTCTGCCCTACCCCAAAACCTCTAGTCATGCTGCTCTTTAACTGGTTGCTAGGAGATATTTGAGAACAGCGCATATTGATTTCCTCTTTTTCACTATTTACATTCTCCATTTTCCCTAGCTGGCCCGGTACTTTAACTTTTAAATCCGCTGAAAGAATGTTGAAGGACAGGCAATTTTATACATCAAAGTTGCAAAAGCAAGTTTTGCTCCTTCAAGGCATGGAAGCTTCAAAGCTTGACACTTTCTGTAGGTAAAGACACTAATTCTGTCAGTTTCGTTTTTTATGAATACACAGCTGTAATTTGCAGCTTATTCTTTGCAATATCAAAATACCGACATAAGCAGGGTGTGGAGTTGGATAGAGGCAGCCCAAGGTCTACCAACCCAAGGCAGGCCAGTTAAAAGGCCCGCCAGAGTGCTCTGGGACTGTGCCCAAGTTATAATAAATACTGTAATGCCCTTTAGACCTTATCACTCTCATCCCTCAGTCCCCTCGCCCCCACACATTAACCATACCTCATCTATGCCAACTCATGCAATCTTAAATTCCCACACCCGCCCCCCATGGCACCTCCTACCCTTCATGATATCTCATGACCATCTACCCACTCCCCATGGCCCCTAATGTCCTCCATGCCGACTTAGTGCCAACTCATAGCAACCAATAACCCCAAACTCATCCCGTAGCCCTTCATTGCCCGGTGCCAATTTCGTGCCAACTCATGCTGTTGTGAAGCCATGCTTTCTATTTAAAAATATTTTTAAGTTCACTGGCTGGAAACCCCTAACTCAGGCATTGTCAAACTCAGGGGCGCAACCCACTGGTGGGTCGCGGACAGGTGTCGTGAGGGTCGCGGAGCCGTCCGTCGCAGCGCTCCTGATCGCGCAAATCTATGCGCAAAAGCCGCAGCAGCCGGCTTTTAACTATGCCGGTTGCGAGCGGCCTTCAAATTGGCCAGGAACATATAAAAAAAATTTGGCCGCACTGCGCATACGTGCCCAATCATTGGTGCACTTGCGCAACAAAGTGCGCATTGGGGCCAAAGGGACCCAAAACCATTTCCTCCATTTTTGTCAGCAACAATCAAGGTAAGAGAAAATGGTGGGTCCCGCAGGTCAGCCGGCGTAGGCCGCGAAGGTCGGCCGGCGTGGGCCGCGAAGGTCGGCCGGCGTGGGCCGCGAAGGTCGGCCGGCGTGGGCCGCGAAGGTCGGCCGGCGTGGGCCGCGAAGGTTGGCCGGATTGGGTCCCGAAGGTTGGCCGGTTGCTGAAAATGGGTCCACAGAAAAAAAGTTTGAAAAGCACTGCCCTAACTCATTTAAATACAAAGACTAAAGCCACATCCCAATTACTTGGGATCACGGTCATAGATGGCTGCACATTTGCATAACTGAATCTTTTACATTCCAAAATTGCTAAAAATGGAGACAGGTGGCGAAATTCTCCGACCCCACGCAGGGTCGGAGAATCGGCCGGCGGCGGCGTTATTCCCGCTCCCGCCGGGTTTTGAATTCTCCGAGCGGCCAAAAACCGGCGTTGTGCAAATCCTGCCGGCAGCCTCTGAGAACAGCTGGCGCCGGTGGGATTTCATTTAATTTTTACTGTCAACATATCTCCGGCCCGGATGGGCCGAAGTCCCGCCGACGTGGCGGTTTCTACCGGTTTATACCGGCGTCAACCATTGATGATGGTTGATGCAGTTCAGTTACCAATATCGAGTGCGGGGGGGGGAGGAGGAGAGTACCGGCATTTGTGTGGGGGGTGGGGTGGTGGGGGGGAGAGAGAGTACCGGCGTTTGTGGGGTGGTGGTGGGGAGAGAGAGTACCGGCGTTTGTGGGGTGGTGGTGGGGGGGGAGAGAGTACCGGCGTTTGTGGGGTGGTGGTGGGGAGAGAGTACCGGCGTTTGTGGGGTGGTGGTGGGGAGAGAGTACCGGCGTTTGTGGGGTGGTGGTGGGGGGGAGAGAGAGTCCCGGCGTTTGTGTGTGTGTGGGGGGGGGGGAGAGAGTCCCCGCGTTTGTGTGGGGGGGGGGGGAGAGAGAGTCCCGGTGTTTGTGGGGGGGGGGGGGGAGAGAGAGTCCCGACGTTTGTGTGGGGGGGGGGAGAGAGTCCCGACGTTTGTGTGGGGGGGGAGAGAGTCCCGACGTTTGTGTGGGGGGGGGAGAGAGTCCCGGCGTTTGTGTGGCGGGGGGGAGAGAGAGTCCTGGCATTTGTGTGGGGGGGAGAGAGTCCGGGCGTTTGTGGGGTGGTGGTGGGGGGGGTAGGGGGGTTGGGGTAGGGGTGGGCGGTAGGGGTGGGGGGGTAGGGGTGGGTGGTAGGGGTGGGGGGAGGGGTATGGGGGGGGTAGGGGTGGGGGGGTGTAGGGGTAGGGGGTTGGGGTCGGGGGCAGCGGCGTGCAGAGGGGGGGTGCGACGGTGCGTTGGTACCGGGCATCCATTGGATGGGGGCACCAGCAGATCTTCCTCAAGGCTCCCCTTCCTCCCAGCTGCCTTGTCTTTGTTTGAGAGAGAGAGAGAGGGAGATTGTGGGGACAGACAGAGAGAGAGAGACAGAGAGAGGGTGTCCCGTCCGTCCTCTGGCTGAGAGCAGGGCTTTGGTGAGTATATTGCAATCTGCCTAAACCCAGGAATATTGCGTGGTTAGAATGCAGAGGGAAATGCTGGGATCCCGGGGTGGGAGATGTGTCTGGATTTGTCTATTTCAGCTTCAGCCTCTGCGATTTGAGGTCAGTTTCACAACAACAGGAAAAATGCGCGGAGAGAGAGGGAAAAACTTTTGGAAAAGTTTCTGGGTTCTGCCTTTGTAATTCACAGCGCAGAAAGGGTTCTGCGCTGTGAATTATCAAGGCACCTTTTCTAATCCTGGGGAGAAACAACCTTTTGAAGAGTCTGAGGAAATAAGCAGGAATTTGGATTAATTCTGCCTTCCCACCCCCTGGGCCTCTTTCTCCTCCTTTCTCCTCCCTCCTTGGGAAGGAGAAAGGGGGAGGGAGGAGAAAGGGGGAGGGAGGAGAAAGGAGGAGAAAGGGGGAGGGAGGAGAAAGGAGGAGAAAGGGGGAGGGAGGAGAACGGAGGAGAAAGAGGCCCAGGGGGTGGGGAGGCAGAATTAATCCAAATTCCTGCTTATTTCCTCAGACTCTTCAAAAGGTTGTTTCTCCCCAGGATTAGAAAAGGTGCCTTGATAATTCACAGCGCAGAACCCTTTCTGCGCTGTGAATTATAAAGGCGGAACCCAGAAACTTTGCCAAAAGTTTTTCCCTCTCTCTCCCCGCGTTTTTCCTGTTGTTGTGAAACTGACCTGAAATCGCAGAGGATGAAGCTGAAATAGACAAATCCAGACACAGCTCCCACCCCGGGATCCCAGCATTTCCCTCTGCATTCTAACCAGGCAATATTCCTGGGTTTAGGCGGATTACAATATACTCACCAAATCCCTGCTCTCAGCCAGAGGACGGACGGGACTCCCTCTCTCTGTCTCTCTCTGTCTGTCCCCACAATCTCCCTCTCTCTCTCTCTCTCTCTCTCAAACAAAGACAAGGCAGCTGGGAGGAAGGGGAGCCTTGAGGAAGATCTGCTGATGCCCCCATCCAATGGATGCCCGGGGCCAATGCACCGTCGCCCCCCCCCTCTGCACGCCGCTGCCCCCTACCCCAACCCCCCAACCCTACCCCCCACCCCTACCCCTACCCACCCCACACCCCCTCACCCCTACCCCCCCCACCACCCACCCCTACCCCCCCACCCCTACCCACCCCCACTCACCCCCCCCACCCTTACCCCCCCAACCCTACCCCCCACCCCCACTCACCCCCCACCCCCCACCCCCCCCCACCCCTACCCATCCCAAACCCCCCCCCCACACAAACGCCGGGATTCTCTCTCCCCCCCCCCAAACGCCGGGACTCTCTCTTCCCCCCCCCCCCCACACACAAACGCCGGGACTCGCCACTTCCGCAGCGGGTGAAACTGACGCGTATCGCGTCAGTCCGCTGCTGGCCCTTTCGAGAACGGAGATTAACAGCTTAAAAGAAGGCCACGACGCCGGAGTCATCCGCACCACTTTTGCCCGCCGGAAATGGGCGTCACGTCGGTCCGCGGAGAATTTTGCCCAAGGGCCGGGATTCTCCCCTACCCGGCGGGGTGGGGGGTCCCGGTGTGATGGAGTGGTGTGAACCACTCCGGCGTTGGGCCGGGGGCAAGCCCTCACCTTGAGAGGCTAGGCCTGCGCTGGAGTGGTTGGCGCTCCGCCGGCTGGTGTGGACGGCCTTTGGCGCCACGCCAGCCAGGGCCAAAAGGACTTCGCCGGCCGGCGTAAGGGGAGGGGGTCACTTTCGCCTCCGCCATGATGAAGACCATGGCGATGGTGGAAGGAAAAGAGTGCCCCCACGGCACAGGCCCACCCGCCGATCAGTGGGCCCCAATCACGGGCCAGGCCACCGTGGGGGCACCCCCCGGGGTCAGATCACCCCGCGCCCCCCCCAGGACCCCAGAGCCCGCCCGCGCCGCCTGCTCCCGCCGGTAAGGTAGGTGGTTTAATCCATGCCGGCGGGAGAGGGTTGACAGCGGCGGGACTTCGGCCCATCGCCCGGGGTGGGGGCCCGCCGACCGGCACAGCATGATTCCCGCCCCCGCCGAATCTCCGGTGGGGGAGAATTCGGGACACGCGGGGGCGGTATTGACGCCGGCCCCCGGCGATTCTCCGACCCAGTGGGGGGGTCGGAGAATCCCGCCCAAGGTGTCTGCAAAGTTGCATCAGGAACAACAGCCTCAAAAAAGGATGAATGGGGACCACCTCCAATCCCATTAGCAAAGAGTCCAGATAATCACTTGGCTTCATAACTCAGTGGACACAAACCATTGACAGTGGGGTCCTGACTGACAGAGAAATTCACTGCCATGACCTAATCAATGTAACTTGAATACACTAACTACAAGCATATAGGAGTCACTGGGCAGTTGCAGGGAGGTCATGTGACAAGCTAAACCTTTGTGTGTTTAAGCAGCTGTTTTCTGCAGAAGAGCACAAGCAACGAAGACGTTGCAGGAACCAGGCACTGTGTGGGCTTCTCCGCCCTATCCTCACACCCCAGGCCCTCTCTCCATCCAACTTCCAAGTTGTACCCTGTCTGCTGATTTTGACTATCTTGCTACCATGGACAGAGATTTAGAAAATAACTCAACCCAAATCTGTTGTCTCCTGATGCACAGGTAAATCGTCCCTCTACAGCTTTAAACGGCGTCAACACAGTAAGGAGCATGATCACTGAGTGGAGCCAGAAGGCAGGCAAGTCACCAACCTTCATGAAATGAAAATGAAATGAAAATCGCTTATTGTCATGCGTAGACTTCAACGAAGTTACGGTGAAAAGTCCCTAGTCGCCACATTCCGGCGCCTGTCCGGGGAGGCTGGTACGGGAATCGAACCGTGCTGCTGGTCTGCTTTAAAAGCCAGCGATTTAGCCGAGTGAGCTAAACCAGCCCCTGAGCCACATACCCCATTAATTTTGATGGGCTCCAAATTATCTAAGCTATCCTCCCCATGTGATCTATTTGTGTGTGTGAACTTCGAGAGAGTGTGTATGTATGTGCATGTGAAAGTCATTAAGTTATATTATTTTATGTACACCAAGTTAAGTACAATAAACACCACCCTGTTTTCTTCTATTAAAAAAACCAAGGAAACCTGACTGATCATTTCTTTTATGGTCACAGCACGTAAACAGTTGAACACACAGAATTGACAAGTATATACGGTTTAAAAATAATAACTGTTGCAGTCAAATGATAAGAGGGAATAGATGGGTGCCATTCAAACCCTCCTAGCCTTACTGTAACAGTGCCAACCCACCATCCTTTGTCCTTCCACCCTCCATGCCAACTCACCCAGTAACCACTATGGGCAAACCACAGGGGCCATGCTGAGATTAAATAAAATAAAGTTCTGAGCTTCAATTATAGACTGCACTATATTGAAAAAATCTTCCATTGATAAAATATTGTACAATAATTTTTTTTTTTCAAGCACATAATCCCAGTAAAAACAAACAATTTGTATTCACAGCCCTACATCGATGTCATGTAATCCCTTTCTAACCACTTGGAACTGCCAATAAAGTACAAATTTATCCCCAATGTGATAATGATAGGTTGTCAAAGCAGTCAAAGTAACACTAATCCTAGAAGGATAGCCCTCAGGTTTATGTCAACATCTATTGAAATTTATAGTACAATTTATTTTCATCTGAGAGTCACACCAGGCTGCTATGTTTTAAATTAAAGGGCAGGGGATTTAAATGACTTCACAGCTTGACAGTTCCACTTATCCATTTTCTATCCACACTAATTCCTACTATTAACAATCCGAAAAAGGTACCTGAACCTCTCCAAAAGTGTACCTGACCTCTCCAGAAGGGTACCTGGACTTCTCAGAAGGATAGCTGAGCTCTCCAAAAGGGTACCTGACCTCTCCAGAAGTGTAACTGGACCTCTCAGAAAGATAGCTGAACTCTCCAAAAGGGTGCCTGACCTCTCCAAAGTACTCCAGTAGGTTTAGACCTTTTCCTCAAATGTCTAAAAGCTACAAGTCATGTTTCAGAAACCTGGGTGTTGAATATTGCACATTAACCAAGGCAACTGCACTTTTAAATGTGTCACTGCTTCCATGAACCGTGGATGCATGAAATACCTCCCACCTCTGTTTATCTCCCCACCCTGGTGAAAATGGTAGGTGCTGGATTCAGGGACTGGTTTTCCGGAATTGGCACTAAAGTGCGGAGCCCTTCCGACTCTGTGAAAATTCAGATCTAATCCCCCAAAAGACAGATAGAGGTAAACAGAGGTGGGAGGAATTTCATGCGTCTACGGTTCATGGAAGCAGCAACACATTTTAAGAGATTCACAGCCACTTCAATAACTAAGTTGCTGATTTATTGTTACCGTGGAAAAAAATCAGAATGTGAACCCTAAATGTGAGAAAAAGAACAAATAAAAATCCCATGTAATAAAAATGGAATTTGTCTAATCTTTCTGCGGCATTTGACATGCTTAACAAACCTCCTCCAATTCTTCACTCCCATTCTCCAGCTCAGAGGAGCTACCTGTCATTTCATCTAATCTTACTTTTCTAATTGTAGCTGGATAATCTCCAGCAGTGGTTTCTCTTCCCATTCCCACATTAATACCTCTAGAATCATCTAATAATCTATCATTTCCCTTACCTCCTTCTCATCAAAATGTTGCCCCTTGCTGACATCATCCAAAGACACGAGTCCAGTATCCACATGTATAATTAGGACACTTAGCTTCACTTCCCGCCCTCCTTCTCAACCTCTGCACTCCTTGTTGTCAGACTCCTTTGTCTAACATCCAATCTCACATAAACTGTGGTTACCCCCATTTCAATATAGTGTTACAATCTCCAGAGAGACCAATACATTTTTAAAGGAAATTCAAACCAGTATTTAATAGCCGACAGATTTACATGACAAGATTTCAAATTTTAAAACTTTCAGCAAATTATGGGAAAAGAACACTATTGACTAAACGGTATTTTCTTTTTATCGACATCATATACTCAAACTGTGGGAGAGATCGTCCGGTTGTTCACCCTGGCGGAATCTTCCCAATCCCGCCGACGGCGCACCTCTGCTGCAGGTTTCCCAGTGGCATGGGGTGGATTCAATGGGAAATCCCATTGACAGCGGCAGGACCACAAAATCCCGCTATCAGGCAATGGTGGGCTGCCTCCCGCCAAGAAACACGCCGTGGGGAGGTCACCCAACAGGAATTTGTGGGCCCAACTCACTTTCATCTTGAAACTAAATGGCTAGTTTGAAGCATAACTGTTTGAAATCTGACACTCTCAATGCCTTTCTTGGACGTTGGAGGCCCACGGTCTCGATTTTTAACACACAGGCTGCTGCCATTGTGTCCAAGCATAAATATTTTGCACCTTCTCAGCAATCTAAACCCTCCTTTGATCTCTGACAATCAAACCACCCATAAGACATAGCAGAATTAGGCCACTTGGCCCATCGTGTCTGCTCCGCCATTCAATCATGGCTGATATTTTCTCATTCCCATTCTCCTGCCTTCTCCCCATAACCCCTGATCCCCTTATTAATCAACAACCTAGCTATCTCTGTCCTAAAGACACTCAGTGATTTGGCCTCCACAGCCTTCTGCGGCAAAGGGTTCCACGGATTCACCACCCTCTGGCTGAAGAAATTCCTCCTCATCTCTGTTTCAAATGATCGTCCCTTTAGTCTGAGATTGTGTCCTCTGGCTCTGGTTTAACCTACAAGTGGAAACATCCTCTCCACTCTATCCAGGCCTCTCAGTATCTTGTAAGTTTCAATAAAATCCCCTCTCATTCTTCTAAACTCCAATGAGTACAGATCCAGAGTCCTCAACCGTTCCTCATGCGGCAAGTTCTTCATTCCAGGGATCACCCAGGTCTACTCTTGAGCAAACGTCAGAAAAAGTGACATAACTTCCTTCATTTTACCCTTAATTTAAAAATACAGTCCCAAAGCATAATAATCTTCTAAACCTCGCAATTGTAACATTAGCCTTCAGCCCTGCCTCAAACGTTGAAAACTTATCACCAATTCCTTCTTCTCTGCTGCCACTGTCTTGGGCTAAACCAGACGTTTTAGCTACCTTGGTATCTTATGCAACCCTGAGCTGAGTCTTCATTCCCATGATCTCTCTACCCCAAACAATATTTACTTCCACTTCAATCACTTTTCTGTAACGTTTCCATTTCCACCCCTATGTTACCTCACTTGCTGCTGAGAAACTTATATGTTTTTGTAGCATCCAGACGTAACAATCCCAATGCTACCCTGGTGTGCCTCTCATCCTCCAGCCTCCAAAAACTTCAGCTCATCCAAAACTCTGTTACCCGTGTCATATCTCACATTGAGTCCCAATAGCCCATCACATTTGTTTGCACTGGCCAACATGGATGCATTATCCCCCAAAACCTTGGGCGGGATTCTCCGGTCGGTGACACCGAAATCACGTGCGGCAATCGGCCGGTGAATCCCCGTTCACGACCAAATTCGCGATGGATATTGCCTGAGGCCCACCCACTAATGCTCCGCCTCCGACTGCCCGAGTTCCCGACTGGCGTGAGGCTCCATCCGTTGGGAACTCGGAGTGGCAGCTGGGGACTCAGTCCAGTGCTACCACAGTTGGGAGAGGGCCAATCCGCAGCCAGGGAGGACTTTGCCAGGGGCTGGGAGCACTGTTGGGGGCTGGTCCGGGGGGTGCAAGCTGGCCAAAGGGGGGGAACTATTTTTCAGGCCGGGTCTGCGAGCGGCTGGCACCATGTTGTGCGCATGTGCGGCCACGGACCCGGCAATTCTCCGGTCATATGGGCAGCCAGAGCCGGGTGCTCTATGCTACCCCCAGCCAAACGGCGGATCAGTGGCCATTTTATGCCATTTTTTTCCTGTCGTCTGTTCCTGCGCCGGCGTGCGGACATAGCCTCGAAATCTGAGAATCCAGTCCCTTAACTTTAAAGTTTTCAGACTTGATGCTCTCCTCCCCCAAGCTCCCTGGGAGGGATTCTATGATAATGGCGCTTTGTCCCCACGCCCACGAGAAAACGGGCGCAAATCACTCTGGACTTTACCGCACGGCAGCGGCAGCCCCGCGCAATATGGTGGACCCACACCGCGGAGCAGCACCAAAAAGATAGGGCCCCCCTGAAATTGCACGCGCTCGCCAATCGGTGGCCCCCGATTGCAAGCCTGGCCGTCCTGGAGGCCCCCCCTCCAGTGACGGATCCCCCCACCCTGCACCAGGGCTGAGTCCACAGCCGCCTCTCCATGTGTCCACCAGTTGGAACCATGAGTGAACTACGCCAGGGGGAACTCGGCCAGTTGCCGGCAGAGAATCGCCGCAAGGGCCTCTTTCAATAGCCCCCGACCGGCACCGCGTAGACTGCGCGCGATTGGTGGTGATTCTCCGGTCCCCAAAGAATGGCGGGAGCGGCATCGGACCCGATCGTGGATCTGACGCCCATTCTCCGCCCCCGCGCCGAGCGTGATTGCGGCACAGAGGCTCGGAGAATCCCTGCCCCTGTATTGACTCTGGATTCACATGCAAACCCCGCCTTCCTTCACCCACCATTGGTAACCCTTGTCTTTACCCATCTAGGCCCATGTTTTTGAAGTCCTTTCATCTCTGCAACCTTTCCTCCTTTAACCCACCACTTCAACCAAGCCTATGGGCATTTGTAACAGCTACCTCGTTAATTCAGTCTCAAATATTCACCATTCCCTCTCGATAAAACGTATGGGTTGGAATTCACATATAAAATATTGTTATTCTGGTTGTTCAGCCCAGTTGACGATAGGTGGAATTATAGAATGTAATTTCCAAAACACTTGCAAACTTTCCAGAATCTGATGGAGCGAAAACTTATCTTGATATGTCTGTCACCAAAACTCAGTGGATATGATTACACTTTAAACAAGGCTTTCCATAATTCATAAGGCAAATGGTTTCAAAATATAAAAGATCAACTCTGAAAATGTTCCTATTAGCAATTTTTTATGTGTGGCACTGAATTATATTAATGGCTGTGTAATTTCCCTGCAGCCTTAGTTAGCATTAGAACTGTTCCTTAATCCTGATTTTCTTATTTTCCAAATTATTTCGTCTTTTTGAGGCACAAGTTAAGACATCCCATTTTGTTAGCATGCTATTTTGAAGGATTAATTAGTGTTCGGCCAATTTGCGACTATTATAAACTGAGTCAAGGAAAGACATGAAAATGAAATTCTATCGCATGAAAGCATTTGGGAGCAACAAAGCTCTATGTAGGCATTAAAACCCTGAGGGAAATAGTCACAGAAGTTACAGCTTGTGCAAAGAAGCATCAAAATTCTATTCCCATGGCAATGCCTTGATCAATCAGAGTCACCCTGCCTGGTTTGAATTTAAACAAAAACTTAGCAGTTAACTGTTCCCTGGTACATTCTTCAATGCAACATCTCTACCAATCAGAGTCCTCAGCACTCTCTTTTCATGCAGCATAAATTGGTGCATCTTTTACCCCCACAATATTGATTTTTGTGTCCACAAATGAGCAAAACTATGGGCTGAATTTTTTTGAAAGCATTGCAATCCCGATGCTGATTTACAAATCCCAACACGACCCCACCTAATAGGAGACAGAAAATACAGCACTCAGTCTCGACACTATCAGAGACATCAAGCGATTATATATTGTATATGGAGGAGCTCCCCCCCGCACACCAATATTCCTGCATGCCGTTGGCCTCTTCAATTTGCAGAAGGCATCGTTGGGGAGTGCAACTTGTTTCACTGGGCTGCCCGCCGCCCTGGAATGGATGGGGCTCCTGGAGGCAGCTTTTTAATTGATGCTTTGGGTAAAAGTTTGCACCCAACATCCTGTAACAGCCACTTCCAGGTTCCCAACCCAGAATGGAGGCCAGTGTCTGGAGGGGTGATCCGAGTAGAAAATTCCAATCCCAGGCTTCTAAACAGGCACTAACATCGTGAGGATGATCATTCATAAATTACTTCTCCTTTCCATCAGTCAATGAATTGTTTCCATCCACAGATATCATCATCTTCAACAACGAGTTCTTAAACTCTCAGTAAAGCTGCCCCCCCCCCCGGGCCATCTTCTGCTAGGCAGTTTAAAGTCTGATCCCCAGGCCAGAATTGATCGCAATACTCCAACTGAGGCCTGACCAATGATTGATAAACATTTTGCATAACTTCCTCGTTTTCTATTCTTTGCCCCCACTTAAAAATAACTTACAGCACGGTGGCACAGTGGTTAGCATTGCTGCCTACGGCGCCGAGGACCTGGGTTCGAATCCCGGCCCTGGGTCACTGTCTGTGAGGAGTTTGCACATTCTCCCCGTGTCTGCGTGGGTTTCGCCCCCACAATGTTAAATTGCCCCTTAATTGAAAAAAATAATTGGGTACTCTAAATTTATAAAAAATAAATAAATAACGTACATTTACAAAGCACCTTTCACAACTCCGGGACGTCCCAAGAGTGTTTCAGTTAATTCAACACTTTTGAGGTGTGGCCACTGTTGCAAGTGGAAACGGAGCAACCAGTTTATGCACAGCAAGTTACCAGAGACAGCAACAATTAATGATAGGTCTTAATTAAGGAGTAAGTGTTTAGCCTGCACATGAGGTTAACCCCTCTGCTCTTTATTGAGTGCTACGAGTGCTCCCTCTAGATAGGAAAGGAGACATCTCATCAGGTAGACCTCTGACAGTCCTTCACTCTCACAGTGCTGCACCGAAATGTCAGCTGAAACCTGTGCTCAAGTCTCTAAAATGCAGCTTGAATCCCTGACCTTCTGCTTCAGGCAAAGTGCTGAGATTGAGCTAAAGCTGATATTTAAACAGCGAAACAGTGGCCTAGTTAAAGGGAAGAGATTTGAGAAGGTTCTAGAAAGCAGTTTTTGCTTTAGTTGCAGTGTTTCAGGTTTGAATGATATGACTGTACACATACAACAAAATGAAAACTGGTTATGGTGACAATTCAAACATCAGTCACCTTGCAATGCTTAGAAGCTCAACATTTATGACATAAAATCAAGCTCATCAGTTATTCACAATTTAACTGTATCACCATAAATCCTCACCAGGTGGTCATGTTACTGAATCACTTTGTGCACATATAATTTGCTGAAATTACTTTGGAAACTTCCACATTTTTTTGAAAGGATAGCCTGGAAATCAAGATGTACAATGATGTTTTACACATGCTTAACATATGCCGATCAAATTCAATTTCCCCAGACTGTCCAGCACAACAAATCCTTCAAGCCAATCCCTCTAATAATGGCCTTAACTTACATACAGAAATGAACTGCAAGGAAATGAAACAAGCAGAGATTAAAGTTGATCACCGTCCCTTTTATGGACGGCACGGTAGCACAGTGGTTAGCACTGTTGTTTCACAGCGCCAGGGACCCGTGGTCGATTCCAGATTTGGGTCATTGTCTGTGCAGAGTCTGCACGTTCTCCCCGAGTCTGCGTGGGTTTCCTCCGGGTGTTCTGGTTTCCTCCCACAAGTCCAGAAAGACATGCTTGTTAGGTGAATTGGACATTCTGAATTTTCCCTCTGTGTACCCAAACAGGCCGGAGTATGGTAAGGGGACTTTCACAGTAACGTCATTGCAGTGTTAATATAAGCCTACTTGTGACACTAATAAAAATTATTATTATTATTATTATTATTACAAATTTTTGACTTTTTGGGGGCAATACTGATCAACACTTCAACTTGAAGGTCAAAAATCCTTTTGTGAAATGTTACAAGCAAAATGATAACAGCTTGCAGTCATAATTATGGTTTTGTGCTCCCCACTCTACAGAATTCCCAATCTTAGCTGCACTTAGCTGTTCAAATTTGGTATCAATGGAAATCAGTGCCGTGTGAACTGCCTGCCCTATACTCTGTACGGAACGCAGCCCCTGCCTTGTAGACTACGGACAGGCTTTGGGAGTGAGCAGGTGCATCACTCACCGGAGGATTCCCAGCCTCTGACCAGCTCTTGTAGCTACAGTATTTATATGGCTAGTCCAGTTGAGTTTCTAGTCAATGGTAACCACCAGGATATTGACAGTGGGGGATTCAGCGATGGTAATGCCATTTAACATCAAGGGGTGGTAGTTATGGTCATTTGTGTGACATGAAAGTAAGTTGCCACTTGTCAGCCCAAGCCCGGATATTGTCCAGGTCTCTCTGCATTTGGACATCTGAGGAGTTGTGAATGGTGCTGAATATTATGCAACCATCAGTGAATATTCCCACTACTGACCTTATGATGAAAGGAAGGTTATTGATGAAGCAGTTGAAGATGATTGGGCCTAGGACACTATCCTGAGGAACTCCTGCAGTGATGTCCAGAAGATGAGATGATTGACCTCCAACAACCACAACCATCTTCCTTTGTGCTAGCTATGACTTCAACCAGTGGAGAGCTTTTCTCCCTGATTCCCATTGACTGCAGCTTTGCTCGGCTCCTTGATAAGATACTCTGTAACTGTCACCTTACCTCTGGTTCAGCTCTGTTGTCCATATTTGAATCAAGGCTTTAATGAGGTCAGGAGCTGAGTGGCTCTGGCAGAACCCAAACTGTGAGTCAGTAAGCAGATTATTGCTAAGTAAGTGCCGCTTGATAGCACTGTTGATGACCCCTTCCATAACTTTATTGACAATTGAGAGTAGGTAATTGCCCGGGTTTGATTTGCCCTGCATTTTGTGTACAGGACATACCTGGGCAAGTTTTCATATTGCTGGGTAGGTGCCACTGTTGTAGCTGTACTGAAACATCTTGGCATGGACAGGGCAATTTCTGGAGCACAAGTCTTCATTATTTTTGCCGAAATATTGTGGGTGTTAGGAAAACAAAGGTATTTTTAAGGAATTTATATTTGCATTGATAAGCTTTAGAAATAAGGTATAGTTTAGATGGATTCAACTGAATGCTTCTGTGCCTGAAAGGGACTTATAGTTAGATCCATGCAGTACAAATGTGTTTGTGCGTGTGGGGGTTGGTTAAGTTGCAAATGTAATAGAGGGAGATATGACAAGAAGAGTAAATATAGTTTCTTGGCAACTAGATGCCCTTGTTAGGGAAAACCAATTACTTTGTTCTTTAATTTTCACTGGAACCTACAACAGTTTACAGATAGTTGGAAAGGGAACAGGTCCCACAGCTCTGCTCTACACAGTGGGTTAGAAGAAAAACATACAATGGAGCAATGGTTATCTAAAGAACAGCTAGTTAAAGAAACTAGAAAAATGAAAATAAGATTCCAAGTGGGCAGAAGTTAAGGGTATGAGAACAGAGCATTATTCAGAAAAGACAGGCAAAGCTCAGAGGAACGCTGAGATGTCAGAAAGATATATGAAGCGATTTTCAGGTTTGTGAGATTGTGCTACAACCTGTGGAACATGAATCAAAAAATCTGTGAGAATTGGTGGCTACACTTCAAGCAGGTTAAATCAGTCAAGACAAGGAAATCTTAAGTGGGTTTGGTGTAGGATCTGGAGTGGATTAGCTGGTAGAAGTGGAGTGGAAGCTCTGTTCACAAGAATGTTTTGGAAAATGTGGACTGGATTTCAGAATGCAAACTGCATGAAAAATCATGTAAAACATGATTGTGAGAGAAGGTTGTAAAGCATGTTTTGGAGTGGAATTTGGAAACTCTGATGTGATAATCGTCTGGGGGGACTCTGAGGAAGAAATCCAAGGACGCCAACTTGGTCTCAGAGCGGAGTGGGTATTTGACCACAGCCAATCGGTGCGCCTTAAAAAAGGGTGTTGTGTGTCAATGAGACCATTGTAGCTTCAAATGTACTTTGTCATCCGTGTCAATCTAAAACCTGTGTGTAATTGTTAAGCTACAGGTGGAGTAATAGTATATTGTATTATAATCCATTTTTCCCCCACGCTTAATAAATGTTTTTTCTTGGTGTTAAAACTAATCAACAGTCCAGCGACTCTGTTCCTCCACGTTTAATTTCAAAAAAGTAAATGTTTTGGTCTTTTGAGCCCGGGTTCCATTCTGGAATCTTCCCGTCCCGTTATGACATCAACTGGAATGGTAACACAGGGTCCATAGCCTTTGCAGTATCGCGTGCTTTCAACAATTTCTTGGTGCCAAACGGAGTGAATTGAATTGGCTGAAAACAGGTTTCTATGATGCTGGGGACGTCTTGGTGTTATAAGGGATTAAAGGAAGTTAAATGTAGTCAATGTCTTTTCACCAATGTTTCTGGGTTTTTTTTAAATGGACACTTCTTTGTTTAATTTCATCTCAGCATGGGCCCTGAGATGTGCCCCTGGTGAACACTTGGTGAGTTGGCATGGTAGCTGTAAGGGAAAGGCTAGTGGTTAGGGGTTAGCATGAGTTGGCACGAGGTTGGATAGGGGCTATAAAGGGTTAAGGATTTTGGGTAGAGGGCCATAGGTTGGCATGGAGGGTATGAAGTGGCATGGGGAGTGTGAGGGGCCAGGACTGGAGGTCAGTCTTATGTTGTGTTGTTTTATTCAAACTTTGATGCAGCGCCGATGCAAAAGGCAAGTCTTCCAGCCCGCCTGCAGGCTTGGCAGGCCTCCGCACAGGCTCCAGGATGGCCTGAACATTCATCCTTTCGGGGAACTTTCTCTCAGGCAGGTTTACAGAGCAGGAATTTTTCCTGACTCGAGAGCGAAACTTCAAGCCCTAAGCTTAAAACTAGAGCGAGGTTATTCAGGGATGTTATAAGGAAACGGTGTAATGGAAATCTATAACTATCTCCCCCGAAAAGCTCTCAAAATCCAAAATGAGATAGATTCTTTGTAAGTGTGGGTATAGTTGGATAGAACAAAGGCGACTATATAGGCTTCAGGTATAGCTAAGTCATGACCTAATTGAAAGGCAGATCAGGCTTGAGGAGCTAACTGGTCTATGCCTGTTCCTATATTCCAATGATATTATAATTGGCTTCAAGAACTTGCCATGTAAAAGTCAAGAGCTCATATTGCCGTGCTGCTGTCCATGCGCAGATCTATCAATGCCATGTGTCTCTTGTTCACAATATCCAGCACAGATATAAAGTTCCATGTGAAAGCAAGTTATGTAATTAAATGGGGCACTATCACCTTCCTCAGAATGTCTGTAAGCTCTCGCCAGCTTCTCCACACAAAATATCAAAACATATCTACAATCATCCTATCGTAACTGACAAGCAGGAACTGGAGGAAATATGTTAGGTGTAATTTTTTTTTTAAATGAGTAATGAAATGAGGTTGTGATGTGCCAGTACAGATTATACTTTGGTTCTTAAATTTTGGGGTTTTCATCCCTGAATAAGGTAGGATCAACTGTTACACGATGAAAAAGTACGGGCTGGATTCTCCGATTTCGAGGCTAAATCTGGAGGAACTGTGGTGTTTTACGTGGGAAACTTCGGTGCCGCCCCAGCACCGATCCTCTAACCAGTGAGAGGCTAGCAGCCGCACCACGTAAAATGCTCGGCCTCCATGAAACAAACGGCCAGAGAATTGCCGGGTCCGTGGCCGCGCATGTGCACGGTGAAGACCTGCAGCGGTCGTGCCGTCCAACATGGTGCAGCCGTGCGCGGACCCGACCTGCCAGATAGTGCCCCCTTGACACCCCCTTGCCAACCCCCACCAGTCTCCCCAGCCCGCTCCGAACACCACCCCCCCCACCCCCCCACCCCAGCCAGCAGCACGGGCCCCGTCCGACTGTGACGGCGCTGGACACAGTCCGCAGCCACCACGCCACGTTACCGATCGCTGAGAACACACGTCAACCGCGCGGTTTGGAGCTTGGCCCATCGGGGGCGGAGCATCGGGGGAGGGCCTTCAGGTGAATTCTAGACTCTGTCCCAAAGACGTGTGGCGCGCGCTGCGATGACGCAGTTTTGGAGGGGTACACCTATAAAATATGTTCAACCAATAACCAGCTTTTGACATAATTGATATCTTATTTTTGGGACAATTCATCTCTTACTTCTAAATGATAATTAGGCACCATAAATGAATGACATAAATGTGATGACCAGTTGTGTTCTGTAAAAACTTTTATCGCAACTCTTGAGATTAACTTTTACACTCTTGAGATTAACTTTTATATTTTGAATGTAATTCTTTTTTCACTGTTTATTATGGCTCTAGTACTTTTGCTTAAAGAAAGCGTGCGTTGGATTCTATTCGATTTATGTGTTCTTCAATTACATAACGCTATTCTGATATATTCTGATATTCAGAGGACAACAGGACAAATAAAAAGAGTATCGATCAAGGATTGCCTCATAAATATCTAATTAAATTAATAATTTTAAACTACATATGATATATGGTACAGAAACTCTGATCGACAGTCAGAAAAGTGCAATGGTTTTGAGAAATGGCAGTACACCGTTGAACAAAATGGAAGGAAATCAATTTACATCTCCAATCTCTCATAAACTCAAGATCTGATCCTAATCAATTTGTAATTGTGAAGCCACTCGGTGGTGGTGGCCATTTTCTCAAAAAGGAGACAGTGGGAATCAGAAGCTGTTCTACTCTGAGGCACATCTGATAATTCTTTGCCACTGGTCTGAAACCAAAATTGACAAAATCCCGAGTCAGCATTTCAACAAACTGTTTAAAGTACAACACCATGAAAGGAGCTATTATTTTGAAAACAAAGGTAGTTTGAAGGGATTGATATTTGTATTGGTAAACCTTAGAAATAAGGTGTAGTTTTAAGTGGGTTTAATTTCATGTTTCTGTGTCTGGTAGGGTAAGACCTATAATTAGATTCAAGCTGGACACAGGTATCTGTATTTGTGGCAGTTGGTTAAGTTCCAACTGTGTTCCTATTGTGATTAGAGAGGGCTATGGCATGAAGAAGAAATAAAAGGCATAAGCATGTAGTTGTTGCTTAGCAACTGGGGCCATGTAAGGTGCAGAAGGTTTTAAGTTTTAGTTCAGCTAATTTGATTGCAGTTGAAGATAGGTAGTGAGAAAGAAGGCAGCTCTCACAGCTCTGTGAGAAGCAGTTGATTCAGAAGGCCAGAGAGGGAACACCTCTCTCAGCTTTGCTGGAAGAAAAGCCATGCCATGAAGTAATGGTTAAGAAAACTAGTGCAGAGATCTGAAGAGAAGCTCGTTAAGGAAACCAGACAAATGAAGAAAGGTTTCCAAGAAGTCTAAGGTTAAAGGTACAGAACAGAGTACTGTTCAGTTAAGATAGATGGAGCTGAGAAGAAGGCTAGAAAGATATCTGAAGTGATTTTCAGATTTGTGAGATTTTACTACAGCTTATGGAATGTGAGTTGAAATAACCATGGAAATTGGTGGCCAGATCTGGAAGCTTATGTCAAGGCAGTGAAGGCAAAGGAAGCCGAAAAGGAGTTGAGCGTAACATCCTGGACTGGATTCACTATTAATAGTGGAGCAGAAGCTTTGTTTAAAAGTGTCATTTGGAAAACCTGGTCTGGATTTTGGAATGCAAACCGCTAAGGGAAAGCATTACTATTAGGGAAGATTTTAAAGTGTGTTTTTGGAAGTGGCGTTTGGAAATTCTCATGCGGAGGAGAAATCCACAGATACTAACTTGGGTTCAGTGCATAGTGTGTGTATTTGACCACAATCACCTTGCGTGTATGAAAGGGACTTTGGTGTTAATGAGACCATTGTAGGTTCAGATGTACATTGTAATCCGTGTTAATCTTTCAATCTGTGTGTATTTGGGCAGAGTAAAGGAATATTGTATAATAATCCAACTTTTCATGTTTAATACATTTTTTTTTCTCGTTGTTAAATCTAAGTGGCGGTCCTGTGACTCTGTTCCTCCACGTTTTAGAAAATAAATGTTATGGAGTGGGGTTCTCCATCGGCCCACACCGGAATCGCAAAATGCGATTGGCAGAGAATCAGTTCCAACACCAAAATTGCAAAGTACAATTCTTTGCCGCCACGACAGCGGCGCCAATGCGTTTCAGAACGCACGTACAATAATCACCGTTTGCATATCATTAGCAGGCCCGACCCGGTATTCTCCGAGGCCTCTGCGATTCTCCACCTCCGATGGGCTGAATTCCTGATGGCTAGTTTCACTTGGGCTTTTAGGAATCGTGTAACCGCCGCTGTGGATGCTGAGGGAGAGAAAGGAGTATGGAAATTGTCCAACATTGCCATAGTTTGCTGATAGTTGTGTCAATGGCTGAGGGGCTTCTGCCAGGGCCAGGGAGAGTAGCGGGGGTTGGCCAGGAGGTGGACTGTGAGATCGGGGTGGACAGGCAGGGAACACTATTGCCGCAGCCTGCAAGGCAGCCAAGCAGCTGTGCTCAACGCTGACTTTGAACTTAGGGCCACGGGTCATATGGGTGTCCTCCCAGGCTCATAAAAGTAAGGCTCAGCATCAACAGCAAAAATAGTGCAGTTAAAAAAAAGTTGAACAGGGCTGTGTCTGTCGCTTATATAATCAATTCTATGACACTTGCTCTAATTGAATGAGCATTGTCATCAGCTGAAATGTCTTGCGAGATTCTTTGGAACAGCCAGCGAAAAGGTCAAGATAAAAGTGTCTGATTAGCCGTAAACATTAGATTACACCATGAATCTGTCGATAATCACATCCATCTCTGACACTTCCATCTCTAAATTAGAGTTTAAAAAGTGTACAAAGGCAAAGAAGCAAATCTAACCCTTTACAAGTCATTGGTTAAGCTCCAACGTTTACAGATGCACCAGATAAAGCATCCCATCTGGCTGCATCACAGCCTGGTATGGCAACTGCTCGGCCCAGGACCGCAAGAAACTTCAGAGTCATGAACACAGCCCAGTCCATCACACGAACCTACCTCCCATCCATTGACTCCATCTACATCTCCCGCTGCCCGGGGAAAGCGGGCAGCATAATCAAAGACCCCTACCACCCGGCTTACTCACTCTTCCAACTTCTTCCATCGGGCAGGAGAAACAGAAGTCTGAGAACACGCACGAACAGACTCACAAACAGCTTCTTCCCCGCTGTTACAAGACTCATAAATGACCCTCTTATTGACTGACCTCATTAACACTACACCCTGTATGTCTCACCCGATGCCGGTCCTTATGTAGTTACTTTGTATGCCTTGTGTTGCCCTATTATGTATTTTCTTTTCTTCCCTTTTCTTCCCATGTACTTAATGATCTGTTGAGCTGCGCACAGAAAAATACTTTTCATTGTATCTCGGTACACGTGACAATAAACAAATCCAATCCAATCGTTCATGAATAACCTCAGCCAGTACAGGAATTGAACCCAAGCTGCTGGCCTTGCTCTGCATCATGAACCAGCTGTCTAGCCAACTGAGCTTACCCGGCCTTACCTTGGTTAGTGGATGAAATAACAGCAATCCTTACCAAAGAGCAAATGTGCAAGTTAGGAGATTCTGTTTGAGCAAAGGGCTGTTACGACGTGGAAACACTGGCATCTACTCGGCAATGTGGAAAATTGCCCAGATGTGTCCTGTACACAAGAAACAGGACAAATCCATCGCAGCCAATTACCACCCTATTAGTCTACTCTCAATCATCAGTAAAGTGATGGAAAGAATCACCAACAGTGATATCAGGCGGCACTTACTCAGCAATAACCTGCTCACGGTCGCTCAGTTTGTCTCCACCAGGATCACTCAGCTCCTGACCTCCTTACATTGTGTTCTCCCTTGGTTCAAACATTGACAAAAAAGCTGAATGCCAGAGGTGAGGTTAGAATGACTGTCCCTGACATAAAGGCAGCATTTGACCGAATATGGCATCAAGACACCCTAGCTAAACTGGAGTAAATGGGAACCAGGGGGGAAACTCTCCGCTGGATGGAGTCATACCTGGAACAAAGGAAAATGGTTGTGGTGGTTGGAGGTCAATTATCTCAACTCCAGGGCATCACTGCAGGAGTCCTTCAGGGTGGTGTCTAGGCCCAACCATCTTCAGCTGCTTCACCAATGACCTCCTTTCCATCATAAGGTCAGTAATGGGGGTGTTTGTGGATGGCTGCACAATGATCAGCATCATTCGCGATTCCTCAGATAATGAAGCAGTCCATGTCCAAATGCAGCAACACCCGGACAACATCCAAGCTTGTGCTGACAAGTGGCAAACAACATTTGCGCCACACAAGTGCCAGAGAATCACTATCTCCTACAAGAGAGAATCTAACCACTGCCCCTTGACATTCAGTGGCATTACCATTCCTGAATCCCCCACAATCAACATCCTCGGGCTTACAATTGATCAGAAATTGAACTGGACTAGCCATAGACAGAGAGTAGTGGTGGAAGGGAGTGTCTCAAAATGGAGAAAGGTGACTAGTGGTGTTCCACAGGGATCCGTGCTCGGACCACTCTTGTTTCTGATATACATAAATGATCTGGATGAAGGTATAGGTGGTCTGATTAGCAAGTTTGCAGATGATACTAAGATTGGTGGAGTTACAGATAGCGAGGGGGACTGTCGGAGAATACAGCAAAATATAGATAGATTGGAGAGTTGGGCAGAGAAATGGCAGATGGAGTTCAATCCAGGCAAATGCGAGGTGATGCATTTTAGAAGATCCAATTCAAGAGCGGACTATACGGTCAATGGAAGAGTCCTGGGAAAAATCGATTTGCAGAGAGATCTGGGCGTTCAGGTCCATTGTACCCTGAAGGTGGCAACGCAGGTCGATAGAGTGGTCAAGAAGGCATAGAACATAGAACATAGAACACTACAGCGCAGTACGGGCCCTTCGGCCCTCGATGTTGCGCCGACCTGTGAAACCATCTGAAGCCTATCTGACCTACACTATTCCATTTTCATCCATATGTCTATCCAGTGACCACTTAAATGCCCTTAAAGTTGGCGAGTCTACTACTGTTGCAGGCAGGGCGTTCCACACCCCTACTACTCTCTGAGTAAAGAAACTGCCTCTGACATCTGTCCTATATCTCTCACCCCTCAATTTAAAGCTATGTCCCCTCGTGTTGGTCATCACCATCCGAGGAAAAAGACTCTCACTGTCCACCCTATCTAACCCTCTGACTATCTTATATGTCTCTATTAAGTCACCTCTCAGCCTTCTCCTCTCTAACGAAAACAACCTCAATTCCCTGAGCCTTTCCTCGTAAGACCTTCCCTCCATACCAGGCAACATCCTAGTAAATCTCCTCTGAACCCTTTCCAAAGCTTCCACATCCTTCCTATAATGTGGTGACCAGAACTGCACGCAGTACTCCAGGTGTGGCCGCACCAGAGTTATGTACAGCTGCAGCATGACCCTGTGGTTCCGAAACTCAATCCCCCTGCTTATAAAGGCTAGCACACCATATGCCTTCTTAACAGCCCTATTAACCTGGGTGGCAACTTTCAAGGATTTATGTACCTGGATGCCGAGATCTCTCTGTTCATCTACACTACCAAGAATCTTGCCATTAGCCCAGTACTCTGCATTCCTGTTACTCCTTCCAAAGTGAACCACCTCACACTTTTCCGCATTAAACTCCATCTGCCACCTCTCAGCCCAGCTCTGCAGCTTATCTATGTCCCTCTGTATCCTATAACATCCTTCAGCACTATCCACAACTCCACCGACCTTCGTGTCATCTGCAAATTTACTAACCCATCCTTCTACACCCTCTTCCAGGTCATTTATAAAAATGACAAACAGCAGTGGCCCCAAAACAGATCCTTGCGGTACACCACTAGTAACTGAACTCCAGGATGAACATTTGCCATCAACCACCACCCTCTGTCTTCTTTCAGCTAGCCAATTACTGATCCAAACCGCTAAATCACCTTCAATTCCATACTTCCTTATTTTCTGCAATAGCCTACCGTGGGGAACCTTATCAAACGCCTTACTGAAATCCATATACACCACATCAACAGCTTTACCCTGATCCACCTGTTTGGTCACCTTCTCAAAAAACTCAATAAGGTTTGTGAGACATGACCTACCCTTCACAAAACCGTGTTGAGTATCGCTAATCAACTTGTTCTTTTCAAGATGATTATAAACCCTATCTCTTATAACCTTTTCCAACATTTTACCCACAACCGAAGTAAGGCTCACAGGTCTATAATTACCAGGGTTGTCTCTACTCCCCTTCTTGAACAAGGGGACAACATTTGCTATCCTCCAGTCTTCCGGCACTATTCCTGTCGACAAAGACGACATAAATATCAAGGACAAAGGCTCTGCAATCTCCTCCCTGGCTTCCCAGAGAATCCTAGGATAAATCCCATCTGGCCCAGGGGACTTATCTATTTTGACATTTTCTAAAATTGCTAACACCTCCTCCTTTTGAACCTCAATTCCATCTAGCCTGGTCGACTGAACCTGAGTGTTCTCCTCGACAACATTGTCTTTCTCCAGTGTAAACACTGACGAAAAATATCCATTTAATGCTTCCCCTATCTCCTCTGATTCCACACACAACTTTCCACTACTATCCTTGATTGGCCCTAATCTTACTCGAGTCATTCTTTTGTTCCTGATATACCTATAGAAAGCCTTAGGGTTTTCCTTGATCCTATCCGCCAACGACTTTTCGTGTCCTCTCCTCGCTCTTCTTAACTCTCCCTTTAGGTCCTTCCTGGCTAACTTGTAACTCTCAAGTGCCCTAACTGAGCCTTCATGTCTCATCCTAACATAAGCCTTCTTCTTCCTCTTGACAAGTGCTTCAACTTCCTTAGTAAACCACGGCTCCCTTGCTCGACAACTTCCTCCCTGCCTGACAGGTACATACTTATCAAGGACACGCAGTAGCTGTTCCTTGAAAAAGCTCCACATTTCGATTGTACCCATCCCCTGCAGTTTCCTTCCCCATCCTATACCTCCTAAATCTTGCCGAATAGCATCATAATTGCCTTTCCCCCAGCTATAATTCTTGCCTTGCGGTATATACCTATCCCTGCCCATTGCTAAAGTAAACATAACCGAGTTGTGATCACTATCACCAAAGTGCTCACCTACATCTAAATCTAACACCTGGCCGGGTTCATTACCCAGTACCAAATCCAATGTGGCCTCGCCCCTTGTTGGTCTGTCTACATACTGTGTCAGAAAACCCTCCTGCACACACTGCACAAAAACTGACCCATCTATAGTACTCGAACTATAGTATTTCCAGTCAATATTTGGAAAGTTAAAGTCCCCCATAACAACTACCCTGTTACTCTCGCTCCTGTCAAGAAGGCATGCTTGCCTTCATCGGGCGGGGTATTGAGTACAAGAGTCGGCAGGTCATGTAACAGTTGTATAGGACTTTGGTTAGGCCACATTTGGAATACTACGTGCAGTTCTGGTCGCCACATTACCAGAAGGATGTGGATGCTTTAGAGAGGGTGAAGAGGAGGTTCACCAGGATGTTGCCTGGTGTGGAAAGTGCTAGCTATGAAGAAAGGTTGAGTAGATTAGGATTGTTTTCGTTGGAAAGATGGAGGTTGAGGGGGGACCTGATTGAGGTCTACAAAATTATGAGAGGTATGGACAGGGTGGATAGCAACAAGCTTTTTCCAAGAGTGGGGGTGTCAATTACAAGGGGTCACTATTTCAAGGTAAGTGGGGGAAAGTTTAAGAAAGATGTGCGTGGAAAGTTTTTTATGCAGAGGGTGGTGGGTGCCTGGAACACTTTGCCAGCGGAGGTGGTAGAGGTGGTCCTGATAGCATCATTTAGGATGCATCTAGACAGATATATGAATGGGAGGGGAACAGATTGAAATAGATCCTTGGAAAATAGGCGACAGGTTTAGATTACGGATCTGGATCGGCACAGGCTGGGAGGGCCGAAGGGCCTGTTCCTGTGCTGTAATTTTCTTTGTTGTTCTTCTTTGTTCTTTGTTCTTTATATTAAAGGCGAGGAATTCTATGGTGAGTAACTCACCTCCTGACCCCCCAAAGCCTGTCCACCATCTACAAGGCACAAGTCAGGAGTGTAATAGTATACTCTCCACTTGGCTGGATGAGTGCAGCGTTAACAACACTCAAGAAGCTCTGCACCATCCAGGTCAAAGCGAACCCGGGACCCTGGCGCTGTGAAGTAACAATGCTAACCACTGTGCTACCATGCCACCCACCATACATAGGATGCCACACGTCAATAGCCAGCAAGGCACCTCCACAGATCTTTTAGGCTTTGGCCTGGGCAGGGGGCTTGTCTGGCATCCTGAAAGTCCCAATGTCCTCCATTCTGCCCACAATTAGGTGCTTTCATTTTCAAATTGGCAACCCACCACTGCCGGGTGGGTAACTCCTCCCACTTCCATACCCCCTCCCGCAAGATCAGTCAGAGGCAAGAACTTGTCAGCACACCAATGTGACACCCTCTCATCCTATCTTCCTCCCAATCCTGTCGTCAAAGCAGCTTTGGCAGAAAATTCTATCCTGCATATCGCCTAACTGATCAACTGAAGGATTCTGAAATAAATAGTTACATCTTCACTGTGCATTTCACAACCTATGATCTTCCCAGAGATCTTTACAGCTAATGAAGTACTTTTACATTGTAGTTACTGTTGTAATGTAGAAAAGTAGAAAACACGGTGCCAATTTGGGCATAGCAAGTGACAAACAAAACATGACAATGAATAGATTATCTGTTTTAACGGTGTTAGTTATAGGTGAATATTTGCCAGGACAAATATTTGTGGGCGGCATGGTGGCACAGTGGTTAGCACTGCTGCCTCACAGCACCAGGGACCCGGGTTCAATTCCAACTTTGGGTTACTGTCTCTGTCGAGTTGACATGTTTTCCCCATATCTGTGTGGGTTTCCACCGGGTGCTCCGGTTTCCTCCCATAGTCCAAAGATGCGCAGGTTAGGTGAATTGACCATGTTGAATTACCCCTTAGTGTCCAGGGATGTGCAGGTTAGGTTATGGGGTTGCAGGGATAGGGCGGGGTGGAAGGGGAGTGTAAAGGTGAAGGTTCGAAGAATCAGTGCAGAATTGATGGGCTGAATGACCTCCTTCTGCCCGGTAGGAATTCTATGACATCGGGAATAACTCGCCTGCTCTACTTGAAACAGTGAGATGGGATCTTTTACTTTCATCTGCGATAACAGAAGGGCCGCACTTTAACAATCACCTGAAAGCCAACGCCTCCAGATGCAGCCGACTCTCAATATTGAAATGAAGTGTCGGCTTAGAATTTTGTGCTCAAGTCTCTGGACTGAGATTTGAACCTGCAACATTGAGATTGAGCACTGGGAGTACTGGAAAATGAGAAAAACGACACAAAGACTGAGAAGTAACCGTAATTTAGAATGATGAACTCAATGTCAAATCAGGTACAAAAAGAGAAATAAAAAGAAAGATTAGATGAAGGGGCAGCGAAGAAAGAGAGTGCAAGATCAACAAAATTTAACCTTCTCCAACAACAATTAAAAGCTGAAAGAGTGAGAGTCCACACTTGTAACAGTAATTATCAGTACCAGGGAAATTGACTGGAAATAATTGACACATAGGGCGAAATTCTCCGACCCCCACGACGGGTCGGAGAATAGCGGGAGGGCCTTCCCGACATTTTTCCCGCTCTCCCGCTATTCTCCCCCACCCCCCGCCCAACTCCCGACCCGAATCGCTGCCGCCGTTTTTTTACGGCCGGCAGCGATTCACAGCTGTTCGATGGGCCGAAGTCCCAGCCCTTTACGCCGTTTTTGCGAACGGCAAACACAACTGGTCTGGCCGTTCGTAAAAACGGCATCACAAACTCGCTTTTCATAACCATGGCACCGATTGGCACGGCAGTACCACGGCCGTGCCAAGGGTACCATGGGCCCGCGATCAGTGGGCACCGATCGCGGGCAGCGGGCCCGATGCCCGCGCACTCTTTCTCCTTCCGCCGCCCCGCAGTATCCATTCGCGGGGCGGCTGAGGGGCAACCCGGCCCGCGCATGCGCGGGTTTCGCGCAAATACGCGATGACGTCATCCGCGCATGCGCGGGTTGGAGTCTTCCAATCCGCGCATGCGCGGTTGACGTCATATGACGCATCAGCCGGCGCTAACTCCGGCAAGCGGGCTTAACGATATTCGTTAAGCCCGTCATGCCGGAGCCTACGGCGTCGGGCTGCTAGCCCCGACCGGGGACCAGAATCGGTTCCCGGTCGGGAAGGGGCGCGCAACCCGCCCGGGTTTGACGCCAGCTTTACGATTTCTCCCGTTTTGGGAGAATCGCGCCCATATTATTTTAAAAAGGCAATTAGATTTGATTTAACTTCTTGTGACAAGTTTGCTTTCTATTTACCGTGCAATTGCAGGTACATTGCGACACTCGTAACTCAGAACCAGGCCCTGTGGTGGCATTTTCTGAAGCTAACAGCAAAGCGACACATCTCGAACACGTCTCTTTTGTTGCTGTAACACTTGAACATAAAAATACTTGAGCCCTGTTAGCTTCGCTGTAATTTTGACAGCAGTTTGTGTGTTGGAGTGGAATGCCAGCTTGGAGATTAGGGTCAGAAGATACTGATTCAACTGAGCTGTTTTTGTCATGAGTATAAAACAGAATTTGTGCAAATAAATTTATTCTCATATTACACCAACCATTACAAATCACCAAGCTTCTCTTGATCAATCAGAGGTCAAGAGCCCCTCCGCTGCACCCCTTGACAGCTGTTGGCCAGCGACTCCTCCTTGCCTTGCTGTAATGTCATTGTTAAAAGCCTAGCAAACATTAGGTTGTCCGCAGTGGCCTCGAAGAGAAATACAACAGCAGACAATGGATCCTTCTAGTTTTTACCTCATCGGGTATTTGATCAAGCTTCTCTTTCACATCTCATCATGGCCTAGTCCCAAACCTATTTCCAATTCTGAATGTCATCTGTAGCTTAACCATGCTCCTAATTATAAATGCAGCTCACAGTCTAGTCCCACTAGCGAGCAGTTACAATCTAAAGGCCTGACTGCAGTTCATGTTTTTCACAGATAGTTCTATTGATCAGAGAATAAAACTAAATAGAAATCAGCTCCATCCCATTCATCAGGGATCTTAGCTAACAGGAAACGTTCAAAATAATGCACAATACTGCAGTTTGCATTTCTTAAATTAGAGCTGTGCTTTTCATAAAGGCCATAGAATTTTAGATTGGAATGATAGAAAATGGTTTCATTTAAGAAGGAGGACATTTGGCCCATCAAGTCCATGCCAGCTCTCCATAAAAGCACTTTACCTTTTCCCACTTCCTGGCCCTTTCTCCATGGGCCTACAATTCCTTTCACCTTTGGGTAATTTTACAAAGCCACAAGTGATCTTTCCTCCATCACTCTTTCAGGCTGTCCATTCCAGATTGTAACCACATGCTACATAAAAAGGTTTTCCCTCATGTTGCCCTTGGTTCCCTTAACAATTGCCCTTTGGTTCTCAACCGTTCCATCAATACAAATAGTTTCTCTCCATCGACTCTACCTAGATTCCTCTATCAAATATCCTCTCAATCTTCTCTTCTCTAAGGAGATCAACAAAGTCTTCTCCAATTAATCCATTTGACTGAAGTCCCTCATTCTTGGAGTCATTCCTGTAAATGTTTTTTGCACTCTCTCTAAAACCTTCATAACATGTTGTGTCCAGAATTAGATGCATTACTCCAGATGAAGCCAAACCAGTGTTTTATAAAGGTCCATCATGATTCCCTTGCCTTTGTAATTTATGCCTTTACGTACCCGTACCAGCCTCCCCGAACAGGCTCCGGAATGTGGCGACTAGGGGCTTTTCACAGTAACTACATTGAAGCCTACTCGTGAGAATAAGCGATTTTCATTTTCATTTCATAAAGCCGAGGATCCTATATAACTTAAACCACTTTCTCAGCCTGTTCTGCCATCCTCAACGATTTGTGCACAAATGCCACATATGCAGGTTTCTTTGCTCCTGCACCCCTTGTAGAATTTTACCCTTTCTTTTATATTGCCTCTCCTTGTTCTTCCAATTTAAATGCATCAGTTCTAACGTCCTTTCATTAAATTTTGGGGTGCATTCTCTATGTCTGCCGCCAGTAATGGGGTTCCCAATCGGCGGAGAATCCAGCGGTCGGCAAAAAACCGGGCGCTTATCCCGTTCCGATGCTCCGGTTCCCTGCCGACGGTGGCAGCGGGCTACACGCTCGCACCGGCAGAAGGATGCAGATGGGTAATTTAACCCATTTACATCCAATTATTGGGCTGGAAGCCTGATTCTCCATGGCCCCATGATTCTCTGTCCTCTCAGCCGGGATTCATGCAGGCATGTATTGGTGCAAGTGTTTTCAAGTGTGGCCCTGATGCAGTGGACCCTGCAGAGTGTAAATGTGATAGGTAGGCTCCCCCCCCCACACAAAGCCCATGGGTGGACCCCCTTAGCCCAACACAAATCCTGCCCACCACAGCCGCCCCTATCAGACCCTCCTCAATCAGACCCTCAAAAGAGACACCCCATCAGTGACCCCTGCCTGAAAATTCCTGCTTTTTCACTTACCCTTTCCTAACATCTGCTGCCTCAGACGAAATGTTCAAAGCAGCAGTTTTAGCAGACCCTCGCCACATCGAAAACAGCTACGTGCCTGCAGCTGTGAAAAAGAGGTAGTCAAAGCACTTAACTGCCTTTGACATGGGAAGGGGCTGTCAATCATAGCAAGGCTGTTTATAAACATTGTGCTCAGCATCAAAGCAGGGTAATGGAGGTGCATTCAAATGTGAAGGGAAAGTTCAATGAACAATCCACCAAGCAGCTGTCCCTGGAATAATAAAACTGTCAATCACTGGTTAACGCAATGTATTGCTGTGTGAAATTGAATTCAAAATCTGCATTTCAAAGGCGGTCAACTGATTTCAAGCCCTTTGAAGTGTACTTGGCTTTCGAGAAAGCCTCTGACACTTGTAACAGATGCTGCTTTGAACACTTCAATCTGAGCAGCAGGAGTTAGAAAAGGGTAAGTGAAAATGCAGTGATTTTTAAACCTAACTCCTGGATTGCTCTTCAGCTTTTAGGCAGGGGGATCTTTTGGGGTCCAATGGGGGGTCTCTGTTGGGGGATCTGATGGAGGTCCCTAATGGGGAGGTCCCTTTGCAAGTCTAATGGAGTGGGTCCGATGGAGGGGTATGATGGGGGGGTGGTCTGTTTTGGGTTCTGATGGGGGGGGGTTTGTGTTTGAGGGTCTCTATTGGAGGGGGTCAGTGGACAGGGTATCTGGTGACCCTCATGCATACGTGCTGTGGGGGTTGACCTGTAATTGCTGCAGCGGTGAGGGGTGATGAGGCCCCTACTTGTCAGCGATAGGTGGGGGGAGGATTTCTGTTATGGTGGGGAGCGGGGCCTCAGCCGGACCTCAGTATCGGGCCGCCCGATAGCCAGATTCTGACAGAATATCAGTAGCTTCCTGCCATGCATGAATTTGCATGGCAAGCGAGAGGGTATTGCTCCAGGGTGCTGTCCCTAGTGCCAGCACAGACCAGGAGCGATTCTACTCTGGTGTGAGAATTAGTCTCCCGAGCGGAGAATCCTGCCCTTCATCTGGAACATGTCTTCCCATTCCATAAGTCTGTCTATGTCCTTGTCCTTGTGAGGTCTATCACTACTCTTCCCACAGTACACAAAACTTCCATGTTTTGTGTATTATAAATATGAAATTTGTAAGATTGTTATAATTTGGGATTGTCTCCAGGGTAAAATGGAGGGATGAAGATGAACATGTGACCTGTTCTGAATTCTGCCTGACAACAAGCTCAAGTGGTTTGGTTGTTTTTTTTTTTTTTTCTTTTTTTTAAATTTAGAGTACCCAATTATTTTTTACAATTAAGGGGCAATTTAGCGTGGCCAATCCACCTATCCTGCTCATCTTTTGGGTTGTGGGGGTGAAACCCACGCAGACACGGGGAGAATGTGCAAACTCCTCACAGACAGTGACCCAGGGCCGGGATTCGAACCCGGGTCCTCAGCGCCGTAGGCAGCAATGCTAACCACTGTGCCACTGTGCTGCCCATGGTGGTTTGGTTGTTAAAGGGGACCCCAGGTTGCCTTCCTGGGAAGAGGATGTGAGATATCCACACCTGCAAACAAGGACCAGGGCAGCTGTGCTGATGATGGATGGACTAGTCTGCAAGTTACAGGGAGGTGTTAGGAATGTCAGATTCTGAGTGGTTATCCTTTAAACTGTCTATTTAATTTCAAGCTCTAATGAAGTTGGATGTTGAGGGGATAGCTAATTGGCATTTCTACTTGGTTACAACATGTGTTTCACATAAATGGGCTTTGAGAGGAGGAGAGTCCACAGCAAATCACTGTAGCATCATGTTACAGGGTTTTCCTTGATATCCCTGAATCCTACAGTCTGCAAGAATCTGACGGAGAAAGCAACAGAGAGAGCAGTCTCCATTCTTCACCATGCAATTCTCAGGTGGGATCACGCACTCAGATTGAAGAGACCAAATTTGGGAGGAATCAACGGGCCGTTACAAATCTTGCCTGGGGCTAGTGGCCCCAGAGAATCTCCCTCTGGGTTATTCATGTAGATTCAGAGTAGAAGGGGTAGTAATACCGATAATAGTAATATTAACAAAGTTAATTTTTGTTATCCTCCAATCCAATAAACATTCATGAACCAATAATCTCTGCTCCCTGTCACGCAGGCTTCTTCAAATCTGTGCTGCCCCTTACTCTTTTATTCCAGGGGTTTCCAGGGTGTAGGAAACAGGTAACTTGGGGAAAAAATAATGAGTTCACGGGCCGGGGCTGGGAGGCAAAGGGCAAACCTTCCAAACAGGTCATTGGATGATATCCACGCCTGTGGTCTGATCTTCGGCCATTGAGCCTGTCTACTGACTTGGTTTATGGGGCTCCATGGCTGTACCTCCATCTGGGGATTCCTGCAGTACTGGCAATGGCGTTGTTGGGACTGGAGAGTTGCCAACCTGTGATTAGTCCACAGCTCCCAGAGGCAAGACATTTGCCCTGCAGGTCTCGGGAATTCCAACAATGACCAGGTAGGTTAATGATTGGCTTTTAATTGCATTGTGGTGCCCAGAAATGGCTGTAGTGGGGATGCTACCATGTTTTCCAGCCTGCGGAAGACCCAACACTACGGCCACTAAATCCAGCTAATTATTTCTGTTACTTCCTCTCACAGATACTGCCTCACCCGCTGAGTATTCCCTGCGTTTTCTTTTATTCCAGAAACGCTTTCTGATTCAAAAGGAACTTTCATTCATTTTGTGACGACCGATAGTTTGTTGATATTCTCTGATGAGTAGACCTATCTGACTATCTAAGCGTCAACTATAGTGAAGCCTTCAGACTGTAAGTACTCACTGGTGAGAACAGGCTGTGAGCTGCATTCTTAATGAGGAGCAGGACTGGGTTACAGAAGATATTCACAATTGCGAGCAGGGCTAGGTCAAAACCATGAATCTTGAGATATGAAAGAGCAGCATGATCAAGGATCTGATAAGGTAAGAAATAGAATGAACTATTATATACTGTTGCATTTATCTTTTGGGACACTGAGGATATGCAAAAATGTAATTTTTTTACCTTTAAGTGTGGCCACATTGGATGTTAATTATGTAACTCAAATGCACCTCCTTTTTTCAAAAAAGCATGTTTTGAGTACAAATTGAGTACAAAGCCTATCTCAGTGAAACATAGAACATAGAACATAGAACAGTACAGCACAGAACAGGCCCTTCGGCCCTCGATGTTGCGCCGAGCAATGATCACCCCACTCAAACCCACGTATCCACCCCACACCCGTAACCCAACAACCCCCCCTTAACCTTACTTTTTAGGACACTAAGGGCAATTTAGCATGGCCAATCCACCTAACCCGCACATCTTTGGACTGTGGGAGGAAACCGGAGCACCCGGAGGAAACCCACGCACACACGGGGAGGACGTGCAGACTCCACACAGACAGTGACCCAGCCGGGAATCGAACCTGGGACCCTGGAGCTGTGAAGCATTTATGCTAACCACCATGCTACCGTGCTGCCCATAGAATCCATAGAACCCCTACAGTGCAGAAGGTGGCCATTCAGCCCCTCATGTCTGCACTAACCCTCCGAAAGAGAACTCTACCCAGGCCTACTCCCTCAGCCTATCTGCTTAATCCGTGCATTGACCATGGCCAATCCACCTAACCTGCATGTCTTTGGACACTGGGGGGCAATTTAGCATGGTAAATCTACATAACCTGCAAATCCTTGGATTGCGGGAGCACCCGGAGGAAATCCAAGCAGACACAGGGAGAACGTGCAAACTCCACCCAGAAAGTCACCCAGGGCCAAAAATGGAATCCAGGTCCCTGGTGCTGTGAGTCAGCAGTGCTAACCACTGTGACACCATGCCTTAACAGCATTGCCAAGGGTGCCAGGAGAACTCATCGAACAATAGAACTTTCAATTGTCCAACAGACTACGCTGCATCAAGGAAAGATTGAACCATCAACTTCCGTATCTGAAATGACTGCACAGTTACTTGTGAGACCAGTTTGCCATGAGATAGTGGACAAAAATTATCTGTGCCCTGCCTCCAGAACGGTCCTCAAGTCCCTGACACAATAGTATTCATTTCATAAAAAGAGAATAAAATATTTTAAAAGTTGGATTGCAATATTAAAAGAAAAGTGAAATAAAATGTAAAATAATAAAAACAGAAAAGGAACATACTGGTAAAAGGGATGACAAGGAAAACATAAATATTGTCCTTCAAAGTTTTTACTGTTACTTATATTTTACGTGTCAAGTTAATTGTTACAGCAACAATGACAGCTGAATAGCTTTTTTATTATAAAAGGGAATCTATGTTGGCAACACAATACGGTTGTTAAAATACATTTTTAAATGGCATAGGACATATCCGAAGTCTACGGGTTTAGGGGAACTTTTTGATTAAACATTAGTCAAGGTGACCAAAGGGGGTTTGAAGTGGGCTCAAGTTTCATTAACTGCATTTATGCTGACAATTTACTCAATAGTAAATTGGCAGATTGGAAACTGTACCCAAATTAGGAGGAGTGGAGATTAATTGTCGGGAAATATTATAGGATATAAAATCAAAGACCCGGAGAAAGGCAGATGCAATTATGTAAATTAAAGTGGGAACATGGATTATGACATGCCTGAAAAGAATACAAAAATCAAGGATCAGGAATATTCATCACAGTCATTCAGAAACAATCACAGAGCAATTCATGTCAGTTAAAATATGTTTGCATATTAACTTTGGGTTTGATGTGGCACCCAGGGACTTCTTTAAAGTCTGAAATTATTTATCATGGGACAAAATGGGAAATATTATCAGGCCCTGAGGTTTGTTGATGTTTATAATTTGACTATAATAACTTGATTATGCTATTTAATTGTCTGATTAATAATGAAAAGTTCAGTACATCTCAATTAAATGGTACTGCAGTAGTATGGGGGAACTTCTATTGAATTTGGCTGTATTAACAATTTTTACGAGTAATTTTGAGTAATTATATTTGCTATCATGAATCTCAAAAATTTGACTGAACATGTTTACACATACAGTAACTGATATAGGGATTTTTGCCTCCATTTATCTGGACATTTTAAGTGCCTCTGCTGATCCACCCTTATTGCAAAAAATAAATCCAAATGAAGCTCTGGGTCCAGATGAAATCACTCACGGGATTTTAAAGTTAGCAGCTGATGCACTGTCTCCAATATTGACCAATCTCTTTCAAGAGTCCGTCAACTTACTTAACAAACCCATGAAGACAAGATAACATCTGTGACATACTCAAAAAAGGGGATAAAAGTCAGCCAGAAACCTACGAACCAGTAACCCTCACCAGTGTAATTTACATATTGTTCATTCACATGTCAGTGGGCAATGTGTGAAAAACTAGCATTGAACAAGGAAGCGTTAGGGCCAATATAGTAAGGTAATACAAAGTAATTCATAATAGAATAGAGTTAACACAAGAGACGTAAAAGTAAGACATGGCAGGACATTTCAGTCAAGTGGAATATATGTCCTGTAATATGTGTGAAGTAATGGATGCTACCAGTATCCTAGATGAAAATGGCCCATAACTTCATCAGAGTGGGAATCCCCATTGGATTACCACTCTCAACGAACTTACTTTCGCTGGTATTCCAAAGTCCCTGTCTTGCCCAATCTTCCTCGCTCAAGCTAGGTGAGGCAGGAGCAGCAAAGTGTGTCCCCGGCTGCATCAGGGTGGAGTAACTGGGGCACAGAGAGGCAAGAAATGCCCCCTTTTTAAAGCACCAGCTGCCGTAAAGGAGGTGTTTAAAAGGGAAGAACTACGGAGAGGAAACATTTTTCACACAAGGGATTTGGTATGGAATGTATTGCCTGGAAATGTGGTGGAGCATTCAATAGGGCATTAGGTGATTACTTGAATAGAAACAATGTATAGGGGTGTGGGGGAAAGTCAGCATAATGGCATTAAGCCATGATACTTGTTTGGAGAGCAGGTTACAGACATGATGAGCCAAATAGCTTCTGTCTGTATCAACAGTTCTCATAATATCCTGCCAGAAAGGCTGCATTGTTTGTGATTGAAAAGATCTACCGAAACATAGCTTTTGCAGACTCTCAATGACATAGCGTTAAGTCTCAAAAGAAATTAAACTATTCACATGGCAATACTAGGTTTCTGAAATCCATTGGCAAAGCTTTGACAAAGGGTCATCTGGACTCTAAACGTTAGCTCTTTTCTCTCCCTACAGATGCTGCCAGACCTTCATTTTCTCTTTGGTTTCAGATTGCAGCATCCGCAATAATTTGCTTTTCTCATGAAACACTCTTGTCCAAATGTCACCACCACGGAATCAGGGGCCATTATTAAATTGGATCTGGCATTTCCTTGCAACAGAAGGCATCTCTCCTGGATCTCTGTAGGTCCCCAGGATGTCTACTCTTCTAGACATGCATAAATGATCTTCCTTATTGGGCGAGAGAAATAAATAAGATTGAAGCAATCCAAAGACATGCTGCATGATTCTTCACATTTGAGAAGTACACCAGTGTCACATCCCTGATTATATATTTAGAATGGGAATCACTACAGTAAAAACAGCCTGACCATATTCTAGAAAATATGCAATGGTGTGGTGGAACTGTCAGAAATGAGTAGTTAGTGCGCTGTGGCAATAGTCATTCACACAAAACAACAAAGGTATTTTGTTTCCAAGACAGCGTGTCAGCAATCTTCCTTCCCAAGGACAATCACACAATGGAACAAGATTCCAAAGGAAATAGTTACAGCCCTATCACTTAAAATCATCAAGTCCCATCTTTAGATTATTTCCATTTAAAATGTTTCATCGTCAGGACTGCCATTTCAGGAGCTTGTTTAACTAGTTTAACTAGCACCGCTCATAGAAATGTTGGCAGAATAGGGATATTAGCCTCTGATGATGGCATTCCTGAAGCAGAAGCAAGATAAGCAACAGACATGTCCATTCTCCCATAAAATAGCCACAGATATGTAAAATTGGCACCCAAGTTATTTAGCTGTGTGTTTTTTTTTGTGGTTTTGGGCCAGAGCTTAGAAACTCCAAAGTATATTATGAAGTCCATCTGACCTTCAACCTTTATGTTGAATTTGGCTAGGATAAGCACAAGAGCCTTTCCTTCAGGTCTGATTCATCAGTCTTCCTAGACACTTTAATCAAAACAAGATTTATTCGAAGAACTTAGTTAACATCTATATGTTAACTTTTTTAATCAATTTTTTTTATCAATTACAAACATAAAGACACCACACAGCTACAGTAATCAATGAATAACACTCAATGAATTCCCCTTAACTGTTCCAATTCAATAACAAAATCCAAGAAACCAAAAACCCCTTTTCAAGGGCGTTGCCCAGCATGGTGCATTCTCACATGACTAAGACTGGTCTTGTTACTGAAATTCTGATCTAATTTTTAACCAGCAGATTCAACTCCTCCGGAAAGCAATTATATATCCAAAGCCACCACCAAGGTGATTTTTACTGGAACAGATATTTAAATGAAAATAGAGAGAGGCTGGCCAAAACACTTATTTTCTCCATCTGTAGTGCACAGCAGTCAAACTGATAATGAAACTGAAAAACCTCACAGCCGCAGTTCAGCTCCACCCACAAAATAACATCACTGAAGCCATGTGATGAGAAAAAAACTTTCTTAAACGGATACTCCCACGACACACTGGAGATCCCACAGGTTGTGAGAATGCAGAAATTGCTTGTCTGTTTCCATGGGCTGAGCTGTTAAGTATGTTCAAGGCTGAGATAGACAGATTTCTAATCTGTTGGGTAATCAAGGGCTTTGGGGGTAAGGCAAGACAGTGGAGTTGAGGATTATCATATGAGGTCAGTCATGATCTCATTGAATGGCAGAGCAGACTTGATGGGTCAAATGGTCTACTTCTGCTCCTACGTCTTATGTTTTATAGTTCAACTAAGAATCTGGCTTGTCTGCTCTCTATATATGCATAGGAAAGTAGAATAAAAATGCAGGTAAAAAAAAATAGCATGATGCAGAATGGTGTTATCCTGTATATTAAGCACCCCAACAACTGTGACTAACTGGGAATTCAGATGTGGCTGATTTTATTTTCAATTTGTAAACATAGCATGAGTAATAGATACCAGCCTGGGACATGTGATCTCACTACTCATATTCACACAGTGGATGCATGTGTGTTTTAACCTTTTTGGTGTTTTATGGTAAAAGGGTAAGACAAATAAGCAAAGCATGATATGTTTTTTTTTAAATTCATTATTTGTGCTTTACTTCCTCGATTCCTGCTCACTGGCGATCTGCTGGAATGTGTGTGGCCCGCGTGAAAACAGCAGACTTGTGTATCATTACGTGGAGAAGGGAGCTGTCCTCATGGTCAGCCTGACCAATCAGAATAAGCACACCCAGCCAGCCAAAGAAGGGCAGCACAATCAATGAAACACATTTCCATCAAGGTAAGCAGCATTTAACCACATTCCGTATGGAGAGCGGGGATAGGCCTGGCCACCATCTGAGGGCCACTATCCTTTGCAATTTAAAGACCATCTACTGCAAATGCTGGACAAAATCCAGAAGCTGCGCTAAGATGTCCCGTGCCTTATAGGTTCACGAAAGAATTCCAAATTTTGGTACAAAGGAAATGTTGAAAAGCTTCGCACTGAATGATGGTGAATGTTTGTCAAGTAAATATACAGAGGAAGTACATTTAAATATATTCAGTAAGGAATTTATTCACTAATATTAGTGCCTGTGGCTAAACAGTGTTGCCATAGCCACAAATGTCCAGTCAGTAATTCCTACTGGACAACACTAATGTAGAACAGGAGGCTGGTCAGGTAATAAAAATACACTTGTGCTTTTTCGTGAATGTTTTAACCTGAGGCATCTGTATCACCAGGGGCGTGATTCAGAGGACGAATGTTTAAGTCCGCTTTTGAGCGCGTATGGCGGCGTGTTCCTCGACGGCTGCAGTTTCTCTCCGCCGAGGCCACACCGAGAGATTCCCTGCTGGTGAGAATGTCTGTTCGCAGATCGGGGCGCCATTTGAATGGCAGCCCCCATCTTTCCTCCTCCCAGCATTTTATCATAGAATAGAATTTACAGTGCAGAAGGAGGCCATTCAGCCCATCGAGTCTGCACCGGCTCCTGGAAAGAGCACCCTACCCAAGGTTAACACCTCCACCCTATCCCCATAACCCAGTAACTCCACCCAACTCTAAGGGCAATTTTGGACACTAAGGGCAATTTATCATGTCCAATCCACCTAACTTGCACATCTTTGGACTGTGGGAGGAAACCGGAGCACCCGGAGGAAACCCACGCACACACGGGGAGGATGTGCAGACTCCGCACAGACAGTGACCCAAGCCGGAATCGAACCTGGGACCCTGGAGCTGTGAAGCGATTGTGCTATCCACAATGCTACCGTGCTGCCCCTTTTAGGCCCACCCCTCTCCCCCCACTTTCTGCCCCACCCCCAACCTTGTATGGGCGGCATGGTAGCACAGTGGACAGCACTGTTGCTTTACAGCGTCAGGGTCCCAGGTTCGATTCCCGCTTGGGTCACCGTCTGTGCAGAGTCTGCATGTTCTCCCCGTGTCTGCATGGATTTCCTCCGGGTGCTCCTGTTTCCTCCCATAAGTCCCAAAAGACATGTTTGTTAGGTGAATTGGACATTCTGAATTCTCCCTCAGTGTACCCGAACACGACGTAGTGTGACGACTTGGGCAATTTCACAATAACTTCATTGCAGTGTTAATGTAAGCTTACGCGTGACAATAATAAAGATTATTATTATTAAAGGCCCTGAGAACCCCCTCTCCTATTGGCAAGGCCCCTGCGCCCAACTCTTGGAACTGCCAACCTTGCACCCAGGCACCCTGGCAATACCAGCCTGGCACCCTGTCAGTGCCCCTGACACCCTGCCAGTGCCACCTGGGCCCTGGCAGTGCCAAGGTGCCCAGGGGAATGCCAGTGTACCATCCTGCCCTGTCCCCAATGACCCTGTGATCCCTGCCCTGCCAGACCCACCCCCTCCCAAGTTGCCGTTACGGCTGGTCCACATTGGTGTAGACCAGTACTAAACAGCGCCCTGGCGAGGTTTCACAGGTGCAGCTGTTGACTCCCAACAACGGGTGAATCCGGCACCTGGGTATTTAAATGAGCCTAAAAAGTCGGGTGACTTTTTAGAATCGGCCCGATGTCCAACCCAATTTGGGTCTCTCAGGGGATTCACCTGGCGCACCCAGCTCCGCACCAGGCACAACGCGACCGCTGAACCACGCCCCAAGTGTTAATTTTCACTAAATTTTAATTTTCGCACACTGGACAAAGTGTTAATGACACAGTCAGAGCCCAATTATTATGGAATGAACCAAAACTACAATAAAGCAGAAAAACAGTTTAAAAAAAAAACGAATTTGTTGTAAACCTTGCTTCATGCTCAATATTTTGTTAACACGTTTACTTCAATACTAATTAAATCGATGCTTACTGAAACCTTTTCTTTAGAGGGCTTGTAACCAGAGGCTGAATGATTTTAATGGAAAGTTCCTGAGCCGCAAAATGAAACAGAGCTCTTGACTAGGATGGCTAAAACAACTGAATTGTACACTGACCATACAGTGTTCTGTCAAGGTAATGAGAAAGAACAACTTGACCGATCGTAGTCCTGTATGAGAGGTCACCCAGTGGTCAAGGTAAGACATGGTAAAATACAATAGCAAGACTATTATTAACTGCGAACAAAGTTTCAGGTCATGGAATAAAAGTGAAAGTAGCAACATGGATACAATATTGGCTGAGTGACAGAATAGTGGTGGATGGATGTTTTTTGGACTGCGAGAAAATTTATAGTGGAGTTTCCCAGGGGTAATGAAAGGATCTCTCTCTGCTCTACTAATCATTGAATTCTTACAGGGAAGAAGGAGGTCATTTGGCCCATCAGGTCTGCACCAACCCTTGGAAAGAGCACCCTACCTAGGCCCACATCCCCGCCTAACCTTTTGGACATGAAGGGGCAATTTAACATGGCCAATTCACCTAAACTGCACATCTTTTGGACTGTGGAAGGAAACCGGAGCACCCGGAGGAAACCCACACAGACACGGGGAGAACATGCAAACTCTACAAAGGCACTCGAGGCCAGATTTGAACACTGGAATTTGTCCCTGGCGTTGTGATGCAGCAGTGCTAACCACTGTGCCACATGCCGTCCAATGATCTAGACCAGTGTTTTTCAAACTTTTTTTCTGGGGCCCACTTTTGCCAATCTTCGGGACTCACACTGACTGACCTTTGCGACACATGCCACATTCGCTTACCTATAATGTGAAAGGGGAGCCTGCTTGGTCCTCACTCAAATCTGGTTCACAGGTGGAGAGGGCAATGCACATATCAGGTGCAGACTTCAGACAGTTCCTTTGTACCATCTTCATCTTTGTGAGAACGTAAAATCCCACCTTGCATATGTAAGTCCTTGCGAAGGGAAATAGCTACAAATGTTTGTTTTACTCAGCACTGGATACCCCTGGGAGATGTCACACTTGAATGCTGACAGCCTCATGGACTTTTGTTGAGTTTTTAACGTGCTGTCACAGGTCAGATACAGCAGCTTAGTCTTTTCATTTGGAGTCAGCTGTAAGTTAATAACTGACTCTGGAGTCTCAACCTCAAAACCTCAAAATAAACATTTCACCCACCACTTCTCTTTCAAAACCTGAAACTTCTCCTCTCATTTGCCAGTACTTCCCTGCATATAACACACATGTGCTTTGCATTTACATTGACACAATTGACAAAAACATACCTCAAAAAATCATCTTTATACTGCTTTGTTCCCCAAGTTAAGTTCCTTCTTTGCTGGCTGCTCACATGGAGGTCTGTACAGAGCTAACGCTAGCATTGCCCTTTCGGGACATGGACTCTCCTTAAAAGCTCTCTCCAGCAGATTCAGATGTGAGATCCTGACCAGTAGGTACACTGCCTGTTTGTGCCTCTGGCTGTCTCTTCCTTGTAACAAAATGATCCATCTTCACAGTCCTCTTGCCTTGCTTGCTAGCGGCTAGAAAATGGAAGAAGCTCTCCTCTGTGATTTCACGCTAAAAGCTTGCACATACAGGGTGCGTGGACTGTTCACTGATGCTGCTTATGGTCAGAGGACTGTACACAGCCTCATTTTGTTCTCATTTTAAGGCGGTTGCAGCCGGCATTCTCAATTTAAATGCTGGGAGTGGCTGTTGGGCGCTTCTCCCATGATTGCGACCACGATGGGAGCGCGGCGACCCTCCCAACACCCACCTGTGACACACCCGTGGGTCGCAACCCACACTTTGAAAATCCTCAATCTAGAGCTTGGCTAACAGGGTACAATTTCAAAATTTGTTGACGATACAAAACATGGAAATATTGCAAACTTTGAGGAAGATGGTCGAAAACTTTTAAAGGACATAGAAAGGTTGGTGGAATGATAAGACAAATAGCAGATTAAATTTAATTCAGAAAAGTATGAAGTGGTTCATTTTGGTAAGAAGATCGCGGAAAACAATATAAAGCATACAATTCTAAGCGGGTTGCAGGAGCAGAGGAATCTGGATCTACCTGTGCATAAATCATTGAAGGTGGTAGAGTGGTTAATAAAGCATACAGAATCTGAGGCTTTATTAAAAGGGGCATAGAACATGAAAGCCAGGACGTTACGCTAAACTTGCATGGAACCTGGTTTGGTCTCAACTGGAGCATTGTGTCTGGCTGCCTCATTTTAGGACAGATTTGAACATAGGACATAGAACTTACAGTGCAGAAAAAGGCCATTCGGCCCATCGTGTCTGCACCAGCCCTTGGAAAGAGCACCCCACTTAAGCCCTACACCTCCACCCCATTCCAGTAACCCCACCTAACCCTTTTGGACACTTAGGGCAATTTAGCATGGCCAATCCACCTAACCTGCACATCTTTAGACTGGGGGAGGAAAGCGGAGCACCCGGAGGAAACCCACGCAGACACGGAGAGAACGTGCAGACTCCACACAGACAGTGACCCAACATTGGAGGGGCTGTAGACTTCACTCCCTGACAGTGTGGTGGAGCTAGGGTGAAGTTCGGAAATTAAGAGGGAATTGGATTATTACCTGAAAAATAAGAAGGTGCAGGGCTACAGGGAAAAGGTGGATTGGTGAATTGCGCCATCGGACATCCAGCTACAATGTGTTGTCACTGTGTTGTGATTCTGATCCTGTGAACTGCACTGTTCTGAATTATTAAGAGGGAGGCCATCAAGGACAGACTGCAGAGTAACTAGTGTGCACAAGTTTTATGCCCCACTCTGTCTTGAGAATGATAGGCTTAGTCATGGTAGTTTATACATTAACCTGGATGGGCATTGAAAACACATACATAGTGGAGACACAATGCAGCAGAGATTCGGCTGGACACATCCATGGACAAAGACACAGTGCCATGCAGCCATCAACAGTTTAAACTGGAAATATTATTTTAAAGAAGCTTTATTGATCAGGAACACTAGTAAAATATTAGCTCTGTCATCATGAAGGTAACATAGTGTATCTTTGATCTACCACCCTACCAAAGCAGTTTGAACAAATCTCAATTCATAACTCCTCGTCCAAATGGACATATAGCTTACAAAATCAATAATCGGTTAGCTCAGTTGGCTGGACGGCTGGTTTGTGATGCAGAGCAATGTCAACAGTGTGGGTTAAATTCCCGTACTGGCTGAGGTTGCCCATAAAGCCTTCTCAACCTTACCCCTTGCCTGAGGTGTGGTGGCCCTGAGGTTAAATCACCACCAATCAGTGCTCTCGCTCAAAGGGGAGAGCAGCCTCTGGGACTATGATGGCTTTCACTTTTCACATTAACGTCACCACAAAAGTATGCAGTATGTCTAAAATGTTCTAGATACTCATATTTTGCCCTATCTACCCAAGTATGTTACAAATAAATGAGTTCATTGTTCCTAATGAATTGAAACAACTACGGCCTGATTTAAATCATCTTTGGGTAAATGGTGCAATTATCTCATGTTCATTTAAACACTGCTTCTCCCTCATTCTCCCAAAAAAAATGAAAATGTAGCACGTATTTGATCGGCTGTTTTTTTCAGCAGATTTGTTGTGAACCTTTTATATATGTAGGGTAATGCAATGTCTGCTCCACGTTACCAGGCAACAGCACATGGAGGGACGAAGGCAAAGCCAGAAACCACAGAACTGAACCACCTCGCCAACCTTGAATTGATTAACCCCTTGAAATTCCTTCATGAATATGCAATCCTACATAACATGCAGAAGTTGGAATATAATGTCCTCAGCGTGGTTATTTTTCCTGAAGAACTAGATGCCTGAAGACCAGTGGAACGTGGTAACTAATTATTACAATGGTTACTTTTTAGTCTGCTCCATAGCCGAAAATGAAAGGAAAACAGTAAAAAATTAGCATAATGTACTTGTTAAAAAATTGCTGGGGGTTGTTAAGACTTTTTTAAAGGCCAAATATATTCTAGTTGTGCAGTTTCAAGCCTGAAGGATAGAAATTAAAATTGTGCCTTTTCATTCAGAAGATGGATTGGGCAGCACGGTAGCATAGTGGTCAGCACAATTGCTTCACAGCTCCAGGGTCCCAGGTTCGATTCCCTGCTTGGGTCACTGTCTGTGCTGAATCTGCATGTTTTCCCCATGTGTGCGTGGGTTTCCTCCGGGTGCTCTGGTTTCCTCCCACAGACCAAAGATATGCAGGTTAGGTGGATTGGCCATGATAAATTGCCCTTGGTGTCTAAAATTGCCCTTAGTGTTGGGTGGGGTTGCTGGGTTATGGGGATAGGTTAGAGGTGTGGACTTGGGTAGGGTGCTCTTTCCAAGAGTCAGTGCAGACTCAATGGGCCAAATGGCCTCCTTCTGCACTGTAAATTCTATGATAGTCGCGGAAATGGAGGACAAAGTCTAACAGCTAGCAGCAATAATTATAAGTGCAAAGTGGAAGATTGAGGGGAGTTGCAGAGGTTGCAGCCAGCTCTGACTCAGACTGGCAACCTCAGTCTTACTGCCGCCATCAGCCCTGAGGGTACACATACTGGAAAGCTCAGCCAGATTCTGTAAGAACAATGAACTCCAAACCGTGGCAAAAATATTCAACAAGGGCACCAGATGAATCCTGATCTCCTGCACCATTATTCCTTCCATGGGAACTCTTGGGGTTTGTCGCTCAGTTTGTGCCAAAGAATTAATGATGTCTACATTTGTCTCAGCAAATTGTTTCACATCAATCGTATTGGATTCTGTTAGCATAAACACTGGCAGCATCCAATCAGTATCTGCACAAGCTACTGGGAGAATTAATTATTTCTTGCAGTTACCATATATACTCGAGTAACAGTCGGCCTCATCTTATAAATTGACCCCTGACTAGGGGTCAAAAATTTCAAACTCCTTCCACTTGAATCACTGCTGAACTCGACCTCGCCTTGGTGAAAACTTACTCATTGCAAGGTGTCTGTTAAGCTCCTTGTGTCTGTGCAGAATAATAAAAATACTTTCTGGCTCCTTTTGCATCAGTTTTGTTTGGATGGGGGTGGGGTATGTGTTGGCTGCAACAGTCTCCAACCTGGCAGCGCTGTGATCAACTGATACTACCTTAAACAGTTAGGTCGCAAGACAATGGGACATTACTCATCCATAAGTTGAACCCTTACATTTTACCTGAAAATATGGTCTCAGAAGCTTGACTTTTACAAAAGTATATATGGTACCCAAAAAAAACAGGCAACAAAGTTATGAGCTAACAGAATCCTGGTTGGCAGCACTTAATCCTTGAATATGCAGATAATTAGTCGTTGGGCTTAATTAATTAAAAAAATAAAAGAAGTTACAAAGACAGTCCGGTAATATAGTTCAGCATTAATTGATTGTTGATGAGGAATTTACAACTGAGGTCAATACCTACGATTGATAGAATGGAGGCAGATTAATTTAGGAGTCGACCCCTCAGATAGAAGAGGAACTAACAGTATTATACAGGCTGTCTATTACATTTATACACTTACACTGAAATGACATCCTCATTTAGGAGTGGGTGTGAGTGAACTGATTACCTCATGTACCTCTGGAAGGATGTTGTTAGCCTTCTGACATGTCAGCATGATTAGCTTAATTCCACAGAGGTGCTATCAATTTCTCCTGGGTAAATTCACCTTCCAGTAACAATATCTGGACCAGGTTATTTTTTTTCCATCACAGGCGTGGGTGTTGTTGGCAAAGCCGACATTTATTGCCCATCCTTAATTGCTCTTTAGAAGGTGGTGGGGTGAGTTCCTTTCTTGAAACACTGCTACTCCAAGTGGGATACAACATGGACGAGTACTAATTCATTCGCTGAGGGAGGGCATCAGCTAATAAACAGTAGGATGTTTCCTTGCTTACATCGGACGCAAAGCCACAAAATTTCATGGAGCTGGATTCTCTGTCGGTGGGATCCTTTGCCTCGCCATTGATCGACAGTTCCACCGCGCCACAGCAAAAAACCGCACCGACCTCCTCAGAAGACAAACACGGGACACCACTGACAGAGTACCCTTCGTCGTCCAGTACTTTCCTGGGGCGGAGAAACTACGACATCTTCTTCGCAGCCTCGCCGGCAGCACACTCACGTCCTTGGATTTTCCGACGGTGTTGGGGATGCCTCCAATGGGAAACCACATTGTTCGGCCTGCAGGACGGAGAATCCCACTGCCGGCAGGGGCACGCTGCACCAGAACACGCATGCAATGGGACGGAGAAGCCCGCCCATGATCTCCAGAGTCAATGCCAAGGACTCCCAGGACTGCTCCCACATGACTGCTATTTCTGGCAGCTCTGTCTTATCAATGAGGTGCAACATACTCAGCATGTCAATGGAGCAATCTGGGCTGTTGCCTGAAAGGCTTTATTCTGCGATTATGACTATATCAGACTGTTGATTGAATGTGGGACAGCTCTCCCAATGTTGGCACACACCCCCAGATGTTAGTGAAGAGGACTTTACAAGGTTGAATGGGCAGGTGTGCCTTTCTCATGTCAAAATCTAGTGTTAGAATCCTTCCTTTTTATTTGTTCATGGGACGTGGGCGTCGCAGGCGGTGCCAGCATTTATTGCCCATCCCTAATTGCCCTTAAAGGGGCAGTTAAGAGTCAACCACATTGCTGTGGATCTGTAGGCCGGACCAGGTAAGGATGACAGATTTCCTTCCCTAAATGACATTAGTGAACCAGATGGGTTTTTACAACAATCAGCAATGAATTCATGGTCATCATTAGAATTTTTAATTCCAGATTCTGACTCAATTCAGATTTCACCATCTGCAGTGGTGGGATTTGAACCTGGATCTCCAGAGCACTTCTCAGGGTCTCTGGTTTACTATTCCAGTGACAATACCGCTATGCCACCGCTACCGCCTTCCCTTGGTTTTCATTTCTTTTGTTTTAATTTATTTTTTTTGTCCCTGAACTCAAAATCCAAATCTGCCTTTAAGCAAAGGACTTACGCTGAGGCAGGCTGCTAGTCAGGAAAGTGATTTTTTTGCTTTTTTGTTGCCAGCTGTCGTGGTGCACATAGGCACCAAAGATATAGGTAAAAAAACGGGATGAGGTCCTACAAGCTGAATTCAGGGAGTTAGGAGTTAAACTAAAAAGTAGGACCTCAAAGGTAGTAATCTCAGGATTGCTACCAGTGTCACGGGCTAATAAGAGTAGGAATGTTAGGATAGATAGGATGAATGCGTGGCTCGAGAGATGGTACAAGAGGGAGGGATTCAAATTCCTGGGGCATTGGAACCGGTTTGGGGGAGGTGGGACCAGTACAAACTGGGTGGTCTGCACCTGGGCAGGACTGGAAACGATGTCCTAGTGCTAGTGCTGTTGGGGAGTGTTTAAACTAAAGTGGCAGGGGGATGTGAACCGGTGCAGGAAGTTGGAGGGAAGTAAAACAGGGCCAGAAACGAAAAGCAGGAAGGGGGAAAGTGTAAGGCAGAGAAGCCATAGTCAAAAATCAAAAAGGGCTATAGTACAGGGTACAGTGACTGAGCGAAGTGTGAAAGGGGAGGTGGTCAATGCAGGATTGTGAGTGTTGTACCTAAATGTGCGCAGTATACAGAACAAGGTAAATGAGCTTGTTGCGCACATTGAAATTGGCCGGAACGATGTTGTGGGCATCACAGAGACGAGGCTGCAAGGGGATCAGGGCTGGGATCTAAATATCCAAGGATATAAGTCCTATCGAAAGGACAGGCTGATGGGCAAAGGGGGCAGGGTTGCATTGTTAGTAAGGAATGAATTTAAATCGATAGCAGGGAGCGATATAGGATCAGAAGGTTAAGAATCTCTGTGGGTAGAGTTGAGGAATCACAAAGGTAAAAATACCCTGATGGGAGTTAGGTACAGGCCCCTGAGCAGTAGTCAGAATGTGGGGCAGAAAGTAAATCAGGAGATAGAAAAGGCATGTAAAAAAGGCAATATTACAATAATCATGGGGGACATCAATATGCAAATGAACTGGGAAAATCAGATTGGTAGTGAATCTCAAGAAAAGGAATTTGTGGAATATCTAAGATGGTTTTTTGGAGCAGCTTGTGACAGAGCCTACTAGCGATCAGGCAATTCTGGATTTGGTGATGTGTAATGAGGCAGACTTGATTACGGAACTTAAGGTGAAGGAGCCCTCAGGGAGAACTGACCACAATATGATAGAATTTACCCTGCAGTCTGAGGGAGAAGCTGCAATCAGATGTAACGGTATTACAATTAAATAAGGGTAACTACAAAGATATGAAGGAGGAGCTGACCAGAGTTGATTGGAAAAGGAGCCCAGCAGGGAAGACAGGGGAACAGCAATGGCAGGATTTTGGGGGTTATTAGGGAGGGACAACAGAAATTCATCCCAAGGAGGAGGAAACATTCTAAGGGAGGACAAGGCATCCATGGCTAACAAGGGATGTCAAGGACATAATAAAAGCTAAAGAAAAAGCATACAAAGTGGCGAGGATTAATGGAAAGCCAGAGGATTGGGAAGCCTTTAAAAGTGAGCTTAAAAAGCAATAAGGGGGATAAGATAAGATGAAGTATGTGTGCAAGCTAGCTAGTAATATAAAGGAAGATGGGAAGAGTTTTTTTCAGTGTATAAAAGGTAAGAGAGAGGCAAAAATAGACATTGGCCATCAGAAAATGTGGCTGGAGAAGAAATAATAGGAAACAAAGAAATGGCAGACAAACTGAATTGTTATTTTGCATCATTCTTCACGGTGGAAGACACCAGTGGGATGCCAGAGCTCCAGGAAAACGAGGGGGCAGAGGTGAGTGCAGTGACCATCACTAAGGAGAAGGATCTGGGGAGACTGAAAGGTCTGAAGGTGGATAAGTCACCTAGACTGGATGGTCTACACCCCAGGATCCTAAAAGAGATAGCTGAGAAAATTGTGGAGGCATTGGTTATGATCTTTCAGGAATCACTGGAGGCAGGAATGGTACCAGAGGACTGGAAAGTTGCTAATCTAACACCACTGTTTAAGAAGGGAGGGAGGCAGAAGACTGCAAATTATAGGCCGGTTAGCCTGACTTTGGTCATTGGTAAGATTTTAGAGTTTGTTATCAAAGATGAGATTGCAAAGTACTTGTAAGTGCATGGTTAAATAGGACTGACTCAGCATGGCTTTGTCAAAGGGAGGTCGTGTCTGACAAATCTGTTAAGAGTTCTTTGAAAAGGTAACAAGGACGTTAGACAAAGGAGAACCAGTGGACGTGATTTATTTAGATTTCCAGAAGGCCTTTGACAAGGTGCCGCATAGGAGACTGTTAAATAAGTTTTATACTTGGCCTATAGTATATTTTATTCTCACTCACTGGTTTTAGAACAATATTAGTTTCATACAAGTATACCTCTTTGGATACTGGTGTGGGGGGGACTTACCAGGGGTAAGCCATGGGGTACAGGTCTCTGGCACAGAGTCTGTCCCTGTTGCTCAGAAGGGAAGCGGTGGGAGGAGTAGAGCATTAGTCATTGGAGACTCCAGAGTTAAGGGGATAGATAGGAGATTGTGTGGGAACGAGAGAGATTCACGGTTGGTGTGTTGCCTCCCAGGTGCCAGGGTCTGTGATGTCTCGGATTGTGTTTTCTGGATCCTTAAGGGGGAGGAGGTGCAGCCGCAAGTCTTGGGCCACATAGGCACCAACGACATAGGTAGGAAAAGGGATAGGGATGTAAGGCAGGAATTTAGGGAGCTAGAGTGGAAACTTAGAGCTGGAACAAGCAGAGTTATTATCTCTGGCTTGTTACCCGAGCCACGCCAGGATCATCCGGAATAAGGTGGGTGAACTTGCAGCATGGGTTGGTACCTGGGACTTCGATGTTGTGGCCATTTCGGAGACATGGCTAGAGCAGGGACAGGATTGGTTGTTGCAGGTTCCGGGGTTTAGATATTTCAGTAAGCTCAGAGAAGGTGGTAAAAGAGGGGGAGGGGTGGCATTGTTAGTCAAGGACAGTATTACGGTGGCAGAAAGGATGTTTGATGAGGACTCGTTTACTGAGATAGTATGGGCTGATGTTAGAAACAGGAAAGGAGAGGTCACCCTGTTGGGAGTTTTCTATAGGCCTCCAAAAAATTCCAGAGATGTAGACGAAAGGATTGCAAAGATGATTCTGGACAGGAGCGAAAGTAACAGGGTAGTTGTTATGGGGGACTTTAACTTTCCAAATATTGACTGGAAACGCTATAAATCGAGTGCTTTAGATGGGTCCATTTTTGTCCAATGTGTGCAGGAGGGTTTCCTGATGCAGTATGTAGATATGCCAACAAGAGGCGAGGCCACATTGGATTTGGTACTGGGTAATGAACCAGGACAGGTGCTAGATTTGGAGGTAGGTGAGCATTTTGGTGATAGTGACCACAATTCAGTTAATTTCCTTAAGCGATGGAAAGGGATAGGTATATACCGCAGGGCAAGAGTTATAGCTGGGGGAAAGGCAATTATGATGCGATGAGGCAAGATTTAGGATGCATAGGATGGGGAAGGAAACTGCAGGGGATGGGCACAATTGAAATGTGGAGCTTGTTCAAGGAACAGCTACTGCGTGTCCTTGATAAGTGTGTACCTGTCAGGCAGGGAGGAAGTGGTCGAGCGAGGGAACCGTGGTTTACTAAAGGAGTTAAATCACTTGTCAAGAGGAAGAAGGAGGCTTATGTAAAGATGAGACATGAAGGTTCAGTTAGGGCACTCGAGAGTTACAAGTTAGCTAGGAAGGACCTAAAGAGAGAGCTAAGAAGAGCCAGGAGGGGACATGAGAAATCTTTGGCAGGTAGGATCAAGGATAACCTTCAAGCTTTCTATAGGTATGTCAGGAATAAAAGAATGAATCGGGTAAGAGTAGGGCCAGTCGAGGACAGTAGTGGGAAGTTGTGCGTGGAATCCGAGGAGATAAGAGAGGTGCTAAATTAATATTTTTTGTCAGAGTTCACGCAGGAAAAAGACAATGCTGTCGAGGAGAATACTGAGATACAGGCTACTAGACTAGAAGGGCTTGAGATTCATAAGGAGGACGTGTTAGCAATTCTGGAAAGTGTGAAAATAGATAAGTCCGATGAGCCAGTGAGAGCCTTTTTCCTCGGATGGTCATGGCTAGCACGAGGGGACATAGCTTTAAATTGAAGAGAGATAGATATAGGACAGGTGTCAGAGATCGGTTCTTTACTCAGAGAGTAGTAAGGGCGTGGAATGCCCTGCCTGCAACAGTAGTGGACTCTCCAACACTAAGGGCATTCAAATGGTCATTGGTGTTGCTCGTTCTGAGTAAGTGTGCCTAACACTCACTTGGCTCTGTTTCTCTTTCTATGCTCTGGAGTCGCCAGGTGCCGTAAAAGACACCGTCACAAGTATCAAGGTCAAGTTCAAAGCAATAAAGCTATACACCAATTAGTAAGTCCAAAACAATTAGAGTTTATTATAAAACAAATATAATAACACTCATGCACACGCTAAAGACTAACTTACTTCTACCATTAAACGACTAATACTTATCTAAGAAGGAACCGGCAAGGTCAGGGAACAAGGCCTTCGTTCCGTTCTGGTCTGCAACTTCGAGTCACTATTGGTCGGCAAGGGTATAAGTAATGCCTGGGTCAAGTAGTGATCGTCGTTTGGCACTTACTTATCGATGGCTGCTGCTCGACGGCTGGTGTAAAAGACAGGATTCTGGAGGCTGGAGTCGGAGGCCGGAGACAGGAGACTGAACCATGTGCGGGACCTTCTTTTGTAGGTCCCAGGAGGTCCGTGCCCCTTGGGGCGGGCTTCCTCACCTGCTGGGGATCGATTGGGCCTTTTCCCAATCGATATGATTTGAACCCCCCTATCCTAGGGTCGTTCCTTGATGACTGGGGCGGTTCTTAGGACTCATTGTCCTGGTTTCGCTGGCTCCATCGTGTCTGCTTCGCTTTTGAAAGTATCGATTGATACTTGAGTGTATCTATTGTGCCCGGGATTGTCCCGGTATCACCTCATTAATATGTAAACTGTTTTCCCATTTACATCGCTGCCTGAACTCTGCAGCTGTCGGGAAACCGGTTTTTGCAAGTGTCTCAATGCTGAAAGCTTCTGCAAGCTGTTTGCTCTTTACTATGTCCGTTTTTCCCTGCATTCTTTGCAGTCTTCCATTTTGTGTTACCAGTGGCCATCTTAGATGGCTACATTGGATAGACATCTGGATGTTAAGGGAATAGTGTAGATGGGCTTAAGAGGAGCTTCACAGGTCGGCGCAGCATCGAGGGCCGAAGGGCCTGTACTGCGCTGTAATGTTCTCTGTTCTATGTTCTAAGTTAAAAGCCCATGGTGTTAAGGGTAGGATCCTGGCATGGATAGAGGATTGGCTGACTGGCAGAAGGCAGAGAGTTGGGCTAAACGGGTCTTTTTCAGGATGGCAGCCAGGGACTAGCGGTGTACCTCAGGGGTCTGTGCTGGGACCACAACTTTTCACAATATACATTAATGATCTGGAAGAAGGAACTGAAAGCACTGTTGCTAAGTTTTCAGATAATACAAAGATCGTAGAGGGACAGGTAGCATTGAGGAAGCAATGGGGCTGCAGAAGGATTTGGACAAGCTAGGAGAGTGAGCAATGAAGTGGCAGATGAAATGCAGTGTGGAAATGTGTGAGGTTATGCACTTTGGAGGCATAGACTATTTTCTAAATGGGGAAATGCTTAGGAAATCAGAAGCAGAAAGGGACTTGGGAGTCCTTTTTCACGATTCTCTTAAGGTTAAAGTGCAGGTTCAGTCGGTAGAGGAAGGCAAATGCAATGTTAGTATTCATGTCGAGAGGGCTAGAATGCAAAACCAGGGATGTACTTCTGAGGCTGTATAAGGCTCTGGTCAGACCCCATTTGGAGTAATGTGAGCAGTTGTGGCTCCGTATCTAAGGAAGGATGTGCTGGCCTTGAAAAGGGCCCAGAGGAGGATCACAAGAATGATTTCTGGAATGAAGAATGTGTCATATGAGGAGCGGTTGAGGACTCTGGGTCTGTACTCATTGGAGTTTAAAAGGATGAGGGAGGATCTCATTGAAACTTACAGGATACTGTGAGGCCTGGATAGAGCGGACGTGGAGAGGATGTTTTCACTGGAGGAGAAACTAGTGCCAGAGGACACCGTCTCAGACTAAAGGGACAATCCTTTAAAACAGAGATGAAGATGAATTTCTTCAGCCAGTGGGTGGCGAATCTGTGGAACTCTTTGCCATAGAAGGCTGTGGAGGCCAAATCAATGAGTCTTTAAGACAGAGCTAGATAGGTTCTTGATTAATAAGGGGATCAGGGGTTATGGGGAGAAGGCAGGAGAATGGTGATGAGAAAACATCAGCCATGATTGAATGGCAGAGCAGACTCGATGGGCCGAGTGGCCTAATTCTGCTCCCATGTCTTATGGTCTTATATAGTTGAAATGATCGTGAATTTACAAATAAAGTAGACAGCTTTCCCAATGAAAAACCTCTCACGCTAAAAGAAAGAAGCATCAAAGCAAAGGTTTGAACCCCTGAAAGACCTTAACTGAAAACCAACCAGAGATATTTTATCCTTTTTTAGTTTGTCATATTATTTTCTTCCTCCCCCACATCCCTTTCCCTCTCTGTTGTCGATGTGCGTGTGTGTGTGTTTGCACGCATGTATATATGGAGAGGGACGAGTTGGAACGGGGAGTTGGGTAAGGAGTATCAGATAGTCACTTACATTTCAGTTAAACTATATTATAATCTTTATTATTGTCACAAGTAGGCTTACATTAACACTGCAACGATGTTACTGTAAAAATCTCCCAGTCGCCACACTATGGCACCTGTTCAGGTACACTGAGGGAGAATTCAGAATGACCAAATTACCTAACAGCACATCTTTCGGGACATGTGGGAGGAATTCCCGTACCAGCCTCCCCGGGCAGTCGCCGGAATGTGGCGACTAGGGGCTTTTCACAGTGGCTTCATTGAAGCCTACTCGTGACAATAAGCGATTTTCATTTCATTTCAAACCGGAGCACCCGGAGGAAACCCACGCAGACACGGGGAGAACGTGCAAACTCCGCACAGACTGTGACCCAAGCCAGGACTCGAACCTAGGACCCAGGCGCTATGAAGCAACAGTACTGTTAAATAATAAAATATTACTTGCTAACTGCATTTTATTGGGTTCAGCTAAGGGGCAGTACGGTGGCACAGTGGTTAGCACTGCTGCCTCACAGCGCTAGGGACCCAGGTTCAATTCCAGCCTTGGATGACTGTCTATGTGGAGTTTTCTCTTTTTCTCCGTGTCTGTATTGGTTTCTTCCGGGTGCTCTGGTTTCCTACCATAGTCCAAAGATGTGCCGGTCAGATGGATTGGCCATGCTAAATTGTCCCTTCGTGTCAAAAAGGTTTGTTGCGGTTACTGGGTTATGGGGATAGGGTGGTGTCGTGAGCTTAAGTACGGTGCTCTTTCCAAGGGCCGACGCAAACATGATGGGCCAAATGGCCTCCTTCGGCACTATAAATTCTGTGATTCTGTATATTTTCCTCTAAATGGCCAGTATAACGTTTATCACCCTTCCCCCTCTTTCAGATACGTATTTTAATTTTATAGACACCCTTCTGAATATACAAGGCAAAAACTCCCATGGGTTCAACTACAAAGTTTAATCTATGAACTATTAAAAGATCAACTAAACTAAGAACTAAAGATTGAAGACTGAGAACTAAACACTGAACTTCAGTGTCAAAAATATGACACTGAATATTTACGTCCAAAAGCAAGCAATTCTACTGATAAACCTGAATGAGGCATGTATTGAAGAGTTGAACCTTTCTGATGTTAATCATCTGATACATGTGGTACATGTGATAGCCTCCAAATGAATGAAGCACTGACACTGAGACATACTCAGTCATACTTTCTCATTTACTTGCTAACAAAAGGGTTTCACACAAGTCCAGATGAGGGAGGACATCTTTTTTGCCCCAGGGGCTGTTTAGCACAGGGCTAAATCACTGGCTTTGAAAGCAGGCCAGCAGCACGGTTCAATTCCCGTATCAGCTTTCCTGGCAGGTTGATGGAAAAAGTGAAGTCATATGGGGTTCAGGGTGTACTAGCTAGATGGATAAAGAACTGGCTGGGTAACAGGAGACAGAGAGTAGTGGTGGAAGGGAGTGTCTCAAAATGGAGAAGGGTGACTAGTGGTGTTCCACAGGGATCCGTGCTCGGACCACTGTTGTTTGTGATCTACATAAATGACCTGGAGGAAGGTATAGGTGGTCTGATTAGCAAGTTTGCAGATGATACAAAGATTGGTGGAGTTGCAGATAGCGAGGAGGACTGTCAGAGAATACAACAAAATATAGATAGATTGGAGAGTTGGGCAGAGAAATGGCAGATGGAGTTCAATCCAGGCAAATGCGAGGTGATGCATTTTGGAAGATCAAATTCAAGAGCGGACTATATGGTCAATGGAAGGGTCCTGGGGAAAATTGATGTACAGAGAGATCTGGGAGTCCAGGTCCATTGTACCCTGAAGGTGGCAACGCAGGTTGATATAGTCAAGAAGGCATACAGCATGCTTGCCTTCATCGGATGGGGTATTGAGTACAAGAGTCGGCAGGTCATGTTAGTTGTATAGGACTTTGCTTAGGCCACATTTGGAATACTGCGTGCAGTTCTGGTCGCCACATCACCAGAAGGATGTGGATGCTTTCGAGAGGGTGCAGAGGAGGTTCACCAGGATGTTGCCTGGTATGGAGGGGGCTAGCTACGAAGAAAGGTTGAGTAGGTTAGGATTGTTTTCATTGGAAAGACGGAGGTTGAGGGGGGACCTGATTGAGGTCTACAAAATTATGAGGTACGGACAGGGTGGATAGCAACAAGCTTTTTCCAAGAGTGGGGGTGTCAGTTACAAGGGATCATGATTTCAAAGTGAGAGGGGGAAAGTTTAAGGAAGATGTGCGTGGAAAGTTTTTTACGCAGAGGGTGGTGGGTGCCTGGAACGCTTTACCCGCGGAGGTGGTAGAGGCGGGCACGATAGCATAATTTAAGAGGCATCTAGACGGATATATGAACGGGCGGGAACAGAGGGAAGTAGACCTTGGAAAATAAGAGACAGATTTAGGTAAAGGATCTGGATCGGCGCAGGCTGGGAGGGCCGAAGGGCCTGTTCCTATGCTGTAATTTTCTTTGTTCTTTGTTCTGAACAGGTGCTGGAATGTGGCGACTAGGGGCTTTTCACAGTCACTTCATTTGAAGCCTACTTGTGACAATAAGCGATTTTCATTTCATTTTAACGTGCTATCTTTGGATCTGTGGCTTTAATGGCTCCTTTTCTATCCCTGGTAAGTAATGTTTTGTATTAAGTCTTTGTGCTTTAATTATCTACTTCTTTTCTTCTCCCTACTCCCGGCCTTGGATGCCTGTCTGTGTGGACTTTGCACTTTCTCTGCGTGGTTTCGGCCAGGTGCTCAGGTTTTCCCCGCAGTCCAAACAAGTGCTGGTTCGGTGGATTGGCTGTACTAATTTACCCCTTAGTGTCCAAAGATGCGCAGCATAGGTGGGAGTATGGGGTTACGGGGATAGGGCAAGGCAGTGGGACTAGGTAGGTTGCTCTTTCAGAGGGTCAGTGCAGACTCGATGGGCTGTATGGCCCCCTTCTACACTATAGGAATTCTTTGGTTCTAACATTCAATTTGATTAGAAATTCCAATTTCAGGCAACCCTTGGGTTATTCCACCTACAACATCATCGCTGGATGTTCCAAGAAACATCTTGGGATGTTCGTTCATTAATTCACCCATTTCTCAATTCAAATATTCTTGGAAATGAGGACATGTCAACATCTTCAGAAGAACAAAGGAAAATGGAAGAGCTGTGTTATGATCTATAAGCCCTAATAATAAAGAGCATAAGATACTTTATCTCACTTATTATGTGTAATATACAATATTGAAAAATAAACATTACTTGAAATTCTCATTGATTTATATTGTTTCACTTATGTCTGTTTTCATTTGATTTAATAAATATTGTTAAATTGAAAATATCACATGGCTTACATGAATATTAATTAATAGTTACACAATGTACAGATTTAAAGAAAACTACTGATAAATTATCAGTTTCAATTCTGATATGTTAATAACACCCTTCAATGTGTATGTATATTTTGTGTGTGTAAATATAATGGTTCGGATTCTCCATAGGCTGACGGCGAAATTGCAAAATGTGATTGAACGTAGAACAGAGTCTGACACTAAAATCGCAGCGGGAGCCGATTTGACGCCAAATTGCTGTTATCCGTCACCTAGACAACGGCGCCAATGTGGTCCGGAACACACATATAGTAGACACCGTTTGCATATCATTAGCGGGCCTGACCCGGTATTCTCCGGGGCCTCCGTGATGCTCCGCCTCGGAGGTGCCGAGTTCCCGATGGCGCGGTTCACTTATGCTTTTAAAAATCATGAAACCGGCGTCATGGTTGCTGAGGGAGAGAGAACGGGTACGGAAAGTGTCCAACATCGCCATAGTTTGCTGACAGTTGTGCCGCTGGCCCAGGTGGGGTTGGGGGGAGGAACTTATGCCAGGGCTGGGGGGAGTAGCAGGGGGTGGCCAGGAGGTGGGTTGTGGGGTCAGGGTGGACGGACAGCGAACACCATTGCCGCAGCCAGAAAGACAGCCATGCAGCTGCACATGCCTCTGACAGCCCACTGTGAACATCGGGCCACGGATTGTATAGGTGTCCCCCCAGGCCACCAACCTAGCTGCCCTCTGGCCCCAGCCGACCCATCAGCTGTATGGGCGTGCTCCAGCCCAACCAGTGCCATCTTGTTAGCTGGGATGAGTGCGTGTGGGGAGTGTAATGTGTATATGTGGCTGCAGCTTGTCAGCATCCCAAGTGTCAAACATGGACCCGGAAATCCCGCACCATTTTTCATTGGTATCAATTGTATGCCACGTGGTGCCAGTGCCAGCCCCTCTACAGATGCTGAATCGACCAACGTTCGGCATCAGTTTTGTTGTCGCAAAAGGTCCACGAATCCTGCACTGGCGTCAACACTTAGTCTCAAAAACGGAGAATCCCGTCCAATATATATGAAATTGCAATTCAGGAATTACAAACACACATATCAATCATGCATTTACAAATTTGTAAAACAAATACAACTTAATTCCCATTTTTTACCATTTCACTATGAAAGGGTCTGTGGTTATTTGTCACTCAGGGAAATTATTCAATCATTTGCTCTTCAGTATGACTACAGCATCTCCATGCTGCCATCTGCTGGGACCTCCTTGGGTCTGGCAGTAAAGTGGGCTTTCCAAATATTTTCTCCAGTTGCAAACAATGCAGTTTTATGCACGTCACAGCTGGATTAGAAAAATGTTAGTCATTTACACCGATTAAACAGCGTTTCAGCTGCTTACAAAGTGTAAAAGCATCATTCTGCTTTGTGATTTACCTCTTAGCTACCATTCCCACTAATGACATCAGGTTCCTCAAAATCACTGGCAGGAAAATTGCAGACGCGCATCATTATGGTTGACAGTCCTGAAATCCTACAAAGGAAGTGCTATTATCAGAAGAACAAAACAGACAAACAAAACAAAACAGTTCTCTGTTTTTGTCAATAGGGGTTATAAACCAGTCAATTAACAGGCAGGATACCTGCAAGTGAGTCTGCTTCTATTGCGGGCAGTGATATTGAGCTTTACTTTACTGATTGATATTGTATTTTTCACTAATCATTCGTACAGACACACAGTAAAACAAAAATGTTGAATGCAAATTATGCAGTGCAGCACTCATTTGAGATTTAAGTATAATAACCATATTTCTGCTTCTATTGCCTTTCCAAACAAATGCAAAACATGCGTCAACAATTCACAAGATAACTTAGCAAACTAGCACCGCTACCTTCAAACCGAAGGTCCCAGGTTCAAATCCCACTTCAGGGTGTGTTAACCATGGCAGCGAATGTTCAGTAGACTGATCATTAGCTGCTAGCTCTTTTTCACTATTTCCCGCCACATAGGTGTGTGGAACTGCAGTGTAATGATTATCACGATCGCCTTACACGCTAAACGTCCACGTTTCGAAACCAGACAAGGACATTTCAAAAGGTGTGTGGGAATGCCGAACAACAGATTCAATACAACTCACTTTTTAAGGAGATGCATGACAGCTGTGTTTACTATTGAATGTTTCATTTCTAAATCCGCACTATCCCGATTTATCTGGTCTCCGAATTCCAGCTCAAATTCGGCATAATTTCTGACCAACTGGTCGATGACCGCTGTGTGGCCTTGAGGGTCTGCTCAAAGATCCCTTCTCACGACTGCCTGCATTTCAGTTAAATTAGGCTATCTGCAAAGTATTTCCCTCAGCTGGCACTAGATTAAAATTTAAAAATGTTTAGGCTCATTAATGAAAACATACAGTCCGGATTATAAGTGCCTTTGCTACTTCAAGCACTGGGTAGAGTACTTTCCCCTCGTGTCAGTGATATCAAGAAAAAGGACGTTAACACTCTACAGCAGGAACAATAATTGTGCAAAAACCTTGTTGCAAAAAAATGCCAATGTAATTCATGAGTACAACACAATGGCCTTCCTCTGACCCAAATGCAATGTTTCCCAGGAGTAGTAGGCTCGGGTACAGCCGGACTTGTGCAAGCTCACCGTTATTTCCAGTTCACGTAGCACATGTGCTGGCGTTAAGTCCCACTATTTGTGGGCATGCAGCGAGGGGGTCTGTGCCCAGATCCGCTTTGCAAGCCACCTTGTCACTCCGGAGCCCTCGCCCCAGAAACCAGCCTATACCCGCCCCAGGCTTGAGACCGCCTCTGGCAAGCCCCCACGCTCCAACAACGTTTGCACACACACAACACAGTCCTATAAATAGATTCTAAAACGATTCTCTACAGCTGTCCAGAATTGCAATAATCGGAATGCACCGATCGCCAAGCACCGGGTGGGGACAAGCTGGGAACACAGCAACCTGAGCTAAATTACTATTTGATTCTTCCCAGCCACAACCGAAGAAAAAAAAACATCAAGACCCAAACAACGTGCTGCATCGTAGCTTGAGGAAGAGAATGCGTCTTCCGGCACAAGTCTCTCTCCCTCTCACATACACACACACATGCCTACCTTTCTGTACACCAACATGTTCGGAGATTCGTCCGCCGTGCCGTTGTTACTGGCGTTCTGTCCATAACTATTTCCTTGAGCCATAGCAAGGTCTGCCAGATACCCCCGGATTCCTGATTTTTTGTTTCACTTTTGAGAGAGGAAACATAAACATAATGATAATTTGAGTGAAGAGCCAGCGTCATTGTAATAAATGAAGTAGCAGCAGATGTCAAATCCGGATACCCTGGAGCAGACAACACTTTGGTGTAAACTTCGATTGTAAATCATTCATGATCTCTTGACAGCGGCGGGTTTAGAGGGTGATCCCCTGACAAAGAAAGCACACAAAACCGTTTGCCCCTGATTTCTGCCCGCGATCATGCTCGGGAAGGGATGGGAAACGAGGGAGGACAAGCCACTAAGAGCCTGGCAACGCTCACACTTCTCAATAATGCAAGGGAAATCCAGGCGGCAGACCTGGGCAGCATTGCACTGCAAAGTGTTCATTCGGTGCACGTTGCCTCCTCCTGCTCTCCGGGTGGACGTTTCACTCGGCCAGCGAGCCTCCGGCGTTGGGGAGGCGGCTTTGTGCGGTCGGCTCAGCCCGCAGCGACCGGGAGGGTTGCTGGAGGCTCAGCGGCAGCGCACGGGGCAAAGACGGCGCCCTCCCTCCCTCGGCCAAGCCAGCTGGTAGATTCAGCACCGCGGACAGCGACGCACACCCAGCCACCGAGGGAGTGTGTGGGGACAAACGATAGTTAAGGGAAGGAGAACTGATAGCACCGCGCCTCACCCCCCCCCCCCCCCCCCCCACACACACACACAGCCTGTATCCCTATCCCTCTATCTCTCCATCTCCCTATCTCTATCCCTCCATCTCCCTATCTCTATCCCTCTATCTCTCTCTCTCTCCATCTCCCTATCTCTCCATCTCTCTCTCTCCATCTCCCTCTCTCATTCTCTCTATCTCTCTCTCCATCTCTCTATCTCTATTTCTCCATCTCACTATCTCTCTCTCCATCTTCCTATCTCTATCCCTCTCTATCTCTATCCATCTCTCCTTCCCCCTCTCTCTATCTCTATTTCTCCATCTCCCTATCTCTCTCTCTCTCTCCATCTCCCTATCTCTCCCTCTCTCTATCTCTCTCTCTACCCCTGTCTGGCTACCTTTCTGGAAGCTGTCCCCCTCCCCTCCCTCACTCTGTCGGTGATTTACCTCAGACACGGCGCACTGCACAACAGGAGCAGGAGCGGCTGATCTCTGCAATGTTGTTGTCCAGTCCGGATGCCGGCCTCAGATGATTCATTGAAAGGCTGGCGGAGTGTTTGCAGCCGAGCCCGGGCTGCCTCCCTCCCTCTCTCTCTCTCTCTGTGTCTCTCAACCTTGTTCCTGGGAATGTGTTGCGGCGCGCGCGAGCCCGCGATCCTCGCTCCCTCCCCGCGCGCGCTCCCCCTCCCCTTTCCGCGCGCTCCAGGCACTCGGGACCAGGCAAGCGATGGTCCCAGTCCCGGCTGGAGCAGAGCCGGCGACAGAAACAAAAACAAGGGGCATGGATCCTCACCCCCCCCCCCCCCCCCCCGGCTCCCTCCCTCCCTCAAACCCCACCTCCTCACTCCCTCAAACCCCACCCCCACCTCCTCACGTCTGTCCACAGTATTGCATTTCTTTCAAAAGCCGAGAGGGAGCTCCAGGCCAAGCACGTTGGAGGAGTTACATCAATGCAAGTTGTTGGCGTCAAAAAACTGGAAATCGTTTGTGAGGGGTAACAAAAAATTTAAAAAAACACTTCGATGGCATTGTTCACCATGTATTATAGCTTGGTATGGTCAGCAACCTTCTAGTCAGAGACTCCCCCCGCCCCGATAAGCCCACCACGCCCTCTACACATGCAAAGCATTAATCTTTCCAGTCCAGCTTCATCGGTTCTCTCCCTCTCTCTCTCCTTGAGCTTCTTCGAGATGCCCAAGGAGACGACTGGTCCACCACGGACTGGATAGGGTCCATACCCCAGCGGTAAAGGTAACTGGAGAGATCGCAAAGATTTTAAATGGTAAGATTGGAGGGAGGGGAGGGATGGAAAGGAGGTTATAGCCACCAGAACGATGGCAAGGAAGTAAATGGAGTTATGGAGCAGGAGTCTAAAAAAAATGGTTAAACACAACGTGAGTGGGAAACCTATTAAAATGATTTAAACTGTACAGCAACGCGCACACACAGTGTCCACAATGAAACAGGAGGCGAATCATGTGTTGGGAGGAACCACACGGCGTGGAATGCTGCAACATGGCTACAGAAAAATGATTACTGGGAATTAAACAGGTAGACAGGATAATACCGAAGGCAACTATAGAGAGATTGGCAGAAATATCAAATAATTATGTTGCTTTGATATCTACCAGGGAAAAAGAACAGGTGGACATGGCACTGGGTAATGAGAGAAATAATGTATTTAAATAAAAGGATTGTGTATTGAGTAAATGAACTAATCAAACAAAAAACATGACTCCTGGTTCAGATAAATTGCATCCACACATTTTAAAGAAATCTGGTGAAGAATTAACATAGAACATAGAACAGTACAGCACAGAACAGGCCCTTCGGCCCTCGGATGTTGTGCCGAGCAATGATCACCCTACTCAAACCCACGTATCCACCCAATACCCGTAACCCAACAACCCCCCCCCCTTAACCCTACTTTTTAGGACACTACGGGCAATTTAGCATGGCCAATCCACCTAACCCGCACATCTTTGGACTGTGGGAGGAAACCGGAGCACCGGGAGGAAACCCACGCACACACGGGGAGGACGTGCAGACTCCGCACAGACAGTGACCCAGCCGGGAACCGAACCTGGGACCCTGGAGCTGTGAAGCATTTATGCTAACCACCATGCTACTGTGCTGCCCACTATTTTTTATTTTTTTGGGGCTTTATTACACTTAATAAACAATTAATTATAAAATAAGTACATACAGTGCAGATATTTAACCCAATACTTGGGTTAGAACAGTAAAGAACGGTAAAGGAAAGAAAGGTAGGACACCTAAAAGCAAGAAAATGAATAGTCAACAGATTTCAAAAAGTGCAAGGCTTGCTGGACTAACCTTGCTGATATTTTTTTTGAGGAGTTCACAGAGAGAGTAATCAATGAGAATACAGGAGATGCAATATGTCTGGGTTTTCAAAAGGCCTTTAATAAACAAATGGATAAGGTTATTGAATGTGGAGTCAGGGCAAGGGGCAGAATGGATTTCTAGACAGAATGTAGAGAGTGAAAATAAGCTGTTCACAGTGGTGAAGATTGGGCAGTTGTACTCCACTCGGATCAGTGCTGGGGTGACTGCTCAAAATTCACATGAACTATTTGGACTTTGGAATCAATTCTTTTCCCAAATTTGCAGCGAACACCAACTTTGTGGGATTAGTCAACACTGAGGTGGTGGAAAAGAAGTCGCAAGAGTTCATTAATAAACAAGAATGGGAAAACTATTATCAAATAAAGTTCTACACAGTGCCTGCAGTGTTTCATGAAGGATGCTCACCACCACCTTCTGCAGGGCAACTAGGGATGGGCAATAAATGCTGGCCTAGCCGACAACGCCCACATAAATGAATTAAATAAATAAATAAGTGCGATGTGGTACATTTTGGTAGGAAGAGAGCGAGGTTACTTATCACTTGGAAGGTGCTAATCTAAGTGGGATGGATGAAAAATCTGTCATGGTAGCTACAACATAGATAAATATTTTGGTCGACTGTGATCATGTAGAACTTGTAATTTTTTAAAAGTCATGAATTAAACCCTTTCCAACAAATCGTAAATTGGTATATTAATTCAGCAAAATTTATGACTTTCAGTTGGCCAAATAAGGCCAAACCAAAAAGAATGGAATTGAAACAACCTGTTTTAAAATATCAGTAAGATTATTGGAACTCCCACAGCATGACTTGTGGTAAAGTGCTCGTGGTAAAGTGGATAATGATGATATGGTGGGACTTGGTTTTTACTTTGTATGGAGAATTGGCAGGCGCAGTTGCTTCGGAGAACTATGTTGAAGGCCTTTGATTCGCAAATGAAAGAAATTGGATAAAATAACATTGAATTAGTTATAAAACAGGTTGCTGAAACATGAGAAGACCATTTTAGCCAGTGATAGTCATGGGAAACATTGCCTTGTACATGCTCTAACTACAAGATTTGCCTTCAGCGAACATAGTCAAGTTTAAATATCGGCTTTTGATAAACCTTGAAGTAAAAACAGTAGGCATCATGACTACTGGATCTCACGAGTGGCCAAAATAGGATTTGCGCTGGCAAGATTTCCCTTTGCGATCTTCCCCGATGACGTGATCAAGTTCAAGCCCAGGAAGAGAGTGACCTGACTTGCATGAATTTGACTCTATTACCATGTACTTTGAGTGATTAATGTCGCATCTTCAGCCTTCATTGAATCTTCCCACCCACCAGGTGTGATAGTCATAAAAACATAAAAAGGTGGAAGCATGGTGCAGTGGTTAGCACTGATGCGTCACATTGCTGAGGTCCGAGGTTCGATCCCAGCTCTGGGTCACTGTCCATGTGGAGTTTGCACATTCTCCCCATGTTTGCATGGGTTTTGCTCCCCACAACCCAAAGATGTGCAGCGTAGGTGGATTGACCACGCTAAATTGCCCCTTAATTGGAAAATATTAATTGGGTACTCTAAATTTATTTTTAAAAAGAAACATAGAATAGAATCCCTACAGTGCAGAAGGAGGCAATTCGGCTCATTGAGTCTGCACTGACCCTCCGAAAGAGCAGCCCATCCCAGCACCCTCTCTCCCCCCCCCCCCCCCCCCCAACTCCTATTCCCGCAACCCAGTAACCTCACCTGACCAATTTGGACACTAAAGGGCAATTTTATCATGGCCAATCCACCTATCCTGCATATCTTTAGACTGTGGGAGGAAACCAAAGCACGCGGAGGAAACTCACGCAGCCACAGGGAGAATGTGCAAACTCTACACAGTCACCCAAAGTCGGAATCGAACCTGGGTCCCTGGCGTTGTGAGGCAGCGGTGATAACCACTGTGCCACCCTGCCGCTGGCACAAATCAGTACTGCTTTTTAAAAACAGGAATCAGGTGCCATGACCTCCGAGAGGGTGAAAGGAAGGGAGCACCACTGTTTCCACCGAGCACCAGGAAGCCAAGGGGACAGAGCCTTCTAGTCAGCTCTGGACAGGGGGGGGGGGGGGGGTGGTAATGGTCATGGGGTGGGGGGTTGGATTGGAGGGCTGGGAGGGTCAGGGGCATCTGAGAGAAAGAAGAGGGTAGCTGTTGGGGGAAAATGTCTGCACTAACGGGGTGGGGGTTGCGGTTGGTGTGGGTGGCCCAGAGATCAAATGTTAGCAGTATAAAAGAGCTTTTGTTGCTCTATTAGTCTGCTGTCTGTGGCATGGGAGTATAGGGTGGGGGCAGCTGTGGGGCACATGGGGTGGGGTGTGATGAGAATCAAGGAGCCTGGCCTAATGGGTTGGGTGGGTGAGACCACTAAAAAGAAGGCAAAAATGTACCCTCCTGAGGGAGTGAGGGGTTGTAGGGGGGCACAGCCTCTGGAATAGCTGTCCAGGAGACTTAAGTGTTGTAGCATGACAGCAATGAGATCTTGGAATGATGCATCCTGAGTAAGAAGGGTGCCTATTAGCTGCGCCTAACGCTTAAGCATAAAACAATCATGCCCTCTAACATTCCTGAGATCATGCTCATCAAACTAATTGGCCAGCAAGAGTTAACACTTATCAATTTCACCTGGCCACAGACTCAAATTCAAAGAATGGGATGAGTACTCAGAGTTCAGGGTTCATTGGTTGGCTGAGCGGGATCTAGAGGCACCAAGTTCACTTCTCGACCGAACCTCTATGCCTGCCACTCAGCATCCATTAGCCCCCAAGTTGGACATTACCATCTAGGTGACCTTGGCCGTTAGGGATGAGAGAGCATAGAACCATCCTGTCAGGACGCCTGGTATTATAGGGCACAAGGGACAGAAGAACCAGACGGGAGGCCAAAGTGAGTCTAAGTGGGTGAGGGCATAGGCTGGAACCAGTCCTGTTATGGAGATGGAAGGCCACCTGAGGTATAAGCAGTCCCTGGCAGCTAAAGTCTGGGACAGGCTGCTATAAGAGGGTCAAGTGTGGTAGTGATGGTCAGCAGTTGCGACACCAACCTGACTCTCATCCCTCGCAGCAATAAGATGGATATGGGTATTGAGCCAGTGGAACTGGCTATTTCACTTATCACTGCACTGGAGGAGCACAGACTCCAGCAGCAGCATGTGGTGACGCTGAGGGTAGACCCTATGGAAGGAGACCTGGGGACCAGGGAAGGCTCAGGTCATGGACACCGCACCTGCTGTGCAGGGGGCACGAAGGCGCAGAAGATTGGATTCGGGTTTATTGTCACATGTACAGAGGTACAGTGAAAAGTATTGTTCTGCGTGCAGATCAAACAGATCATTCCATACATCAAATGAAAATACCTAATAGGGGAAACATAAAACACACAATGTAAATACATAGACACAGACATCGGGTGGAGATGTGTGAAGAGTTCAGATTAGTCCATAAGTCCATCAGTCTATAAGGAGGTCATTTGGGAGTCTGGTAACAGTGGGGAAAAATCTGTTTTTGCATCTGTTAGTGCACATTCTCAGACTTTTGTATGTCCTGCCCGATGGAGGAAGTTGCAAGAGTGAGAAAGCTGGGTGAGAGGGGTCTTTGGTTATGCTGCCCACTTCCCAAGGCAGCAGGAGGTGTAGACAGAGTCAATGGATGGGAGGCAGGTTTGTGTGATGGACTGGACGGTGTGCATGACTCTCTATAGTTTCTTCCGGTCTTGGCCCGAGCACTTGCCATACCAGGCTGTGATGCAGCCAGATAGGATGCTTTCTATGGTGTCCCTTTAAAAGTTGGTAAGAGTCAATGTGGACATGCCACATTTCCTGAGGACATGGAGGCGCTATTATGCTTTCCTGGTCGTAGACTCGACGTTGGTGGTGCAGGACAGATTTATGGTGATGTGCACTCCAAGGAATTTGAAGCTGTCAACCATCTTCACCTAGGCCCCTTTGATGCAAACAGGGGTGTGTACAATGCTTTGCTGCCTGAAGTCAATGACTTTTGTTTTGCTGGCATTGAGGGCGAGACTGTTGTCGTTACACCACTCCACTAGGTTCTTTATCTCCGTCCTGTATTCTGACTCATTGTCATGGGAGTGTCTCTTTAAGAAATGTTTTTATCTTATCACATGGCTTCAGTGATGTCATTGTGTGGGTGGAGCTGGGCTGTGGCTCTATGAGTTTTACTTTTGCTTTGAGTTTGAACTGGTTTGTACTGCACAGGTTGAAAAGAAGGGTTCATCTATCTTCATTTTAAAATCTGTTTCCAGGTTATATGATAACTTAAAAGAGATAACTGCTTTCCAGAAGGAATTCAAACCTGCTGTTTGAAAAGAGAAACAAAGTATCAATAACAAGTCGTAAAGACAGTAAGAATGCCGTGTAGATAGATAGAACAGTACAGCACAGAACAGGCCCTTCGGCCCTCAATGTTGTGCCGAACAATGATCACCCTACTTTAAACCCACGTAACCCGTATACCCGTAACCCAACAATCCCCCCATTAACCTTACACTATGGGCAATTTAGCATGGCCAATCCACCTAACCCGCACATCTTTGGACTGTGGGAGGAAACCGGAGCACCCGGAGGAAACCCACGCACACACAGGGAGGACGTGCAGACTCCACACAGACAGTGACCCAGCCGGGAATCGAACCTGGGACCCTGGAGCTGTGAAGCATTGATGCTAACCACCATGCTACCGTGAGGCCCATGCTACCGTGTGCTGGGCCAAACCTTTGAAAAAGGTTTCATTGGTTTATGGGATCTTGTTATTGAATTGGAACAGTAAAAGGGGGAATTTATTAAGGGTTATACATAGATTACTGGAGGTGTGTGGGATCTTTATGTTTGTAGTTGATAGAAATGCTTACTGTGTGTGTTTATAAAAATGTTAACTAAATTTGTAGAATAAAATTTGTCTTTTTGATTAAAAACGCCTAAGGCCTCAGTTGAATAACCCCTGAAAGGCAGGCTCTTGTGCTCATCCTAACCAAAATCAATAAACAGTTGTAGGTCAGGTGAACACCGTGATATACTTTGGAGTTTTCTAAACCCTGGCCCATGACAAATTGGGGGTTCATGGGATAAACGTCTATCTTTTGTGATTGGGTTGGCTTAGAGAACATAATGACAATGAGGGGTGAGCATATTTGTGTTTGCTTTTCAGGTGTTGTATTCAAATTTAAATAGAGAGTATGTTGGTGACAATGGCTTTTTCAGAGGCTCAGATGTTTTTGGGGGTGGAGAAGGTCTCACGCAGTACCTTACAAACAGAGAGTAAAAAAAAGGCTTTTAGATTTGGCAAAAACATTGCAGTTAACATTGCCTGACAAAATACGGAAAGAAGAGGTAATTGCGGCGGTAGCTGAGCATTTAAAATTGCCTGAGACACAGTCAGAGTCATTGGAAATGGCAAGAATTCAATTACAGATCAAGCAGCTTGAACATGAAAAGGAATTAAAGCAGCTTGAATACGAAATGAGGGAAAAAGAAAGAATAGCCCTAGCAGAATGAAAAGAAAAAGGGAGAGAGGAAAGGGAAAAAGAACGAATAGCTTGAGCAGAACAAAAAGAGAGAGGCCAGGCGGGGCAAGAGTGCACATTGGCAGGTGGACTAGAGACCCACCGATCGCCCCCCGCTCAATGGAGGAAGACTAACTTGTTGTCCGACAGCGTGACCCCACCCGCAGGACAGTATGACCCCTCTGTGATCAGGGGATGAAGGTGCCCAGAATTTTAATCTTCAGGGTACTGGGGCTGGGTGCCCTTGAGTGCCTGCTGCCTGGTCAATTCCGGAGGGTGATGACAACTCACAGTGAGGAATGGTCTGTAATGCTCTTCAGCTACTGCTTATGTCTGATTCCTGTCTGTCTGCTCCCATGCTCTAGCTCATGACTGAGTGAGGTTTAGTGCTACATTCCTTTGTCCCCTTGCTATAGAGGGGGATGAGGGGCGAAGGTCTGGAGTTCACTGAATCATGCAAATGAAGCATTTGCACTGGGGGGGGGGGGGGAGGGGTCTAACAGCCTGGCAGGCATTGAGGGCCAGTGGAAATAACTGTGTCCTGATGGGAAAAGTGCAATACCATTGAGAGAAGGGTTAAAGAATATGAGGTGCTAAAGTAATGAAGAACAATAATGTTTAATTCAGTGACATGTCCAGATTTTTAAAATGAGAATTCCCCCCAACTACCTGTGCCTATCATCACTCATGCCCACACTCTGCCGCTAGAGTTCCTTAGACCTGCATACCCTCCACTATGTCTAGGTGTATTCCCAAGATGCACATCATACGTGGAGCCGTCCTCCTGCCTTCCGCAACCTGTTGCCTGAGACACCCTTGGCGGGCACCCTCTGGTCGAGGTCCTGGCCTACTTGTGGGTGGCACTGGTGTTGCCGCATAACCCTGTTCTGCCTGTTGAGCCTGAGTTATGCAGGTCTCAGAAAGGGGAATTGAGGTTGCCTGGAAACTCCCAGGGTCTCCTGGGTGGAAGGCCCTGGAATGTGCTCTAGCTAATCTTCCTCCCTCTTTGTGCTCATGGGTAATGAGGTTACTCCATGGGATGGAGGAACAGCAGGAGTGAACTTCAGAAGCCTCACCGTGTTCTGGCGCTGCCAGTTCTGGAAACCCGCCATTGACTGAACTGGACTGTTGAAGCCCTTAGCCATGGTCCTCAGGGACTGAACCTTGCTTTGAAGTTCTCTCGTCATGGATCTGACCTCTTGCCCCAGGTTTTCCACTGTGGACACCATCCTGGCAGTATTGGCCTGGATTCCATGTAATGCTGGTATCATCTCCTGTGAGAGAAGACCGTTGGACTCCTCCATTTGGCCTTGCAGTCACAAGAGTTTCACTGAAACACTCTCATGGTATCCCTGACTCTACCTTTATATCTCCAGCAGCAGAGAGATGAACGTGTCCAGAGGCATGGCACCTGGTTGAGGTACAGATGAATCCTGGGATTCCGCAGACCTCTGACTGTCCGATTCCTGGGACATTCCTGCCTCTACCTGATGTGCATCAGAAGCAGTGTGGTGCCAACTATATAGTGACCCAGCGGCCTGTCTGCTGAGGTCGTCCACTATGTGTGTGCCTCTGCAATAGGAGTTCTGGAGGAGTGAGGAAACTTGTGCGAGGTCAAATGCTGGGGCCCTGTGAGGTGGCAGCATGTCAGATCAAGGTGACAATCCAAGAGTTGACGTAAAGGTGGAGTGCAGAGAAGGGACAGGTAGCTCTTACTCAGGCTGATCGGAGTAGGTCATTCATCTTTTCTTGGCATTGCGCATCCGTCCTCTTGGTCAGGCTGCTGGCACTAAGAGGTGCTGCGACTGTCTTCCAGGCGAGATTCATCACTTTGCCTTTGAGAGTCTCCTGCCAGTCCGAACGTCTGTTGTCACCCGCCTCTTCTCCATGGCATGCAGCACACAGGTGAGGGCCCCCACCGTGAATCAAGGAGCTGTGGCGTAATGATATTGTCACTGGACTGGTGATCCAGATATCCTGGGTAACGCTCTGGGGTTCTGGATTCAAATCCCACCACAGCCGATGGGAAATTTGAATCTCAATAAAAATTTGGAATTTAAAGTCTAATGACGACCATGAAACCATTGTCAATTGGAGTAAAAATCCATCTGGTTCAATAATGTCTTTTAGGGAAGAAAGTCTTCCGCCCTTAACCGGTCTGGCCTACATGTGACTCCAGACCCGCAGAAATGTGGTTAACTCTTAACTGCCACTTAGTTCAGAAGAATTAAGGATGGGTAACGAATGCTGACCTTGCCAGCGGTGCCCACAACCCATGACAGAATTTAAGAAAAGATTTCCTTCCTGCCATCCACCTGACTTGAATGAGAGCAAGTGCTGCGGTACGGTTTAAGTGCATCGCCACCTTCATTGAAGTGCTCAGTTTGATCCCGTGATGGGCAAATCAGAAGCTTTGTGCTGCAGACATTGCATTTTTCACGTGGAGAAATTTTTCAAATCAATTATAAATATTGCGGTCTGGATTGCGGCACCGGGCCGGCGGGTATCGCACCAATTCTCACAGTGAAAGTGTGATGCGGCCGGCGAATGCCAGGAGAGGCCTCCCGCGAGTTCCTAGTAGTCTTGTCTTGCGGGATCCACTCAAGTCCCACGAGTTGTCACGAGTCAGTATCCCGCCCACAAGGGGTGTGCCAATTGGTGCGTGCCGAAGTTTTAAACCGACTTGGGCGAACTTACCTGGGATCCAGTGGCCTCATGGGATCCACCAGCCTGCCCAGCAAGGCCTCAGCTGGGTGCTGTTCAGCACTGGTCCACACAAACGTGGACCAGGTGGAACGGCACCTGGGGGGTCTCCCGGGCCAACGGAGACCCCTCAGCAGCCAGGAACAGTGCAGGGTAACCCCCTGGCCCTCCCCCTGAAACATGGGCACACTGGGACTGCCCAGCTGGCACCTTGGCACTGCCACTCTGGCACTGCTAAGCTGGCAGGAGCACTGTCCGAGTGCCAGGCTGGCAGTGTCAGGGTGCCCAAGTGCCAGGGTGGCACTGCCAAAGGTCCAGGCCCAAGGGGGAGGCCATGCCCATGAAAGGAGGGTGGATGAGGGTGTTCAAAGCATTGGGGTATGCAGGGCAGGTAAGTAGGGGCCACTGGAATGTTGGGGGAGTGACTGGTGGGGGTATCCTGGAAGGAGAGTGGCCTGTAAGTTGGCGAGGGGGGGGGGGCTGAAGAAGGAGGCTCTCCAGAGACTCCATAGTGTGGTATCCTCACTTGGGGGGGGTGTGGGCTTATGCCCATGTGTATGTGGGGGCTCGCATTGCCCATGGGTGCGGGGCCCACAAGCTCACTTAGAGATCGGTGCACCCTTTCAAAATGGTGGCCCATGCTTTGAGTTCAGCTCCCCAGTGCTAAAAAAAATTCTAAGTGTGGGCTAAACTGGTGAGAAACTCCCCAGGGCCCAAAAAATTGACTAAGTGTCATTGAATAATGGTGGGGAACTTCCTGAAAAACCTGCCACAAATGAACTTTGAAATGTTTGGGGAAAATCGCACCCTTCGTCATTTTTCAGAAAATTCCACCCACAGTTTTTGATTTTGTTACTTAAAACCTTGTTTGAGACATTAGGAATTTCCTTTCCTGAAATAAAAATTGAGATTTTTGGAAAACATTGTGCGTGAATTGTTTAATCTGTAAAAACACTATTTTTTTTTGAATTTAGATTACCCAATTATTTCTTTCCAATTAAGGGGCAATTTAGCGTGGCCAATCCACCTAACCTGAACATCTTTGGGCTGTGGGAGTGAAACCCACACAGACACGGGGAGAATGTGCAAACTCCACACACAGTGCCGGGATCGAACCCATGTCCTCAGTGCCTTCGGCAGCAGTGTTAACCACTGCGCCACCCTCAAAACATTGTAATGATGAAATGTTAATATGGCGGTTTTGCATTATAAATATTTACAAAGGAATTTCTATTCTAAATGTGTATCGGGAATTTTTATGGCAAATGTTGAGATGAGAAGTATTACTTGACAAGAGGAAGTAGCTTCGGTGGATAATAAGCTATATGCAAAATCTTTAATAAATGTATAGAAAAAGTGTAACTTCATCAATCCAATATTTCAAATAGGGGGTGCTGGAGAATAACTGCTGGTGTTACATTCATACTCTGACCTCGGGCGAAATTCTCCAACCCCACGCAGGGTCGGAGAATCGGCCGGCGGCGCCGATATTGCCGCTCCCGCCATGTTAAAAATTCTCCCACCCGCCATAAAACGGCGTTCTTCAAATCCCGCCGGCCGCCTCGGATAACGGCTGGCGCCAGCGGGATGCCATTGTTTTTTTAGGCTTTTTAATTCACCGGCCCGGTTGGGCTGAAGTCCCGCCGACGTGGCCATGGGTCACGTCGGCGACAATCAAAGTAGGTTTATAACGGCGTCAACCATTGATGATGGTTGACGCCGTTCAGTTACCTACATCGAGTGCGGGGGGGGGGGTAGGGGGGTGGGGGGGGTAGGGGGGTAGGGGTGGGGGGGTAGGGGTGGGGTGGGGGTAGAGGTAGGGGGGTAGGGGTAGGGGGGTAGGGGTAGGGGTCGGGGGGTAGAGGTAGGGGGGGTGGGGGTAGGGGTATGGGGGTAGGGGTAGGGGGGTCGGGGTAGGGATAGGGGGCAGCGGCGTGCAGGGGGGGCGACGGTGCGTTGGCCCCGGGCATCCATTGGATGGGGGCATCAGCAGATCTTCCTCAAGGCTCCCCTTCCTCCCAGCTGCCTTGTCTTTGTTTGAGAGAGAAAGAGAGAGAGAGAGGGAGATTGTGGGCACAGACAGAGAGAGAGAGACAGAGAGAGGGAGTCCCGTCCGTCCTCTGGCTGAGAGCAGGGCTTTGGTGAGTATATTGCAATCTGCCTAAACCCAGGAATATTGCCTGGTTAGAATGCAGAGGGAAATGCTGGGATCCCGGGGTGGGAGATGTGTCTGGATTTGTCTATTTCTGCTTCAGCCTCTGCAATTTCAGGTCAGTTTCACAACAACAGGAAAAACGCGCGGAGAGAGAGGGGAAAACTTTTGGCAAAGTTTCTGGGTTCTGCCTTTATAATTCACAGCGCAGAACCCTTTCTTGTCTGGCATGTGCTGTGGCCTCTTCATTTGCAACGTGACTTCCTTGAACTCATCGCTGTCATCTCTGTACATGGTTCTCCATTGAGAATATGTGGCTTATGTGAATTTACCCTTCAATTTTCACGATTTTCCCATTTTTATGCTTACAATTCATTCCTGAAAGCTTCCCTTTTTAAAAATCTCATCCTTAGAAATAAATTTATTTAATGTTTTTCACCTCGTACAGGCAATATTTTGTCCCTTCAATATAAGTTGCAAAAGACCATTTTCCATTAGTGCAAAAATAGGGAGATGTTTTCTCACTCATGATATATCCCAGGTCTAGACTCAGGATTTCAATGCAAGATTAGCAATAAATTATACACCTATTTTAGTTAGTGCACCTTCTCAAATTTAGACTGCATCAAAATTAAGTAAGTCTTAAGTAGCTCTAATTTTATATCCTGACTTTTGCCCCTTGTAGTCTGCAATATGATTTTTAATTTTGCCAGTCAAATTTATGTTATCAAGAAATTACCATTTATATTAAATATTTATTTTTCATTCTTTATTATGGACAGAAAAATTATTTTAAAAATAAAAGGAAAAAGAACAGAAAAGAGAAAACGGGTCACAGAGACGACATGAAAAGAGAATAAATAATTAAATTCGAGGTTAAAACTATACTCATCCATAATTCACCTTCTTTACTGAAACCATTAACCTGCTGCTGTTCAAAAGGGAGCTGGACAAGTTTCTGTTAGTGGAAAGTAGCTTCTGGTATGAAACGTAGCTGCGTTTTCTGTTTCTAGTTATGAAATAGAATTTCACAACAATCCCAGAGGGCCATAGGCTGCTCTCCCCTTTGGGAGAGCCCACGAGTGGTTATTTAACCTGTGGGTAGCCACACCTCAGGCGAGGGGCAACATTGAGAAGGCAGGACCTTCATGAATAACCAGGAATTGAACCTGGCCTGTTGGTTCCACATCATGAACCAGCCGTCCAGCCAACTGAGCTAACCGACCCCCTCCAGTTATATCAACCATTTGCAGCTTGCTTGATTGCCCTAAAGGGTTGGGGATGAATTGCCCAGAGCTTTTCGCTAAATTGGCTTAGGTCCTTTTCTCCGTTGGTTTCTTGCCTCACCAAAGAAATTGCATGTCTCAGAGGATGGGGATTAGTGGAGCATCTGGGCCACACCATGGGCTGGAATATCCTGTCCCCCATCCTCATGTTACTCGGCAGCGCGCTGTTCGCAGGCAGCCGGATTCTCTACTCCCAGCGCTTGACAATGGGATTTCCCATTGAAACCACCCCACACCGTCGGGAAACCAATAGACCAGTTGAACAATTTTGTGTCCTTTTTCTGTGCTTTCATAGTGATGTTAAATAATCAATAATGCATGAATTACTTAAGTATTTCCAAGATGAAGTAGCAGGTGTGCCTAATATACAGTTGTTGAGTACATTTCTCCATAAGGCTGTTCATTTAACAAGCAGCGAAGAGGATTTCTAAATAAATGAGAGTTTCTCAAATGGACTAATAATCTCTTCATAACCAAGTTGATGCATTGTTTAATTAGTAAAGTTTATATCCACACTAAAGAGAGAAAGTATTTCCAAAGGCAAACATATCCAAAAGCGTGCCAGGTTTAGGATTCGGAATAACCAGTGACTATGTGCATTTTGATGCAGTAACCCATTATCACCTGTAATTTCCACAGGGCTTCTCCTGATCTCTTGCCATAAATCCTCTGGAAGATCTGCAGGAATAACAAAATAGACAGTGCTGCTGTCTCCACCAATCTTCTTGCTGAAAGTTCTGTGGCCAAAATGGGACACTGCGCATTGTGATTTAACTCTTTATCTTTAAAGATTCCTTTGGCTTGCCCGGAAAATATGGAAAGAAATATTGATGGATAGAATAATATGCAGAACCTACTGGTCTCGAAGCCCAAATTCCCACTGTGAACATCAATCCCACAAAGTTCTGTTTGCAAAATCTATTCCAGTATTTGCTCAATGTGCCAATGGCATCCAATAGGACCAAATCTCTTAAGTAATTTCTGATTTTTATGGATTCACAGTGTGAACACCGAAATAAACAGGACATTCTTGGGATTATTGGGGAAAAATATCTGGAATTAAAAGTCAAACCATGAAACTATTGTGCAAAAATTCATCTAGTTGACTAATGTCCTTTAGGGAAGGAAATCTGCCATACCTACCTGGTCTGGCCTACATGTGACTCCAGACCCACAGCAATGCGGTTGACTGAACAAGTGCAATTAGGGATGGGCAATAAATGCCAGCTTAGCCAGCGATGCCCACATCCCATGAATTATTTTTGACCTATTGGATGTCAAATACTCATATCACAATGCGTAGGCATCGTTTTAGACATCAACCACACATGGTGGTGGCAGGATGGGGGAGATTTTTATTAAATTGCGATTTATTTTTTGATGCCCCCTAGATGGAGAGGGAATTGAAGAAACTGAGAGGGAGCGAGTCAGAGAAATGGCGACAGAGCTGAAGTTATTTCCACATTGAAGGGATTACGGAATGATACAGCGGAGAAGGAGGCTGTTCAATCCATCATGCCTGTGCCAGTTCTTTGGAAAAGCGAGCCAATTCGTCCCACTCTTCCGTCTTTTCCCATAGTTCAGCAAATCTATCCTCTTCAAATGCACATCCAATTCACTGCCAAAGAAACAAGCTGAACCTTCTTCCACCACCCTTTCAGGCGGTATATTTGGGAAATGCAGCGGGGATGTGGCAGATAGAAAGGAAACATAGTGGGGCAGCATGGTGGTGCAGTGGTTAGCACTGCTGCCTCATGGCGCAGAGGACCCACGTTCGATCCCATGCCCGGGTCACTGTCTGTGTGGAGTTTGCACATACTCCCCGTGTGTGGGTCTCACCCCCACAACCCGAAAAGATGTACGGGGGAGGTCAATTGGCCACGCTAAATTGCCCCTTAATTGGAAAAAGAGAAGAATTGGATACTCCTAATTTTTTATGAAAAAAAAGAAAGGAAACATGGGCTCCAATTTTAACTCCAGGGGGATTTTGGGCAGATGGGCAGCAGGATGTGTTTCAAACCCAGCCGATGCTCCAGAAAAAGACCCAGGGTATTTTAACTCATCGGATTGCATGTGTGTTTCCCAGCATCATTCATTTAAAGCAGGAATGCACCGCTTAAAACAAGGGCTGGGGTTTTCCGCTCCCATTTACCGGGGATGGCGTGGGGCAAAGTGCCTGTGAGCCATTAAAGGGCCACCCAATTGAGCTGTGCTCTCCTCCGTGAGCAGACAGGCAAAGCTGAGTGATGTTAGTGGTCTCACAATGGCATCACAGGAAATCACCAATCTGAAACAGTGAAGTGCATTCATGTGGGATTAATCGCGCAAAGTGGCACTATTCCAGGGGTTTAACCCCTTGTTCACAGCATGGCATTTCCCCACAGCGATGATGAAGTTAAGTGCAATTGAGCAGTCAGATAAGGTTTTGAGATGTGGCGCTAAACGGTATCAGGAAGAAAACCCTCAGGTTGCCCTGAGCATCTTGCATGGCCTGTGTAATAAGTGCCACTCCTGTATGCTCCATCCATTGTAGTCTGACAGTGCTGTGTATGGGGATGCCAGTTCCTGAGAGGAAAGCAGCACATCCAAAGCAATTTCATCCTGATAGCTCATGATTTGTGGGAGGGGGTTCACCTGGATAGGTGCACTGCAGTGTAGATCATTTCGGTGGTGAGTATTTGGCGACATGGGAACAAGGGCTGTTAACCCACAGTCCCTTGCAAGTCATTGACAGAAGGATTAGTATCGCAGATGAGTTAAGACGCCTGTGATGGAGCCTGCTTTCATTGCTGCCTGCATCATTCGCAGAAAGAAATGAGAGAAGAAGGAGATCATTGCGATGCAAGAGACTGGCTCCCAGAGGCAGGCATGACGACTAAAGCCCAATGGTGCCGTCTCTGAACGTAGAGGTTCAGTGAAGTAGAAACCTCATACATAAATGCCTCACTATTCCTTGAGTGTACCAACGTCACCTGTTGTATCTGCAGATGACCAAGTATCAATGTCGCTGATGCCTCCGCATGTCCAGGGATCTGGTAACTCACATTTGCCACGTTCTGCATGAATTGGCACCACATGGACTAGGAGGTCATCCTTTGCCAGTGGCTGTTAAAGTAACAACCGCACTCAATTTCCATGCCACTTGGTCATTCTATGCTTAATGAGTACCCGCTGGACAATCTCTCATCCACACACAAATGCATCCATGAAGTCATAAACACCGCTTTTTCTCAAGGTCCATAATTACATCAACTCTGAAGGTTCAAGCATGCTGGGACGCCAGAGCACCGGCCTTCGCTCAGATTTCTGGATTTTCGCAAGTGCTGGACTGGATTCATATGGATATCATAATAATCTTTTATTTTTGTCACAAGGCTTATATTAACGCTGCAATGAGGTTACTGTGAAAATCCCCTGGTCGTTACACTCCGGCGCCTGTTCGGGTACACTGAGGGAGAATTCAGAATGTTCAACTCACCTAACAGTGCATCTTTCGGGACTTGTGGGGGAAAACCAGAGCACTCGGAGGAAACCCACCAGATATCCAGGGTGTACTACACAACCTGGCACTAAAAATTGCGGCAGGGTAGGGGGGGGGGGGGGGGAGGATTGCCAGATGACAGGATGGAGGAGCTTCGTATCTCCTCTGATGATGAGGGCCTTGAAAGCGATGACAGCGATGAGTTCAAGGAAGTCACGTTGCAAATGACGAGGCCACAGCACATGCCAGACAAGGCAGGCAGACACGGGAGGGCTTCATAGCCACAATATTCCAAGGAGGAGAATGATGAGTTGGAGTGAGCATCCTGTTGGAAAAGTGACCTGCATGAGGGCCATCATCAAGCATTGCGAGTCCTATTGTTTCAACTCTGCACTTCAAAATGAGTGTCCGTATTTCACTAAACGGCTCCCCTTGGTGTTATCCTCTGAACAGAGATGAAGCCTTGGAAGCATGCTTCATCCTGAGATAAGGCACTGTCTGAAGGAGGACGTGTTGCCAGCAAAGATGCAAACTCATCAACCTTCTTGTAGGTAGTTTAGTAGGTGGTATCCTGCAACGAGGCAGCACTCCTCGAGACAATTCTTCTGACCAATGCGACAAAACATTCTGAGTTACGTTGATGGTGCAACTGATAGGTGAGACTGGAGCTGAGGTTGCAGAGAAGGTTCGGCAGATTTCAATCCATGTACACGAGTCAATCCTCGAAGTCACCTTCTTCTCAACCCCATTGATATCCAGCCCTCCTTTCCACGGATGGTGGCTTTCATGTCTTGTCACTTTACTATGGATGTGGATCACCTGAGGCTGTTGGCATTCAGCCAATTGAATGCTCCAACCATTAAAATGCCCCATCTACTGCGTACATTTTCCCCTCATGGGCATCATTGGCCCTGGTGATTTTGAAGGATCTCTGGCGCCATTAAGCCCTCAGGGTGACATGTAGTTTCCAATGTGGACCACACTGAAGCTTCAGTTTTATATTCCTCATACCCTATTTCTCCCATCAATATTGTCTGAAGGCAAGACTCATGGCTCCCGATCATGCTCAACAGATCCTTGGCCCAGCACCTCAATGCAGCATTAGTGACCACAGCCGGTGGTTGGGTGAGGGCATGCACAGCGATGTATCGTACATGATGGATGTTACAGGTGCTCAGGCCTGCAGGTTTGAGTACAAGGACACTCGTTTGGCTGGGAAGGCCAGAGTCCCGTAAGTTGGAAAGAAGCTCACACATACTGCACAGCTTATTAGATGTGGTTAGGAAGTGGCAAGTGGAAGTGGCCAGACAGGATCACTTATTCCCTTACAACATAGGATCATAGCATGGAGGCCCTGGCAGATGACAGACTTTATGTAATTCCAGGCGATATTACCCTTCTCCATGTGATGACACTTCTGTTCTTCCTTACTACACCATCACGTCTAAAGCATGCATGTGACATGGGTGAACACCTCTACAGCTATGTCACACAGTCAACACTGAAAAGGGAATGACCCGGAAAAGCATTTGAATGACATGCTTTCCACAAGAACAGCTAACACGATGGGTGCTGCATCGCTCATGTCGGGAATGAGGTGAAAACGAGTAAACACTGCGGTGACATGTAACCAGACTACACAAACAAGTGCCCATGGCCACAACATCAACAGTAATTAGGGGGAGGGATCATGGTGTGTCACCTGGTTGCAACACAGTTCTTAATAAAAAGGAGGCAAACACAAGAGGATCTGTGTAATAAGCCATATATTTACATTTGTGGGCAGTATATACATCTTGTGAACACAAGTGCCACCATTGTGGCCCCTTAACACTACTACTACGTCTTAGACCATCCCCAACATCCACAGAGGAGGTGGAGGCAGCCTGCTGACTGCTATGCCCTGTTGTCTATGATGACCTTGGCGAGTGTCCTCTGGGTGGCTGAGACCTGGAGGGCCCCGACCTGTGCTGGGTGTTCTGCTGTGGGCCAGGTACACCCTGTTTGGCTTGTGGAGCTGGAGCTGATTGGGTCACAGGAAGAGGGGATTTGGACTGGCCAGACATTCACGGAGTCACTTGGGTGGTGGGTGGATGGCCCTGAGGTCTCAAGCTATGGGCCCTCCTCCCTCTGAGTGCCCATGGGCTCCTGGCTGACTCCTTGAGGAGAAAGGAAGCTGAAGTGAGATCAAGCTGCCCACACCCCTCTCGCGTTGACACTGTTGGAGGTCAACGGTGGCATCAGAGAAGGAGTTCAGATGGCACAGCAGTGCAGGACCAATGCCCTGGACCGAGGTCTCCATGGCGGTAGCCAACCTGCCAGTGGTGGCCTTAGTGCATTGGCACGACGGTGCGATCACCTCAGACTGAAGGCAGACGGACTCTTCCATCGCAATATGAGGGGTGCAGCTGGCATCCCTTCCCAATATTCCTGTGATTGTTGCTACAGATTCACCAACTGATTGAGGTCCGAGTCCTGAGGTTCATCATCTGACTTGGACTCAGCAGAGTCCAGGCCTTCTGCAGTTCTCCAAGTGCCAGCAACCATGGATGTGCCCGCCTCTGCCTGCTGTGAACCAGATGGTGTGCTGTGCTCACCAGATTGTGATCCCGAGCCTGCTCTACATCTAGGCCCCAGTGAGGTATGTGTTGCTGCACTGCTGGAGGTGTGAGTGATGGGTCTTTTAGGGTGCTGCCCTCTAGGTCCTCATCTGAGGTGCTTTCAGCATTGGAGGCAGGGTCCAGATTTCCTGAGGGCATTGGGTGTATGGTAGATATGTCTAGGAGAGAAAGTGGAGCACGTGAGTGCATGCCAGCTGCATAATACACAGAAGAGAACCCTCAGAGTAACATTGAGGGATGATATGGGGCAGGATTCTCAGGACACCAAATGGTATATTATCACCATGAATATGTCATATTAAAGGTTCATGTAATTCCCTACACTTGATTTTCAGCTACTCCTGTGCATTTAAAATGTATGATATAGATTATGAGTAGGATATGAACATTATATTAGCATAACTGAAGAACTATTCATGTATTAAACATCAAAAATTCTCTTTTTGGGAGATAATTTTGATGATAATAGCAATTTCTGATTTATATTCCAAGCCCATGGTGGTTTATTCTGAATATTAAAAGTGCTGGTATACAGGGGAACTAATACGTTGGAGGAAAACTATTAATTCTAAATTATATTTGTTATTCTCAAAAGTGCGACAAAGCTATTGCTTCTGGTATTCCCATCTCCTGAATACCAATGTCAGAAGGGTGAAAGAGGATTTTAGGAACAGCAACACTCTGATTAGTCAGACTCAGAATCTGTTCACTTATCTTGGATGATATGAAATTATGAAGGAGAATTCCTTCTCCTTGAACCAAAGTTCTTTTTATTCAGAATTTAAAAAATCTTGATAAAATGTTAAATTTTCTCAAGCAAATGATTTTTAAGCAGAACATTAATGAAAAGAAAAAAAACCCGGACGGAATAATAAAAACCTGGGTTAGGTTCACGCGAATTATCAATAAACACACAGACAAGATGCCGGGAGACCGTTCTTTCTTCAATACCTGTATCCGTGAATCCGTGAATATGAGATTCAGCTGAGAACTTAGAAGCAATTTGCAACCAATTAGATTTTGGTCTTGAAATAATTTTTTATTTTGTCTGAAATCATTTATTGTTCTCTTTTGCTTCATATATAATCTAATTTGTGCACTTCTAAATCCGTTTTCATCAAATGGTTATCCACTGAGGTTATATTCATGATATAAGTGGCTGTCTCTTAATTGGTCTCACTGTGCTGTATTGAAAAGCTTATTTTCTAACTTGTTTTCCATTGATTCAGAGGGTCTTTCTGAAGCTCTAATTCTTCAAACCAATTGCTTCCTCCAATCATAGTCCAACGCTGTCCATTTGTTTTGTTGATTATCCCACTTTATAGTCCTGAAATTCCTTTAAATCAATGCTCTTAGTATAAACTATCTCCATCTTGTCACAGTGCATTGGTTGAAACAGTGGATCTTGACCTCCTCCAGGCCCTACAATTATGAAAAATTGTGGTCTAGAAATAAAACAGATATCTAAGCATCCAGTATAGCGGGCAGCCTACATTACACATTGAGAGTGTACTGCCTGCCAATTGGTAACGGCTGCGGAATCAGATATCCAGGCACACATGGAAGCAGATGTGAATAGGGCGCCGAATACCTACCTGAGGCCTGCTTTCTGAAATTAGCCTGGCCTGACCCCAATTTATGCAGGATGACTGATGAAGTGACTGATTAGATATCTGGAGAGCATGGAGTAGATATTGGGCGGGAGTCTCCGGTCGCCCAGCCACGTGTTTCTCGGTGATGCGCCATTCACTGGCAAAAGGATTCCATCTTCCCACCACTTGTCGGTGGGATTTCACATTGAAGTCACCCCACACCCCTGGGAAACCCGCTGGTGCGGGTGCGCTGCCAGAGGGAAAAGAAAATCCCGGCAAATGGAAAATTCCAGCCATTATCTCAGGATTGCTAGAAAGTTGATTGATGAACAGGAAAGAAGCGGAATAGCTGCTTTGATTGTAGAAGAGTTTCAAGTGACCGTTTTTTCGCGGCGAATGGCGATTTACCGACCCGGATGGGCCGAGCGACCTGCCGTTCGCGGCCGTTTCATGACGGCGGCAAACACACCTGGTCCAAATCGGACGCACTATTTCCCCGCCGCCGCCCCGTAAGATCAAGCCGCCACGTCTTGCGGGGCGGCTGGGGGGAAAGACGGCCACCACGCATGCGCGGGTTCGTGCCGTCAGCGTCATGACGTCAGCCGCGCATGCGCGGGTTGGAGCCGGCCAACCTGCGCATGCGCGGCTGATGTCATTAGGCACGCCGGCCGCGTCATTCTTGGCGCGACGCCCCCGCGGCCGAGAGTTACGGAGCGTCGCTCCTAGCCCCACCGGGAGGGGAGAATAGGGGGCGAGGAGCGGCCTCCGAGGCCGTCGTGAAACTCGGCCGAGTTCACGACGGCCCTCCCAATTTTTCACGGGAGCGGAGAATTCCGCCCATTGTTTTTAAATAAAACTTTGTTCTTATTTGTACTCAGTTTGGACTCCTGCATCCTTATTAAATGGACTCAGTTAAATATAAGAAGCGGAATTCTCCGCAACGGCTGACGCCGTCGTGAAACCCAGAGTGTTTCATGACGGCATCGGAGACCGCTCCTAGCCCCCTAGGGGGGAGAGGGGGCTGGGAGCGGCGTTTTGTGAAACTCGGCCGCCGAGGGCAACACAAGGTATACAATGTAACTACATAAGCACCGGCATCAGATGAAGCATACAGGGTGTAGTGTTAATGAGGTCAGTCCATAAGAGGGTCATTTAGGAGTCTGGTAACAGCGGGGAAGAAGCTGTTTTTGAGTCTGGTTGTGCGTGTTCTCAGGCTTCTGTATCTCCTGCCCGATGAAAGAAGTTGGAAGAGTGAGTAAGTCAGGTGAGAGAGGTCTTTGATTATGCAGCCCGCTTTCCCCAAGCAGCGGGAGGTGTAAATGGAGTCAATGGATGGGAGGCAGGTTCATGTGATGGACTGGGCGGCATTTACGACTCTCTGAAGTTTCTTGCGGTCCTGGGCTGAGCAGTTGGCATATCAGGCTGTGATGCAGCCAGATAGGATGCTTTCTATGGTGCATCTGTAAAAGTTGGTAAGGGTTAATATGGACATGTCGAATTTCCTCAGTTTCCGGAGGAAGTATAGGCATTATTGTGCTTTCTTGGTGGTAGCGTCGACATGGGTGGACCAGGACAGATTTTGGAGATGTGCACCCCTAGGAATTTGAAACTGCAAATCGTCTCTACCTCAGCCCTGTTGATGCTGACAAGGGTGTTGGTACAGTACTTTGCTTCCTGAAGTCAATGACCAGCTCTTTAGTTTTGCTGGCATTGAGTGAGAGATTGTTGTCACTGCACCACTCCCCTAGATTCTCTATCTCCCTCCTGTATTCTGACTCGTTGTTATTCGAGATCCAGCCCACTATGGTTGTATTGCCAGCAAACCTGTAGCTGGAGTTGGTACCAAATTTTGCCACGCGGTCGTGTGTGCACAGGGAGTAGAGTAGGGGTCTAAGTATGCAGCCTTGCGGGGCCCCGGCATTGAGGACTATTGTGGAGGAGGTGTGGTTATTCATTCTTACTGATTGTGGTTTGTTGGTCAGAAAATCGAAGATCCAGTTGCAGAGTGGGGAGCCAAGTCCTAGATTTTGGAGCTTTGATATGAGCTTGGCTGGGATTATAGTGTTGAAGACGGAGCTGTAGTCAATAAATAGGAGTCTGATGTAGGAGTCCTTTTTGTCGAGATGCTCTGGGGATGAGTGTAGGGCCACGGAAATGGCGTCTGCTGTGGACCGGTTGTGACGGTATACGAATTGCAGTGGATCAAGGTGATCTGGGAGTATGGAGGTAATGCGCTTCATGATCAACCTCTCGAAGCACTTCATTACGATTAAAGTCAGGGCCACCGGACGGTAATCATTGAGGCATGTTGCCTGGTTCTTCTTTGGCACCGGTGGTGGCCTTGGAGTGGAGTGGGGACATGTTAAAGATGGTGGTCTTCTTGAAGCAGGTGGGGACCTTGGAGTGGAGTGGGGACATGTTAAAGATGTCCGCGAATACCTCTGCCAGTTGGTCCACGCAGGCTCTGAGTGCACGACCAGGGATCCCGTCCGGGCCCGTCGCCTTCCGAGGGTTCACTTTCAGGAAGGCCAATCTGACTTTGGAAGCTGTGATGGTGGGTATGGGTGAGTTATGGGCTGCTGGGGCACTCGACAGAGGATTGTTGGTTACCTGCTCAAACCGAGCATAGAATGCATTGAGTTCATCGGGGAGGGGCACGCTGCTGCTGGACATACTGCTCGGCTTTGCTTTGTAGCCCGTTATGTTGTTTAGTCCTTGCCTCTATCGGCGAGAGTCTGTCTGTGACTCTAGCTTGGTTTCATATTCTATCTTGGCATCTCAGATGGCTTTGCGGAGGTCGTACCTGGATTTCTTGTATAGGTCAGGGTCGTCTGACTTGAACGCCTCAGATCTGTCCTTCAGTAGGGAGTCAATCTCATGATTGAGCCATGGTTTCCGGTTGGGGAATGTACATACTGCTTTCTTTGGCACGCAGTCGGCCACACATTTGCTGATGAAGTCTGTGACGGTGGTGGCACACTCATTTAAGTTAGCCGCTGAGTTCTTAAATATGGACCAGTAATCCAGATTTGTAATCTATGTTAATCTTTAAATCTGTTAGTGTTTGTCAAGCTGAGGAGGAGGAGGAGGAGGGGGGGGGGGGGGGGGGGGGGGGGCGTGACAGAGTATGATAATCCAACTTTTAATGTTTAAGAAATGTTTTTTCTTGTTGTTAAAACTAATTAGCCGACCTGTGACTCTGTTCCTCCACGTTTTATAAAAAAATCTAGAAGTTAAGATCTTGCTTGGAAACTCCCCTCATGGAAATGTTTGTTCATTTTTCAATACTCGTGCTGAAATATCGAGTTTTCATCAAGCATGTGTTCCACTTTTGTCTTAAAATGACAATTTCCTGATATTTTGAATGCCTTCGACCTTGTGATCATTTTGCCTATTTACAAGGAGAAAGAGAAGAAAGAGCTCTTGAGGGAAAAGAGACATCTTTTGTCAAGTCAACTTTTTCATTATGATAGCTTTACCTTTCCCTGGTCACAATTTTATGTGATTTAATTAATACAAAGTGCAAGAGTGCACACTGGAGAATCAACTCGTAAAATCTGGACTTTCTACACCTATTGGTAAAAATAAAAAAGGCAAATCAAGTATGATTAATATAGCTTACAATACATAGCAAGCATATTACCATATTTATAGTGAAATTAAATATATCGTGAATAAAAATAGATTTTGGGCAGCATGGTGGCATCGTGTTTAGCACTGCTGCCTCACCGCCAGGGACCCAGGTTCAATTTCAGCCTCGGGTCACTGTCTGTGTGGGTTTCCTCCAGGTGCTTCAGTTTCCTCCCACAGTCCAAAGATATGCAGGTTAGGTGGATTGGCCGTCTAAATTACCCTTTAGTGTCTAAGGATGTGCAGGTTAGGTTATAGAGTTATGAGGGTAGGGGGGCCTGGGCATGGGTAGAGTGCTCATTCCAAATGTAGGTGCAGCCTTGATGGGCCGAATGGCCTCCTTCTGCCCTGTGCAGATTCTATGATCATTGGAGAACCAGCCATATCTGTAGGTCATAGTACATAATTATCTTCATAAGTTCTAGGTCAGCATGGAGGCTGTTACAGAACTATGCCATCTACACGGACATCGATATACAACCTTCATCTCAGGGATGCTTTACCAATTTTAGACAAGCTTTTTACTGCTATTAACCTTTGTGTCCATGCCTTCTTCATTTGTAATCACAGCCAATTTTTCTGACCAGAGCTATATCAACCAAATGACAGATGCATTCTTAACTAGGGAAAGCACTTACAACTCCTTTCTAAATAAAAATGATACGCCTGCCTAGTTTCAGCAAAAACCCAGGAGTCACTGATCTTATTATGCACACTATTGAATGCATGTTATAATCTGCATTAGCAGAAAGGGCTCCCACTCCATCAATATGCAGCTGGTCTCAGGAAACCCCCATGATATGTTTTATTGCAAGGTAAGTGTCTATGGCAAGCTTTAGATATCAAAACCAAACTGGAAGGAGAACACCTCAAAATCAAAGACTACCCTTATCAACTTTCACTACGGATACCCTGGGGCAGCTGTGGACAGGAGAAAAATACAAATGCAATGAGAGCCATACAACCATAAAACTTGTAAACCCGATACTGAGGACACTTCTGCCTCACCTTCATCATCGTCAGTAACCTCAAACAGATTTTCATAGTAGTTGCCCTCGGATTCAGCATCATCGTCAGTCTTTTCACCTGAAAACTATAACTTTGCAAACGGAATTACATGTTTTCGAAATAGGGCGCCAAGTTCAAAATCGGCCTTTTGTTTGGCCGCCAAAGCTTGACTTAAAATTCTACCCTATGGAACTTCAGTGGGACTGAAGAAGTTGAAGAACGATTCCTTGGATATGGTTCTTGTCGCTGTTCTTGGATTGCTTCAACCCCTGTACTTTGGCTTTGTTTGAATTGTTCATACTGTTACATTTTTGCCCTCCCTCCAGTCGATTGCGCAGCCTGTGCAGCCAATGATCTGCGGCTCATCCAACATGATTTCAACGGCCGTAAATCCAATTGATAATACTTTAGTGATCACCTCATTCATGAAATACTCATTAGGCCCGAATGGACATAGAACATATAGTGCAGAAGGAGGCCATTCGGCCCATAGAGTCGGCACCGACCCACTTAAGCCTCACTTCCACCCTATCCCCGTAACTCAACAACCCCTCCCAACCTTTATTTTTTGGTCACTAAGGGCAATTTATCATGGACAATCCACCTAACCTGCACATCTTTGGACTGTGGGAGGAAACCAGAGCACCCAGAGGAAACACACGCAGACACGGGGAGAACGTGCGGATTCCACACAGACAGTGACCCAAGCCGGGAATCGAACCTGGGACCCTGGTGCTGTAAAGCCACAGTGCTAATCATTGTGCTACCGAACTGCCCCCTAAACTCCAGAGTGAAGCTCCACAGCTTGTCAATCTCTGTCCATTTAACACTCACATCTCGCAGATGCTTTAATACACTCTCGTATCATGCCATTGAGTCTATGCACATTCTTCAAGACTGTTAACCAGAATTGCAGAATGCTCACCGGCAGTCCCGTCCCAATGCCTGGTTTGTCGTCCTTCACTTTGATTTCTTCTAAATCCTCATACACCGTGCACACCGTAATGCCTGTCGTGGTTCACAAGAGATTCTTGCCGCTTGACTAGATTCAAGAATTCACATAATTTTATACCAATTACTGAGATCACATCCAAATCTACAATATGATAGAGTATTGTGTGCTTTATGCCTGCTACTGAGAGCACTAATTTGTAAACAGCAAATGTCTCTCGAGTTCTTGTGCTGAAGTCTATCATGATCCCTGGCCGATTAACAAAGTCTCTCTGCACATTTAGCTTCTGCAAACCCTGTCGACTTAAGAGGTTGGCGGTTACTTTCGGGTTAAAGTCACACCAAATGAAAGTATGAATGAACATTACCTCTGATTTGAGTACGGACGTAAAAGTTTTTGGAACATTCTGATTGTCTTCATGCTTTGTTCTGATTCTGCTTCCATCTTTGTTTCTGTTAGTCGTGTAGTTTCTCGGTGCGATGAGATCAATGAAAAAGTGTTCCTCTATGTTTATCTAATCTACTACATGCACCTTGTGGAACGTGCAAAGCATTGCTTTGCAAAACACCCAAGACGGCCACACCTGGAACAAACATTTTGATATATGTAGGACATGATGTGGGGGATGTCGAGTGCCACATTTTGGCACAAGATGACGGTGGCTCCCGTCGGCCACTTAAAATGGTCGCCCGCACTGAGACCAATTTTCATTATGATGTGCGTCACAGCACCATCCAACTATGATATAGCTCATAGGCATATCACCAAAGAGTCCATCGTCAGCCAAAGTCAGAATAAGATGCACACTGATCAAAAGGACCTGGCTGCACAAATACCAATGACAAAATGTCAATGTATATTTATATAGCACCTTTAATGTAGTAAAATGTCCCAAGCTCATCACAAGTCTGTTATCAAACAAAATTTGAGGCCAAAAGTAGATATTAGGACAGATGGACAAAAGCCTGATCAGTCAGATAGGTTTTAAGGAATGTATTAAAGGAGGAAAGAGAGGTGAAAAGGCAGAGAGGTCGAAGAAGGAAATTCCAGAGCTTAAGGCCTAGGTAGCTGACGGCACGATCACCAATGGTGAAGCGATAAAAATCAGGGATGTGCAAGAGACCAGAATTAGAGGAGGACAGCGATTTTTGATTGTTGTTGGCCTGGATTAATCAGAGATATAGGCTAGGGTCGAGGCCGTAGAGAAATTTGAAAACAAGGAAGAGATTTTAAAAATTGAGCCATTACTCAAGCCAATTTAGATCATCGAGAATAGTGGTGATGGGCGATTGAGGCTTGGTGTGTGTTAGACTAGGAGCAGCAGAGGTTTGGATGAGCTCAAGTTTATGGAAGATGGTAGGAAGGCCTGGAGAGCAGTGGAATGACCTTAGCTAGAAGTTACCAAGGCACAGATGAGGACTTTAGTGGCAGATGAACAGAGGCATGGGCAGAGTCAGGCTGTTTTATAAAGGTGGAGGTAGACAGCCTTTGAAATGGACCAGGTGTGCGACTGGAAGATACAGTGTTAGATACAATAGCAAGATTGTAAATCATCTGAATCAGACTCAAAGAACTGCTGGGGAGATGGACTGAGCCAGCTGTTAGGGATAAACAGAGTTTGTGACACGGACCAAAGCCAATGGCTTCGACTTCCCAATATTTATTTGTTGGAACTTTCTCATCCAATGCTGAATGTTGGACAAGTAACATAGCATACGAGATAATGGAGTGGTGAAGAAAGGAGGTGATAAGGTAAAGCTGGATGTTATCCACATACATGCGGAAACAGACTCTGTCTCAGTTACATTGCTTGGGTTGCAGTGGAAGCTGACCCCTCAATGAAAAAGAGTTGTTTAATTAATAATAGTCTTTATTTTCACAAGCAGGCTTACATTAACACTACAATGAAGTTACCTTGAAAAGCCCCTAGTTGCCACATTCTGCTGCCTGTTTGGGTACACAGAGGGAGAATTCAGAATGTCCAAATTACCTTAACAGCACGTCTTTCAGGACTTGTGGGAGGAAATGGGAGCACCCTGAGGAAGCCCACGCAGACACAGTGACCCAAACCAGAAATCAAACCTGGGAACCTGGCGCTGTGAAGTAACAGTGCTAACCACTGTGCTACTATACCATTTCAGCGTTAGTTGGATTTGATGCCAGAAGTAACAAAAAATATTTTGTGCGACCCTGCAAATTTTGTTGGGACTGGCTGTGAGGGGTGTAGGGGAGCATTCTGTTCCCACCATTAACACACATAGCACGAAAATCCACAATACCAGCTTCTCCCCTGAACTAGATCAATACAATTCATTGAGGATGTATGGCCCCACTCCATCTGTCAGTGCATAGCCAGGATTAACTGCATTGACCTTGTCACAGATTTTCCCCTTCCCAAATCTTATCCCGCTCTTTCTGTGGTTTGAAGTTTGAAGTGAATAGGAATGTTTATAGAAAAAAAAAAATCTCCATTATTGACAAATCTTTTCAATTGGAAAAAAAAAGAACATTGAACTCATCATTGAAATGCACAGCTCAAGATCTCAGAATGATGTAAAGCTTCACAAAGAAACACGAGAGGATGCTAGCGACCCGTCTGGCATCAAATCTCAAATCAGGAGTGCAAATAAGTCAATGGAAATACTCTGGCAAAGATATATTCTGAGTTTATTTGTTTGATACAGTAACTACCAAGACTACTTTTAAAACGTTGATGAGACTGCTACAGCCTTTATTTATTCATGAAGCATATTGTCCTTGAACATGCACTTCTATACAAGATGCGAGAGGGTGAGAGAGTGCTTGCACTGTTGGCAGATGCAGTAAATTGTATTGACTCCACTTGATGAAACCTCCCTAAAATAACAATTGCACTGTAACCCACTTACGAAATATAGCAAACTATTTTACGGACATACATACAAATATGCATTTGAAAGATGAATGAAAATGCAACACACAAAGATAGCCAGCTGAGAAGACAACTGTGTTGTTTTTGGTAGAAATTTCCAAGCAAAGCTGCATATTTTCTTGGACCTTTGGTTTGGTAGCAAATCGCTTAATTTTTTTTTTATCATATAAGACACCCAGGATGAATTAAGCAACGTTTTTGTCTGACCCCGTGCTTTGGATAATCTGTTATAAATAATGAAGACATTCCCATCCTGAGTGAAGAAAAGCCAGTGGTTCAGCTGTATAGATAATTATCTGGATCCTATTCTTAACTGCCAGGCCCAGAGATCCTTTGACAGATTTGTGATGGTACATGATAACCAGAAAACCAGCAATGCCTACGCCGAGCTTCAGTGCAATTTTTATCTGCTGTCAACTTCAAAGTGAGCCACTGGAGCTGAGACAATTTGAAATTATTGAATTTTGCCAGTCTGACGACTGAAATGAGCTCCCTTACTGAACTTAATAAAAATTGGAAAATGATAACCTGACAGATTCCGAGAATAATGGAATGGAAGTTCCTGCAGTGCAAACACAGTGCACAACAAAGTTCTTATAACTTGTTAAGAAACAACACTGTCAAATGCAAAAAGGCTGTCAAAAGATAGTGTCAAAAAAGATAATAAAGATGTCAAAATGCCAAGAGCATCAGAGAAACAGGTGAACACTGCAACTAGGAAATATAACCAAAGCATTCAAGTGCCAGATTGAGGATGACAGAACCTCAATTGAAGAATTCCCTGCTCAGCAAGTAATGTATGTTAACCGGTGTGGTTGCAAATGAATGCTAGCACAGCAAGTCTCCAGTTTTCTCTAATATAAATGGCAGCAATATTTAGTAAAATCTTGCAAATATATGGATGTGATGTCTTGTGTCCATAATCATTTGCTATGTAAATTAACACAATATTGTCTTCTTCAATACAATATTCAAAGTTGATGCTGTCCTGACTGTAGTTGTTACAATCCCAGCTGATGTTACTACCAGAGATGTCAGATCCCAGAGTGGAACCCAGCTTGATAGATCCTCACTTATATTTTATGTTCAGATTCGTGGAAGGCGGCTACTGAACAGAGTCACAGGAGTCAGCTGATCAACTTTAAACAAAAGAATAAACGATCGATTAGGCAAGAAAAGATGAACCATAATACATTACTCCTTCCCCCAACTATACCTTTACAGATCTACACATTCATAAGGACAGCACAAGTTACAAAATCCATCTTATATTCTGATGTTCTCAGTGAGTACACAGTGCATGTAAACCAATAGGAAAAGTGCTGTATGGATGAGAGTAGGGCTGCAAGGTGAGTGAGTGAACTGACCATGGCATCATGGTACAGGAAACTGTTCAAGTGGGAGTAACAAATGGGAATATTGTGGTTTCAGATGACAGTATATTCAGTACTCTGTAGCCAAGAACAAGAGTGCCAGAAAGCTGTGTTGCCTGCCCAGGGCAGGGTTTGGAACCTCTGCTTGGGGCTGGAGAGGAATTTGCAGTGCAGTGGGAGGGAGGATCCAGTGGTTCTGGTCCATGTGGATCCACAAAACAGATGAGTTAAGAAAGGAATTCTGTTTGGGAATTATGAGCAGCTAAGGATTAAATAAAAAGTGATTATCAACTGAGCCACTAGCAAATTGGGGTAGCATAATGCATGGGTCAAAGACTGATAAGGAAGAAATGGAGTTTTGGTTAATGGGGCATTGGCGCCAGTACTGGAGAAAGAGGAGCTGTACTGTTCAGACTCTTCACTTGAACTGTGCTGGGATCAGTGCTCTGACCAGTCTTATAACTAGGGGGATAGACAGGGCTTTAAACTAAATAGTGGTGATAAGGGATCATGTCAGTGGAGATGTGGTAATTTAAAGGAAACAACATGGTAATAGAGCAGGATATAGATATGGTTAATGATAACCAGAATATGGCAGGAAGGGATAGAGTATACAAGTTTAAGAGTGCACCAACAGAAAAGGGCAGAAGTTCCAAAAACGTGATTCTCTGGAGGTGGTCGGCAGTATTGAGCTGGGCTGGCTCAGATCTTTCCTGGGATGGGGTTCATTTGGCTGCTCTTCTCAACTTCAGCCTTTAAACAGTTTGTCAGTCTCTCGAAAATACGGTGCTCTGATAATAAAGTAAAGGTGTTTCAATCTGTACCCCTAAACCCTCTGAACAGCCTGTCAATATTCCAAGTTCAGAGATCTGTGAGTTGAATGTAAAAGTAATCCCTTTAATCTGGTGGAAAACTTTGAAGTTGTTTTCTCATAGTCAATGTCATTGCCCTTCAAAGTATTGAAGCCTGTTTGTATGCCTAGAAGGCAAAAAGATTTGAACTGCATTGTTTACATTCAGTTTCACATATTATTTACCTTTTAAAAGCTTTCTGATTGATAGGTTGAGGCAGTTTCAAAGGGGGGATTACGATTGTTTATTTATATAAAACAAGGACATGGCAGTAGCATTGGACAGGTACTTAGTGTTTGCCCTTACTCTAAAAGACTTAGAAAACTTCTGAAAGATGCTTAAAAATGAAGAGGTGAAACCAGGGAACAAGTAGACCTGGCTTATATTCTGATGTTCTCAGTAAGTACACAGTGCATATAAACCAATAGGAAAAATGCTGTATGGATGAGAGTAGGGCTGCAAGAAGTAGCTGCAAAGGTAGCAAAAGCATTGATATAATCTTCCAAAATTCCTTAGATATGAGAAGAGTCCCAACGAATTGGAAAATGGCAAATGTAACACCTTTATTCAAGAAGGAAGGGAGACAAAAATCTGGAAACTATAGACCAGTTAGTTTAACGTGCGTCAGAGGAAAACTTTCTAGAATCCATTATTAAGGAGGTTATAGAAAATCATAATGGGATTAGGCAGAGTCAATGTGGTAATGTGAAAGGGAAATTGTGTTAAACAATTTCAAGCAACAGTCAAAGTGGATAAAGAGGAATGTGTAGATGTGAGATACTTGGATTTCCAAAAGGCATTCAAAAAGGTGCCACAAAAAATAAGAGCTCATGGTGTAGTGGATAACATATTAGCATGAATAAAGGACTGGTTAACTCTTTCTTCCATTTGTATTTTTCTTCACTGTGGGCAGGGGCTGCCCTGCTAGCCGAAGAGTTACTTAATGGCAGCAGAGGTGGGGGAAGGGGGGCGGGGGGGCAGGAATAGTTTGCTGACGGTGACTACAGATTTTTCTTTGTTTTGTCTTGCTGGTGGGTGTGGCGGCCATCTTTGGTGGGCCTGGTGCCAATATCCTCTAAGCAGCTGTTGGATGATACATTTTGGTGGAAATGGCTGACTCCGGATTGAGGGGACAGTGGGAGGCCCTCAATTTGGTTGGTCACCTGGAATGTAAGGGAGTTGAATGGCCCAGTGTAAAGGTCGAGGGTATTTGCTCACTGTAAAAGTTTAAATGCTGATGTAGCATTTCCGCAGGAGGTTCATTTGCGGGTAAGGGACCAGACAAGGTTGTGGAAGGGGTGGGTGGGTCAAGTATTTCACTTGAGCTTTGACAGTAGGGCCGTTGATCGATAAAAGGGTTCATTTTTAGGCCTCTAAGGTTTCGGCGGATCCTAATGGCAGGCATGTGATTGTCAGTGGGTCCTTGGCGGCACCTTGGTAGTTATGGTTAATGTCTATGCGCCAAATTGGGATGATACAGGTTTTATTAACAAGTTGTTAGTCTCCATTCCTGATTTGGATTCACATCAGCTAATCTTGGGGGTTGACTTAAATTAGCATTCAGATCTGAGGATGGATCGATCCAGGCCCAAACCTCTGACTCCATCAGGTGTGGCAAATGTGCTGTTGGCTTCATGGAGTAGATTGGGGGAGGGGGGTGGCAGGGGGCAGGCCCATGGCATTTTGTGCCCTGGACAGATGAAGACTCTTCTTTCTTTTCCCATGTCCATCAGGTTTACTCACGTATTGACTTTTTGTGGTGGGTAGGCCCCTTGGATAAAGAGGGCGGGGTATTTGGCAATTGTGATTTCAAATCATGCCCCATATTTTGTAGATGCTAGAATCAGGACTTCCCAACGCCCGCCAAGTATATTGGATACGGCATTGTCGGTAGACAATAGATTTTGCGAACGCATGTTTTCTGCCATTGGGGAATATATTAAATTTAATAAAAGTGAGTCTATCTCACCTTCTACATTGTTGGAAGCTCTTAAGGTAGTCATCAGGCTGGAGTTCATTTCATACAAAGCATACATGGAAAGGTCTGCAAGGGTGGAGTGGCAGAGGCTGGTGCACCCCATCCTTGAAGTGGACTATCAATACTCGCTTGCCCCTATCCCAGAGTTGCTGTTGAGTAGGAAGAAGTTGCAGACACAATTTGAATTACTATCAACAGGTAAGGTGGTGAGGCAGGTGTGACATTCAAGGGTGGCTTTTTCTGAAACTGGGCAGAAGTCCAATCGCCTGTTAGTTCATCAGCTGAGACAACAGGCGGCTTCCCGAGAGATTGGGCAGATAAGAGACTCGGTGTCAGTTTGGTTTCCGCTCCACCTCAGGTCAACGTGGCTTTTGAAACATTCTATTGGGATCTTTATAGATCGGATCACCCGGAGGAGAGTTCGGCCATGACAGAGATTTTGGGTGGGTTATCCTTCCCAATGGTGGAGAGGGAGAGGCAGGAGGAATTGGAATCCCCATTGTGCCCTGAGGAAATTATGAAATGCATTGGGTTACTGCAGACAGGCAAAGCTCCTGGGCCTGATGGATTCCCTATTAAGTTTTATAAGATGTTTGCAGGACTCTTTAATATTATATATATTCAATGATTCCTTGTTGCAGGGTTTGTTGCCCATTATAGTGCGCAGGCCTCTTTCTCCCTGATCTTGAAGAAGGACAAGGACCCTACAGAATGTGGGTCATTTCGACTCATCTCGCTTTTGAATGTGGACGGTAAATTGCTGGCATGGTGGTTGCAGCCCTGCCTCCCAGAAGTGATCTTGGAAGACCAGGCAGGCTTCATCAAGGGTTGGCAATTATCAGCCAATGTACACCAGCTGTTGAATATTGTCCTTTCCCGTTCTCCAGTGCTCGAACTGGAGGTGATTGTTTCCATGACGCCGAAAAAGCATTTGATAGGGTGGAGTGGGGATAACTCTTTGAGATTCCTGGGAGGTTTGGTTTTGGGCACAAGTTCATATCCTGGATTTGTTTACTGTATAGGGCTCCCACTGCTGCCTTGCCCTCGGGTTATTTTCCGCTGAATCGGGGTATGAGGCAGGGATATCCATTGTCTCCGCTTCGATTTGCTTCAGCAATTGAACCACTGGCCATAGCGTTAAGATTTTCCAGTAAGTGGAAAGGGATAAATTCGGGGAAGGGTGGAGCAGAAGGTCTCCTTGTACGCAGATGATCTGCTTCTTTGTATTACAGACCCAGTTTCCACTATGGATGGTGTTGAAGAAGGAGATGCAACAGCTTAATAACTTGGGACACGGCCAGAATCTATGGGTATGCTTCGAGGGTATGTGTGTTTACCAGCTCCAGCCCACTACACCTTCCACTTCTGATTTTCCCAACTCAGGACCTTCACCTTCACATGGTACCTGTGAAAACAAATTATTACCACCCTTGGCGGCTCATTCGCCTTCGGTTTAGGTCTCAGCAACCAAAGAGCCTGATTCAGTTCCTGCGGGGTGGGATCCTCCCCCTCCCCCAGCAACTCCACCAACATCTTGGCAACGTATTCAGTTGGCCTCGGGCCCTCCACCACATTAGGCAGACTCACAATTTTTAAGTACTGCAGCCTAGAGCTATTTTCCAGGTCCACCACCTTTGCTCTCAGTCCTTTTATTGGCCTCCACCACCCTCCGCAGCTCCTCACCCATCGAGGTGAACTGTTCGCTGTGCTGCAACAAAGCCTCCTACACCCCCTTCAACTTCTCTGCCTACTCCTGCACCTCGGCCGATGGTTTCGACATCGCCTTCACTGGGGCAATCGCCTCCTCCACCAATACCTTCATTGCTGCCATCATTTCCTTCCTCATAACCTTCATGTGTTTGGCAAACTGTTTCTCCAATTCCACGGCTATTACGGTTCCCCGGGTGGTACATCAGAAGCGGAAACGGTCTGCTGCGTATCTCGCTCTGCGACCTGAGTCCCCATTTGCTGCCGTCCTCTGGAGTGAGTGGGCCCGAATGGGCCCAACTGTCTACCGGTTGTCACAGGTGACATGGTACTAAGCTGTTCTGCCCGCTGCCCATCAGATGCACCAGGGACTAGGGAGGTTTCAGAGGCGCTGAGGTGTTCCAGCACATCCTCCATGAGAGTCACCGGCAAGAGCCCCATTACCTCCTCCTCCCTCAAGGTGCCCAATTATCCCCGGACTCATCCTTGGGGCAGGGGTGTGGCCGGAGGGAGCTCCGGGGGCTCCCACGCCACCTGGCGCTGCCAGTCCTGGAAGCCCAATCTCATCTCGACCAGGGTCTCAATGCTCACAGCCATGCAGCACAGGGACTGTGCCACGTCCTTCTGGGACTCTGCCACATCACTCAGAGACCAGCTCTGGCCAGCCTGCACCAGGCCAATGCCCTCAATTCCAGCAGCCATGGCCCGTTGTGACTGGGCCAAGCTCTGGGGTGTTGCTGCAATAATGTCCATGTAGCCCTGGTACATGGCTGCCTGTGACATGGCCGCCCTGTGCATCAGCCACTGCCCACACAAAGTGCCCCAGGCCTTGGATATCTAGACCCATGGCTGATACCTTCACACCCAAGACACCCAACATGAATGCCACCCGTTGGGTGTCGGCATCGCCTCCTGCTCCTGCAGGCAGTTTGACTCTTTCACCTGCATCTGTAAGGGCTGGATGGTTGCTGACATCTCCTCATACAGCCCCCGGCTCTGCACTTGCATCTCCAACATTGTGGCACCGTCCTTTCCAGATGCCCAAAACGCGTCTGGAAGGCAGCTGTTCGCTGGGAATGGGCCGCCTTCCAACAATCTGCCTCCTCGGGGGTCCTACCTCCACCTGATGTACCACTGCATGTGTGTGGTACACACCAGATAGTGTCCCAGGAGCCACTTCACTAAAGTGCCCAACCGAGGTGAGTGTCTCTGGGATGGCGGAGGGTGCCATTGACAGCAGTGATGAGAAGTCTTTGTCATCCCTGGACTGGAGCTCTGGGGTGTTACGGGCGTGGCTGGGGCCGTGGGTCACCAGCAGATCCCGCCTCATCGGCAGGCGTGTTCTGGGGTTGTGCCTGGGGGTGAGGGACCCTGGATGGACCCGCTCGTCTCCAGGTGAACCTGCAAGACAAAAGACAAGACTCAAGGGTAGTGTGGTATGGGGTGGGAAGGGATGACACTTGTACCATAGGGACATCGCAACTCATTGGGGGCTCACATGGCTCTCCAATGCCGACCCCCGCCTCAGCGACTGCCCACTGCCCAACCACACTGAGCAAGTCCATCGCCCACTGCTCTGCAACAGTGAGGTGCCGCAGCTCCTGTGGGCTCCCGCTGGTTTTCTCCCGTTCCTTGAGGTTGTCGGCCGCCTTCTCCTGGGGAGAGAGATAATGCAGAGCGTGAGACACTTGAACACAGGCAGCACAGTGGGTCCACGCCAGTGACCTGCGTGCACCCGACCATGGAGGGTGGTATGAATATTGGAATGTGGTGCAGGGTGGGGTGCCAGTGGCCTGCTTGGGGGAAGGTGGGAGTAGGGGTGCGTGTGGGATGGGGGTTGGTGCCACAGACATTTTGATGGTGACTCACCCTGGCTGCCTGGCGGATTGCCCATCCTCACCCAGATCTGCCTACCAGTCCGCCTGGTAGCGGCTACAGGGGGGGTGATGGGTGTGTGGAGTCTGGGATGGGGTTGATGCCAGGGACACTGCGCTGGTGACTCCTGTACTTCTGCCTGGTCCTGGCGGTAGGCCCCCCATCATTCACGGTCTCTGCCACCTGGGCCGAAGCCTGGTTGACGTTGGCGGGTGGCAGCCTCCTTCCTACCCGGGGGAACAGTGTTTCCAGCTCTGCATCGGCAAACCTCAGTGTCACTCTTTGGGATGGCATCTTCGTGGCTGGAATGAGAGTTTGTGGGGAGTGAAGCACTTATAGGCGGCTGCCAGGCTCTCGAGTGCCAGTCCCGCCCCTGGCCAACCACACGCCATTGTGTGTTGGAATCGCACTAATTCCACATGGCACCCACCCACAATTCAGTCCTGGTGTCAGCACTGAGTCTTTGAAATGGAGAATCCTGCACTGCTCATGCTCACATATTTGGATGTTCTTCTCAATTCTTTCACTTCTGTTATGCAAATTGTATTAGAATGGGTTAATAGAGGGGTTATGAGTTAGTGATGTAGATCATGATGTGGTGATAACAGCTCAAGGCTTTGTAGAGCAGAGGAACAGTCAAGAACATCTCAAGAGCAATGTGCCTACCGAGTAGCTCATCATGGATACAGTGTAAGTAAACCAGTTTGATGTGACTACCTGATTCCGGCCACAGTTACTCAAGATACCATTGGCCACGTAACCAGCAGACAAAACATAAATTATGAATATTTTCATATTGATGCGACCATCAATTCACACGAGACAGAGAGTTGAAGTGAACAGTGGCTTTAATCAACTAGAACTGTGCCTGCCTGCGACTGCTCTGCACTGAGAGCATATATAGTGCAGCAGCTCTATATACCTCCCGCAAAGGGGCGGAGCCCACAAGGGCACCAACATGATACAATGCGGTGTAATACAATACAATGGTCCATAGGTGGAGCCCACAAGGGCAACAACATAGTACAATGCAATACAGTGAATGGCTGCCATAAAACATTCACCACACATTCCACAGTTTCTGTATCTTCTAGCTTTACCCATGTTTTTTAACCAAGAAAACAAGGCAAATGACCAGGGCTAATGGTCAGGAAACATCAATGTTTAAAAGAGTAAAAGTAAAGTTGAAGTACGTGGCACATGGGGCAGAATCTTCTGTTCTCAATGGGTGTCTCACTCACTACCTGAAAAAGTGTTGAGACATCCGCGCTGACTCTGAGGACCTCTGCCCATCAATCAGTTAAGCGGACAGCGATGGGCCTTCCTGCAGGCTGATGATCCTGGAAGACAACTTCCCACACGCCAACGGATGCTGGCTAATCTGAGGCTGGCAGCTCTTGTACTTCACAATGTCAGGGACAAGGCAGGTGGCTGCTGCCAGAACCACACCCCCCCGGAGCCCCAGTGTCATGAAGCAACCCCGGAAAAAGAGAAGTGCTGTTGGATGGGGTGGGTCTCATGGGGTGAGACTCAGGAGATTCCAGGTTCGACTGCTGGCTGGCTCTTGGGAAACATTTCGACATTAGTTCCAAAACTCCATGAAATAATACATTTTCAATAACATTAACCCAATTCCAATGAAAATTGATGGATTAGATTTATTTTTAAGGGCAGCACGGTAGCACAAGTAGATTGCACTGTGGCTTCACAGTGCCAGGGTCCCAGGTTCGATTCCCCGCTGGGTCACTATCTGTGCAGAGTCTGCATGTTCTCCCTGTGACTGCGTGGGTTTCCTCCCGCAGTCCAAAGACATGCAGGTTCGGTGGATTGGTCATGCTAAATTGCCCTTAGTGTCCAGAAAGGTTAGGTGGGGTTATTGGTTTACAGGGATAGGGTGGAAGTGAGGACTTAAGTGGGTCGGTGCAGACTCGATGGGCCGAATGGCCTCCTTCTGCACTGTATGTTCTATGTATGTTCATGAGTGTTCTGGGGAAAGGGGTACCATGGGGGTCGGTAGCAAGGGCAGTGGGGTGGCTGTCAGTGGTCTTGCTCCATGTCGTTTTCTTCGATTATGCACAGATTAGTGCAAATCGAGGAAATTCCCCCTCCAGCTGATACGTAGCCTGTACAGGTTTACCAGTTATGTAGGCTGTATGTCAGCTGACCCATTTGGAGCCAGGAAGACTGCATTGAGAAGAGGCCCTTAAGTAGTCTTTAATTGGCCACTTAAGGGACTAAAGTGGATGCAGGGCAGGATGGCTAACCATGGACCTTCCTGCCCAAAACCTACTTCCAGTGGAGACAGGAAGGAATTGGCTATTGGTCCCAACGCCAACCTGACAAATTCTCAGGGCTCCACATCTCCTGCCTTGCCTTCTATTGGGTGGAAATGATTTCATCCTAACCTTGGGTTTTAAGAGCCTGATCATTGGTGGAGGTAGGAACACCTAAATAGGTAAGGAGCTTTCGAGGGCTGAGATCCCGAATAACAATAAGTTATAATGGGACTTGCAAGGAGTTCCAAGGAGAAAAAAAGTTTCAAATGTATATTTAAAACTCAGAAAGAACAAGATCGGACAGTTCAGTGGAGGACTGACATCAGCAGTTTCAATAAATAAAGGGCAGGAAAAACCACAAGAGAGACAAAAGTTGCTGGCTAGTGAGAGAAGGGTCGCCTATCTGACAACAAACTATTACCTGTTTTCTGTTCAGCAGCAAAGAATTAGAAGAATCTATCTGGAAATGTGCATATTTCAAATACACAATACATGGTATACTTGGTCTTATAAAACTTCCAACCCCCTCTGTCATAAGTAATCTGCTGCTATTTTTAATAATGTGTTTGTCCATATGTCACCAGAAATGAGAAGCAAAGCAGAAAGTCTGCTACAATGCCATTTTTTGTTAGTTAACAACTCATATCATCCATTTTTCACAAATTCAGTAATTAATACTCGGAACAGTTCTATTGGACTGAGCACATGTGACGATGGCTAATATTTTCCTATATGACAGCTCGCTCAGATTTTTAACTGTGTATGACCTTGTATTCTTTCTTTTAATATGTTTAGTTTAGTCTAATGTGGAAGGTTTTTAATTTTTTTTCCCCCTTCAAGCTATTTTTCCTGATTGATTAAAACTGAGTTCTTTATTTTAGGTGTCACAGAACTCACATAATGCCGTTCAATTTATTATTTCCCACTATGTTAGCCACATACCGAGAAACAGACTGCATACCTCATGAACAAGCAGCTTTATTCCTTATTCTGAAGTTCCTACCAGCTGTCCAAAGTGGATTTTTCCTGCTGATTCATTTTCTATTTAATTAAAATCTGTGCTGGGGGGTGGGGAGTTGGGGGGAGGGGAGAAGTGAAACATAATTTACTGTTGGACGAAGAAACTCATTCTCACATGTAGCCTGTAAATTAACAAACGCAGCAAGAGGAATTATTACCAACTTCTTAGCTGTAAAGACACAAACTATATAAGAATCCATTTCAGTTTGAGCTGTCACACAGAATTTGATACGATGAGCAATCTTTTGCATGGGAATCAATTGTACTTGCATGTAACAATCCCAGTTGGGTTATGTGGATGGACAGAAGAATGCTACATGGATCTTTGGATGGATATATCAAAATCCAAACTGATAAATTCAACAATTTGCAGACTTGGTCATTGAAAAGTATCTTGGAGAAGGGGGAGGTTGTGTCTCACTAACTTGATAGAGTTTTGCAAGGAGGTCACAAAGATGATTGATGCAGGTAGGGCAGTGGATGTTGTCTACATGGACTTCAGTCAGGCCTTTGACAAGGTCCCTCATGGCAGACTGGTGCAAAAGGTGAAGTCACACGGGATCAGAGGTGAGTTGGCAAGATAGATACAGAACTGGCTAGGTCATAGAAGGCAGAGAGTAGCAATGGAAGGGTGCTTTTCTGATTGGAGGGCTGTGACTAGTGGTGTTCTGCAGGGATCAGTGCTGGGAACTTTGCTGTTTGTAGTATATAGAAATTATTTGGAAGAAAATGTAACTGGTCTGATTGGTAAGTTTGTGGATGACACAAAGGTTGGTGGAATAGCGATGAGGACTGTCAGAGGATACAGCAGGATTTAGATTGTTTGGAGACTTGGGCAGAGAGATAGCAGATGGAGTTTAATCCAGACACATGTGAGGTAATGCATTTTGGAAGGTGTTTTACAGGTAGGGAATATACAATGATGGTAGAACCCTCAGGAGTATTGACAATCAGAGAGATCTAGGTGTACAGATCCACAGATCACTGAAAGGGGCAATACAGATGGAGAAGTAGCCAAGAAGGCATACGGCAGGCTTGCCTTCATTGGCTGGAGCATTGAGTATAAAAATTAGCAAGTCATGTTGCAGCTGTATATATAGAACCTTAGTTAGGCCACATTTGGAGTATAGTGTTCAATTCTGGTCACCACACTACCAGAAGGATGTGGAGGCTTTAGAGTGGGTGCAGAAGAGATTTACCAGGATGTTACCTGGTATGGAGGGCATTAGCTATGAGGAGAGGTTGAATAAACTTGGTTTGTTCTCACTGGAGCGAAGGAGGTTGAGGAGCGACCTGATAGAGGTCTACAAAAGTATGAGGGGCATAGACAGAGTGGACAGTCAGAGACTTTCTCCCAGGGTAGAGGGGTCAATTACTAGGGGGTATAAGTTTAAGGTGCGAGGGACAAGGTTTAGAGGAGATGTAAAAGCAAGTTTTTACACAGAGGGTAGTGGGTGCATGGAACTCGCTGCCGGAGGAGGTGGTGAAAGCAGGAACGACAGTGATGTTTAAGGGGCATCTTGACAAATACATGAATAGGATGGGAATAGAGGGATTCGGACCCCGGAAGTGTAGAAGATTTTAGTTTTGACGGGCAGCATGGTCGGCGCAGGCTTGGATGGCCGAAGAGCCTGTTCCTGTGCTGTACTTTTCTTTGTTCTTTGTTCTTTTGTAAATAAGTTCACGCTAATTATTGTACAGTCCATATAGCCAGAGAACAATTGCATCATGGAAGGAGGCCATATGGCCCATTTTGTCCATGACAGCCCAAGGGCAGCCTTCCCCCCTCACCCCGCACCCCACCCCATTCTGTTGGAACTTAAACTGAGTTTAAAACCACAGAGCATGTCATTGGAATTATTTTGACTCAATACTAATAACTACTTGTACCATTCACAGTACAATTGAATTAAAGTTAAATTCTGCTGGGAGTGCTTTTCAAATCATTACTGCTTGTCAGAATATTTTCCAAATCTAATCCCCTATCTCAAGCTGCACAAAGTGCAGATTGTTGACAGCAAAACTGACCAGGTGACCCTTTTTGTGTGGACAATAATTAAACACTGTTTTGGCGGTAAATTTGGTTTATCTTTAATTCAGCCAATATAGTTTTTTATTTCCAACAATCAGTTGTCAACAGTACATTTTTTGTTACTGAATTGTAAATTTAATGTCATGGACACTGGGAGTGGATTTGGTGAATGTTGAAATTCCATTAGTCAAGATTGGAAAGGAAAGGAATTGAGATGACTCATTTTGCGCTGAGAATATCCAGTTAATGTGAAATGGTTATCAAGGCAACGTAATCATGAATTGAAAATAGAAACATTTTCATTGTATACAATGGACCTCAGAGGTCATTGCTGGAATATTGTGTGCAACATTGCGTTCAAGGTGATAGTGATGCATGGAGTGTCCAGAAAAGGACAAACCTGGAACTCAAAGCTGTACATTAACAAGAGAAGTCAAAGAATTATAATGGATGCAATGTGGAGAAAAACATGAATAATGTAGAGGTAAGTAAATGGTTTAGCTTAGACTCTTGAGAACAGAATGAAAATTCGAGCACTGAATTAATAAATCTTGAATTACACTAGAGATGAGCATGAAATCACAGCTACGAAATTGGGCATTCAGCTGAAAGTTCCTTTTGTTGTTTATCCTCCATCAAAACAGTATCCTTATCCCATCTGCCTGCCCTGTGTGGACCCCAGTCATTAAATTAGATATACAAGTCCGTGCTCCCAGTGCACTTTGCATTAAGGAAAATGTCTAGGTTTGTAGAAGTTGCACTGGAGCACAGGGCTTGAATTATTATAGTTATTAAATTGGTTAAATTGGCTGAACTTCTCATTGTTCAAAGAACTCCTCAGTGACACCTTACAAAGTGGGCAGATTCTTTTTTTGCCTCTTATTAGCTTGTTCTAGGCAGGAAAACCCATGGTTGACAATCCTACCCTGCATCCACTTTAGTCCCTGAAGTGGCCAAAACTGCTCTCATTAATATTTACATATGCATCATCAGAACTAACCCTATCCAATATGACAACAGTGACCTAATGCACATAGAATAGATTAGATTAGATTTGGATTTATTTTCACGTTAGCCAAAGGACAGTGACAAGTATTGTTCTGAGTGAAGTCCAGGCTGATCCTATCAGACATGAAAAACGTAAGACTATCGATAAATACACAATGTAAATCCATGGACATCGACATCAGGTGCAGTATACGGAGTATGATGTTGCAACTGTAGAGAAGGTGCGTAGAGAGATCAGTTCAGTCAATAAGAGTGCCATTCAGTGGAGTGGTAACAGTGGGGAAGAAGCTGTTTTTGAATCTATTGACGGGTGTTCTCAGACTATTGTATCTTCTGCCTGATGCGAAAGGTTAGAAGAGAGAATAACCCAGGTGGGAGGGGTCTTTGATTATGCTGCCCGCTTTCCCAAGGCACAGGAGCTGTAGACAGTCAATGGATGGGAGGCAGGTTTGCGTGATGGACTGGGCTGTATTCATGACTGTAATTTCTTAGTCTTGAGTCAAGCAGTTGCCATACCAAGCTGTGATACAGCCAGATAGGATACAGTATATGGTGCATCTATAAAAATTGCTAAGAGCTAATGTGGGTATGCCGAATTTCCTTAATTTCCTGAGGAGGTATAGGTCCTGTTGTTCTTTCTTGGTCGTAGCATCGATGTGAGTGGACCAGGACAGATTGTTGTCGATGTACACATCTAGGAATTTGAAGCTGTCAACTATCTCCACCTCGGCACCATTGATGCAGGCAGGAGCGTGTATGATACTTTGCTTCCTGAAATCAATTGGATTGGATTGGATTTGTTTATTGTCACGTGTACTGAGTACAGTGAAAAGTATTTTCTGCGAGCAGCGCAATCAGTTAATTGAGTTCATGAAAAGAAAAGAAAACAAAACAAAAATGCATAAAAGGGCAACACAAGTTCCACAATGTAAATACGTAGACACCGGCATCGGGTGAAGCATACAGGAGTGTAGTATTAATCAGGTCAGTCCATCAGAGGGTAGTTTAGGAGTCTGGTAACAGTGGGGAAGAAGTTGTTTTTGAATCTGTTTGTACGTGTTCTCAGACTTTTGTATCTCCTGCCCAATGGAAGAAGTTGGACGAATTAGTAAGCCGGGTGGGAGGGGTCTTTGATTATTCTGCCCCTTTCCCCAGGCAGCGGGAGGTATAGATAGAGTCAATGGATGGGAGGCAGGTTTGTGTGATGGACTGGGCTGTGTTCACGATTCTCTGAAGTTACTTGTGGTCTTGGGCCAAGCAGTTGCGATACCAGGCTGTGGTGCAGCCAGATAGAATGCTTCCTGTGGTGTATCTGTAAAACTTTGGTAAAAGTCAGTGTGGACATGCCAAATTTCCTTAGTTTACTGAGGAAGTAGAGGCGCTGTTGTGCTTTCTTGATGGTAGACGTGGGTGGACCAGGAGAGATTTTTGGTGATGTGCACTCCTAGGAATTTGAGGTTGTTAACCATCTCCACCTCGGCTCCTTTGATGCAGACAGGGATGTGTACAGTACTTTGCCTCCTGAAGTCAATGACCAGCTCTTTAGGTTTGCTGGCATTGTTGTTGTTGCACCACTCCACTAGGTTCTCTATCCCACTTCTGTATTCTGAGTCATCATTATTCGAGATCTGACCCACTATGGTTGTGTCGTCAGCAAACCTGCAGATGGAGTTGGAGCAGAATTTTACCACACAGTTGTGTGTGTATATGGAGTACAGTGGGGGGATAAGTATGCCGCTTTAGGGGACCCCGATATTGAGGACTATCGTGGAGGTGGTGTCATTGTTTATCCTTACTGATTGTGGTCTGTGGGTCAGGAAGTTGAGAATCCAGTTGCAGAGGGAGGAACCAAGTCCCAGGTTTTGAAATGTGGAAAGGAACCTCACTGGGATTATGGTGTAGAAGGCAGAGCTGTCGTCAATGATGTAGTCTGATGTAGCAGTCCTTTTTGTCAAGATGTTCCAGAGATAATACACAACAGCATAAGAATTAGGAGTAGGACAGGCCATTTGGCCCCTTGTGCCTGCTTCAATAACAGCCATTTGATAAGATCATGGCTGAACTGACATGTGGTCACAACTCCACTTTCTAGTCTTCCCCCCCCCATAACACTTGACTCCCATGTTGATCAAAAATATAATTCATACTTGAATGCATTCAATGGCCCATCCTCCACTGATTCCTGGAGAAGGAAATTCCCAGCCTAATGACATTCTGGGAGAAAAAAGATCTCCTCACCTCAGTCTTAAAGTGACCCCTCGTTTTTAAACTGTGACCTTTGGTTCTAACCTCCCTCAAAAGAGGAACCATCCTCTCAGCAGCCACCCTGTCATGCCCCCTAAGGATCTGCCATGTTTCAATAAGATCACCTCTCATTCGTCTAACTCCAATGGGCATTGTTATGATCCTTGCTCGTGTTAACACAGGACAAGTCAGATCCCAGAGTGAATCTTAGCTCAACAGATCCTCACTTTTCAGCAAACTGAACAGATCCGCAGGAGTCTGCTGGTGAACTTTTAACACAAAAAATTAAATATTTATTAAACAAGAAAAACGAATTCTATTACACTAGACAAAAAGGTTGGAAAGATCTCAGTACAAACACAAGAAGATGCTTCAATTTTCCAATATTCCTTTACAACCGATACCTTTACAGACACATACATAGATACATAGAAGATAGGAGCTGAGGGGGCCTTTTGGCCCTCCGAGCCTGCTCCACCATTCAAAACGAAAAAAATTAAAATTGCTTATTGTCACAAGTAGGCTTCAAATGAAGTTACTGTGAAAAGCCCCTAGTCGCCACATTCCGGCGCCTGTTTGGGGAGGCTAGTACGGGAATTGAACCGTGCTGCTGGCCTGCCTTTGTCTGCTTTCAAAGCCGGCGATTTAGACCTGTGCTAAACAGCCCCTAAACAGCCCCATTCATCACGATCATGGCTGATCATCCAACTGGCAGCACGGTAGCATGGTGGTTAGCATAAATGCTTCACAGCTCCAGGGTCCCAGGTTCGATTCCCGGCTGGGTCACTGTCTGTGCGGAGTCTGCACGTCCTCCCCGTGTGTGCGTGGGTTTCCTCCGGGTGCTCTGGTTTCCTCCCACAGTCCAAAGATGTGCGGGTTAGGTGGATTGGCCATGCTAAATTGCCCGTAGTGTCCTAAAAAGTAAGGTTAAGGGGTGGGGGGTTGTTGGGTTACGGGTATAGGGTGGATACGTGGGTTTGAGTAGGGTGATCATGGCTCGGCACAACATCGAGGGCCGAAGGGCCTGTTCTGTGCTGTACTGTTCTATGTTCTATAACTCAATAGCCTAATCCTGCTTTCTCCCCATAGCCTTTCATCCCATTCTCCCTAAGCGCTATATCCAGCCTCCTCTTGAATATATTCAAAGTTTTAGCATCAACGACTTCCTGTGGCAATGAATTCCACAGGCTCACCACTCTTTGTGTGAAAAAATGTCTCCTTATCTCTGCCCAAAATGGTTTACCCTGAATCCTCAGACTGTGACCCCATGTTCTGGACACACCCATCATTGGTAACATCTTCCCTGCATCTACCCTGCCTAGTCCTGTTTGAATTTTATAAGTCTCTATGAGATCCCCCCCCACATTCTTCTGAACATGAACCAGTGAAGAGTTACCACTAGCTTTACACAAAGACTTGCTGCTTGCGCCAGGCAAATGTGCAAACTATTTTTCTTCTGGTGAATTCTTGAGCATTTACTTGATTCTTCTTACACACCTATCTTTCCCTGAGACACCGAAAAATACCTGCACTTTAATCTCACTGTTTCAGTAGCAAAAACGCAAAACTGATCACATTACTGTGTCCTATAACTGACTATTCAGCTAACTACTGTCCCACTAGCCTTGTGAGTTTTCTTCTCTGAGAGCTAAGAAGGGTCTTCCTTCTCTGACAAATGCTCACTGAGTTTCTTCACAGCTCCTGCCTTTCTCTGTATCACTTGACCACTTGTCGCTAAGCAACAGTAAGGATTTTCTGCTTTGCTTTTGAATCCCTAGGCTAGCTCTCAAGCCCCTTATTGCATCTCTTGAACCTCAGGGGTGGTAAAATCTTGTTAAAATGTATACATATATAAACAAACCCACAAGACTAACTTTTCAGTCACAGGCCCATCCAGACTTTCTAGGCACCAAGGTTCATAACCCAAATATACTCGACCTTCCTTCCCACAAAAATACATAAATATACCACGGCAGCATGGTAGCCTAGTGGTTCGCACAGTTGCATCACAGCTCTAAGGTCCAAGGTTCGATTCCCTGCTGGGTCACTGTCTGTGCGGAGTCTGCACGTTCTCCCTGTGTCTGCGTGGGTTTCCTCTGGGTACTCCGGTTTCCTCCCACAGACCAAAGATGTGCAGGTTAGGTGGATTGGCCATGATAAACTGTCGTTAGCGTCCATAAAGATTAGGTGGAGTTACGGGGATAAAGTGGAGGTGTGGGCTTAAGCAGGGTTCTCTTTCTAAGGGCCGGATGCAGACTCAAAGGGCCGAGTGGCCTCCTGCACTGTAAAATCTATGCTTCTATATATTTACAATATATATATATAGAAATTCCTCATCACCACAGGAATCAGTCGAATGAACCTTCTCTGAATGGCTTATAATGCAACCATCTCCTTTCTTAAGTAAGGAAACTAAAAGTGTACACAATACTCTAGATGTGGTCCCATCAATACCCTGTGCAGCATGTAGCTAAACTTCACAAAATTTATACTTAACTCTGTGGTGATTGTAGATCTGAGTAGATGCAATACAACTGAGCAAGCACTAGAGGGAGCACGGGAGAGCTATATATACACAGGGACAGGAAGTGACGACACACTTCACGGAAGGCAGAACTCGTAGCAGGACACAGACACACAGACAGGCAGCATTTGAGGTAACCGTAAGTTAAGCTCTGAAGAGAGAACAAATTCACAATAAAGCATCTTCTCCACCTTTGAGACTACGAGCTTCATTAAGACATGAGGAACAACACATAGTACCAGGTTGGCTTCAGGCGCTTACTACAGGACAACTCAGCTGCAGACACAGAAAGAACAAAATGGCAAGACAAACTCCTACTGGACATTGGACTTGGGAAGACATCGCTTATTCGAGGATGTGGCTTGGAACTCCACTTCAGCTGGACACGACTGGCAATGTAAGAAATGTCTGGAAAATGTTTAAACAAATGTTCGATTTTTATATCATAGCTCATGATGTAGCAGCAGCCTCAGACGAAATTAAAATAGCAATGCTCATTGCAGGACATGAAGCTAGGAAAGTGTATAATGGATTTAAATACTCAAAAGATGAAGACAGCAACAACTTACAAACAATACTAAACAAATTTGAAGAGTACTGTAAGGAATTTGAACAGCACGGTATGCTCAGAGGCCCAACTGCACAGAGACTGAGCGATGCAAAACCCTACAAAAAGAAAGGGTTCAGTCAAGAAATCGCGAGTGAAAAGTACAGATCAAAAAGAAGAAATAACTTGAATTTTTCACAATGCCAAAATGCTGAAATCCAGTCCAGATCGAAAGGAAAAGGTAACTTACAACTTTCAGAATGAAACAACGCTGAAATCCGCGATAAAATGGCGTCGGAGCACATTTTACAGTCTTGGGCAGACAAAGAACGAAAAACTGCGTCTGCGCATGCACAGGAAACAGAACCCGCGTATGCGCAGTTACAATCACCCATTTTGCATTATGCGCATGCGCAAGCTGCGCATGCGCAGTCTCAAAACATTTTGGTCGCGGATCGTTATGTGCATGCGCAAGCCACGCATGCGCAGTGGACACAAAACCGCACAGTAAAGGAAGGCTGATTTGCGCATACGCGATTGATTCCTATGCATGACGTCACGAGCGTCATGACGTCTGAGCATCCGGACCACGCCTACTTAAAAGGGAAATGCCCGATAATTGAAAGCAAGATACTTAAAGCGGTAAAACCAAACTTTCTTGCCTCAGAAGACAAAAAAACACCTGAACTTAAACCAGCAGTTGAAAACAACTCACACAACACCCTGGAAAAAGCAGTCTGCACCACCCAATGTGAAGAGAACAAAAAGAAATCCGAAACAAAAAAGGTGATTTGTTTTTCGAAGAATACTACTCAGACATGGCTGAGTTATTCGGATATGCTGATCACAGCATCAGCGACACGGTCGCAAAGTTCAACACGAATCTACTCGTGGTAGATGAATCCAACACCATGATGCCATGGCAGATCGTCGATACATTGGATGACTGCAATACCCAAGACGAAGACGACGCCACACAGAGAGCACAGAAAAACTCCACAGAGCGAGCGATGACAGGCTCCACAGTGCGAGTGATGAAAGACTCCAAAAGGGAAGCAAGCAAACATTCCCTGGCGAACACCATGCATGAACAAGACCATGAAGGTAAACCCGCTGTATCTGAGCAACCGCAAGCAGACTATGAAAGTCTACCAAGCTCACATGAACAAGAAAAAGACAACGTACATCTACCCACTGCATGCAAAAACAGTGACAAAGTGATCACACTCGACGTACAGGATCACAGCGAGACTGACAGTTCTCAGCTTGTCTGTACAGAAGCACAGAGTCGGGCCACCCAAGAGTCCAGAGAGACAACGCTAAAAGAAACCATGCAGATTTTGACTCCAGAAGAGGAGCACCAAGAGTCCTGTGAGACCACATCAACAGAAACCATGAAGATTTTGACTCCAGAAGAGGAGCGCCAAGAGTCCAGAGAGACCACGTCAATTGAAATCATGAAGATTTTGACTCCAGAAGAGGAGCGCCAAGAGTCCAGAGAGACCACGTCAATTGAAATCATGAAGATTTTGACTCTGGAAGAGGAGCACCAAAAGTCCAGAGAGACCGCGTCAAATGAAATCCTGAAGAATTTGACTCCAGAAGAGGAGCACAAAGGAAGTAAAGACAAGGAATCAAATCCACCACAAATGACTGATGTCACCAGTATCAATGCAACATCAGATCAGTCTCACCATTCTCGAGACGAAACGTTCAATGCAACAGATTCCACAAAGGACACTCGCACCAATAACTGTGACAATGACTCAAACTATCCACACGGGACACTCATTGAGCATAAGAAGAAAAACAAAAGCCAAAAGAAGCACAGCAGAAACGAGAACAACAACAGCAAGAACAAAAGCAACATGAAGCGCGACAAGAACAACAAAAATCGCAAGAAGCACTGCAGAAACAAGAACAACAGCAGCACCAACAAAAACTACAAGCACCACGACAAAAACTACAAGAAGAACAACAAAATCAACAAGAAGCATAACAAAGATAGCGACAACAACAAAGACAGAAATGACAAAAACAGCAACAAGAACGGCAACGAAAACAACAAAGACAGGAATGACAGCAATGAAACAACGACTTGTACAAAATGGTACAACTCTGCACATGAAGGACAATGCCACAGCACACTGCAAAACAATGACAAGACGACAAACATGCCATGAGATGACAACGAATCGCACAAACTCACATCTGCTCCAGAACAAGCAAGCATACCAGCTTTCAAGGCAGATAAAATACTAAATCGATACCACAAGCACAGAAAAAAGTCCATGTCAGTCAACATCAGTGGTTCGACCATGCAAAAACCATGGAATGACATATTGGTTACTTAAAATAACAAGGAACACCAACAACATTCACAACGGAGTTGCAATATCAATATCACCACGTCAACAACAACAAAAGAAAAAACTCAGTGAACAAATTCATCACGTTTGGACTCATAAATGTTTTTATTAAGATTGGACTCATAAATATAGATTGGCTTTGTAAAATATGCAATAGCACCATCACTTGTATAGATACACATATCATAAGTAACTGTTTTGTACAATTTTCTTTAACGATGTACAGAAAATATGTAAAGAAAAAGGGGGGATGTGGTGATTGTAGATCTGAGTAGATGCAATACAACTGAGCAAGCACTAGAGGGAGCACGGGAGAGCTATATATACACAGGGACAGGAAGTGACGACACACTTCACGGAAGGCAGAACTCGTAGCAGGACACAGACACACAGACAGGCAGCATTTGAGGTAGCCGTAAGTTAAACTCTGAAGAGAGAACAAATTCACAATAAAGCATCTTCTCCACCTTTGAGACTACGAGCTTTATTAAGACACGAGGAACAACACAAACTCCTCTCAGAATAAACATCAATGTTCAATTTACTTTCTTAATCACTTGCGGTTCCTGCATAATAAAACGTTGTGATTCATGTGCCAGGCCACCCAGGTCCCTCTGTATCATAGAGTTCTGCAATCTCTCTCCATTCAAATAATACACTGTTTTTCTATTCTTCCTGCCAAAGTGGACGTGTTCACATTTTCCCATGGTATACACCATCTGCCAATTTTTCCCCCTTCACTTAACCAATCAAAATCCCTCTGTAGATGATTTGTATCATCAGCAATTTAGCTATCATCCCTTCATCCAAGTCATTGACATTGATTCTAAATTGATGAGGCTCCAACACTAATCCCTGTGGCACTCATAGTTCATAGCTCATAGAATTTACAGTGCAGAAGGAGCCATTCGGCCCAGTGAGTCTGCACCGGCCCTTGGAAAGAGCACCCTACTTAAGCCCATACCTCCACCCTATCCCTGTAACCCAGCAACCCCACCTAAACTATTTGGACACAAAGGGCAATTTAGCATGGCCAATCCACCTAACCTGCACACCTTTGGACTGTGGGAGGAAACCGTAACACTGGAGTAAACCCACGCAGACATGGGGAGAACATGCAGACTCCGCACAGACAGTGACCCAAGCCGGGAATCGAACCTGGGACCCTGGAGCTGTGAAGCAACAGTGTTAATCACTGTGCTACCGTGCTGCCCTAATAACAACTTGCCAACCCATAAATTACCCATTTATACCTCCTATATTATTCCTGTTAGCTAACCAATCCCCTGTCCATTCTAATAGGTTACCCCCCCCATACCAGAAGCTCATATTTTGTGAAGTAGTCTTTGATGTGGCAACTTATTGAACGTCTTTTGGAATTCTATGACTAACACAGCTACAGGTTTCCCTTTATTCATGTTGCTTGTTATTTCCTCAAAGAATTCTAATAAGTTAGTCAAAAATAATTTTGCTTTCAGAAAATCACGTTGGCCCTGCCTAATGTGTTATGGTTTTCTAAATACCTCACTGTTACCTCCTTACTAATGTATTCGAAGGGCGGCATGTGACACACTGGGTCTGCAACGCTGAGGACCCGGGTTCGAATCTCGAACCTGGGTCATTGTCCGTTTGGAGTTTGCACATTCTCCCCGTATCTTCGTGGGTTTCACCCCCATAACCCAAAGATGTGCAGGTTAGGTGGATTGGCCACACTAAATTGCCCCTTAATTGGAAAAGAAAAATAATTGGCTACTCTAATTTTTTAAAAGAAAATAAAACAACTAATGTATTAGAGCATTTTCCCGAGGGCAGGCAATAGGCTAACTGGCCTATAGATTCCTGTTTTCTGTCTCCCTCGTTTCTTGAATTAAGGAGTTAATTAGCAATTTTTAATCCACTGGGACCTTCCCGGAATCTGTGAATTTTGGAAGATCACCACTGCTATCTCTACAGCCACTTTATAGAATCATAGAATTTACAGTGCAGAAGGATGCCATTTGGCCCATCAAGTCTGCACCGGCCCTTGGAAAGAACACCCTACTTAAACCCATGCCTCTAAGTCTAACCTATCCCCATAACCCAGTAACCCAAACTAACCTTTTGCCACAAAGGGACTCTTCTAGTACTTGTTCAATAGCTTTCCCAATGTCTTTTCTCTGGTGGTTCTGGTCGTACCAAGTTTGTCACTCCCATTTGCCTCTTGATTTTCAAATATTTGTGGGATGTTCTTATGTCTACCACAGTGAAGAGGGACACAAAATACCCATTCAACATTTCTGCCATTTCCTTGTTTCCCATAGTTAATTCTCCAGTCTCATTCTTTCAGGGACCAATACTCATTCGGTTTGCTCTTTGTTTAAAATCCATATAGAAACCTTAGTTAGCTGGGACCACAACTGTTTACAATATATATGAACGGCTTGGAGGAAGGAAGCGAATGTGCATTAGCCAAATTTGCAGATGACACAAAAATAGGTGGGAAAGCAAGTTGTGAGACAGATACAAACAGTGTGCAAACATATATTGATAGGCCAAGTCAGTGGACAAAAAGTTGGCAAATGGAGTAATAATATGGGAAAATGTGAAGTTGTTCATTTTGGAAAGGAGAAGAAAAGAACAGAGTTACGGGCAGCACGGTAGCACAAAAGGCGTGCACTGTGGCTTCACAGCGCCAGGGTCCCAGGTTTGATTCCCCACTGGGTCACTGTCTGTGCAAAGTCTGCACGTTCTCGCCATGTCTGCGTGGGTTTCCTCTGGGTGCTCTGGTTTCCTCCCACAGGTGAGGTGGATTGGCCATGCTAAATTGCCCTTAGTGTTCAAAAAGATTAGGAGGGGTTATTAGGTTATTCGGATAGGGTGGAAGTGGGACTTAAGTGGGTCGCTGCAGACTCGGGCCAAATGGCCTCCTTCTGCACTGTATGTTCTATTGTTTAATGGAGAAAAGTTGCAGAAAGCTGCAACACAAAGGGACGTGGGGGTACTTGTGCATGAAATATAGAAAGCTAGGATACAGGTGCGCAGGTAACCAGGAAGGCAAATGGAATGTTGGCCCTTATTTCAATGGGGTTGGAATATAAGAGTTGGGAAGTCTTACTGCAACTGGAAAAGCTACTGGTGAGACTGCACCTTGAATACTGTGAGTAGTTTTGGTCCCCTTATTTAAAGAAAGATATAATTTCATTGCAGGCAGTTCAGGGAAGGTTCACTAGGATGATCCCCGGTATGGGGGTGTTGTCTTTTGAGCAAAGGTTAAACAGTTTGGGACTCATTGGAATTTAAAAGAAGCGATGATCTCATTCAAACGTATAGGATTCTTAGGGTACTTGATAGGATAAATGCTGAAAGGATGTTTCCCCTCATAGGGGAGTCTCGAACCAAAGGGTATAATCTCAGAATATAGGGATGCCAATTTAGGACTGTGATGAGGAGGAATTTCTTCTCTCAGAGGGTTGTGAGACTTTGGAACTCCTTGCCACAGAGAGCTGTAGTGGCAAAGCCCTCATGTATATTTAAGGCTGAGGTAGATTGATTCCTTTTTTAAAATTTAGAGCATCCAATTCATTTTATTTCCCGATTAAGGGGCAATTTAGTGCGTTTAATCCACGTACCTTGCAAGTCTTTGAGTTGTGGGGGTGAAACCCACGCAAACACAGGGAGAATGTGCAAACTCCACACGGACAGTGACCCAGACCTGGGATTGAACCTGGGACCTCGGCGCCGTGAGACTGCAGGTTTACCACTGCGCCACCGTGCTGCCCCGATTGATTCTTGACCAGGAAGGGAATCAAGAGGTATGGGGAAAGGGCGAGAAAGTGGACGTGAGGAATGTCAGATCAGCCATGATCCTATTGAATGGCAGAGCAGGCTCGAGGGGCCAAATGGCCAGCCTCTCTTCCTATTTCTTATGGTCTTATTATCTTTTGTTAATATTTCTCGGTAACTTACTCACATTATAAGTGGTAGCATGTTTCCCAACTCCTTGGTTTTGATGCAATTAAATGTACTATTGATAACGCCACAGCAAAATCGAGATAAAATGAACTCAAAGCATTAGATTATTTGCACACACTCAAACCCAAAGGGAGGGCCATAAAATCCCCCTTGCATGCAGATAGTGAAGAGAGGGATAGAGAAAAGAAGGGTTTAGAGTAAAGAGACCACAGATATAATAAATGTTAGCACACATGATGTCGAGAGTCCAGGATCAAAGTCAAATGAAGTATTCTTTCATGGAGGTCAATGGATTGACAACTGATGCTGAATAATTCCAATGCTGTTGGATTCACACTATTGGCATGCAGAGATGAATCAGTCTTGTAGGTGATGCTACAGAATTTCCAGCAGAAGCTGTATAAATGGGGGCTGGGTATTCCAACTGGGCAGAACACCTTGTCTGGTTATATGCTAAACATCGGGCTAAGCTATGCAGTTCAGCAAGGCAATATTACTAGTTCCACAGCCAGAGGTCCATGTCACATGACTCCCACCTCTCTACCAGATCATTGACAAAGGATGTGCATCCATCATCTGGATTCCAAAAGCTGTTAAGTGTCTCGACCATTCAGAACTGAAAGGAAGATTGCAGGACCTTTGTCTTAGTAGATGATCCAACTTCCGTTAGCCAGCCTGTGTTATTAAATTATTTTGTGTAGCTCTCTTCAAATTTGGTTTGTATAGGTCCACAGGGGGTCATCAGTGGCTGTTCAACGATAACAAGCTGTGTATTTTCCCAAAACTGCCAAGCAGTTTATTTTGTTTAAGAGTGGGGGGGGGGGGGGGGGGGGGGGGGGGGGGGGGGGGGGGTCACAACAGACATAGGTTCAGCCACTTTAAAGGTCTTTGTTAAGTTTTAAACCTTAAAAAATCGCTTTGAGCATATCAATAGATTTTTTATAAAAATGTACAGTGTCAGGTCTTTGTCCCTCACAGTATTGTACATTTGTTCTTTCAATTTGATACAGGCGGGGATTCTCCAATCCGAGTTTATCCCACCCCCGCTGCCAGCGAGGAGGGAGAATTTGACCCTCAGCCTAAACTCACTGCAGTGGATCTGGAGTATCCCACCAGCATGAATGGATGGAGAATTCCAATCACTATCTTTACCTTCTGTAGTTAACCACCCTTCACCTAGAGTTCTTCTTTCTCAGTGTGATGATAGTTGCCAAAGTTCCAGAGGACCATAGACTGCTCTTCCTCTCCCTCTTTATGAGAAAGAGGGCTGACTGGTGTTGAGGGACAAGGTTGAGAAGGCTTGTTGAGAAGGCTTCATGGATAACCTTAACCAGTGTGGGAATTGAACCTGCGCTATTGGCATCTATCCGCATCACGAACTAGCAATCCAGCCAACTGAGCGAACAGACTACGACTCTGAGTAGAATATATTTTTGCGAAGAGTTGTGGAATATTTCTTTAATTGTCTGTCACTCTTTCTCTACTGTCCCACCATTGAACCACTTTTCCCAACTTTTTCCAACTCTGTCCTCATATCCTTATAATTGCCTTTATTCAAGTTATTGAAGTCTTAGACCCACACTTTGTACCCTTCTCTCCCTCAAATTGAACACAAATTCAATCATAATATGCAACCTAGAGGCTCCTTTACTGTAAGGTCATTAACTAAATCTACCTCCTTGCACACTACCAGATTGAGAATAGCCTGCTCCCAAATTGGCTCGAGTAAAAGATACTCTTAAGGAATTGTCCCCAAAACACTCCATGAACTCATCCTCCAGAATACCTTTGCCAATTGACCCATCCAATCGAAGTGTGGATTAAAATCATACATGATATTTTAAAAACCCCTGTTATTTCTTCCTGTATACCCTTTCCTATTTTGAAGTTAATGTTAGGAGGCCTAGAGGTTATGTCCACAAGTAACTTCTTACCTTTGCTATTTGTTATTGCTACCCAAACTGATTCGGCATCTTGATCTTTAGAACTAAAATTATCTCTCACTATTGTACCAATGTCATCCTTAGCCTTGGGCAGCGACACCTCTGTGATAACTATGAGGCCATATGTATTTTGTTCTATTTGAGGAGCCTGGCAATCCATCCATTTTGTTACCAATGCAATGGGCATTCATATACTGAGCCTTTGGGCGCAATTTTCCCACTGCGTTGTTCCCGGTGCTGATCCCGTTGCCCGAGATGAATAGCGGGAGAGGTCAAAAACAGGTTTGGCGGTGAGCCACGTGCGATGCACCTGACCCTTGGCACCAGATGCGATCTGGATCATGCCCTCATTGGGGCTCACGTAAATATGCACAGCGCATTTGAGGCCGCAGTCTCCCACCTCCCTGTATTCACCGGCCAGGCTTCATAACAAAAACATAGACCAGATGTGCTGGCCACAGTGGGGAGCTCACAGGCCATTAGAGCCCCCGGGTGGTTGCAGACAAGGCAAGGCCGTGCCCTGGCAGTTTCCGTGGCATCCGGACAGTGTGAACCTGACACTCTGGCAGTGCCAACCTCCCTTAATTGTCACCTTGCTCTCTTGCCTTGTCTTTTCCCTTTAATTTACCACATCTTACCTCATATAATCCCTCACCCCTCCTATTTAGTTATACATTGGTCCTATTCACATTTATTATGACTTACTTCACAAAATTGTTCCACCTGCCATCTGCAACCTTTATATGACACTCCCAAAATTAATCTGTCAATAAAGGTGAAATAAACGACATCAAATCTATAAACCTATCAATGAAATGAGCATGTGAAACTAACGATAACTACCAACATTTTCCTTAGTCACATTTTAAAATGTGCATCTCATATTTCTGCGGCATGTCTATGTGCCTTATGTGGGGGCAACGCAAATCTGGTGGTTAATTGTTGTGTGCAGTGGGGGCGAAATGGGATGCAGGTGCCCTTGAAACTCCGGTTGCTGCATCGTGATTAGGCCCTACAACATAGTTTGCACCAACGCTGAGAAGGTCGTTACTAGTACATGTTTATTACTTGGGGCTTCTTCAGCACTTTGAAGGGCTCACTTGGATGAGACAAATGAAACTTTGCCCTGAATGGAAGCAGCCTCACTTGCCCTCCCTCTCGACATGCATCAGCTAGTAGGCTACCCTGCAGGATGGTTAGCAATCTGTGCGGGGAAAAGGCCTTAGGTCTTGGAACTGTGCTTCAGCCTCCACCCACTGGAATGTGAGATGTGAGGTGCTATGAAGTGCTAAGGTAGCCCATGTGGGAAAAGAAAAGGGAAATGTATTACAATGGTGTCAGGAGGGAATACCTTATCGGTAAAGTGTGACTATAAATGAGAACAAAGTCCCAGAGGCTGCTCTTCCCTTTGAGAGAGAGAGAGCTGACTGATGATGATTTCACCTGAGGGTCACCATGGGGTGAAAAGGTGGGGCCCTCGCGAATAACCTTAGCCAGTACAGAAATTGAACCCAGGCAGTTGGCGTTGCTCCGCATCACTAATCAACTGTCCAGCCTGTAATGATATGTATAATCTAAGGAGAGTAAAGGGTTAACAAGATGATGTTCATGTATCTCAACACAAGATGGCATCACTGAATAGTCTTATGAGAGGTTGCGTCTCTAAGCATTCTGGGAGAAACTTAAGGAGGAGGATAGTGCGAGGTTGAGATAGAGTGTTGGTTGTATTAGAGAGACATAATAGATTACTGTAACATAGATTCAATACTGTTATTTTGTTAGCTATTACTCAGTATCGTGTGCAAACCATTCAAAGTAGTGTAAAATAAACTAGCTTTGGTTTAAATACATTGTTTGATGTTCTTTCTACACACTACGACTTTTAGCTATCTTGGAGATCTATACAAGGAACATCACACAGCCAGCTGAGCTAACCATTGAAAAGCATCAGTGCAGCACTTCAAAAACTTCTGCCACTGGGGGAGCAGAGAAAAAGAAGCAGAGGGTTCAGATGAAGCGACACATGATTAAATGTGGCAAGGAGAGGCAAGGTAATTAAGATAAAACTGCAAGAAGGCACCAAAGTCTATATTTCTTAAAATGTTTTTAGCACTGACAGGTAATGTGCAGAATATGTGGGGCAAGAAGACATTCCTGACTAGTACTAACGTGGGAGTACAATCATCACAAGAAGAGCAGTGATTCAAAGACAAATGCATACTAGCACCTTTTCAGGCCAACCAGGAAAGAGCAATAAATGTGGCCTTGCCAACATCACACATATCGCAAGAATATATATTTTAAATGTTGAAGATATGAGTTTGAAAAATAAAATTTCTCCCTCTACTCTGTTTAATTCACTTGGTTCCTGTCCAGGTGAGAATATCGCATGTTTTGGACTAAATGATGAGTGGAATATTGTAAACCCAAACTATTTTAATTAGGGATTTTTGTTTACAGTTAAAGAAAGTGTTACATTTAATCTATGTTATTGACTTTTTAAGCAAAGGTGATTTGAATCATTTTGTGTTTTTACAAAATGTGAAACAATTGATGAACTTGCTATGTATAATATTGATCTTTCCCCATATTGGCTATTTTTGTATAACACCAAGCTATAAATCCAGTTGATGAATATTCAGCAAAATGTGCCACAAATGAACAGTTAATATACAAATACACATCACCTACGTTCATTGAGAATCACACAGAATGTGTCTGGAAATTAACTGCAGTGCTGTTCAGGACAAAATAATTTTTTTAGCATATTCTGTTTTGCATTGAAGATATATTTACAAGCACTATCCACAATTTTGATGCAAATGAGGAAAGCCACTTGGTGAACCTTAATTCATCCAGAAAGGACCTGCATCCCACCACAGAATCCAATTGTTTCGGAAATGATTCCAGGATGTTTCTTTCCATTACCTCACCATGGCGATGTATTTTTATCAAAGTTTTGATTTTGTGTCTTTCTCATCAACCAGTCAGTGTGCTTTAAGAATTTTATAGCTAAACTAGAAACATGTACCAGGCTTAATCCCAATAGATTGTTCCACAGTTGTTCTCATAATCTCCCTGGGAACAAGTTCAATGAGGAATCTAACGTATAATTTGAATGTGACCTCCTTTCAAGAGGACCACTGGGTGTCGGCAATAATTATTTCCCGGGGAGTTCTGACATCTTCTGGCCAAGACTGTCAGGCCATTAATTTTCACTCTGCTCTGTAAGTGGCCACCAATAATAGGCCGATGGTTGCATTGGAGTCAGCTCCCCTACTTAAATGACACATTTTCCTAAATATAGATTTTATTAGAATTTTTCCATTTTTACAAGTAACACAAACTCTTCAAAACTGGTGCAGTATAGCATGAATATTTCTCCATTTATGAATACAGAAAAAGACAGGAGGACACCAATACAGTTGGTTCAGCTTAATCATCATGCCCAGCTTCTCCATTTACACAAAAAGAAACATCAAAAGGACAAGCAAGAGGATGGGGGAAAAGAGAAGAAAGCCATGGCAAAATGGTGCACACCCTCCCATCCAGCATGTTAAAGGCAGTGTTACTTATATTATGCAAAACTTTGTAGGAGCAAGTCAGGCAAAACTATATATTTGTGATAGGAGCCCCCTACCTTTCAGAATGGATCAGATTTGGATTGGAGAATGCAGGTTAGGAATTCCATTGGGATATATTTCATGATAATTTAATGGCAATTATGAACTGAAGGAGATGTATCGTTAATCCAGGAGCAGTGGATACTGCTCCGTGGTGGATATTATACAGCCCGTTTTCATTAGCATAACACATTTTCCCATTAATTCTAATTGCTCAGTGGAGGTAGAAGTGCACTCAAGATCACCAGTGGGTGCAATAACATCAAAATTGCTAGGATGATGGTTCAAGGATTCTTGAGCCACATTTGTTACATTTATTCCTACTTAAAAGTCTAAACTCTTAAAGCAAGTCAAGTGAAGCCCAATGCAAACTGGGGGTAGCAGCACCTCATCTTCCAATTAGACACTTTACTGCCCGACTGTGCATTTCCAATTCTAATTTAGGAATGAAGAAATGGTGATTTAGTAACCTAGATCACTTCAGGATTCGATCTAAGCTCTACTAAATGGAAGAGTGCTTCTGAACAAGGGACCCTGCAGTAGCTCTCAAGCTCCCCACATGGATATGCTTGTCATGCTGTCTACATAGCCCATTACCGCGTTAGTACCACTGGCAGCAGGAGGAGGTGCTTAAAAGGGGATGAAATGATCACGTAAGGGCTTCAGTTAGTGTTGGGGAGGGGAAGGGGAAGAAGACCATCCATGTGTCTTCGTGCCACGTATTTAATCGGGGTGGAGGCAGGAAGGCAACTAGTGCACCACCACATCCCCATAAACTTCTTTTTTTTTCCATAGAATTTACAGTGCAGAAGGAGGCCATTCGGCCCATCGAGTCTGCACCAGCTCTCGGAAAGAGCACCCTACCCAAGCCCACACCTCCACCCCTATCCCCATAACCCAGTAATCCCACCTAACACTAAGGGCAATTTGGACCCTAAGGGCAATTTATCACGGCCAATCCACCTAACCTGCACGTCTTTGGACTGTGGGAGGAAACTGGAGCACCCAGCGGAAACCCACGCACACACGGGGAGAACGTGCAGACTCCACACAGACAGTGACCCAAGCCGGGATTCGAACCTGGGACCGTGGAGCTGTGAAGCAATTGTGCTATCCACAATGCTACCGTGCTGCCCTTCTTAAATGTCTTGTGCTTACAGACCAAGAAACAGAGAGAATGGGCACAGGTGGGAAACCATCAGTAGTGTTGAAGCAGTTCAGTGAATAGGCAGAATTAAGAATAAAAATAATCTTTTATTGTCACAAGTATGAAGTTACTGTGAAAAGCTCCTAGTCGCCACATTCCGGCGTCTGTTCGGGTAAGCCAGTACGGGAATTGAACCCACGCTGCTGGTCTGGTTCTGCATTACAAACCAGCTGTCTAGCCCACTGAGCTAAACCAGCCCACCTTGCCCTTGCATATGCTTTTTTGACCAAGACATTATGGGATAAATGCAGAGAGGGAGTTTGAAGGCATTTTGCCACCACGTAGAAAGTACTTGTTATGATTCTACCCGCAATCGCTTTTTGAATATTTTTCATGGAGCTCCACTGGCTAAGGAACTGTATGACACACAAACTGTTTTCTGATACTTTCAATGTATTATACTGGGGATACATTGTATATATTTTCACTTTATCTCCTACTACCGCACTGGAACAGCAGCAGTGCTGCTGAAGTCATCACTGTGTGCCTGGATCAGGAAGTTGGCAGCCACTCCTCCCATGGCACATGTGCGGTGCTGCTGATGTCATTGTTGCTGGCCCAGTGAATGTTCACCACCCACTGGCTCACCTTGCTCGCCGCCTGGCTCACCATATTGCTCCCTGCCCCACTCCCAATCTTCCGCCATGGCGGCCGCGGAAGAGAAATAGTGCACCCAGGGCACTGGCCCGGAGTCTGAGCGGGGGGCCCCGATCGCGGGCCTGGCCACTGTGGGGGCACCCCCCGGGGTCCGAACGCCTCCCGCCCCCCCCCCCCCCAGGACCCCAGGGCCCGCTTGCGCCGCTGATCCCGCCGTTCCAGAGGTGGTTCAAACCTCGGCGGCGGGAGAGGCCTCCCAGCGGCGGGACTTCGGCCCATCCGGGCCGGAGAATCACCGCAGGGGCCTCGCCGATCGGAGTGGCGAGATTCCGCCGCCGCCACTTCCCGGGTGGCGGAGAATCTCTGCCACGGCGCGGGTCGGATTTTCGGCGGCCCCAGGCGATTCTCCGACCCTGCTGGGGCATCCAGTCAGGCAGCGAACAAGGTGGCAAGCACATCACAATCCCAAGATTTTTAATTGGTATTTTCAGGTTCAATATTCTGTGAAAAATGCAATGCTTGACCACGGTGAAAAAGAGACACATTTTAGTGATGCCGTGCTTGTTTAAATTTTAATGCCATGCTTACATTTCTCAATATTATGAAAGGTTCTGTTTTTTTATGCAGGAAGCGACCTGTGGCTGGCAGTAACATCACAGACACTGTGACTGCATCTCTAGTGAATGCACCTCCTGCAGTTGCAACAAATGCAGCTGTTATAACCCCCACGTAGAACCATGGGGGATTGCTGATTGATCCACCGTGGGCTTCGTGGAGTATAAATTCCCATATTGAGTGGTCGGAGGCCCCCAATATGGACTCACCAGCTGGGCTTTAAATACTGACCCAGACGTGGGTCGGGTAGTTCCCAACGGTCCCGGGCTGGGACGCTTGTCCTATACGCTGTGGTTACAGCTTTATTTTTGTTGTGGCATAAGCTTTCTTTCCTTCTAGCCTGGACTCGCCTGGAATTATTACAGCCACTGGAATTATTACAGCATGTGGTAAACCACTATTGTAATGTAATGAAATGAAAATCGCTTATTGTCATAAGTAGGCTTCAAATTAAGTTACAGTGAAAAGCCCCTAGTCACCACATTCCGGCACCTGTTTGGGGAGGCTGGTACGGGAATTGAACCGTGCTGCTGGCCTGCCTTGGTCTGCTTTCAAAGCCAGTGGTTTAGCCCTGTGCTAAACCAGCCCCTATTGTATTGTACTGTTGTATTGTTACATGTCTGGGCTTGTCCCTGCTGGCTCTGCCTGTGTCTCCTCCCCTCGGGCTCATGTATAAAGGTGGCCCACTTCCAGCCCTGCCCTCATTCTGGGGCCGGCTGCCAGCAGGTGTCTTTAAGCTGATTAAAGTTACAGTTTTTCTCCCGACTCCTCGTCTGTCGTCAATTGATGGTACATCACAGCAGACAGATATTTTTCCTTTGCGCTCTCTGTCGATTATTCCCCAGATGAAACCAGATTAGTCTCTACCTGACAGATTCTCGGATGTTCTAAACCTGTTGGGATCAATTGAAGTATAAGGACATGGGGTTTTCGTTGGGTGTTTAATCCCCATGGTGCCCATTTAGTTTTAAACAGACTGTCTTTCGAATAGGCATCCATTTAAATCATGGTTACCAGACATGTGACTTACACTGAACTATGTCAATGATCATGCTTGAGTTCATGCTCAAGTAGGTCAAGCACAAAAGATGCCTGTAGTTATGCAGTTCTGTTATGCCTTGGTGAAATATGGATCTCGGTTAATGAAAACTGTTTTCATGCTTGGTAACAGCAGAGAGATTCTAGGTCATGAAATAATTTTCTGACCTGCAAACATTGCAGCTGGATCTACTTAGCGAATTTTGCTGCTACCGGAAAAATAAGCCTGATAAATGACTTTTCGTAAAATAAACCATTTCGTCACTCATGAAACTTGCAAGCTTTGCAGTGTAATCAGTGGCAATGATTTCTTTTGATATTTGTATGCAATAAATTCTTATCAGGCGGTCACGACAATTTGACAATCAAAATCATCTTCGGTGGCCTGAGTTCTGTACAGTGTTAATCAACACAAGTTTCAAGTTCTTTTGGATCCTCAACTGCCTGACTGAATTATGCAAATATTTTATCCCTATATCTTTTGGACTCAGAATGTGGTATTCATAATTTGAATTTGACATGTATTCTTAATACAGCTTTGACTGAGCTGCTTTGATTTATGTTTTTAATAAGTCCCACCAGTTGAGATTTGCCAAAAGAATATTACAGCAATGACAATGACACCATAAAATGTATCTTTGCAAAATCTAATTCCATTTCAGTATTCTTACCGTCCCTCATTTTTAGAAAAAATTACTCTTTTTTTGAAACCAACACATATGGTTTTTTTTCACAGATGTAAACTTTACAGGTAGAAGGGTGTGATGGTGTTACTGAGGCATTCACACAATATCTGTCACAATCGATCAGATTTATGTGTACTAGGTCACTCACCTTTGCTTGTTGGCACTGGACAGTCTCCATTCAATCACATTTCTAATTTTGTTAGTTGTAAGCATTTGGAATCCTCTCCTCCAGCGAGTGGCGGAGGCTGGAGTCACTGAAGATATTCAAGGCCGAGTTAGTGAGGTTTTTGATTGACAAGGGTTTGCACGGTTATGGAAGATAGGCAGGAAAGTGGAGTTGAGGCCACAATATGATGAGTCAGGATCTTACTTAAAGGTGGAGCAGGCTCCAGAGGATGAATGGCGTAATCTTACACCTATCACTTGTGTTTTGTAATTTGTGGATATATGTTTGCGTGGGTACCCAATTGGCAAAGTTGAGAAAGAAAAAGGGTATAGCCGCAGTTTTGTTCGCTGACTGAAAGTACTACCGTTCCGTGTAAGGCTGTTATGAACTCGGATATTCGAGACTGAGATAATTGAAGGGCATTTGGTGATGAGTCAAATCAGATTATTTTAACACAGATTATCACTGTAACACAAGGAGCAGGTTTACCATGATTTTCTAACTACACCAGAAGCACAGCCTCTCTAAGATAAGATCCCTTTTATACCATCAGCTGGATCCTTTGGGTGATTCCAAGGGCAGGCTTCAAATGAAGATGACTTGCTTTATTGCCTAGATCTGACTCATATTTCACAGATCCCGATTGATTCCATTGCTTCATTACAGTTAGAGAAACATCCTTCCTTTGATTAATAACTTCACCAAAACCATCCCCTTGCAGCAACAGTGCACAGGAAATACTGTTTACTTGGGTTACCCCTAGTATCTTCACAGAATCACAGAATACTACAGTGCAGAAGACCCACTTCGGCCCATCGAGTCTGCATGAAACGCCCTGACCTGCCCACCTAATCCCACTTGCCAGCACTTGGCCCATAGCCTTGAATGTTATGGCGTGCCAAGTACTCATCCAGGTACTTTTTAAAGGATGTGAGGAATCCTGCCACAACCACCCTCCCAGACAGTGCGTTCCAGACCCTCTGGGTAAAAAGGTTTTCCCTCAATTCCCCCTAAACCTTACACCCCTCACTTTGAGCTTGTGTCCCCTTGTAACTGACCCTTCAACTAAAGGGAACAGCTGCTCCCTATCCACCCTGTCTGTGCCCCTCATAATCTTGTACAACTCAATCAGGTTACCCCTCAATCTTCTCTACTCCAGAGAAAACAACCTAAGCCCATCCAATCTTTCTTTATAACTTAAATGTTCCATCCCAGGCAACAATCTGGTGAATCTTCTCTGCACCCCCTCCAGTGCAATTACATCCTTCCTATAATGTGGCAACCAGAATTGCACACAGTACTCCAACTGTGGCCTCACCAAAGTTCCATACAGCACCAACATGACCTCCCTGCTTTTGTAATCTATGCCCTGATTCATAAAAGCGAGTGTCCCATATGCCTTTTTCACCAGCCTATTAACCTGCCCTTCTGCCTTCAGAGATCTATGGACAAACACACCAAGGTCCCTTTGTTCTTTGGAACTTCCCAGTATTAGACCTTTCACGGTGTACTTCCTTGTTAAATTACTCCTTCCAAAGTGTAGCACCTCACACTTTTGAGGGTTAAATTCCATCTGTCACTTATCCGCCCATTTGACCATCCCATCTGTATCTTCCTCTAACCCAAGACACTCAACCTCACTGTTAACCACCCAGCCAATCTTTGTGTTATCTGCAAACTTACTGATCCTACCCCCCACATAATCAGCTATGTCATTTATATAAATGACAAACAATAGGGGCCCCAGCACAGATCCCTGTGGTATGCCACTAGTCACTGGTTTCCAGATACTAAAGCAGCCGTCTATCATCACCCTCTGACTCCTACCACGAAGCCAATTATGAATCCACTTTATCAAACACCCTGGATTCCATGTGCATTTGCCTTCTTAACAGGTCTCCCATGTGGGACCTTGTCAAAGGCTTTGCTGAAATCCATGTAAACTACATCAACTGCGCTACCCTCATCTCTATTTTGTTAGGCATAATCTCCCTCTGACAAAGCCATGCTGACTATCCCTGATCAAATCTTGCCTCTCAGAATCTTCTCCAGTTGTGTCCCGACGAGACTCACTGGTCTGTAGTTCCCTGGCTTGTCTCTACAATCTTTCTTCACTAGTGAGGCCACATTAGCTGTTCTCCATTCCTCTGGCACCTCCCCCGTGGCCAGAGAGAAAGTAAAAATTTGGGTCAGAGCCCCGGCAATCTCCTCCCTTCCCTCCCACAGCAGCCTGGGACACAATTCATCTGAGCCTGGATATTTGTCCATTTTTAAGCCCGCCAAATACCTCTATTACTTTGTCACTTCCTATGACAATTTGCTCAAGAACCTCACAATTTTTCTCCCCTGAGTTCCACAACTACCTCTTTATTCTCTTGGGTGAAGACAAATGTGAAATATTTGTTCCACACTCTACCAATATCCTCTGGCTCCACCCAAGATTTCCCCCTTGGTCCTTAATGGGCGTCAGGCTTACTCTTTCCCTGGTTATCCTCTTCCCATTGCTATACTTATAGAATATCTTGGGATTTTCCCTACTTTTACCAGCCAGAACTTTCTCATATCCCCTCATTGTTCTCCTAATTGATTTCTTAAGCTCCATCCTGTACTTTCTGTACTCCATTAATGTCTCTGCAGACTTACTCCCCTTATACTTGTTAAAAGCCTCTCTTTTTCTTCTCATCATAACCTGAATGTCTCTGGTTATCCATGGTTCTTTGGGTTTGTTACACCTTCCTATTACCCTTGAGGGAACATATTGGGCCTGTACCCTCCCCATTTCATCTTGGGACGCCCCCCAATGCTCTTCTGTAGGTTTCCCCACAAGTAACTCTTTCCAGTCTACTTTGGCCAGATCCTGCCTTATGTTGTTAAAATCTACTCTCCCCCAATCCAAAACCTTTTTTTGCAACTTGCCTATTTCTTTGTCCATAAAAAATTTAAATTGCACCATGTTGTGGTTGCTTTCACTGAAATGCTACCCCAGCAACACATCAACCACATGACCAGCTTCATTCCCCAGAATTAAGCGCAGCACTGCACCATCCCTTGTTGGATCCTCTACATATTGAGCTAAAGAGTTCTCCTGTATATATTTCAAGAACTCTACTCCATCTAAGCCCTTAACATGATGGCTATCCCAATTAATTTTGGGAAAGTTGAAATCACCTAATATAATTACCCTCTTATTATTTTACACCCCGCTGCGAATTTTGCACATATTTGCTTCTCAATTTCCTGCTGATCATCTGGGGGTCTAAAATAAACACCTAGCAACATAGCTGTTCCTTTTTTCTTCCTAAGCTCTATCCATAAAGCTTCATTTCATGCCCCCTCCAAGATATTGGGCTGGATTCCCGGGCAGGGTTAGAACTGAGATTTGATCACGTCTCTGTAATCCTGTACAAAATGGGAAATCCTTCCTATTATCTTGTAATGGAATGAGGCTTGATATTTGTAAAATTTATTTTCCAAGATAAAAGAGCTGGACCAGCCATATTAATACTGTGGCTACCAGGGTAGATCAAACGCTAGGAATCCTACAGCGAGTAACTCACCTCCTGTCCCCCAAAGCCTGTCCCCTTCTTCAAAGCACAAGTCAGGAATGTAATTGAATAGTCTCCACTTGTGTGGATGAATGCAGCTCCAACAACGCTCAAGTAGCTTGACACCATCCAGGACAAAGCAACCCGTTTGACTGCTCCTCCTTCCACAAACATTCAAACCCTCCACCATCGGCAAACAGTGGCAGCTGTGTGTACCATCTACAAGGTGCCCTGCAAGAACTCACCAAGTTTCCTCAGACCTTCCAAACACACAACCACCACCATCCAGAAGGACAAGAGCAGCAGATACCTGGGAACCCCACCACCTGGAAGTTCCCATGCAAGTCACTCACTTCCCTGACTTGGAAATATATCGCCGTTCCTTTGTTGTCACTTGGGCAAAATACTGGAACACCCTCCTAACAGCACAGTGAGAGTACCTACACCTCAAGGACTGCAGATGTTCAAGAAGGCAACTCACCACCACCTTCTGAAGGGTAACTAGGGATGGACAACAAATGCTGACCTAACTCGCCCACATCCACTAAATGAATTTTTAAAAATAAAAAGTTAAAGGAAAGATATTGATAGCTTGCATCTGTGTAGTTAAGTATTCACAGTATTCCTCAACCTCTTTGCCTCCGTCTTCTTCAAAACCTCATAGCTGATGTTTGTGTAAGGAAATGGTTAATTGGTCTATCCTGAAGCCAAGTCTGTTGATCTAATACTACGATTGATCTCTAAATAATAATAATAATCACTTATTGTCACAAATAGGCTTCAATGAAGTTACTGCGAAAAGCCCCTAATCGCCACATTCTGGTGCCTGTTTGGGGAGGCCGGTACGGGAATTGAACCCACGCTGCTGGCCTTGCTCTGCATTACAAAGCAGCTGTTTAGCCCACTGTGCTATACCAGCTATCCACAATAAATGTTGCCCCTCATTTAAAAAATCAGTCCAAATTTCCTCGGGCTTATACAGTAGTGAGCATGTTCTCAAAACCACGGTCCTTAACTTTGGCACAAAATCAGCATAAAAAGCAGCACGGTGGCACAGTAATAATAATCACTTATTGTCACAAGTAGGCTTCAATGAAGTTACTGTGAAAATCCCCTAGTCGCCACATTCCGTCGCCTGTTTGGGGAGGCTGTACAGTTGCCCAACAGCGCTAGGGACCCAGGTTCAATTCTGGCCTTGGGTGATTTTGTGGAGTTTGCACGTTCTCCCCGTGACTGCGTGGGTTTCCTTCGGGTGCTCTGGTTTCCTCCCACAGTTCAAAGATGTGCAGGTTAGATGGGGTTACATGGACATGAATAGGGTGGGGCAGTGGGCCCAGGTAGTGTGGTGATATGCATGTGCACATCAATGTATATAGTTATCTATCAATGTATATAGTGATCGGTACGACCTCCGACCAGCAGGTGGTGATAGAGATCTACCATGTGACTGGAGAGATTCAGCAGATGATAGTTAATCGTACTAGAGGACAGTCCCAGTAGCTTCAGGAGAATTCACTGAATTCATTCATTAGTTAGCGTTGTATGGTAGTTTGTTAGTTATCCTTCCACGTGTATGGTAATAAATCATCTTACTGGTTAAAGAACTAGATGTTCTGTGTCCATCATTATCACAGCCATAACACAGAATACAATAGGTAAGGTGCTCTTTCAGAGGCTTGGTGCAGACTCGATGGGCCAAATGGCCTCCTGCACTGTGGGGATTCTGTGGATCACAGAGACCAATATTGTGCATTTGCCTGGGGTTTCAGCCAATCTTTTGCAAAGGATATGGTGGTGGTGATTGACCCCTCCCCCCGGCCGCAAAACAAAATTCTGATCAGAATATTCACCATTTTAATTTCCAATCATCTAATTCTAAAATTGTTGTATTGTAATTTGGGCAGCACGGTAGCTCAAGTGGATAGCACTGTGGCTTCACAGCGCCAGGGTCCCAGGTTCAATTCCCTGCTGGGTCACTGTGCAGAGTCTGCACGTTTTCCCCGTGTCTGCGTGGGTTTCCTCCCATAGTCCAAAGATGTGCGGGTTAGGTGGATTGCCATGATAAATTGCCCTTAGTGACCAAAAAGGTGAGGAGGGGTTATTGGGTTACGTAGGGATAGGGTGGAAGTGAGGGCTTAAGCGGGTTGGTGCAGACGCGATGGACCAAATGGCTTCCTTCTGCACGGTATGATCTATGTAATACTTTCTTGTCTATTATTTTAGTAGCAGTGGTTCTGAGGGGACCAGAAACATTGTGTACTTGTGAAAAGCAATCATTATCGTTATAGAACTGGGAGAAAAAGAGAAATGTAAGACCAGAAGACTGGAAGAGACAGGAGCAGAATTAGGCCATTTGGCCCATCAGGTCTGGTCTGCCATTCAATCATGGCTGATATGTGGCTTTACCCATAACCCCTGATTCCTTTATTAATCAAGAACCTATTTATCTCTGTCTTTAAAAAAATATTTTTCTTCAAGACATTTTCATATATACAAACAAAATCAGAATATTCAATAAACAACCAACAACCACTCCCTCCCCCGTTCCGCTGACGCCAACCTCTCCTCACATCCCACATTTTAACCTTCTTACAGTCCCCCCCCCCCCCCCCCCCCCCCTCTCAAATCTCCTTAAATAAATGAATAAACAGCTTCCAACACCGGGCGAATCCGTCTACCGACCCCCCCCCCCCCCCCCCCCCCCCCCCCCCCCCCCCAAGGCAAACTTAATCTTCTCCAGACTCAGGAATTTGGCCAGGAATCACCCACACCCCCGCTTTCGGCGGCTCTGAGTCCCGCCACCTGAGCAAAGTCCGTCTCCGGGCTATCAGGGAGGCAAAGGCCAAAACATCGGCCTCTCTCACATCGTGGACCCCCGAGCCTTCCGACACACCAAATATCGCCACCTCTGGACTTGGAACCCCCTCCACACTGACTCGGACACCACATCTGAGAATCCCTACCAGAACCGCCTCAGTCTGAGGCACGCCCAGAACATGTGGACCTGATTCATGGGCCCTCCCTGTGCACTGCCCATACCTATCCTCTACCCCCTTAAAAAACCTACTCATCTTTGCCACTGTCATATGTGCCCTATGCACCACTTTGAACTGGATGAACTTAACCTTACACATGACGAGGATGCGTTCATCCCCTGCAAGGCCTTGACCCACGTCTCAACCCCCACCCCCCCTCCCATTTCCTCCTCCCATTTCCTCTTAATATCCCCCACCAAGGCTCCCTTTCACTCCATCAATTACTTATAAACATCGACACCCTCCCTGCCTCTATTTCATCCCTCGACAACTTATCCTGGAACCCCAGGGGAGGCAGCCCAGGAAAGGATGGCACCTCTCTCCATACAAAGTCCTGAACCTGCAGGTACCTAAAGCCATTCCCCCTGGGCAACTCATACACTTCCTCCAGGTCCTCCAACTCTGCAAATGTGCCCCCTTAAACAAATTGCCAAAACGTTCAATCCCCGCCTGCCGTCAGCGCGAAGCCTTGTCGGTGCAAACCTCTGGTTATTACAGATCGGCGCCCACACTGAGGCACCCTCCAGCCCAGATACTGTTGCCATGCCCCCACATACTGTCTATCTCTGTCTTAAAGACGCTCAGTGACATGGCCTCCACAGCTTTCTGCAGCAAAGAGTTCCACAGATTCACCACCCTCTGGCTGAAGAAATTCCTCCTCATCTCAGTTTTAAAGGATCGTCCCTTCAGTCTGAGGCTGTGCCCTCGGGTTCTAGTTTGTCATATGAGCAGAAACATCCTCTCCACATCCACTCTATCTAGGCCTCTCAGTATTCTGTAAGTTTCAATTAGATCCCCCCTCATCCTTCCAAACTCCATCACATACGGACCCAGAGTCCTCACCCGCACCTCACATGACAAGTCCTTAATTCCAGGGATCATTCTTGTGAACCTCCTCTGGACCTTCTCCAAGGCCAGCACAATATTTCAAATGGGATTTGACCAGCTTTTCCCCTCACTAACCCTGGCTACCAAGTTCAATGGCAATATTCCTAACTTCATTCAAACCTGAAACATTCTGGGGCGGAATTTTCCGGCCCCCCGCAGGGTCGGAGAATCGCCCGGGGCCGGCGTAAATCCCGCCCCCGCCGTGGCCGGAATTCTCCACCACCCGGGAATTGGCGGGGGCGGGAATCACGCTGCGCTGATGGGCGTGCCCTCCGCGGCGATTCTCCGGCCCGCGATGGGCCGAAGTCCCACCGCTGAGAGGCCAATCCCGCCGACGTAGTTTCAACCACCTCTGGTGGCGGCGGGATTGGCGGCGCGAGCAGGCCGCCGGGGTCCTGGGGTGGGGCGCGGGGCGATTGGACTCCGGGGGGTGCCCCCACGGTGGCCCCACCGATCAGCGGGCGGGCCAGTTCCATGGGGGCACTCTTTTTCTTCCGCCGCTGCCACAGCCTCCACCATGACGGAGGCGAAGAGACCCCCTCCACCGCGCATGCTCCGGTGGCGACGTCAGCAGCAGCTGACGCACCAGCGCATGCGCGAACCAGCGAAGGCCTTTCGGCCAGCCCCGACGCCGGGGAATTCCGCACCTTTGGGGAGGCTCGGAGTGGTTGGCGCCACTCCGCTACGCCTGGACCCCCCGCCCCGCCGGGTAGGGGAGAATCCCGGCCCTGGTTTCTAATGGTAAATAAAGGCACAGTCATCAGTCAAGTCACCAGAGCCACCAACACGATTTTTAAATAAATTATCATAGTTATCTGGCAAGTCATGCTACAGTTGTATAGAACCTTGGTGCGGCCGCACTTGGAATATTGCGCACAATTCTGGTCGCAACACCTCCAGAAGGATGTGGAGGCTTTGGAGAGGATGCGGAGCAGGTTTACCAGGATGTTGCCTTTTCTGGAGGGTGTTAGCTATGAGAAGAGGTTGAATTGACCCTGACTGTTTCCTTAGATGACGGATATTGAGGGGTGACCTGATAGAAGTCCACAAGATTGTGAAGGGCATGGATGGAGTGGGTGGGCAGGCACTCTTTCCCAGGGTGGGGGGGTCAGTCACCAGGGGGTGTAGGTTTACCGTCTGTGGGTCAATGTTTAGAGGAGATGTGCGAGGCATATTTTGTACACAGAGGGTGGTGAGTGCCGAGAACATGCTATCAGGGGAGGTTGTGGGAGCAGATACATTAATGGCATTCAAGGGGTATCTTGACAAAAACATGGATAGGATGGGTACAGAAGGATGCAGCACAAGGAAGTGCTGAGGGTTTTGGCCAAGGGTGGTATCATGACCGGTACAGGTTTGGAGGGCTGAGGGGCCTGTTCCTGTGCTGTATTATTCTTTGTCCTTATAAACCAATCCTCTCAACTCAGGAACAAACCTAGTGAATCTTCTCTGCACTCCCTCTAATGCCAGTATATCCTTTCCCAGGAGACCAAAACGGTACACAGTACTCCAGGTGCGGTCTCACCAGCACCCTATACAGCTGCAACATAACCTCTCCACTTTTTAAACTCCATTCCTCCAGCAATGATGGACAAAATTCCATTTGCAAGTGCAATTCATCATCCCATTCTTTTGTCTTATTTGTAGTTTGCTTGGCTAGCTTAAATTATATATGCTTCGTATGTCCTATGTTTTTCATGTATGGAACGATTTGCCAGGAGTGTAGGCACAACAATGCTTTTCACTGGACCTCGGTACATGTGAAATAAATCTAAATATGAATCACATACAATTATTATTTTAAAAATATTTTTATTCAAATCTTAACATTTTTACATTTACTACACATAACATTACAAAGCAAAATAAACCCAACACCAATCCCAACCAGCACCACCCCATACCCCAACCAACCTCCCCCTCCCACCTCACCCCTTCCCCATCCCCCTAGCAGTTTACGGTAACCAGCTCCCCAAAATATAGTCTAAACAAACCCCGGGAGGGTATCTCCGTTGCCCGATGCCAAAATCTCGAAACGTGATTGGGTGGAGAATTTGTTCCCACGCCAAAATATCGGCGGGCGCCAATTTGAAGCCAAATTGCAATTCTCTGTCACCTCGACAGCGGTGTTAATGCGTACCGTACCGCACGCACAGTAAACACCATTTGTATATCACTTACAGGCCTGACCCAGAATTCTCTGGGGCCTCAGCGATTCTCCGCCTCCGGTGGGCCGAGTTACCGACGGTTCATTTGTGCTTTTAAAAATCGTGAAACTAGCTTTGTGGCTGATGAAGGATAGGAGATAGGACACAGAGAGGTGTGACTGTGGGCTGCCAGGCCGGACACTGGCCGGGCTGGCTGGAGTGGGGGGGGGTGAGGGTGATGGGGGAACAGACCGAACAGCTAGAGTGACCCCCACAGGACTGCGGTGTTGTCCAGGCACAGACTACCATTACGGTGGCCATTTGCTGCACAGCCCACTGACCGCCCACCTTGGCCCCTGTTCTGTGTGACACCGGCCATATGGGTGCCCCCAACCCCCCATCCCCGCTCCTCCGCAACACCCGCCACACCCACCCAGCCGGCACATACCGGTGGCCCACCCACAGTAATACCCACTGTAGCCCCTAAGGGGGTGGCAGTGCATGCCCCTAGCGAGGGCAGTGCCAGTCAATGGTGCCTGGGCCAGAGACCCCCACAGTGCCGGCCACGGCGGGGCCAAGGGTGCAGGGATGGGGGGGGGGGGCAACATGCGGGGCAGTGTCCGCATTGCCAGCTGGGGCTACCATGTAGCTCAGTGACCTGGTTGGGCACAGGGGTACACACCATGCCAACATGTCATCCTCACACCGCCTGCAGACAATGGATATTGGAATTCAACCAACAATGGTGGCCGTCCTGCTAGCCGCCGCAGCCCTGGGGGATGCCTGTGGCTGTATAAGCTGGAGCTGCTTGAGGAGAAGGAATCTGCAGCAGTGGAGCATGCAGCAGCAGAGCGTGCAGCAGTGGAGCATGCCACAGAGGAACAGGCAGCAGCCGCCATGGATGGAGAGCGAGTTGCCCAACAGGCCAAGGAGGAGGTGCCGCATGAGGCCTCACGTGTACCAGCACCACCTGTCATTTGAGGACCCGCCGGTCTGGGCATGCCATCGGAGACTCCTGCTGAGCAGAGAGACAGTATCTGCCAGATGATGGCATAGCTGGCACCGTGGGGATATGGGGCAGGACACCTGCTCCCGGTGGCTGTCAAAGTGACGGTTGTCCTGAACGTTTACACGACGGGGTCCTTCCAGGCGTCAAGTGGGGACCTGTCCAGGATCTCACAGACCTTGGCGCACAGGTGGATCCGTGCCGTCATGGAAGCCCTATATGCCCAGGCGGCTCAATACATCCACTTCAATGTGGACTGAGCCCACCAGGCTACCCGGGCCGAGGGGTTCGCCACCATGGCACAGGTCCAGGGGGTGATCAACAGGATGTATGTCCCCCTTCGGGCACCTGAAGATGACAGTCCGCTGTACACAAACCAATGAACGTGTGGCTGATATGTGACCATCATACACGCCTCTGCCCGATACCCGGGTTGTGTGCACTATGCCTTTACCTTGGCACACTCGACAATTCCTGACATGGTCGAGATGCCCCCCGCCCCGGTCTGGGGGGGGATTAGCTCCTGGGCGTCACGGGTTATCCACTGTGATCGTGGCTGAAGATGCCTATCTGAAGGCCACACACCGATGCGGAGACCCGCTGGGGGGACGGGGACGGGGAAGAGGGGGACGACGACTGACCAGGGCACGGACACTGAGGCAGATTGTAACAGTGGTAACAGGTGTTGAATGTGAACAAATATTTACAGATTTATGCCCTAGCCCCTATAATTAAACGGTGCCCTGCAACCATGCCAACTTAACTGCCCATACGGGCCCTAACGCTGCACCTAGGTGGTTCCCCAGACGGTACAGCAAGTTGGCTCTCCGACTGTCCATCCCTCGGCTGCTCCTACCTCCATCTGATGTACCGGTTCAGTTGTGTGGTGCGTACCAGGTAGAGTTCCAGGAGCCAAACCAATGTGTGTGTCTCTGGGATGGTGGAGGGTGTTGGAGATAGTCGCTCCGGGAAATCACTGTTATCCTTCTGCCCGAGCTCCAGGGTCTCCTAAGTCTCGGGCGGATGTATAGGTACCGGCATGCAGTGCAGCGTGGGGAATCTGGGTGGGGTGGGGGTCGGGTTACGAATGTGTGGGATGAGGGTTGGTGTGAGGGGCACAATGCTGCCTACTCACCCTGGCTGCCCTGAGGCGGTTCTGCAGTTTTTTTCTGCATTGCTGGTGGTCCGGATGGTGTTGCCCACGCTCTGGCCGCCTCTACCATCTGCGCCCAGGCACGACGGACAGCGGTGGCTGGCAGCCTCCTTCCCGGGCCGGGGTACAGGGCCCTCCTCCTCTCCTCCACCGCATCCAAGAGAGTCTCCAGTTCAGCATCGGTAAATCTCGGGCCTGCTCTCCTCGCTGCCATCTTGTTGGCTGGGATGGTGTGTGTGGGGAGTGAAGTTTGTATGTGCAGCTGCAGCTTGTCGGCCTCCTGAGTGTCAATAGCGAAACTGGCGAATCCGGCCCTGTTTCTCCTTAGAATCGATTGTGTTCCAGGTGGCGCCAGTGCTAGCCCTTCAACAGTAGCAAAATCGGTCCAGGTGTGGCGCCAGTTTTGCCGTCGTCAAAGTCCATGAATTCTGCATTGGCATCAACACTTAAGGCGGGATTCTCCGGCCGCGTTCGTCCGAGGTCAATGCCCGGGGTCAATGGATCTTTCCATTATAGGTGTCTCGCCTGTGGCTTCCTAGCGGCGGGCGGGCCAGGAGATTCCAGCCCTTAGTCTCAGAAACCGACAATCCTGCCGCCCATATTTTATGGCAGCCCTCACTCACCTCTCTTGAAGCGAATTTCACCTTTTCTAAGTGCAAGAACTCCATTACATCCCCAGGCCACACCGAGGCACTGGGTGATAATAATTATAATTATTGTCACAAAAAGGAACATCAGCGAGATGAGCTTTTATGATGTGCAGGAAGATAAGGATGATAGATTTGCCATCTCAACATGAAAAGATGACTGATATTAAAGGTACATTATCCCTGTAATTCTTTTCCCTTTGGTCTTCAAAGTTTATTCTAATGTTCGCTGAAAGATGGCCCAATTAAAGAACAAAAAAGACCTTACTTTTAATAGGTTTATTCTTCGATAAAGTGGATGCAACTGGAGTTATGTTACAGAGAATAGGAACCTTATTTGTCTCTGTAGATTTGTTTCTGTGTGAATGTGCAAGTATACGAGTGTGTGTGTGTGTGTGTGTGAGGGAAATTGCATGTCCCAAGGCCAGAAAAAGCACATCTGATCAATACAGATCAAGCGAATGTGAATTAGGAATTATTATCTGGCCTCATGGGCTATCAATGGCGATATTATTCAATCTATCCTGAGGCAATCTTAAGGGCCTATTTCTATTTGTCGCTCAAGGATATCTTCCACTGGAATGAAATCTGTGGTTGTACTTTCTTTGCTGAGTGCAAATCTGAGAAAACATATTGTGCTCTTCAGTATATCCCTTACTTATGTGATTCATACATTAAGATATTGTAAGAGACAACTTTTTAAAATCAAAGCCAGAAGCATAATAGAGCCATAAGTGTACTAATGTGCATATCTGATAGAATGCTGAGCATTGTGAACCAATCGGATAGCTAAAGATGCATAGAAACCTAGAAACAAGGAGCAGGAGGAAGCCATTCGGCCCTTCGAGTCTGTTCCGCCATTCATTATGATCATGGCTCATCATCCAACTCAACAGCCTAATCCAGCTTTCCCCGCATATCCTTTGATCCTTTTCACCCCAAGTGCTATATCTAACTGACTAAAGCCCTAACTATGAGCCCTAAAGCCCCATGTGCTTTAAAGCCCTAACTAAGTGCTTGGTACGGAGACCACACACCCAGCAGAATCTTCTCTACCATACAGGCAAATGGAAACCAAACTTTGTTTGGTTTGTGGGAATCTATCGGGTACAATTTTAAAAAGCACAAAGGTAAGAAACAAAACCATTCATTCAAACTTATTGTCTTATCACCAGAGTCGAGAAAGGAGATTTCAGAGTCACTAGAATGAGGTTGGTCAACAGTTTTATTAACGACAAAATATGCAAATGAGCTAGATATTGAAAATTACACATTTTGTTAACTAGAAACGTACAAGTTAGTTGTCAATGAATTAGTTATTTACAATATTTTCAGCTGTGGCACCCTATCTGCGGGGGGGGGGGGGGGGGGGAAGAGGGGGGGGGGAGTGAAAATGGGAGCCATGGTGAACTATCCTGGAGAGAGTTTGGAGATTGCCAGGTGTGGGGCGGGCTGGACGATTCGCCAGATTTAGTGCCCTGGCACCTCAATGAAGATATGAAAAAATGAATGAACCAAAATACAGCCAAAGCTCTCACCCATCATCTCCCTTCACCCTCCCACATACTCCACATGTCCACCCATGCAAACCTATATGCCTCAACTGCCGCCATGGCCCCTCATATTCTTCATGCCAACCACCCCCCCCCCCCCCCCCCCCATATCCCCACCTCCCATGGTCCTTTAAAGTTCCTATGCCCTTCTTTGGCGGCCCTTAATTGCCCCATGCCAACTTAGTGCCAATCCATGCCCCCCCCAACACTATCCATTACCCTTATACCTACAAACTCAGCTAATATCCACCATGAGCAGAACTCAGGGGTCACACTGAGTTAAATACATTTTTAGGTGTCTGTTGACAATCGCACTATTTTAAAAAAACACACACATTGATAAAGACCCATTTGTTACACTTCCTTTAATTCCTTATGAAAATAAACATTTGTATTCATAGACCCACTTCATAGTTTATAGCCACTTGGAGTTGTCAATTAAGCTGTGAACTGACAGGAAACCAGTTGCAATAATGATAGATGGTGAAATCAGTCTTGCAGCACTATTTCTATAATTCTGACACTCAGGTTTATGTCAATAGAGTGAAATAGCAAGGACTATTTTCTTTAACACTGCAGGCGTTTTTTTCAAATATTTAAAAGACAGAATATTTCATTCCCTTTATATCTTGACAATTCTCTTGACAGTCCTTTTGATAGTTCCACTTCTCCATTTTTTATGCATATTCAAGACTACTTTTAACAATTCAAAAGGGCACATTACTTTTCCCAAAGGTGTCTGGACCATATCCAAAAGGGCATGTCCCCTCTCCAAAATGGTACCCTAGCTTCTCTCCAAATAACTTTCTTAACTTTAGGCGTACTTCTAACAGGTCTGAAATGCACAAATCATGTTTTGCCTATCCCACCAACTAAAATCAGATCTTTCTGAAGGTTACTGCACTTTAACATGTGCAGTTGCCTCCATGAACCTTCGATATCCAAAGTGCAACCCATCCCCATTCCCCCCACCCACTGTTGCAGCATGGTAGCGCAGTGGTTAGCACTCTTGCTTCACTGCTCCAGGGACCCAGGTTCGATTCCTGGCTTGTGTCACTGTCTGCGTGGACTCTGCACGTCACCTCGTGGCTGTGTGGGTTTCCTCAGAGTGCTCCTGTTTCCTCCCACAAGTCCCGAAAGACATGCTTGTTGGTGAATTGGGCATTCTAAATTCACCTTCGGTGTACCCGAACAGGCGCCAGAGCGTGGCGACTGGGCGATTTTCATAATAACGTCATTGCAGTAAGCCTACTTGTGACACTAATAAAGATTATTATTATAAATGGTGGGGGCCAGGTCCTGGGGCTGGATTTCTGGATCCAGGACATCGCAGACAGAGAGCCATTCTGCCTGCGTGAAAACTCAGACCTCTGTTTTAAGGGAGTAAGACACAACAAAATATAAGAATTCATGCAGAACAGCAACATTTCTGGATTAGAGTGACCTTCAGGAAGTGGCACCGTTTTCATTAATGTCTTTAACACAAGTTTGGATGTGCTGGTAGAGAAACCTGTATAGTAGAGAAAATGCTGATAATAGTTAGCAATTGTGATTCATTGGAATCTTATGGGGCCAGGGCAAGTTAATTTCTACTCTATTAGCAACAAAATCTAGACAGCAATTTCTTGCATTCTTTTGAATTATTTAAAGCACTTTTTTTGTGTATGAAAGCACAGATATGCTAAAAGGTGCATTGCACGCATACACTAAAAGGTGCACAGCATGCATCAGATTTACAGCCCAGTTAGTCCAGGGGAGATTATAAACTAAATAATGCATACCCTCAATGAAACTTCAATCGCAGCTCTCAAGTTATTTTAGTCTACGTAGGTAATAAACTGCAAAATCAATTGAAAGAAATGTTATCCGAAATAGATTTCTGCTTGTGATTTCAACAATATGGGATTTACAGCATTCCCATAAACCTGTATTTGGAAATGGTGGTGCGTAGCCTGCTGGCTGCGCTGTCAGCTTTCCCCGACGGACACGGATATCTCTGCCCCCCTGCCCCCCACACGGAGACACCACTCCTACAGACAGAAGAAACCTGGACCCTGGAAGGTCAGGAACCTCATTTAAAAACGGAGTTAACATTTCAAGTCCATATGACCCTTCTACAGAATCATAGAAGGGTCATAGAGGCTCGAAACATGAACTCTGCTTCTTGCTCCACAGCTGCTGCAGGATCTGCTGAGTTTATCCAGCATTTTCTATTTTAATTGCAGATTTCCAGCACCCCCGGTATCCTGGTTTTATCCCTTCAGAATCTTGTATGTTTCAATACGATTGCGTCTCGTTCTTCTAAAGCTCCAGAGATTATCAGCAGGATTTCCTGGCCATTCTTGCCAATAGGACCTTCCACGTTTCGCCAATGATGTATCCTGCTTTGATTTCCTGGTGGTGGAGGGTACAAATTATGGGAAATACCGTCGCCAGCGGGGGGACTGAACAATCCCACTATCAGCCAATGGCAGATAGTCTCCATTGCTGCAAAACATGCTGTGGGGGGAGGGGTGCGGGAGGTGGGGTAGAAAATTCCACCTTCGCCTCATCATAGGACAACTTTCTCATTAAAGGAACCAATCCAATGAACCTTTGTTGTACTCCCTACCAATGCAAGTATATCCTTTCTTAAATATGGAGAGCATAACTACACACTGTATTTCAAGTGTGGTCCCCCAAAGACGAGTGCAATTGTAGCAAGACTTCTCTATTCCTGGACTCCAAACCCCTTGCAATGAAGACCAATATGCCATTTGCCTTCCCAATTGCTTGCATTATCTGCAAACTAACTTTGTGTTCCTGTGTGCAGACCCAAGTCTCTCTGAGCATCAATGTTTACAAGCCTATACCTTTTTAAAAATATTCTGCTTTCTATTCCCGCTATCAAAATGAATAGCCCCACACCTTCACATTATTCTCCGTCTTGTTGCTTGCTCACTTAACCTGCCTGTATCTGTTTGCAGCCTCCTCAGTTTATTTCTGACCGACCTTTGTATTGTCAGAAAACTTGGATACATTACTCCTAAACTCTTCCTCTAAGTCAGTGATAAAGGTAGCAAATAGCTGATTCTTGCGGCACTCAGCTAATGACAGCCTGCCAATCTGAAAATACCCCATTTATCTTGACTCTCTGCTTCTTGTCCATTAACCAATCTTCTATCCACATTAATATTTTACCAACTCCATGAGTGCTTACCTTGTGTATTAACCTTTTGTATGGCACCTTTATTGAACGTCTTTCAGAAATCCGTGTATCTACTGTCTCCTGTTTATCTACCCTCCAATTGACATCCTTTAAAAAAACTCTAATATGTTTGTCAAACATGATTGCCGTTTCATAAAAGCATGTTGACCCTATCTGATCGCTATGATTTTCTAAGTGCATTGTTGAGACTTCCTTCATAATAGATTCTAACATTTTCACGGCCACTGCTGTCAGCCTAACTGTCCTATAGTTCCCTTTTTTTCTCTTTCCCTTTCTTGAACAGAAAGCATTACATTTGCTAACTTCAATTCACTGGGACCATTGTAGAATCTAGGGAACCTGGGAACACCACAGTCAGTGTATCAAATACCTCTGCAGCTACCTCTTTAGAACATTAGATTTTAGTCCCCTAACCATTTCTCCAATACTTTTCCTCTGTTGCTATTCATTACTTCAAGTTCCTCACTCTTATTAACCTCGAAGGGTAGGGTTTTCCAACCATTCCCGCCGACAGGATCTTCTGGTCTCGCCGAGGGTGAACCTCCCAGGTTCCCTAGTGGGAGATGGTGCGAACAATGGGAAACCCTATTGACAGCGGCCAATGATAGTCCACCTCCGCCACCAAAAAACGTGCTCTGGTGGGGGTGCAGAAAATCCTACCCACAATATTTGTTCTCTGCTGTTTCCTCATTCCGCAGGACATTTCTCCCGTCTTTTATTCAAAGTGTTTAATGCTTACTTTAGCCAATATCCTCCTTTTTGTATGCTTGCATAAGCTCTTACAATCCATTTTTATATTCCTGCTACCTTATTCTCATATTTTTTATTTTATTTTTTACCATTGATTTTGGTCACCCTTTGCTGGTTTCTTGACCTCTCCCAATCCTTGGGCTTATTACTATTCTTTGCAACATTATACGCCTCTGCTTTTAAACTAATACTATCTTTAATGTCCTTAATAAGTTTTAGGTGGATGTAGCTTGTTAAGTTTTGTTTTTTAATGGGATATATTTTTATTGAATATTTTAAATATTTTATTTAAATATTTTCCACTGTTTATTTACCACCATACCTTTTGAGTCTATTTACCCAATACTCTTCCCTCAAACCTACACCAATTGGTTTTGTTTAAGTTTAAAATTTTAGTTTGGAACTCGAGTATGTCACTCTTAAACTTTGTATATAATTCAATTGTATCATGATCACCTTCGACCAGAGGACCTTTTACTGTGAGATTACTGAGTAAACCTTCCTTGTTGCACAATGTGAGATCTAAAGCAGTCATGTTGGTTCCGCAATGTTATGCTCCAGGAAACAGTTGTGAAAGCATTCTGCAAACTCATCTCCCAGCTGATTTGTTCAGTCCATGTAAAGTCCCCCTTGATTATTAAATTGCTTTTGTCACTATTTTTTTTTTTTAATGCTCCAACTGTATAACTACACCAGAAGGGGCCTATAAACTACTCCAGAAGGGGCCTATAAACTACTCCCACTAATATTGCTAACATTTGTTATTCCTAATCACTACCAGTACTTATTATGATTCCTGAGCCAAGATATTCTATCATCCTATGCCAACCTTTCTCCTTTTCCATTCTGCCTTTCTTTTTAAAATTCTGTGTACTCTGGAATATTTCAATTCTAATCTTGGTCACCCTGTAACCAGTTCTCTCCAGAGTTTATCTCTATTTGTGCTAGTTGATCTATTTTATGACAAATGTTTTGTGCATTCGGATAAGAATCCCAAATTCAATTTTTTCTTACTACCATTCTTTGCATGGACCTTATTCATTAAGTTCTATAACTATTCAAATCTCTGTTGTTCCCTATGCCACTTTACTTGTCTTTATCCAGATCACTACAATGCTCTTGTGCCTCGATTTTTGTCTTCTAAATCTTCCTTCACTTGACCCCTTCCCTCCTCTCTTTTAATTAACATCATATCCATAGCCCTAATTATACAATTTGCCTGGACACGGATTGCCGTTTAGTTTAATTTGGGCCAATCCCAAAAGAAGAATCCCCTCTTTCTCCAGTATTAGTGCCAATGCCCCATGAATCAAAACCCCTCCTCCCCACACCACTTGTTCATTCTCTCATTCAATCCCCCTCACCCAATGCCAATTGGCACTTGAGTCAGGAAACAATTCCGAGATTGTTGCCTTTGGGGGCCAGCGTTCTTCTTCGGACCGTGATTTCTTAAACCCTCTCAGCAGAACATCATTCCTAGTTCCTCATGTGTCATTGGTTCCTAGGAATCCTTCCTTTCCCATTCCAAATTTATCTCCAGCCACGAGGAGATGTCTTTAACCCTGGCAGGCAACACGACTTTCAGAACATGCGGTCAATTCTGCAGAGAACAGTATCCATCCCCCGGGACATTCCTGCCTCTTATCACCACCACATTCCTTTTCACTACCCCTCCCCTTTCCATTGTTTCAACCTTTTTTCCAGTTATACCTTGTCAGCACGGTAGCATTGTGGATAGCACAATCGCTTCACAGCTCCAGGGTCCCAGGTTCGATTCCGGCTTGGGTCAATGTCTGTGTGGAGTCTGCACATCCTCCCCTTGTGTGTGTGGGTTTCCTCCGGGTGCTCCGGATTCCTCCCACTGTCCAAAGATGTGCAGGTTAGGTGGATTGGCCATGATAAATTGCCCTTAGTGTTCAAAATTGCCCTTAGTGTTGGGTGGGGTTACTGGGTTATGGGGATAGGGTGGAGGTGTTGACCTCGGGTAGGGTGCTCTTTCCAAGAGCCAGTGCAGACTCGATGGGCCGAGTGGCCTCCTTCTGCACTGTAAATTCTATGAATGACTCCCCAAATCAGTGTCATGTGAGAGTACCTTTAAGAAATGGGTGTTTATAAATGGGTGTGCATATAAATATCTGTACTGAGAGTATCTTTAAGAAATGGGTGCTTACTACTGCAGTGATGTCAGAGAGTGGGTGGAGCTGGACTGTCTGTCAGCTTTTTACTTTTGTTTTAGAGCAGGCTGAAGGGTGTGTTTTAGTTTAGTTTTCAGTGTTGGAGCTGAAGCCAGACCAAGCAGGTGCACTGCTGTTCTCTCTGCCATCAAAAGACTATCTCTTGATCATTTGGTGAATTCAGAATTATAAATGTTCTCAGTAGTGAATGTAAACCTAATGTGCATCTGTTGAAAGGTGTTTCTTCTGTCTTCTGGATGTTGTTTGGGAAGCTCAAAGGATTACTTAGTGTTGTAGTCTTTGGGGGTTCTATTTGAATTGATGGTTTCTGAGATGTTCACTGTATGTTTTGAAAAGGTTAACTTGAATTCATAGAATAAACATTGTTTTGCTTTTAAAAATACTTTTCAATTTATGCTGTACCACACCTGTAGAGTGGGCCGTGTGCTCCCCATACCACAATCTATTAGAAGTTGTGGGTCAGGGGATCTCCATGTTACACTTTGGGGTTCTCTAAACCCTGGCCCATAACACCAGAAATAACGATAGTATGCCTCAGGAGGAAATATTTTTATTTATCTACATGGGCTGTGTGTTGGGAAGGCTTATTGGTCATAGTTTTGATTAGTCTATAACTTAGAGCTGTCTTTTCAATTTGTTAGCAGAACACAGGCTCACCACTTGAGAATTGAAATTAATACCTGATTACATTATTCAGCCCAAACTGTCATAATTGTACAGTGCTGATTTAACACAGAAACTGCTCAAGATTACATTAAATATTTTGAATTATTCACTTACTATAATTAATCCAGAAAAATACAGCATAGCACATTGCCTGAGCCATTTTAGCAATGTCATGCAGATTTCACATTTAAAAAAAATCTTTGATTAATAACACCTTTGCAAATCAAGTTGCAATGATGAATAATTCAAAAAATATTAATGACACTGCCGCAACAGCTCTCCAAGCTGTGCTAAATGGAGCCACTTCTAAGCAAATTAATCATATTAATGGCATAATCACAGCTAATCAATTTCATCTGATTTGCTCTGTCTCTGCCTACCACTGCAAGAATAAAAGCACACCATTGTGGCATCGGCATCTGGGAAAGGATGAGAGTAGTACTGCACTGACAGATGTGTTATATTTTGGACTAGATATTTGGCCATGCCCCTCTTGGGTAGATGCAGGATCTCATTTAAGTAGTCAGGAAGTAGGGGCGTTCTCCAATGTTTTGGTCAATGTTTATCCCCCAACTTGTTCACTTTGAAATTACTTATTTGGCTGTAAACCACGTTGGGCTGCCTTCATAGTTAAAAGAACAATGAAAGTGGAAGTTCATACTTCAAAATATCCCAATGTTTACAAACATCAACCACATCAAAGGGAGGTAAGTGCATTCCAATCACTCAAGTGTGTGATTGCAATACCCTCGTTGATGTGGTTGATGTTTGTAAACATTTTGGTTTTAGCATTTATAGAGTCATTCATCCATGAAGGGAGATGAATGAATCAAGGCTGCAGCTGTGATGTGGAAGCTGTCAATTACAGCCCAGGACTAGAAACAAATGAATGACTTGCAGCTAATTGATCCGAGGGGTTGAAGCAGAGGTTACAACTGTTCTCTTGCCAGGAATGGACAAGTAGAGCTTTCAGGTAAGTGTTACAGCTGTAATTTATTTCACTGCCCCCAATCTGGACTGCTCTCTAGCTTCCAGACAGGAGTCTCTTTTCTGAGGGGGGGGGGCCTTTAGCCTGGAGTATCCCTTTAGTTAGGGGGTCTCTGTGCGAGGGTCCCTGTAGAAGGTCCCTCTAGTTAGGGGGTCTCTTTGGGAGGGTTCCTACAGTTAGCAGGTCTCTGTAGGGAAGGGGTGGGGTCCTTCAGTTAGGTGTCTCCCTATTAAGTGAATCCCTGTAAGGGGGGGGGGGGTTACACTAGTTAGGGACTCCATGGGGGACAGGTCCTGCCACCCATGAACTTGGGGGAAGGGGGGGGCACCCAGGCAATCTGGGGGTGGGGGTTGTTTTGCGGTGCGGGAAAGGGTGCTGATTTGCGGCATGGGAGGGTGGCTGGAAGCAGGACTTCGCTATCGGGCCACCCGCTCAAAATGGTGGCTCGACAGCGGGATTCCCTCGTATTCCTCGCCATGCATAACAGATTGCTTCCCGATTTACGGTTCCGGGGGAGTGAAAATTGGTTGCAATTCTCCTCCGACAAGAGAACATGGGCTCCATTCTCCGATCCCGGAGCTGAAATCGCGTTCGGCGACAGGGTGGAGAATCCCCGATGACGACAGAATCGGGGGCAGCATGCTCTCATGATGCTCCACCCGCTGTATCCCTGAGGCCCGCCCCACAATGCTCTGTCCCTGGCCGGCCGAGTTCCCAACGGCATGGGATGCGTGTGGTCCCACCCATCGGGAATTCAGCATGGCGGCTGTGGTCTCAGTCCAGCGCCGCCATAGTTGGGGGAAGGGCTGATCCACCGTGCACATGCGCGGCCACGGACCCGGCAATGCTCCGAGCCGTATTGTCAACTAGAGCTGGAAGCTCTCCGTTGCCTGGCTAGCTAGACCCCCCCCCCCCCCATATCCCCCATAGCAGGGAACAGGTGGCCGTTTTGAGCCCGTTTTCCTGGCATAAAACACCACCATTTTCACACCTATGTGGGGATTTAAGTCTCCTGATCGGAGAATCCAGCCCCATATCTCTCAAATGGACAATCCTGTCCATCACCTTTTGGTGAAGAGATCTACCATGCAGATCTAGTGAAGTCTTGCAACACTAAAACTCAGTAGAGATTTGAGTTAAACGTCTCAGATGCAAATAAGAATCTTTTATTGCCTCTACTTGATTACAATGGAGAGAAACTTAAATCTATTCTCAATAAAGTCCGGCTATCAAAGAACTAAAAGAGAAGTAACTTATTAACAATTTAACTTTCAAAATAATACAGAAATGGTTACTTGCTTATGGTAAAACAGCTTGCATTTACTTCAAGAGTTAGAGCGGAAAAGTGAAAATATGAAAATAGAGATATAGTTAGGTCAAAGTATAGGATGATCCCAGATTAAAGATAGCCGTGCGGACCATCATGTTTAAAGAGAATTTTATCAGTCTGAAGTCTTCTGTCTACACCTCCATGTTGTCCTAATTAGTTTGGAATAATCAAATACATTTGATTAGATGGTTAACTGTCAATCCTCAACGTGCGACATATGTTCTGAATGTTTCATGTTTGAATATTTGTGTATGCTCTGGAATGCGATTTTGTGCTATTATCAAGACTGGTTTCTACTGGTTTTCTGCTGACTTTACTTTATCCACATTCTGGACAACGGTACCTTCATATTGCTATGGTGCTTACTTGACTTTGATCTCGATTATTGGTACAGCTTGTTTCTTAATGTCAAACTGCCTTTGAAAATCTGTTTATTAGAACAATAGCCTGTTCTAAAATGTTGTTTTAATCTACAATTAGTTTATGGATATGTCAGGCTTTTGTGCTTCTGTTGAAGTTATGTGTTTTGTCATGGCCTGAGGCGATGAATGCTGAAATCCTTATTTTAAAATGGGTATTAAAACTGGGCTTTCATATTTACATTAAAATAGCCTTTTTACCGCTTGCCAGCAATCACTTTTGATGAATATAGCCCAGGTTTTGTCAACAATGCCCTTTATAACAATTTATCAGTTTTATGATTACTGCTCATCATTTTACTTCACAGCATAGTTCTTTTTATGAATTTAGATTACCCAATTATTTTTTCCAATTAAGGGGCAATTTAGCGTGGCCAATCCACCTATTTTACACCTTTTTACTATTAGGTCTATCAGAAAATAGTTGATTACTATCAGATGGGATGTTGATCTGTGGCAGTGTCTGCCCTCTCAAGTAAATGTAAAAGATTCAATGGCCCAATGGACGTAGAGCAGGGGTTATTATCCCGTGTCCAGGAAAATTCACTCATCAATCAACATCACAAAATCTGATTATCTGTTCATCATCACATTTCTCTTTGCGGGAGCTTGCTGTGCATAAATTGGTGGCGTTCCCTGCATTCCAATAGTGACATTTCAACAGTACTTCACTGTAAAGCACTTTGAGGTCCAGTGGGTCAGAAGTGTGATATAAATGCAAGGCTTTGAATTCACGATTAGATAAATAATCACGCAAAATGGAAAACATCAGGTTTGCGGCCGGTGCAGAATCCAACGCCATGTTCTAGTCCCTCACTGACGGTGAAATCAAAGTTTGTGGGGGCAGAACGCTGGCACAGTGGTTAGCATCGCTGCCTACGGCGCTGAGGACCCAGGTTCAAATCCCGGCCCTGGGTCACTGTCCGTGTGGAGTTTGCACATTCTCCCAGTGTCTGTGTGGGTTTCACCCCCACAACCCAAAGCTGTGCAAGTTAGGTGGATTGGCCACGCTAAATTGCCCCTTAATTGGAAACAATAATTGGGTACTCTAAATTTTAAAAAATGTTTGCGCCCTGTGCTGACGGGTCCATGCAAAACCATCATTTGCATGGATTTTAATATTAACTGTTTGAACACTTCACCCCACGCGATGCCCACCCCTCTTAAGTGGATATCTTATGGATAGGAATTAGTGCACGTATTTACAAGTTGGGGCTGGGCACCCTGGAGGGAGCAGGAAGCTTAAAAAAAACCTCAAAAATTGTCGGGCTTGCTGGAGGATGACGGCCCGGGCTGGGGGCAGTAGTGGGGAATGACTTGGTGCCAGGTCCGTGGACATGGGGTGTCCCCCTCATCAGGGTGGCCCAGATCAGACTGCCATTGCTGCGGCTCGTGTTTTAAATGCACCCCTATGGTGCTACTTACAGGCTTCTGGCTGCTCACAATGCTGAGTGCTGCCTTTGTCCTTTGAACGCTCAGAAGACCTCTGGTCTTTGGCGCTAACTTCAGCTGCAACACATACAACGCCCAATGGGCCGGGATTTGCTCAATTCATGCCGGCAGAGTGATAGCTCATTTGCCAGCAATCACTTTTAATGAATACAGTATAGCCCAGGTTTAGTCAACAATGCCCTTTATAACAATTTATTAGTTTTATGACTACTGCTCATCATTTTACTTCACAGGATAGTTTTTTTTAATGAATTTATATTACCCAATTATTTTTTCTAATTAGGGGGCAATTTAGCATGGCCAATCCACCTATTCTGCACATTTTTGGGTTGTGGGGACGAAACCCCGCAGACAGGGGGAGAATGTGCAAACTCCACACGGACAGTGACCCAGAGCCAGGATCAAACCTGGGATCTCAGCGCCGTGAGGCAGCTGTGCTAACCACTAGGCCACCGTGCTGCCCCTTCACAGGATTCAAAATGTTTGACTGCTAAGGATATAGGAGCATCACACAAAAGGCCCCAGAATGATTCCAACAATGTGTCAGATTGACCACAAGGCATACAAGTATATTACATTCAGCTAGATAATAGCATGCAGCATCAGAACCAGTACTTCTGTGTATTCTCTACTTCGCAATATTTTGATGATTACTCTGGCTGTCTTCAATGTATGTGATTGGGAGGACTGTTAAATTGGCCTGAAGTAGCAGTCAAATAAAAGGTCACACTATGTGGTTGCTTTGACATTTTGGATGCAAACAAGGAGTTAAGGGAGATCAGGGAAAGATACAGCAGAGTAGGATGGCAAACAATCAGAAGTGGCAATTAGTAGTGGTAATTAGCAAATCAGAGGAGTGGAACTGATTAGAAAACTCTGCCAAGGAGCTGGCACAACCATACCTCCTCCTGCCATCTCTCTTATTGCATGACTCGCCGATGATGTTCATTTGCAAATATTGTTCTTTAATATGCTGCATTTTCCGTCGGCAGGATTCTTCGCTTTGCCGGCAACGCACACATGCCTGCGGATTTCCTGAGGGCGTGCCCACAATGGGAAACCCTATTGGCCAGCTGCCAGGGCGGAGGATCCTGCTGCAGGCGGGGGCATGCCACACCAGAAAATGGGTGCGACAGGACGGAGAATCCCGCTTAATGTCTTTACTATCGCAACAACCTCATTAGATTGCCTCGAGGTGAGAAGTAAAATGATAATTCGATCAGTTTCTCTTTCTTTTAATGTTGATTGGAACAAAGTACAAGGCACATTGATTTGAAAATAAAGGCCTAGATTCTCCATTCTGGAGAACAAGTGCTCTTGCCAGTGGGGAATCAAGCCTGGTCTCTGCTGGTGCTGAGAGTAGGGCCCAGGTGCAAATATCTGCATGGTGAAGAGCTAGCTGGATTCCATCGGAGCTAAGTGGTTTCACTTCCACTTATTCACAGCAGAAAGCCGGTAGCTACTGTTTAATGTGGTGAGGAGCTGTCGATCATAGCAAGTGTTTAGACACATTGTGGCTAGCATCAAAGCACTCAAGTATGTTGGGGAAGCTAGATAAATAATCCATCAAACACCTGGACCAATAAAACTGTCAATCACTAGCTAGTGAAACTAATTGGAAGATTTTCATTTCTTAGGCTGTCTGGGGATTTGAAGCCCTTTCAAGTGTACTTGGTTTTTGAGGAAGCTTCTGGCACTTGCTTTAAACATTATGTCTGAGGCAGCAGATGCTCGGGAAGGACAAGTCAAAATGCAATGATCTTTCATTCTACTGCCTGGACTGCTCTTCAGGTGTCAGGCAGTGGTGACTGATGGGCAGGGTTCGGTGGGGGAAGGATGTCCCTTGGAAAGGCGGGGTGGTAGGGTTTGCATTGTGGGAGGGCCGCCTTCTGATGGACTTTGGGGGTCACCTCAGTCATGTACTGACCCCATGACCCACTCAGGGCCACACTTGGGTAAATTTGCATCAAAGCTCACCCTGTGAATCTTTACTCGGGGGGGGGGGGGGGGGTGCATTACCGGGGGCGGGGGGGGGGGGGGGGGGGGGGGAGAGATAAATTAGGCTTCCAGCTAATTACATTGAAATCAGTGACTTGCATGTTCCTGCTGGCACAGGGTGGGTAGCGCACGGAGACCGCCGGTGGGGAATTGGAGCATGGCAGCGTCAAACCCAGTTTTCAGAGTACGCTTCATTCTCCACCCGATCGGGGATTCCAATGATGGCGCCGGGCAAGTGAGAATCCACCCCGAAAAGTACAAGTTGGCATCATCCTGCATTGCTTTCAATACCACCTATATATTTTTTGTTCCAAGATCTAAAGCCATTGCAAACATATATAGCATGCTGCAGTAAGGCCAGTTTGAGGTGTTTTGGGCTGTTGATCCCAAAGTTGTGTTTAAGTTTGTGTGGTTCCAATAGATTCTTTACCATCATCAGGTAAATCATGCACAATAATTCCTCGTCATGTTGTTATCAGACTGATCTGAAGTCCAGTGTAATTTGTCACAAGTATGAACACAAGTTTCACCCTTGGGTGCAGCTACTTTTTTAACTGCAATAGTAGAAAGAAATATTTGAGTGCTCGGCACCTGAAGTCAAGTGTTGTGTTCACTCCTGAAGAGCAGGAACAATGTACAGAGTCTGAACTCTGCGCACAGCAATGTATTCTGCATTTTAAATAATAAAATTGTACTGCAAGGCTGCATTTAGCAGTTTTCACAAAAACATTTATTTTCCATTATTATAGAATAATTGAAACTGAAATACTGTTAGAAGTTACTTGGGGCCAAGCATCTCATGTGGTTTGACCCACTGTTCAAATTGTTCGGGAGTAAGGAATCCCAACTTCACTGCCATTTCTTTCAGTGTTGTACCTTCTTTGTGGGCTGCCTTGGCAATCTTTGCTGCTTTATCATAGCCTGTTAGTAATGAGAAATAACAATCATCATTCCTTGGTTACAAAACAACCCTGAACTCTTCCAGAATTGTTATGGCAGTTAACGTTTCATATCACCTCACAGGGCAATTCATGTAACTGGATTTTGTTCTCAGCTGCCTACAATGAAAAGCTAAATGTGCCAGTATTATCAAAAACGTACATTGTAGGGTAAAGCTAACAGCATAGAGTGTTACTCAATACACATACAAATCAGGACCACTGAATCAACACATGAAGGTGGCATATCCACAAAGTCCTCCGCATTAACACTGGGGACCAGTGTCAATGTTGGGTCAAACAACATCCTCACATAGTCATACCCTAATCAATGAATGGCTCAACAATACAGACTTCGTTTCACCCCTGGCCTGCCAGTAGGATAAACCCACTAGTGCAGGCATACTGGTAATCAGCTGGTCTGAGGGGAGTTCTCAACATTGGCTCCAGACACCATGAAAGTTCATGGCTTCTGGTTAAATGTGGGCAAGGAAACTTTTTGCAGATTACCATCCATCAACCTCCCTCAGCCATTCCTCCATGTGACCACTCGGAGGATGCACTGAGGATATGAATGACATCATATGCATTCCGAGTGGGGAACTTCAATGTTCATCATTGAGAGACTTGGTATTGCCATCAGTGATTGAGCCAGCCGTGTCCTAAAACACATAGCTGCTGGACTGGGCTTGCAGCAGGTGGTCAGAGAACCAACTCAAGGGAATAAACGACTGATCTCGGGTCCAAATCCCATCTTTATACTGAGCAACCCCCATTATGGGCAGCACGGTAGCATAGTGATTAGCACTGTTGCTTCACAGCGTCAGGGTCCCGGGTTCCATTCCCACTTGGGTCACTGTCTGTGCGAAGTCTGCACGTTCTCCCCGTATCTGCATGGGTTTCCTCCGGGTACTCCGGTTTCCTCCCACAAGTCCCGAAAGACATGCTGTTAGCTGAATTGGACATTCTGAATTCTCCCTCTGTATACCCGAACAGACACCGGAATGTGGCGACTGGGGGATTTTCACAACAACTTCATTGTAGTGTTAACATAAGCCTACTTGTGACAATAAAGATTAATTAAAAAAGAACAATTTAAACCTGACCTATTACGATTCTCACCTCTCATCCTGACTCAGACATTTGTTCATCACCATTTCTCTCTACCCAAGAGTACTTTGAGAGCATAGAAACACAGAAAATAGGAGCAGCGGGAGGCCATTCGGCCCTTCGAACCTGCTCCGCCATTCATTATGATCATCCAACTCAATAGCCTAATCCCACTTTTCTTCCATATTATTTGATCCTCCAAGTGCCATATCTAACTGCTTCTTGAAAACATACAATGTTTTGGCCTCAACTCCTTCCTGTGGTAATGGATTCCACAAGCCGACCACTCTCTGGGTGAAGAAATATCTCCTCATCTCTGTCCTAAATGGCCCACCCCATATCCTCAGACTGTAATCCCTGGTTCTGGACTCACCCATCATCTGGGAACATCCTTTCTGCATCTAACCCGTCTAGACTTGTTCGAATTTTATATGTTTCTGAGATCCCCCCTTATTCTTCTGAACTCGGGCAAATACAATCCTAACCAATTCAATCTCTCCTTGTACGTCAGTCCTGCCATCCCAGAAATCAGTGTGGTAAATCTTCGTTGCAGTCCCTACAGAGCAAGAACCAGAGACCAAAACTACCCACAATATACCAGGTGTGGCCTCACAAATGCCCTGTATAATAGCAGCAAGCATCCTCGCTCCTGTACTCAAATCCTCTTGCTATGTAGGCTGTTGTACTGCATACTTACCTTCAGTGACTGGTGTACGAGGTCACGTTGCACATTTCCCTCTTAATTTATGGCCATTCAGATAATAGTCTGCCTTCTCGTTTTTGCTACCAAAGTGGATAACCTCGCATTTCTCCAAATTATACTGCATCTGCCATTCACTTGCCCACTCACTCAATTTATCCAAAATCACACTGAAGGATCTCTACATCCTTCCCACAGCTCACTCTCCCACCCGACTTGGTGTCATCTGCAAATTTGGATATTATATTTTGTTACCCTATCTGAATCATTACTATATATTGTGAATAGCTGGGGTCCTAGCACCAATTCCTGCGGTACCCACTAGTCACTGCCTGCCAATTTGAAAAACACCTGTTAATTCCTACTCTTTGTTTCCTGTCTGCCAACCAGTTTTCTATCCATCTCATTACACTAGCCCTAATCCCATGCACTTTCATTTCACACGCTAACCTCTTGTCAAAAGCCTTCTGAAAGTCCAAATATACCACATCCACTGGCTCCCCTCGTCAACGCGACGAGTTACATCCTCAAAAAGAATTCCCGTAGATTTGTCAAGCATGATTTCCCCTGCATAAATCCATGTTGACTCTTTCTGATCCTGCCACTATTTTCTGAGTGCTCTGCTATAAAATCTTTGATAATTGATTCTCGAATTTTCCCTACCACCGATGTCAGGCCTATAATTCCTTGATTTCTCTCTACCTCCACTTTTTAAAGAGTGGAATTGCAATAGCTATCCTCAAATCTGCAGGAACTGTCCCAGCATCTAGATAATCCTGGAAGGTGACCACCAATGCAACCACTATTTCTAGAGCCACTTCCTTAGGTACTCTGGGATGTAGATTATCAGGCTCATATTCACAACACAGAATGCAGTGGTTCAGACAGAGAGCCCACTGACACCTTTTTAGGTTAATAAATGCTGGCACGCTGCCCTAAATACCAGAAATGAATAATTTGTTTTAAAATTCATTTCACATTATTTATTTATTAAATGAAATGAAGTGTCCTCCTGGTGGACACAGCAAATGCCTTAGGTGTTTGTCCCTGGAGCACGATCTGGAGAGCGGACATCTGTAAGACTCACGCCAAGGTTAAATAATTGACTCAGATGGTGCCAGTACCACCTGAGCATTCCCATTCCGGGGCAGCTGAAAAGCCACAAGCACTGGTCTTCAACGTATCCCCATCCATTCTGGCAGAGTTTAATTGTTTGGCCACCATCCTCTTCTGGCTCTCGTATTGGCACCATGTCTTAAGCCATCTGAGTATCACTATCTAGAATCTTCTCCCTAAAGCGTTTTTATGCACACCCCTCTCCTTTAAGTACCTCCCTAAAAAGCTCTTTGTCATGTGCGGGTCCCTTTAAGAAATGGGTGTTTATCAAATAGCTGCAGTGATGTCATTGTGTGGGTGGAGCTGGAATGTGATTCTGACTTTTACTTTCGTTTTGAGCTGGAAGCTGCTTTGTCTCTTGGTTTTGTTTTCAGTTTGGAAGCTGCATTCAAGCAATTGGTCTTTTTGATTTCTCTCTCTGCCTCCTAAAGAATGTCTCCAGATCACTTGATTTCAAAGTAATACCTGTTTCTGTAAGGAATACAAACCTACTGTCTTTATTAAAAAGGATTTTTTGCCTTTTGGATGTTGTTAGGAAAGTTATTAAGGATTACCTATAGAGTATTGTAACTGTGGGGATTATCAGTGTTGGTAGTTGATAAGATGTGTTTATAAAATGTTATCTGGATTCACAGAATAAACATAGTTTTTGTTTAAACATACTTTAGATCTCTGTTGCATCACGCCTGTAAAGTGGGCCCTTGTGCTCCCCATAACCAAACTCTATTAAAAGTTGTGGGTCAGGTGAACTCCATGGTATACTTTGGTGTTCTCTAAACCCTGGCCCATAATAGCTTCGATCCAGCTTTCAGACCACCCTCCCTAATTTGGTAGCATAGTGGTTAGCACTATGGCTTCACGGTCTCAGGTGCGATTCCCGGCTTGGGTCACTGTCTGTGTGGAGTCTGAACTTTCTCCCCGTGTCTTTGTGGGCTTCCTCCAGGTGCTCCTGTTTCCTCCCACAAGTCCCGAAAGACGTGCTGTTAAGTGAATTTGATATTCTGAATTCTCCCTCTGCGTACCCAAACAGGCACCGGAATGTGGCGACTAGAGGCGTTTCACAGTAACGTCATTGCAGTGCTAATGTAAGCCTACTTGTGACAATAAAGATTTTTTTTTAAAAATCCTCCTCCTTTAGCGAAGCATTCATTTTCCTCGCGGCTGACTGTAACCTGGGATGCTTCACTGCAGTAAAGGTACTATATAAATGAAAAGTACTGCAGCTGTGGTCAATGTAAAGCGTTGTGTCCAGAAACACATGTGCGTTATGTCTATTACTGGAGTATTGAGTGATGAAAGCTTCATTGTACCGAATCACTTGATTACAAATTTCTTAACCTCCTATGATTCCTTTATTTCGCAACACTGCAAATTATCCCAACCCCTAACCTTCACTCACTGATTTGTGTACCAGCCCGCATCTGAGACCAACTTCACATTTAATAAACCAGTTTTGCATCCAAACGATCTGAGCTACGATCATTCAGTTCTCCTCTCAACAGCAATCTGCTTTTTTCTCTGGTGGAAACACAAGCAGCCACCAAGGCCATGGCTTCTACCCTTCACGTTTTTGCACACTACAGATTGATTTTCTTAAATCAATTCCTCCATTCAGGAATTGTTGCCAATATGCCACCTGTTCTCCTGATTCCAGCCATCCAATATTTTTCATTATGGAAGTAGGGGCCTGCTCTCAAGAGATTTTAGTATTTTGTTTTAACTTATCCATCTCATTGCTCTTTGTTCAAAGATTCTATTAAGTGCCAGCCAAAAATCTAGTTTGTCATCATGTACAGAGGAAACAAATAACATTCAAAATCAGTGCTCAGTAACAGGGATTTTGCCATGCAGTGATGGTCAATCAGAACAGGACTATTGATCCCACATATCTCACTGCTCTGCATCCTACTGAAAAGCAGCCGTTTCCCAAAATAAAAACAGAATGCAATAAAACCCACTAGTCAATCACTTCTCTCTTACCGATATGAATGTTAAGTGCTGTCACCAGCATTAGTGACTCGTTCATTAACTTCTCAATCCTTTCGGTGTCAGCCTGAATTCCAACCACACAATGGTCTGTGAAGGAGACACACGAATCTCCAATTAATTGTGCTGAATTCAGCACATTTTTGATCTGGAAGTAAAAAACAAAAATGTATTAAATCTTGGTAGTTCGTAAATGTAGTATGTTTGAAGAACTGAACGTCACTCAATCTTTGTGACCACATCAAATCCATCCAAATCAGGAATGATGATGACTGATAGTATTGCAAACTCCTCCTTCCCCAACCCAATTATGTCCTATCACGGCAGTCTTTAAAAAAAAAAGGGTTCAAGCCCCACTCTGGGGCTAGAGCACAAAAATCAAGGTTGACATACCATTTGCTGTGTTTGGCCCCTTGTTCCGCACTGTAACCAATCACTGTTTGCCTATGTACCATTTGTCAATGTACTCTGTTAATTATTTTTTTTTTGTCTACTATATATATGTACTGTGTACGCTCCCTTGGCGCAGAAAAATACTTTTCAATCAACCAGTGCAGTACTGAAGGAGTGCTGCATTGTCAGAAGTGCTGCATTTCAAACTTTAAATTGAAACTCCATCTGCCTATTTGGATGGATTATGAAAGATTCCATGGCACTTTTTCTTCAAAGAAGAGCAGGGGAAGTCATCCCCTCATTTCCCTGGCCAATATTTATCATTCAATCAACATCATAATTACAGATTATCCGTTACCATGTTGCTGTTTGTGGGAGATTGCTGTGTGCAAAATGGCTGCCATGTTTTCTATATCGTGACAGATACTACACTTTAAAAGCACTTCATTAACTTGTAACTTTTGAGAGGTCGAGTGGTTGTGAAAAGCGATTATATAAATGGAAACCATTTTTTTCTCTCTGCATCAGAAAATTCCATCTTTTTAACAAAGCCCAAATTTCAGATCTCTCCAAAATAAAACCATCTGACTACAAAATTGCTGTGCTACGGATTAAAAAGTCTGCAGGGAGAACAGGTATCATGCCTCATTTTCATGAAGACTGTTTTGTCATCCACTCCAGCACACACATCGTTTCCTGAAAATAATCCAGTACCATTTACCATACAGGCTATGTTTCAAAGACTAACTAGAAAGACAACATTCAAGAGTTTTGAAAGCTCCTTAAAACCAGAAATACAATTCATTAAGTGGTGAGGATGTGGAACTCACAACTACATGTGATAGCTGAAGAGAATATCATTTAAGGGCAAACTAGATAAGTAACACAAGTAAGAAGTGAAATTAAGCAAATAGAGTTGGAGCAGGCTTGTGTGGAGTTTATACACCACAGCATAGACCAAATGGTTTGCTATTGTGACGTAAAGTGTCCATTTTAATTGTGAAGGATTGGGACGATGACAATTAATACTAAACACTGGCAAACCATGCCAACCTTTTATTCACCTTTGCATTTCAAATAACCAGTCTTCACTGATACGCGTCTTGATAATACCTTTAAAATAGGTGCATTATGAGGGAAGGAGAGAAAGTTAAATTAAATTACATGAAGGAACTTACATTTCTTTTTTTTTTAAATTAGAGTACCCAATTATTTTTTCCAATTAAGGGGCAATTTAGCATGGCAAATCCACCTATCCTGCACATCTTTTGGGTTGTGGGGGTGAAACCCACGAAGACATGGGGAGAATGTGCAAACTCCTCACGGACAGTGACCCAGAGCCGGGATTCGAACCCGGGTCCTCAGCGCCATAGGCAGCAATGCTAACCACTGTGCCACCATGCTGCCCTGGAACTTAGGACCTCAGGTCATCCCAAAGCATTTCACAGCCAAAGAATTACTTCTGAAATGCAGTCACCGTTCTACGTGCAACAACCAATTTAGACACAGCAAGGCCCTACATACCAAGATAAACGTTCAGAACATGTTATTTTTTAAAAAGTGATGTTGAAGGATAAATATTGCTCAGGGCCCTGCTTAGCTCTTTGGCATACATCTCAGAAAGCTGAATCTTCCGCTCTCCAAAGGATGGCTCACAGGATGCATCAGGCAATGAATATCTTTGGCTTTATTATTCAAGTTCTTGTGACAATCAGTAGCAGTTTGTACTTGGTGATTGTGGTCTCTTGCTGCCCCCACCACCAATCCCAAATAGCTCTTCCTCTGCCATCTTAGCATCAGCAATGCAGCTAATCACACTACAATTCTAGAAATAAATTCTCACCCTAACTGCAACCCAACAGTCTATAAATTTTGTAGATTAATATTAAAAATATACACATATATGAAGGTCTATATATCAAATATAGTTGGAGTTAGAAGAAAATCTATTATTATACAGTTACTTAGATCACTTCTTCATGTTATATCACTTTATATGTAGCAATCCCTACATCTGGACCTCTTACACTTAACACCATCTAAATCCTATGGGGGAAAAAAAAAAAAAACAGGTTTCCTGGTACTTACCATCAAGGGTTTAAAAACATTCAGCTCAAAGTGGCCATTACTTCCTCCAACAGTAACGGCAACATGATTTCCCATGACCTGTGCTGCTACCATTGTAATAGCTTCACACTGGGTGGGGTTCACCTTACCTGTCAAAACACAATTGTACTTGCCATGAAAATTAAAATCGCACATTCCCAGATATTGTACTTTTCAGTAAATTATTGATTTCTACTGTAAAAACATGGCTGCAAAAAGCATTTTTTTGTGCAAAAGTAAAACTGCATTCTTTAAGATTAGAAATTATCCTGTCCACGCTTAACGTCATCTCAGTCGGCTGTGGTTCCTCAAAACCTGGTGGTACAGTTTCTTGAAAAGTAGAATACAGTGGATGCTAGAATCTGAAATCAAAACAGAAAATGCTAGAAATCCCAACAGGTCAGGCAACACCTGTGGAGAGAGACACACAAGTGGCCCAGATCCTCCAGTCTCCAGATGATCATACCTCGGAAGATCCTGTGGGGAACTCCTCATAATTCTGAATGAGTTGGAGACTTCAGACGATTCCAACTGACTTAACTGGATAATTATGCAGGAAATGTTAGACTGCTCCCACCCTCAGACCCTCCCCCCCCCACCCCAACTACAATCACAATCCGTCGACCTCATCACCCTACATAGTTGGCATCCTACCCACCCTGCCACCACCTACCGTGCCCACCCTACTGCTACCCACATACCTCACTCACATTACATCATTAATACAGCGAAAAGCTACTGAAATGTATCAAATCTTTTCACTACATCAGTGAACAAACGAATAAAGACTTTCCAAAATATGATGTGCAGATGCCGGCATTGGACTATGGTGGGCACAGGAAGAAGTAGCACCAGGTTAAAGCCCAACAGGTTTGTTTCGAATCACTAGCTTTCGGAGCACAGAACTTGCATCACTGACTTTGTCTATACATGTGGTTGTGGAACCCACCTCTTCACTCACCTGTTGAAGGAGCTGTGCTCCGAAAGCTAGTGATTCGAAACAAACCTGTTGGACTTTAACCTGGTGCTGTAAGATGTCTTACTGTTTCCAAAATATGGCAGCAACTGCCGTAAAAAAGAGGCACAGCTTGGCTTCGAAGAAGTCCTTCGAATATTGCTGAGGGCCCTATTTCCGAATAGATCCAGTTTGGAAGTCCAGGCCTGAAGTGTGGAACTGCAGTGCTGTGCAAAGAAAAAAAGCAGAGCGGCAATCAGGCTGTGATCGCCTCGGCAGATTTGGTCCAATGTTTCATGTGTGTGTCCTTTCATCAGAACTGGGAAAAAGTTAAAAATGTAACATGTTCTGAGCACGGTAGGAAAAGGACAAACGTAATGGGTGAAAACTTGGAGATAAAGAATTAGCCTTCCAAGGCCAAAGGGATTGATTATTTTCTTACTCCACAACCAAAGAAACAAAATACATGTCTCGAGCAGGGGTGCTGCTGTTGGGAACCGAAAATAAGAGAAACACTGAAACGTGGAAAGAAAAGGAAACAAAAATCAGGGCTGGGATTATAGAACTCAATGTTGAATCCAGAAGGCTATGAAGTGCCTAATTAAAAGATGAGATGCGGTTCCTCAATCTTGTACTGAGCTTCACTGGAACAGTGCAGTAAGCAAAGGATAGGGATGCCAGTGCAATAAGGTGGAGAATCAAAATTACAAGTCACCAGAGGCTTGGGGTCAGGCTTGCAGATTGAACAGAGGTGCTCCGCAAAGCAGTCGCCTAATCAGTGTTTGATCTCCACAATGTAGAGGATATCACATTGTGCGCAGCGAATATAGATTGAAGGAAGAGCACATAAAACATTGCTTTACCTGGAAGGAATGTTTGGGGCGTTGGGCAGCGAGGAGAGGAGGTAAAACGGCAGATGTTACACCTCCTGTGTTTACATGGAAAGGTGTAATGAGAATGGGATGGGTTATGGAGTGGACGAGGGGATCAGGACAAACGGTCCATTTGCAATGCTGAAAAGTGAAGGGGAAGATGTGTTTTGTGGAACCCTTAACAGTTCAGAAGGAGGCCATTCAGCCCATCAAATTTGCACCAATCCAATGAAAGACAACCCTAATTTGACCCAATCTCCCACCCCCCATCCCCGTAACAGCACGTAACCTTTTGGTTTGTTGTTTTGTGGTTGTATCATGCTGGAAATAGTGTAAAATAATCCACTGAATACAGAGACAGGTAGAATGGAAGGTGAAGTTTATGGGTGACTCAGTGGCACAGCCATTAGCACTGCTGCCTCAGCGTCTGGGACCGGGGTTCAATTCTGGCCATGGGCAACTGTGTGGAGTTTGCACTTTCTCCCACTATGTGAGTTTTCTCTGGGATGCTCCGGTTCCCTCCCACAGTCCAAAGATGTGCAGGTTAGGTGGATTGGTCATGTTAAATTGCCCTTAGTGTCCAAAAGGTTAGGTTGGGTTACAGAGATAGGGTCAGGGCATGGGCCTAGGTAGGGTACTCTTTTTCAAGGGTCGGTGCAGACCCGATAGGCTGAATGGCCTCCTTCTGCACTATAGAGATATTATGATTCTCAGACATGGGGGAACCATATTGTGGTTCTGGGAGGGCGGGGAATGGATGAGTACAGAAGTGTGGAAAATGTGGCACACATGGTAGAGGGTCCTGTCAACCTATGAAAGGCTGTTGTGGAAGGTTGCATTATCAGAACAGTTAAGACAGAAACAGAAGACCAGGGACAAGATGTTGGGTATGGGTCAGGTTTGCTGTGCTAGTCAGTGGATGTATAATGACTATTAATTTTTTTGTTTGCACTGGAGTGCTGAGCTTGTGGCATTTGAGTGCTACAGTGAGAGTTTGGTGAATAAGGGTTCATTTTTATTTAAAGTCTAGTATTTCTTTTATTTAGTTAATTAACTTAAAAGTTGCTGTTTGGTCTACAAGAAGGTGAATTTTGAATCAGCTTTAAACAAGGTTCTACTTGTACTTGCTTGCAGCTGGAGCTTGTTAGAACATAGAACATAGAACAGTACAGCACAGAACAGGCCCTTCGGCCCTCGATGTTGTGCCGAGCAATGATCACCCCACTTAAACCCACATACCCCTAACCCAACAATCCCCCCCATTAACCTTTACACTACGGGCAATTTAGCATGGCCAATCCACCTAACCCGCACATCTTTGGACTGTGGGAGGAAACCGGAGCACCCGGAGGAAACCCACGCACACACGGGGAGGACGTGTAGATTCCACACATACAGTGACCAGCCGGGAATCGAACCTGGGACCCTGGAGCTGTGAAGCATTGATGCTAACCACCATGCTACCGTGAGGCCCCTAAATTAATTAGTTAATTGGAATAGGCCAGTTTTCAGAGGCTAGAGTCACAGTATAAATAGGAGCTAGTTACAGTGCAGACTTTGTTTGCACGGAGTGCTGAGCTTGTGGCATTTGAGTGCTACAGTGAGAGTTTGGTGACTGAGGGAGTGCTGAGCTTGTTGCATTTGAGTGCTACAGTGAGAGTTTGGTGATTAAGGGAATGCTGAGCTTGTTGCATTCGAGTGCTACAGTGAGAGTTTGGTGACTGAGGGAGTTGGGTGAGGAGAGAGTAAGGTGCTCCATACATTTCATTTCCTATATGTATCAAAGAGCGTGAAGGGAGTCAGTAGTTTAGAGTACAGCTGACTGGAGGCAGAGTCGGAGGTCCAGTTGGGCCATGGGGAAGCTAATTCTGTAAGGTAAGAGGGGATGGAGGCAAGGGCAGTTGCATGCGCCTCCGGTAGGATGTAGGTGGTGAGGGATACCACAGGTGTCCCCGCTGACTATACCTGCGGGAAGTGCACCCAACTCCAGCTCCTCAGAGACCGTGTAAAGGAACTGGAGCTGGAGCTGGATGAACTTCGGATCATTCGGGAGGCAGACGGGGTTATCGAGAAGAGTTACAGGGAGGTAGCCACACCCAAGGTACTGGACAAGAGTAGCTGGATTACAGTCAGGGAAAGAAAACTAACAGGCAGACAGTGCAGGGATCCCTCGTGGCCGTTCCCCTTCAAAACAAGTATACCGTTTTGGATGCTGTTGGGGGGGGATGACCTACCGGGGGAAGGCCCCAGCGGCCAGATCTCTGGCACTGAGTCTGGCTCTGGGGGTCAGAAGGGAAGGAGGGAGCATAGAAAAGCAATAGTAATAGGAGATTCAATGGTTAAGGGAATAGATAGGAGATTCTGCGGTCGCGAGCGAGACCCCCGAAAGGTATGTTGCCTCCCGGGTGCCAGGGATGTCTCGAATCGTGTCTTCAGGATCCTGAAGGGGGAGGGCGAGCAGCCAGAAGTCGTGGTGCACATTGGTACCAACGACGTAGGTAGGAAAACGGGTGTGGAGGTAATAAACAAGTTTAGGGAGTTAGGCTGGAAGTTAAAGGCCAGGACAGACAGAGTTGTCATCTCTGGTTTTTTGCCGGTGCCACGTGATAGTGAGGCTAGGAATAGGGAGAGAGTGCAGTTGAACACGTGGCTGCAGGAATGGTGTAGGAGGGAGGGCTTCAGGTATTTGGATAATTCGAGCGCATTCTGGGGAAGGTGGGACCTGTACAAGCAGGACGGGTTGCATCTGAACCAGAGGGGCACCAATATCCTGGGTGGGAGGTTTTCTAGTACTCTTCGGGAGGGTTTAAACTAATTTGGCAGGGGAATGGGAACCGGATTTGTAGTCCAGCAACTAAGGAAGCCGATATTCAGGACGCCAAAGCATGTAGTGATGCAGTGGGGAAGGTAACACTGACAAAGGAGAGTACTTGCAGGCAAGGAGATGGGTTGAAGTGTGTATACTTTAATGCAAGAAGCATCAGGAATAAGGTGGGTGAACTTAAGGCATGGATCGGTTCTTAGGACTACGATGCGGTGGCCATCACGGAAACTTGGATAGAAGAGGGGCAGAAATGGTTGTTGGAGGTCCCTGGTTATAGATGTTTCAACAAGATTAGAGAGGATGGTAAAAGAGGTGGGGGGGTGGCATTGTTAATTAGAGATAGTATAACAGCTGCAGAAAGGCAGTTCAAGGGGGATCTGCCTACTGAGGTAATATGGGTTGAAGTCAGAAATAGGAAAGGAGCAGTCACCTTGTTGGGAGTTTTCTATAGGCCCTCCAATAGCAGCAGAGATGTGGAGGAACAGATTGGGAAACAGATTTTGGAAAGGTGCAGAAGTCACAGGGTAGTAGTCATGGGTGACTTCAACTTCCCAAACATTGAGTGGAAACTCTTTAGATCAAATAGTTTGGATGGGGGCAGTGTTTGTGCAGTGTGTCCAGGAAGCTTTTCTAACACAGTATGTAGATTGTCCGACCAGAGGGGAGGCCATATTGGATTTAGTACTTGGTAATGAACCAGGGCAGGTGATAGATTTGTTAGTGGGGGAGCATTTTGGAGGTAGTGACCACAATTCTGTGACTTTCACTTTAGTTATGGAGAGGGATAGGTGCGTGCAACAGGGCAAGGTTTATAATTGGGGGAACGGTAAATACAATGCTGTCAGAAAAGAATTGAAGTGCATAAATTGGGAACATAGGCTGTCAGGGAAGGACACAAGTGAAATGTGGAACATAGAACATAGAACAGTACAGCACAGAACAGGCCCTTCGGCCCTCAATGTTGTGCAGAGCAATGATCACCCTACTCAAACCCACGTATCCACCCTATACCCGTAACCCAACAACCCCCCCCTTAACCTTACTTTTTAGGACACTACGGGCAATTTAGCATGGCCAATCCACCTAACCCGCACATCTTTGGACTGTGGGAGGAAACCGGAGCACATGGAGGAAACCCACGCACACACGGGGAGGACGTGCAGACTCCACACAGACAGTGACCCAGCCGGGAATCGAACCTGGGACCCTGGAGCTGTGAAGCATTTATGCTCACCACCATGCTACCGTGCTGCCCATACCGCAGGGATCAGTTCTGGGTCCTCTGCTGTTTGTGATTTTCATTAACGACTTGGATGAGGGAGTTGAAGGGTGGGTCAGTAAACTTGTTCAAGGAACAGGTACTGCGTGTCTTTGATATGTATGTCCCTGTCAGGCAGGGAAGGGATGGTCGAGTGAGGGAACCATGGTTGACGAGAGGTTGAATGTCTTGTTAAGAGGAAGAAGGAGACTTATGTAAGGCTGAAGAAACAAGGTTCAGACAGGGCGCTGGAGGGATACAAGATAGCCAGGAGGGAACTGAAGAAAGGAATTAGGAGAGCTAAGAGAGGGCATGAAAAATCTTTGGCGGGTAGGATCAAGGAAAACCCCAAGGCCTTTTACACAAATGAGAATGACTAGCGCGAGGGTAGGTCCGATCAAGGACAGTAGCGGGAGATTGTGTATTGAGTCAGAAGAGATAGGAGAGGTCTTGAACAAGTATTTTTCTTCAGTATTTACAAACGAGAGGGGCCATATTGTTGGAGGACAGTATAAAACAGACTGATAAGCTCGATGAGATACTTGTCTTGTTTTGAAAAACTTGAGGATAGACAAGTCCCCTGGGCCTGACTGGATATATCCAAGGATTCTATGGGAAGCAAGAAATGGAATTGCAGAGCCGTTGGCAATGATCTTTTCGTCCTCGCTGTCAACAGGGGTGGTACCAGAGGATTGGAGAGTGGCGAATGTCGTGCCCCTGTTTAAAAAAGGGAATAGGGATAACCCTGGGAATTACAGGCCAGTTAGTCTTACTTCTGTGGTAGGCAAAGTAATGGAAAGGGTACTGAGGGATAGGATTTCTGAGCATCTGGAAAGACACTGCTTGATTAGGGATAGTCAGCACGGATTTGTGAGGGGTAGGTCTTGCCTTACATGTCTTATTGACTTCTTTGAGGAGGTGACCAAGCATGTGGTGAAGGTAAAGCAGTGGATGTAGTGTACATGGATTTTAGTAAGGCATTTGATAAGGTTCCCCATTGTAGGCTTGTGCAGAAAGTAAGGAGGCATGGGATAGTGGGAAATTTGGCCAGTTGGATAACAAACTGGCTAACCGATAGAAGACAGAGAGTGGTGGTGGATGGCAAATATTCAGCCTGGAGCCCAGTTATCAGTGGCGTACCGCAGGGATCAGTTCTGGGTCCTCTGCTGTTTGTGATTTTCATTAACGACTTGGATGAGGGAGTTGAAGGGTGGGTCAGTAAATTTGCAGATGATACGAGGATTGGTGGAGTTGTGGATAGTGAGGAGGGCTGTTGTCGGCTTCAAAGAGACATAGATAGTATGCAGAGCTGGGCTGAGAAGTGGCAGATGGAGTTTAACCCTGACAAGTGCGAGGTTGTCCATTTTGGAAGGACAAATATGAATGCGGAATACAGAGTTAACGGTAGGGTTCTTGGCAATGTGGAGGAGCAGAGAGATCTTGGGGTCTATGTTCATAGATCTTTGAAAGTTGCCACTCAAGTGGATAGAGCTGTGAAGAAGGCCTATGGTGTGCTCGCGTTCATTAGCAGAGGGATTGAATTTAAGAGCCGTGAGGTGATGATGCAGCTGTACAAAACCTTGGTCAGGCCACATTTGGAGTACTGTGTGCAGTTCTGGTCGCCTCATTTTAGGAAGGATGTGGAAGCTTTGGAAAAGGTGCAAAGGAGATTTACCAGGATGTTGCCTGGAATGAAGAGTAGGTCATACGAGGAAAGGTTGAGGGTGCTAGGCCTTTTCTCATTAGAACGGAGAAGGATGAGGGGCGACTTGATAGAGGTTTATAAGATGATCAGGGGAATAGATAGAGTAGAGTCAGTAGACAGTCAGAGACTTTTTCCCCGGGTGGAACAAACCATTACAAGGGGACATAAATTTAAGGTAAATGGTGGAAGACATAGGGGGGATGTCAGAGGTAGGTTCTTTACCCAGAGAGTAGTGGGGGCATGGAATGCACTGCCTGTGGAAGTAGTTGAGTCGGAAAAGTTAGGGACCTTCAAGCGGCTATTGGATAGGTACATGGATTAGGGTAGAATAATGGAGTGTAGATGAACTTCTTCTTAAGGGCAGCACAGTAGCATTGTGGATAGCACAATTGCTTCACAGCTCCAGGGTCCCAAGTTCGATTTCGACTTGGGTCACTGTCTGTGTGGAGTCTGCACATCCCCCCAGTGTGTGCGTGGGTTTCCTCCGGGTACTCCGGTTTCCTCCCACAGTCCAAAGATGTGCAGGTTGGGTGGATTGGCCATGAAAAATTGCCCTTAGTGTCCAAACTTCTATGATTAACCTAGGGCAAAAGTTTGGCGCAACATCGTGGGCCGAAGGGCCTGTTCTGTGCTGTATTTCTCTATCTCTAATTGACTATTAGACTATGACCAGAAATGGAGGCAGAAAAGTTAAAGGAGGGAAGAGTCGGAGATGGACAAAGTGAAACACAGAAAGATAGAAATTGAAGTAAAAGTTGACAAAGCTTTCCAATCCAAGGTGAGGGCAGAATATGGCATCGTTAGTCATCATTTCTAATTTTTCCCAATTTGATGAAAGGTCGCAGCACTGAAATATTAACTCTGTTTCTTTCTTTACAAATACTGCTGAGTATTTCCAGCATTTTCTCTCAAAATAGAAAGACAGAAAATAGAACGAATAGGCCATTTGACCCTTCAAGCTTGCTCTGCCATTCATTATCATGACTGAGCAACCTGTTCCTGCTTTCCTCCCATATTCTTTTGATTCCTTTAGCCCCAAGAATTATCTCTAACTCCTTCTTGAAAACGTGCCTCTACTGCTTTCTGTACCTGTGACTCACCACTCCCTGGGTGAGGAAATTTCTCCTTATCTGAATCCTAAGTGGTCTACCCCAGATCCTCAGACTGTGACCCCTGGTTCTGGACTCCCCTGTCATCAGGAACATCCTTCCTACAGAGGGAGCATTGGGTATCGCTCTATGCTGATGAACTCTTGCTGTATGTTTCAGATCCGTTGGAGAGTATGGGAAGGATTATGGGCCTGGTGGTTAGGTTTGGAGGGTTCTCAGGATACAAGCTGAATGTAGGGTAAAGCGAGGTATTCCCGGTGAATGTGCTGGCACAGCGGGCTAATTTAGGGGGGGATGCCATTTACAGTAGCGAGGGATAGGTTTAGGTACTTGGGGATTCAGGTAGCGAGGGAATGGATGGGGCTCCATAAGTGGAACTTAACGAAGCTGGTGGAGGCCAGAGAGGATCTTCAGAGGTGGGGTACATTGCACTTAACGTTGGCGGGGAGGGTCCAAGTGGTGAAAATGAACATTCTGCCGAGGTTCTAGCTTATCTTTCAGGCTCTCCCGATCTTTATACCAAAGGCCTTTTTTCGGAAAGTGGACACAATCATCTCTGACTTTGTATGGGCGGGGAAGGTGCCGAGGATGGGGTGGACCCAGCTACAGAGGCAGCAGGGGGGGTTGGCATTGCCAAATTTCCTTCATTATTATTGGGAGGCGAATGTGGACAAGGTGTGGCGGTGGTGGGAAGGAGAAGGAATCTTGTAAGGGGTCTAGTTTGAGGGCTATGGTGTTAGCAGCATTGCCAATGGCTCCGAGTAGTTATTCAGGGAGCCCAGGGCTGCAGTGCACGGTGAAGATATGGAATCAGCTGAGGAGGCATTTTAGGGTGGAAGGGATGTTGGTGCTAGCGCCTCTGTGCGATAATCATGGGTTTGAGCGGGGGGGGGGGGGGGGGGGGGGGGGGGGGGGGGGAGGGGGGGGAAAGAGAGAGAATGAATAGTGTAAACAGGAGGTGGAGGGAAGTGGGGCTGGTCAAGGTGAGGGATTTGGATTTGGATGAAGGGTTCACCAATCTGGAGGAGCCAAGGGAGAGGGTAGAGCTGCCGAGGGATAGCGAGTTCAGGTATCTACATGTTAGGGACTTTGCACAAAAGGTCTGGAAGGGGTTCCCTAGATTGCCGGGATACACCCTGCTGGAGCGACTGCTGCTTCTGGATGTGGAAGAGGAGGGAAGAATTGGGGATATATATAAATGGCTAGGGGAGCAGGGAGGCGAGCGGGTGGTGAAGATCAAGGAGAAATGGGAAGCGGAGTTGGGAATGGAGATCAATTGGGGAGTATGGAGTGTGGCACTGTGAAGGGTAAACGGGACCTCCTCTTGTGCAAGGATGAGCCTGATACAGTTTAAGGTGGTGCACATGACTCGGGCGAGAATCAATGGGCACTTTCACGGGGTAGCAAATGAGTGTGAGAGGTGTGGGCGGGGCCAGAGATTCATGCACACATGTTTTGGGATTGTGAAAAATTGGGAAGATTGTGGGCGGGAGTGTTCGCGGTCTCAGCCAGGATAGTGGAGGATGGAGTAGACCCGGGCCCTTTGGTGACGATATGTGGGGTTTCAGAAAAGCCGGAGTTCATGGAGAGGAGGAAGGCCGATGTCTTGGCTTTCGCCTCTCTGATTGCACGGCGACGAATTTTGCTGGAGTGGCGGTAGCAGCACGGTTGGGTGACCAGTATGACTTCCTGCGGTTGGAGAAGATAAAGTATGAGTTAAGGGGCTCAGCAGGGGAGTTTGAGAAAAGGTGGGGGATATTTGTGTCCGTGTTTGAGGAGCTGCTCGTCGCAGGTGGGTTTAAGAGGAGAAAAATCTGTATGAACTGTATAGTTGATGGTTGGGAAGAATGTTTCCCGGGGTGTTTATTTGCTGTAACCTACTTTGATACAAGTTTGAATAAAATGCATTTTAAAAAAAGAAGGAACATCCTTCCTGCATCTGCCATGTCCAGGTTTCTGTGAGATCCCCCTTCATTCTACTAAACATCAGCAAATATAATCCTAACCAATTCAAGCACTCCTCATACATCAATCCTGCCATCCCAGGAATTAGTTTGTTAAACCTTTGATGCACTCCCTCCCATAGCAAGAACATCCTTCCTCAAAAAAGGAGACTAAAACTGAAAACAGTATTCCAGGTGCAGTCTCATCAAGGCTCTGTATAACTGTAGCAAGGCATTCCTGCTCCTGTACTTGAATCCTCTCGCTATGAAGGCCAAAATACTATTTGCCTTCTTAACCTGCATGGTTACTTTCAGCGACTGGTGTACAAGAACACCAAGTCTTGTTGTACATTCCCCTCTCTATAGCTATTCAAATAATAATCTGCCTGGTTTTGCTACCAAGTGGATAACATCACATTTATCCACATTGTACTGCAGCTGCCATGCATTTGCTCACTCATTCCACTTGTCCAAATCATACTGAAGCATCTCTGCATCTTCCTCACAGCTCACCCTCCATCCAGCTTTGTGTCATCTGCAAATTTGGAGATATTACATTTAGTTCCCTCATCTGAATCATTAATATATATTGTAAATAGCTGGGGTCCTTGCTCCGAACTCCACTAGTCACTGCCTGCCACTCGGAAAAAGACCGTGCTACAGTCTTTTGGTCTGCTAACACAAAGGACAATCATATGCACAATTTTGCAAAGATAACTTGGCTGAGAAGCATTGACTTGGCCCAAGACCTTGCGGATGGAAAAAAAGTAAATTGCATTCATGCATTTGTCCTGATGACTGCTAGGTGAAAAGCTACAGCAACATGTCTCTCTTTACAGCAAATTGTGACACCAAAATTAACTAGGATTGACTTTCTGCACATAATTTGTATTTGTCACTATCTGCCACTCACTGTCATTTGCTGGGGAGGTAATCTTGCTTTTATCAGGCAAGTTTCAATCATGGAGTTCTGCTTGCTGTAATTGTTTTCCGACTTTGTTTAAATATAGTCCATTTTCTGTAGTGTGCAGAAATACTGTTGGCTGCAAGTCCTGCTGTTAAGTCCCAACTCAACAACTGACATAATGGTGTCAATGCTCACGCGGATATTTAAAAAAAAAGATCAGTACAGGTTGCTCTTGCATCTCCTAACACACCTTCACCGGTACCAGCATTTCCCCAAGTGTAAAGTTAAGATACCTGTGCTACCGACAGCCTTTAAAAGAACCCAATGGGGCCAGAGAGACAGATTTTTAAAATCAATTTTTCCCGTTAAGGCTCCATTTACTTGTAACCACACAGAGCTGAATAACCTCCATCTTACAACAATGGGAATTGGAACTTTGCGATCTTGCAGCACCAGCCAATTACATTTGGAGGTTGAGCACTGTTACTTCAAGATCTATTAAAATAACTAAATACTATAACAGCAGTTACAGGAGAAACAAGCTTATGCCTCCTGTTTGGGTTGCTGGTTGAAGAATGATTATGATATATGGGCCATTAAAGAAAATAAAAAAAGGCAAGTAAAAAAGTGCACTATATAATTATAACTAACTTGCTAAATATTTGCAAAGATGAGGAAATCACCTTCAACTCTCATTAAAAAGCAGTAAAATTCACCATCAGGAAATTCTCAATAGCAAACCATTAATTTCATAATTTGAAAATAAAGCTGATGTTAGCAGGTACGCAGGCCACAAGATATTCATTTGTCTACTACTTTAATGCATGCTTCGTACATTTAAAATAGTCATCCAGAACTTGAATAACGGAAACGAGACAGATGTTGCCAAAGCTTTTCATTCTTTGCTCAACAGGACAAATGAAAGAATGCCAAATTTCAAGGGGTTGCATTAATTTATACGACTGGAGAAAAAAGGTGGCACTGACTGGATGGCAACGGATCTCTGATTGACAATGGTGTTGCCATGGAAAAAGCAATAGGGAACTAGGCTCCCCATACATTTCAGGTGACTCAAAAACAGGCACAAAGCTTGAACATATTTTTTGTTTGCCGAGAAAGGGTTTCTGCGTGAACGTGTGTCATTTCTAAAAAATGTAAATGAACCACAGTTACAAGCTTGACTTGATTATTGTAATTTGGTTGTTATTCTCTTAACCTTGGGGATTCCAGAGTTCACGGTTATTTTATCCATGGCAATACCTTGGCCAATCAGAGTAAAGTTGCCAACCAATCAACACCCATTTTTCTCCAGTGGTATAAACTGTTGAGACTGTTGGAAATTTGGCTTTCTTGCATTCGTGCTGATGAGTGCAAAGCAAAAAAGCTTCAAAACAAGTATCTCCATTAAGCAGTATTCAAGATTCAAAATAAATGGATTAGTGCCTTCACTATAACAGTAAAGATGTAACCAAGATTTATATACCTATACCAACGTAATTAAGTGTACTTTCCCCATAGTTGTGGCTCCACATTTCTCGGGAAATATATCAATAGTTTTCTGAGTATTCCTCTACTAAAGGTCTTTTAAGCAGAAATATTCTGCAAACCTATCAAGCCTTTTACAGGTGTACATTTTAGAGGTAGAAACCTGCTCTTTTGCTCCATTGGACCACTAAAAAAAAAAGAGTTGCAATAAAGTTTAAACCGCAGTTACAGATTTTGTGCCATGCATGCATTCCAAAAGACAGGGTAGCAACATATATCAAAACAGCATCTTCCGACGACACTTTTCTGAACTCGGATTGTAGGATTACCTGGCATGATGCTGCTTCCTGGCTCATTTTCAGGCAAGATGAGTTCACCCAAACCAGAGCGAGGTCCAGATCCCAGAAAGCGAATGTCATTGGCCACCTTCATCAAACTGCAGGCAACAACATTCATGGCACCACTCAGTTCGACCAAGGCGTCGTGCGCAGCAAGAGCTTCAAACTTATTAGGTGCAGTTATAAATGGTAAACCTGAAAACAAAGGCAACATTTATTTTCTGTTGTCATTCTGCATTGCCTGCTTATTGGGCTATATTCGCACATTCTGATGTGCACTGAATGCCACCCGCTGCCAGTATAACTGTAGAAAATCCAAATATTTCTCTGAGCAAAAGGTAATGATGGTCCTGCCAGCATTTGACAGCTTGATCCCACTGAACACAGAAGTACCTCTCACTAGTCAAAGCAAGATTGGTTTTGTTTTTCTGTGAGCCAGAGCTGCAGGGATTTTCTTTGTGCTGCAAGACAGCTGGAGACAAGCAATAGAAAAATAGGAGACAAAAAAAGAAATAAATGCTTAGAATATCCTAACAGGGAGCTGTCTGGTAACAAGCTTAGTGTTTAACGTGTCAAAATTCAGTCTGCTGTTCTAATTTTGTTAAACATCATTATCTCAAAATAAACGAGACAAAGTGCTGTGATAGGGTGTGCCTAGCACAAGTGGCAACATTGCTGATTTATAGTACCCAATATGCACTGTATATAGGAAAATGGACTCTCCATACAAAATGCATGGCAAGTCGGTCACCATCCAAAACAGAAAAAGTTAATGCTTTGGAAAACTGATCATGTTTTTATGTTATTTCAGATCTCCATTCACAGGCTTTCATTTCAGCTCTCTGCAATGGTACTCACTGATCTTATTCATGTCACACAATTGTCTTTACATGCAAACGGCAGTAAAATTTTGTACATTTTAAAACAGAACTAAATTATCAATAAAAGCTTATAGTACATATACTGTTTAATGATCCAACTGACCTGTGAGCTCGGAGACTCTTGCAGCCACTTTCTCCGCAAACCCTATCCGCGTGTTCAATCCTGTTCCTACTGCAGTTCCACCAGCTGCTAGCTCATATATTCTTGGCATTGCAGCCTTAATCCGTTCCATACTATATTTTATTTGCTGTACATAGCCACTAAACTCCTGAACATGAATAAAAACAACAGGCAGTGAATTTCCATCAATATTTGAAAACAAAAATCTAACACAATGTAAGTCAAGACAATTTAAAAGAACATTTCCACAGGAAGATACCATGGGCACAGTATTTTCTGAAAATTATATTTAGTGACCAGGTTAGCAAGCTAACATTTTGTCTTGGGAGACTTGTGTTTCAAATCAACCTAGATTGATGTGATGATAGTTTTCTTTCACTTGAGTAATCTCAATCCAGTATGAGACACAGCACAAAATGGACTACAATTTTCTAAAAATTAGCAATTTCGCTCGGAGAAGCAGCAAGCACCGATGGTGTAGGAAGCTAGTGGTAAAAGAAATTGCACTGCTGCCATAGCAGAACTCTGCTGAATTTAGACTAATGCACAATGTTAGAGCAGAGTAGAAGGAGCTTTAGAGATGGCATTGTTAATGAAAATGGGTTTCCCAGCACTAATATCTTGATTAACACACAAATTCATAAATGGATTCTTCCCAAATTACTCAGCGCCGAAGTGGCAGCCACACAGAGGCATCAAATCATTTTGATTTTATGGTTATAGAATGGAAACTGGGTCCCAGTTACCAGCTTTCACCTCAATAATGTTCTCCAACAGTTTACCCTAATTCACTATGTGTAGCTAGTCGAATCATGGTATGGATAATTGCATTTTTATTAGTAAATAAAAAAAGAGTAATGAACACCATCGTTGGGCATGTGAATTCAATACTTATATTTGCACAATGTTAATGTGTACATTAACCTTTTTGTGCGTTTGTTGGCAAGGTGAAAAACGGAGTGTATTTTCATCATTGCATAATTACTTGTTTATTACTTATTGATCTGCTTAAAATCATGGGTAACGGGGGTGTAAACACCAGATTTCAGCACCATGGAAACACTAGCTTCAGTGTAAGATTTTGATAATTCTACTAATTATTTAGGGTTTGTTGTTGGCCTATATCTATGGATCTTATTCTTGAATCACTTTTTAAATGGTTTGATTTCAATTTGTTAGACAATTTACAGTCAAAGCAGTTGGGATTCTTTGCAGGCAAGGCTGTTGTTGTGTTTATGAAAAACAACATTTAATTGGTTTACGACTCTAGTTGCCCAAGAGTCTTTATTCAGCAGCTGTTTGAAGAAATGGCCAAAAGTAGTTTGCCCTTACAATGACCCCTTATCTTTAAACAAATTGTGCATGGCTTTAATTATGTACAAGAAGGAAAGTTTTATTTTCTGATATTATGATGGGATTCTTAACATTTGTTCTTAATGGTTCTAATACCCATGGGGCTTGGGTTAAAATATGTTGACAAGAGAATGTGACTTTATTTGTGACCATTACATCCAGAAGAAATGTGTTATTTGCTCACAGTGAAAAGCAAACTTTGAGGGCCCAATGTGATGTGATGGGGAAACAATAATAGGCAATCTCTCCTGGTTCTTTTCCATCTGTTGACAGCCTTTGAATATGGTTGATCACACCATTCTCCTCCACTTACTGTACACAATAGGTAATTGGTGGAGCTGTACTCATCTGATTCTATTCTTATTTATCCAACCTTAACCAGAGAACCAGCTGCAATGATTTAGCTTTCCATTCCCACACCATAGGGCAGCACAGCAGTACAGTGATTGGCACAGCTGCTTCACAGCGCCAGGAACCCGGGTTCATTTCCAGCCTCGGGTGACTGTGTGGAGTTTGCACATTCTCCCAGTGTCGGCCTGGATTTCCTCCAGGTGCTCCGGTTTCCTCCCAGTCCAAAGATGTGCAGGTTAGGTGGATTGGCCATGCTGAATTGCCCCTTAGTGTCCAAAAGTGTTAGGTGGGGTTACGGGGATAGGGTGGGGGTGTGGACCTAGGTAGGGTGCTCTTTCGGAGGATCGCTGCTAACCCGCTGGGGACAAATGGTCTCCTTCTGTACTATGATTATCTCCAGTGGCCACCAAGGATCAATCCTTCCTTCCTCCCATTACTCATGCTGCCTCTTGGCTACACCATCTAAGAGAAAACACAGCATCAATTTTAACATGCACGCTGAGCAAACCCAGTGCTATCTCAGCGTCACTTCTCCAAATCCCTCCAGTCTCTAAATTATCTCCCTGCCTGTTCAACGGCCAGTTCAACTGGATTAGATGAAATTTCCTGCAACTGAATACTGGGAAAACCACTGTCTGAGGATTCCACAACAACCTGCTCCCAAGCCACCAACTCCATGCCCCTTCTTGGCAATGGTCTTGAGGCTGAACCAGTTTTTTCACAACTGTGGCAGGGACGATAGTGACGTTTAAGGGGCATCTTGACAAATACATGAATAGGATGGGAATAGAGGGATAAGGACCCCAGAAGTGCAGAAGATTTTAGTTTAGACGGGCATCATAATCGGCACAGGCTTGGAGGGCCGAAGAGCCTGTTCCTGTGCTATACTTTTCTTTGTTCTTTGTATTTAATCCTGAAATGAGCCATATTCATGCCATAACTAAGGCTGTCTATGCCTACCTCTGTAACATTGTCTGCTTCAGCTTACTGGCTGCTGAAACCCTCACCCATGCCTTTGTTCCTCTAGAATTTATATTTTAATGTACTCCTGGCCAGCCTCCCGTCTTCCACTCTCCATAAACTCGAGGGCATCCAAAACTCTGCTGCCCATGACATTTAAAAAAAATATTTAATGGGATGTGGGCATTGCTGGCTAGCATTTATTGTCCATCCCTAGTTGCTCTCGAGAAAATGGTGTAAGCTGCCTTCTTGAACTGTTGCAGTCTCGGAGGTGTCGGTACATTCACAGACTTAACTAGCATCAAGTTCCTTTCACTATGCTCTATGCTCACTGACCTACATTGGCTCCAGTTAAATAATGCCTCCATTTTAGTATTATCATCATCCTGGTTTTCAGATCCAGTCATGGTTTCAATCCCCGCCCCCAAACCCCCCTGCCCCCTCTCCCCAAGTCTCTCTTTGCTTCTTTCAGATGCACCTTAAAACCTACATTCTAGTGATCAAGCTTTGTGTCATCTGGCTTAATATCTTATGGGACTGTGTCTAATTTTCTTTTGATAATGCCCGTGAAGCACCGTGGAACATTCTGCTACCTTAAAAGGTACTATGTCAGTAGAAGTGGAGGTGATAAAATCATACCACAAAATGGTGAAAGGAAACGGGAAGAAATTGGTCTTGAAAAAAATGAAAATCGCTTATTGTCACGAGTAGGCTTCAAATGAAGTTACTGTGAAAAGTCCCTCGTCGCCTCATTCCGGCACCTGTTCGGGGAGGCTGTTACGGGAATCGAACCGTGCTGCTGGCCTGCTTTCAAAGCCAGCGATTTAGCCCTGTGCTAAACAGCCCCTTTGTCTTTATTGTTACCACAAAACTGTGATCGAAATCAGTAGCCTGTTTTACATGTGGCTCAATTTTCTTTACAATTGACTAAATGATAGCAGATATACACAAGTAAATTTATCTATGCAAGGCGTTTTCTACTAAAATTAGTGCAAATGACTATATGATTTCACCACAGCTGTGACTGTAGCTTAGTCAGCCATTTCTACGGGACAACAATGTTGAACAGCTGCAGTAAAATTAAAGGTGGCTTTAGTGCTGTGGTCAGATCAATGGCACATTATACTGGTGGGCCAGTTTAGGCTACATCCCACACGTTGAGTTCTAAATCTCAGTTACTCTGTCCGAGTAGCATTAACAATCGTGCATGTAGACTGGCTGCTTATGATGAATGATCCCACCAGAAATGTGCCTTTCTCTTCCAGATGTGGGCTGACCTGTTGTGAATTTCAAGCAATTTCTCTCTTTTTGAGGCAGATTTCAAACCTTCACACTGTTCCTCTATTTATCTTTTAATGTAATAGTAAGGTTTCATGCCAAAAATTGTATGTTTTCTTCCAACCTACCTGCCCTAATGAAAGAGGCACAGCATCTTGCGTATGAGTACGGCCAATTTTAATGATGTGAGCAAACTCTTTGGCCTTATCCTCAAGTGCATCATGTAGCTTCTGAAGTCCAGGCAGCAGCACCTCATGGACCTCCTTGGCAGCAGCAATGTGCATGGCCGTTGGGAAAGTGTCGTTGGAACTCTGGCAATGAGAGAAAGGAGGAAATGCACATATCAAAACTGACTCAATTCTGAACTTAGATTCACAAGATGCTGTGCATTATCATTTTTATGAGCTGCATTTTCAAACAGCTTAAAACTATGGAGCAAGTGCACAATTTGAACTCAATCAAATTAAAGTAAACCTTCTAATAAAAAAGTTACATGGGTGAGTGAACATTTCCTATTCCATGCAAGAGACAGAAAAAAAATTAATATTGCAAATCCCCGTCGCTCTTTTCCTGGACTGTGAAAGGGAAAAAGAGGTTTTAAACTCCCAAGGGATGGAACAGAGGCCTAGATGAGTACCTGGCTTTTGTTTACATGATCATTGGGGTGTACAGGATCCTTGCTGCCCAGTTTACCTCCAAGAATCTGAATTGCCCTGTTGCTGATCACTTCATTCACATTCATGTTTGTTTGTGTTCCAGAGCCGGTCTGCCACACCACCAGAGGAAAGTGATCATCCAATTTTCCAGCAATCACCTGCATGAGAAGCACATCAGTCAACCTCATTTTCAATGCCGAGAAGACAAGAAAGTATCCAGTTTAACTGACAAAGAAAATCAGTCACACAATAATTTGTTCATATATTATCATACAGAATGTCGCACAAGTCAAAGATCATTGGGATTCAGCAGTAGAATGTTTAAGTTTCACGATAATATCCAACACTGATATTTTGCGGTACTAATCAAACTTCTTTAACAAACTTAAGTTACGCAAGTCACCACTTGTCAGCACTGTAGGAAACTGCAGTACAATTACAATGCACTGTCCACTGGCTGGACTACAGTACTACAACAATACTGCACAGAATTTTCCAAATGAGGAAAAGAGCAAACAATGTTTTGGTTTTTTTTAAAAAAGAGAAAAATGTGTTCATAATCACACTGATCTTCAATTCTTAAATTACAATTGTATGCTGTAATGGTGCTACGATGAACCAATTCTCCCAAGAGATTTCCTTATAAAAAATGTTCTTGGAGGACAGGCAGAAAGAAAAGAGGGGCTGATTTCAACACAGATGGTTAGTTGCTGTTCATGCCCCAGCAAGGCATGGACATGATACATTATTTAGTCTATAATATCTGGATCAATGACTGGAGGCTAGTGCTAGTAGTTTCCAATGTGCACTGAATGCTTAGGGGCTTTTTTCCGATTAAAAATAAATCCCAAATTTCAAGCCACAAATGACAAAATTGACTATTTTCAAGGGACGCGAATTCTTAAAATACTGATTAAAACAGGATTACAGAAGTGCCGAATTTGCACGACAGCTAAACTCAGATTTTAATAATTATGGTATATTCGAGGCTCTTTTAATAAGACTGGAATTAGGTCCTCCAGCTCCAGCTAGACACCACATTGATATACGTTTTAAAACGTATCACAAAATTCAAAATTAAACGGGTGGCACACTGCTGAAGTGGTTAGCACTGCTGCCTCAAGGTGCTGATGACCCGGGTTCAATCCTGGCCTGGGGTCACTGTCAGTGTGGAGTTTGCTCATTCTCCCTGTGTTTGCGTGGGTCTCACCCCCACAACCCAAAGTATGTGCAGGTTAGGCAGATTGGCCATGCTAAATTGCCCCTCAATTAGAAAAAGAAATATTTGGGTACTCTAAATTTATTTTTTTTAAATTCAAAATGAATGTTGCAATTGTGTTCTGGATCTTTTTAGTGAGATTTTCTGCAAGCCTCATTTTGTGAGGCAACAGAATGCAATAATAATTTGGATTATCAAACTGGTCTTGGAAGCAGGGAGTCATATTGGATGTCATTGGGATGACTGTGGAGCAAAAGAGACAAAATTAAAGTCTTCCATGTGCTGCTAAAATGAATCTGGTTATAATACAGCAATTGACAGATTGAACAGCATAGATTCTTCATGCAGAAAGAGGAGGCACACTCTGGACAGCAAGTGCTCTGCCCTAATTCTTTCCTATATATATATGTGTTTCTGGAACCCACCTCTTCATTCACCTGAGGAAGGGACTGCGCTCCAAAAGCTAGTGAATCAAAACAAACCTGTTGGACTTTAACCTGGTGTTGTCAGACTTCTTACTGTGCCTACCCCAGTCCAACGCCACATCATATTTCTTTCCTAACAAGGGTGGAGTGGGGAGGGATGGGTGTTGTAATTTACTATTCATGGCAAAACTAGAAATGTGTTTAGAAATACACATACACCATCACCATACAATAGAAATCTTCAATATTAATATTATGAAAGAATTTCTTGGAGACCTTTATATATTAAATTCATTTCCTGGGTACGTGTCCCATTAAAAGCTCCTATGTCAACCCTCTTTGAAGAGAAATTCCATTATAAAATGTACAATTTTACTTGCAACAGATATTATGCCTGTAGGTGGGCTGTGATAGAATTTACAATGTTACGGGCAGCACGGTAGCATGGTGGTTAGCATAAATGCTTCACAGCTCCAGGGTCCCAGGTTCGGTTCCCGGCTGGGTCACTGTCTGTGCGGAGTCTGCACGTCCTCCCCGTGTGTGTGGGGGTTTCCTCTGGGGGCTCCGGTTTCCTCCCACAGTCCAAAGATGTGCGGGTTAGGTGGATTGGCCATGCTAAATTGCCCGTAGTGTCCTTAAAAGTAAGGTTGGGGGGGGGGGGGTTGTTGGGTTACGGGTATAGGGTGGATACGTGGGTTTGAGTAGGGTGATCATTGCTCGGCACAACATCGAGGGCCGAAGGGCCTGTTCTGTGCTGTACTGTTCTATGTTCTATATTCTATATTCTATAACTTAAATGTCACATAATGTCTGGTATAACACTCGAGTGTCACATAGCTAGAGCATGACTTAACATAAAACCGGTTTGAGTCAGTTTGCAGTTGCACAATCTGGCCAAAGGCAATGTAATGCAATCTTTTGAGTTTCGCAAGATAAGAAATTCCCCCTCTCCCCCCCAAAAAAACAGGATGGTTTAGGTAGCCTTTATTTTACGGCTGCAAATGACCATGGTCAGTCTCTGCTCTAGTCCAGCTATTATGGTTGCTGTGTCTCATCCCAGTTCGGTTCTTTGTTTGTTTCTCCCTGCCTGCCAATTCAAGCCTGCTTGGCTTATGTTTTTCTCGTCTCCCATTGCACACACACACACACCCCCCCCCCCCCCCCCCAAACGCACACATCATCACACACACCCCACGAAGGCTGTTACTACCTCATTGGCTGCCTTTGCAATGCTATCTGCAATCTTTGCATCCAAACCATATTTCACGTTCACTTCTGCAGCAGCTCGCTTCAGAATTCCAAAGGCTTTTATTATTTGGATCTGTGAACATAAACAAAGATGAAGTAACAGAATCATATATTTCTATGGAATATCGCTCGCTCTCTTTCTTTTTCTCCTTTATTCCCTGACAGAAGGATTTTATTAAAAAATTTCTGCCTGGAAAGTGCAAGTTCATTTAATTAGTAAAAAATGTAATTTCCACAGATGATCTGCTATCTATTTCACTAGAACAAGCAATCCAAGGTAGAGCAAACCCGAGCGATTTTGCAAATTTAAAGACGACGGTAAAGAGCAAGATAAAGTAATCTACTACATGCCTTCATATTTCAAGATAATTACAGATAAAGGCGGTCATTGACCTATCAATACAGATTTAACCCAAGATGAAGCAAAGTAGTGGGTTCCAGTCCCTGCGTTCCTTACACCTCGAGTTCTCAAACTCAGATACATGAAGTAGAACGTATGCAGATTATAGTGTTTTCCTGCATATTTAGTTCAGATTGCCATGTACTAACTCAATTTCATTCTGTAAAACAGGTATTATTCTGTCATTTCGAGGTGAAAGAAAATAAAATGTACATTTTTACAATGCCTTTCATGACCACACTATATCCCAGAGTGCTTTACCGACAGTGAACTACTTTTGCGGTGTAGTAACTACTGTGCTATAGAAGCTGTGGCAACGAATTTGCACACGGCAAGCTCACACCAACAGCAATGTAACCAAATAATCAGCCACCACGATACAAGAATTCTTGGAAATTCTGCAATTATTTCCTTAAAAGAAATCAAATTATTTTCAAACAGCACCATTTACAGTTATCCAGCTCCAAGAATGGGAGGTACCGGTGAATCAAATATGCCAGTTAACTGAGATGTGAGATCTGCATTTTCATCCAAGGAGTAAAGCTCTGGGATGATCACATAGATGTTGCGGTTTCACATGGGTGCACGAGAATCGAGAGAGCGGGTGATGGTACTGCGCAGCAGTGGGAGGCTGACAACTAACTGAGAAGAGGTCACTGATAACTATTACCAGTGAGTTTGATATCTCCAATGGAAAAAAAACAGACCCAACCCCAGAATTCTGGTTAATAGAGAATTCGACTTGATAAAGTGCCAGATAACAGAAATGTTACTGGTATGAACAATTAATGAGAATTATTTGCCTGCATTATAGCCATATAAACTAAGAGATGTTTAATGCCCATTTGAGAGCCACATCATTATCATTAGTGCACCAGTGATAATGCTGCAATCAAGTGTCTTTTTAATAAAAGGCATTCAATTACAGAACATAATTAGAAAAATCTCACCAAGATGTCAGTTTCAATTTCCAAGGTTTTTGCCTGAAACTGCAATGAGATGGCTCCGGCTACTATTTTCTGTAAATCAGTAACAATCCTGACCAATTACTGAATGTCCAGAGGCTTGCAACAAAACAAGCACTTTCCGGAACTTTTCACACAAGTGAATTCGAAAAAATTGTTAATCAATGCAATAGGTACGGGGACAAGGATTGTGGGGGGAAAAGTAAAAGAATCAGTTATCGACTTCTTGTTTAAAATTAAAACCTTGCTAATTAACTTACTGGCATCCGTTCAGATGGCCCTCCGATTTTAAAGTTCATCAATGATCTAACTGTCTGGGCTCCATAGTATTTGTCATTTGGCACTTTCAGCTCACCAAAGGTATCCTGTTCGATTCTGTAGCCGTCAGAGCTTTCCTGGGAAAAACAAACGGAACTGTATCAGTTTCTTAGTTCAGGATAACGCATAAACATTTCTTATTTCATTTCCAAGTTTTTTTTAAAAATAATTTTTATTGGAATTTTTTACAGAAAATATAAAATATAACAACGAACAATGAAATGCAACAAAATAACCCGTAACAACTGTAACACCCCCCCCCCCAAACCGTATCAATGCATGTATCACATCCCCCCCACCCCCCAACCTTAATTTCCAAGTTAAATGTAAAATTTCACGAGAGGAAGCATGCCGAGGCTTTAGAAAACATGGACAAGAATTAAATAATCTTTTAAATCCTTCCACTAATTGGGAACAATGTGGTTTCCATTGCAGCACAAACAAAATGTACCTTTAACATAGCAAGACATTTATTCCAATGTGTTTCACTAGAGCTTCATTTGACCCTGAGCCCCAAAAAGAAGACCTTAGGTGAGCAAAAGGTTGGTCAATGGGGTAGGTTTTTAAGGAGTGTATTAGAGGGACAAAGATGTAGAGGTAGTGGCCTTCAGAGAAGGAATTCCAGTGCAGCTGTGTCGAGAGTGTATCGGCAAAATTAGGGCAATATTGATTTCTTCCCCAAAAAAGTTTACCTGTGCCCCCTCAGTGTTTTGGCACAACCTCTGCACCAATACTCATTTTACCAAGGCTTCAATTAGGTCCACCACTTTGAAGCCGAGTGAAAATAATCATTTTTAAACATCAGTTGGAGCTGTTTCATTGTGAGCTTTAACGGGCAAAGTTTGCACCTGCAGTTCTTTCTAAAAAAATATATATTTTTATTCAACATTTTAACATCTTTACAGCAATACACAAACACCCCCTGCTGCCCCTTCCCCTCCCCTACCAAATCCCTTCGACAGGAACAAGATCTCCAAAATGCAAAACAAACGAGCCCCATCTCTGGCAGATGCCCTCATCCACCCCTCAGAGCTAATTTCACCTTCTCCAAATATTCAGGAACTTTATTAAATCCCCCAATCATGCAGTGGGGGTGGAGAAGCTGATCTCCACACCAACACAACCCGCCTGCGAGCAATCATCAAGGCAAAGGATAAAACATCTGCCCCTGCTCCCGTCTACAGCTCCGGCAGGTCTGACACCCTGCATACGGCATCCTGGGGACCTGGCTCCAACTCCACATGCAGAACAGACATGGTGCTGAAAAACTACCACCAATATTTCTCCAACTTCGGGCAGGACCAGAACATATGTACATGATTGGCTGGGCCCCTCCCACACAGCTCGCAACTATCCATCACCCCCTCAAACAGCTGGCTCATCCCTGTTGTTGCTAATTGTGCTTTTACTTAATTGCTGTTTTAATAACCTTTGCTCTAGAGTCGCCAGGTATCTTTCTGAAAGCACCACGAGGTTCAAAGCCAAGTGCTGATCAATACACTAGTTAGTAAGTTTCAAATCAAAACACACTTATTATACAGTCAATCTCTACTCATGCATAAAACTCTACTTACTAGACTATCTCTAACACTAAAAGGCCTGTACCTAGCTTTCAAATGGCCCACCAGGTCAGAGGAACAATGGCCTTTGTCCGGTTCTGTGACTGCAGGTTTTAAAGCTGTATGGACTAGTAGCTAGGAGTGCCTACCTCGTAGTGTGCATTGACTGGAGACTTACTTGGTTGGTGCAGCTGCTAGGCAGGTCTCTCCTTGTTGAGAGTCACGGTCAAGAGTTCTTTCGAGCTGCTAAAAGAACCTGCCAAGAAGGACGAATTGAACTTGGGGACTCTATTTTATAGTCCCCAGGGGTTTCACGCCCTTTTGGGCGGACCCTTTACCTGGTTCCAATTGATTGGGCTAAGTCCCAATCGCTTCCATCGATTTCTCCAATACTGGAGCTGTTCCCTGATCGCTGGGCGGTTCCTATGTGTCCGTTGACCTTCCTTTGTTTTGGCTCCTGCTGGTGCCGAGGAGTCTGGTTTGGTCTCAATTACTTTAATGTATCCAATTGTTCCTGGGGATCGCTCATTAATATGCAGATGGACGCTGGTTTCGGTTCTGTCTGGGTTTTTGCAAGTCTTAATAAACAGGAAACCTTGCACCTGCTTGTTTCCCTGTGCCTGGCTGAATTTCCCTGCATTCTTAGCGAGCACCCATTTTGGAATCGGGAAGTGGCCAACCCAGGTGGCTACACTGCCCCTCAAACAGCTGACTCATCCCTGCCCCTCAAACAGCTGCCTTCATTAAGTGCACCCTGTATACCACTTTCAACTGAATCAACCAAAGCCGTGCACACGATGTTGAGGCATTGACACTTCACAACACTGCGCACCATAATCCTTCTTCTAGCCCCATCCCCAACGCTTCTTACCATTTGGCCATAATCCCTTTCCTGCACTCCTTAACCTCCTCTATAATCCTGCTAAAGATCTGCAAAATGACCCCACTCTCCAGCCCCACCCCCCCACTCAACCGACAGCGCCTCCTCCAACAAAGAGGATGACGGTGCCACCGGAAAGCTCGGGAAAGCCTTTCTTGTGAAATTCCGCACCTGCATATACCCGAAGCCTTCCTCACGCTGGAGCCCATACTTCACACCCAGCTCCACCAAACTTGTGAGTCTCCCCTCCAGAAACAGATCCTCCACCTCTTTACCCCTTTCTCCTCCCATCCACTGAACCTTGCAGCCACCCTCCCTGGCTCGAACCAATGGGTTGCACGGTAGCACAGTGGGTGGCACTGTTGCTTCACAGCTCCAGGGTCCCAGGTTCGATTCCCGACTTGGGTCACTGACTGTGCGGAGTCTGCACGTTCTCCCCGTGTCTGTGGGGGTTTCCTCTGGGTGCTCCGGTTTCCTCCCACAAGTCGCGAAAGACGTGCTGTTAGGTGAATTGGATATTCTGAATTCTCCCGGTGTGTACCTGAACAGGCGCCGGAATGTGGCGACTAGGGGCTTTTCACAGTAACTTCATTGCAGTGTTAATGTAAGCCTCCTTGTGACAATAAAGATTATGATTCCCTCTCATTGGCATCACCCTCGACCCTGTCCTGAACACAAAGTGCTTCCAGAACTGCCCCCAAATCTTCAGCGTGGCTACCCAAAGATTCTCTGAATAATTCCCCGGGGCGAATGGTAGCGTGGCAATTGCTAGCTTCCGCAACCCTGACCCTTTACAGCAACCCACCTCCATTCGCACCCACAGAGTCCCCATCTCCTTACTCCAGCCCAACACCTTATCTGCATTTGCCACCCAGTTATAATGCAACAAGTTTGGAAGACCAGGCCTCCCAACTACCACCCCCTTTGAAGCACTGCCTTCCTTATCCTCGCTATCTTCCCATCCCACACAAATGACGAGACCAGCCTATCCATCTCTCGGAGAAATATCTTTGGCAAAAATACTGGTAGACACTGGAACAAAAACAGAAACTGTGGCAAAACATTCAGTTTGACTGTTTGACAAAGGGAGACTATCCCACTTCCCAAATCCTCCTTCACCTTCCCCACCAGGCTCGTGAAAGTTAGCTTACGGAGTTGTGCCCAGTCCTGCGCTACCTGTACCCCCAAGTACCTGAAGTGAGTTGTCACTACCCTGAATGGCTACCCTTCCACTCCCGCCCCTGCATCTGGAGAAGATTCGACAAAATGCTCACTCTTCCCCAAATTCAATTTATACCCCGTAAACACCCCAAATTTCCCTTGCAACTCCATTATGCCCGGGTCCAAAAATGTACAGCAGCAAATCATCCGCGTAAAGACACCCTATGCTCCACCATCCGCTTCACTATTCCCCTCCATAAACCCGAACCCGTCAGCGCAATAGCCAAGGGCTCAATCGGCAATGCGAACAAGAGGGGGGACAAAAGGCCAAGAGGCACCCTGCCTCATTCCCTGGAAGAGGGGGGGGGGGGGGGGGGTGTATTTCAACTGCGTGTCATTCGTCTGCACATATGTTGTTGGATTCCTGTATAATAATTTTACACTAGCCACAAACTTGGGCCCAATCCCAAATTTCTCTAGTACCACAAACATCCATCTCCACTCCACTTTGTTAATTGCCTCCTCTGCATCAAACGCCACCACCATCTCCATCTCTCTTCCCTCTGCTGAAGAAAGCACCACATTCAGCAGCCGCCGCACATTCGACAACTGCCTGCCTTTGACGAATCCCGTCTGATACTCCCCCACCACCTTCGGAAGACATTCCTCCAACCTCACCACCAACACCTTTGCCATTATCATAACATCCACATTCAGTAGAGAAATAGGCTATGCGACCCATACTTCACTGGATCCTTCTCCTTTTTAAGTAACAATGCCTCATTGTGGCCCTGGTGTCTTACCTGACTGCATCTTTCCTATCACTGCCTGCACCTCCCCCACCCACAATGGCTCCTCTAACCTGGCCCTCTCCTCCTCTCCCATCTTTGGCTATTCCAGTGGCCCCAGAAACTCCCTCCTCTGACATATATGAACCCCTATAAAATTCCTCAAACACCTCATTCACCTGCTCCAGAGCCATCACCACCCCTCCCGTTCCATCCCTAATCCGCACGAACCCCCTCGCTGCTGCCTGCTGACGTAACTGGCCCACCAGCAATTGACTGGCCGTCTCACCATACTCATACACAACCCCCCCACCCCACGCTCACCTCAACTGCCGAACCGCCCTTCTTCATAGACAAGAGATCAAACTTCACCTGTAACTCCTTCCTCCTCACCAATAGACCCGGCTCCGGATCCTCCACACATCTTCCATCAACCTCCAGAATATCCTCTATCAACTGCTGTTGTTCCCCCTGCGCCTTCCTATCCACCTTTGCTTTGAATGAGAGGACCTCACCCCTCACTACTGCCTTCAATGCCTCGCAAACCACCGAGACCTCCCAATTTAAATTAAACTCACTGAGACCTCCCAATTTAGATTAAACTCCACATAGTCCTAAATCACCTTCCCCATCTTGATGCAAAAATTCAGATCTGCCACCAAGTCCACATCTAGTCTCCACGGCAGCTTCTGGGTCAGACCCTTCTCCAAGACCACATCCACTCAGTGTGGAGCATGGTCTGATATCATGATCGCTAAACGCTCTACTTTCTTCACCCCAGCTAGCAGCACCTTGTCTACCAAAAAAGTCGATCTTCGAGTACACCTTATGAAATGAAATGAAAAATTGCTTATTGTCACAAGTAGGTTTCAATGAATTTTCTGTGAAAAGCCCCTAGTCGCCACATTCCGGCACCTGTTCAGGGAGGCTGGTACGGGAATTGAACCGTGCTGCTGGCCTGCCTTGGTCTGCTTTAAAAGCCAGCTATTTAGCCCAGTGTGCTAAACCAGCCCCTCCAAGAAGAACGTATACTCCCTATTAGGGAGAGTCAGGGTCTAGAGGCTTCAGCCTTCAGCAGTAGGAAGCAGAGCAGAGCGACAGCTGGTTTCACTTTGAGGGTCCAGTGACATCTGCCGGGATCTCTCCCAAAATAAAACCACCTGGCAGGACCCAATCACTGTGTGTTGCTGGGCAGGATACTGTCCCTGGCCAATCCATGGCCACCAGCCTACCAATTGAAACTAATCCCTCCAATCTGCTGGGTCGCATAAAGTCTGCGCTCTTCTGCCCAAAAAACTTTTGAGTTCTTATGTCTCAATTAACTATCCATGGACCAAAAATGATAAAGACAAAATAAAAGAAATTGGAACTAACAGAATCAACAGGAAGGGCCCTTACAATGCATGTTCAATATCTAATGTTCAATATCTAATGTTTTACCATAAATCAGATAATATGTTCGTGTTGCTCCCATAGAGGAGTGTGGAATGGAGAAAGGAGTTGGGGTTTGGCTCTGAGAGAAGCTGCAAGTGTAAAATATTGAACTAGTTTAGATTAGAGATTCCATTGCCTCCAAGCAGAAAGTCCCGTTTTCTCTCTCCCTCACGCTCTCTCTCTCTTCTTCCCCCCCCCCTTCAATTAACATTCCAGGTTAATGGCACTTTGGAATTTAGAAATGGTGGGAAAAGGGATGTCATGAATTACATGGAGGATGTTGGTGGGAAAAGTTAAGAATCATAATCTAGGGACAAACAATGAAGGAGATTGAAAGATTATAAGCAAGGTTTATTCACAATGGAAAGGAAAATTGCGAGAAATTACAGACTACCATTACAAGGGGACATACATTTAAGGTGAATGTGGAAGATATAGGAGGGATGTCAGAGGTAGATTCTTTACCCAGAGAGTAGTGGGGACATGGAACGCACTGCCTGTGGAAGTAGTTGAGTTGGAAACATTGGGGACCTTCAAGCGGCTATTGGATAGATACATGGATTACGGTAGAATGATAGGGTGTAGATTAATTTGTTCTTGATCAAGGACAAAAGTTCAGTACAACATCGTGGGCCGAAGGGCCTGTTCTGTGCTGTATTTTTCTATGTTCTATGTTCTATTCCGCAGAAACTTCCACGATCCACCCCTCCCATCTCCTTCATAAACCTGGCTAACACCTCCCCCGCCATAACCAGTCCACAGCATACGCTTTCTCGATAACAAGGAATCCTAAGTCACCTACCTATTTATTGATTGCAGCTCTGCCTTCAACAACATAATCCCAGCCAAGCACCATAGGCAAGGCAATTACCAACGCAGGAGAATTTAACCACTGCACGGTGACATTCAATGGCATTGCCATCAATGAATCCCGCATGAACATCCTGAGGGTTACCACTGACCAGAAACCGAACTGGACTAAACATAATAAGTACTGCAGCAAAAGAGGTCAGAAGCTAGGAATCCTGCAGCTCTATCTCAACTCTTGATTTTCCAAAGCCTGTCCACAATCTACAAGCATAAGTCAGTGGTTTGATGGAATACTTTCCACTTGACATCATCCGGGACAAAGCAGCCCCCGCTTCATTGGTACCCCTTCTACACACTTGGAAATATATCTCCTTTCCTGCACTGTCACTGGGTCAAAATTCTGGAACTCCCTGCCTAACAGCACTGTGGGTATACCTACACAACGTGGACTGCAGTAGTTCAAGCAGGTAGCTCACCACCAACTTTCAAAAGGCTAGGAGGGATGGTAATAGATATTAGGGATGGCTATTAGGGATGGCCTAGCCAGCGAGACCCACATCCCATGAATGAATAAAAGAATACGATCTTAAAGAAAATGGGTGAGGAAATGTATGACTGCTGAATATTGTTTCGCTAAAACAGACTGAGACGATCAAATAAATGACAATAGTGTTGAGCAACCCGAATGATTAAATGGTAAATATTTAACGCTCAAATATGGGCATTGCAATCTAGAATCAATGACAGACCCATAGTCAAATATTAATTTGAGCACAACTGAACACAGACCACAGCTTAGCCAATAATGTGGCATTCATTGCATTGCAAAAATATATTAACTGATTGTGGTGTGATATATAACCTTAACTTAGTTAGCTCCACATAACATTGGAAAAAAATGCAAAGGTTACAGAGCCTGACACCATCCTGGCAGGAGGACTGAAATCTACGTATCAAAGCTAACTGATCCCCCCTCAGCCAAATTACTCTCGTCAGCTGTGACACTGGACACTAGTAGGACAACGAACTTTGGTGTTATGTTTGCTTCTAAAGATGTTCTCTCAATAGTTTAAACTCTATGACTCAAAATGTTGAGGAATACCCACAATGATCCTACATTTTCAGTATTCTAAAATAAATGGGGCTGGTTTAGCACAGTGGGCTAAACAGCTGACTTGTAATGCCGAACAATGCCAGCAGCGCGGGTTCAATTCCTGTACCGGCCTCCCCGAACAGGAGCCGGAATGTGGCAACTAGGGGTTTTTCACAGCAACTTAATTGAAGCCTACTTGTGGTAATAAGCAATAAACCACATTTGGAGTAGTGTGTGCAGTTCTGGTCGCCTCATTTTAGGAAGGATGTGGAAGCTTTGGAAAAGGTGCAAAGGAGATTTACCAGGATGTTGCCTGGAATGGAGAGCAGGTCTTACGAGGAAAGGTTGAGGGTGCTCGGCCTTTTCTCATTAGAACAGATAAGGATGCGGGGCTACTTGATAGAGGTTTATAAAATGATCAGGGGAATAGATAGAGTAGACAGTCAGAGACTTTTTCCTCAGGGGAACAACACAAATTTAAGGTGAATGGTGGAAGATATAGGGGGGATGTCAGAGGTAGGTTCTTTACCCAGAGAGTAGTGGGGGCATGGAATGCACTGCCTGTGGAAGTAGTTGAGTCGGAAACATTAGGGACCTTCAAGCTGCTATTGGATAGGTACATGGATTACGGTAGAATGCTAGGGTGTAGATTGATTTCTTAATCTAGGACAAAAGTTCGGCACAACATCGTGGGCTGAAGGGCCTATTCTGTGCTGTATTTTCTATGTTCTATGTTATCTATTTACCTCAATCTGCACCATAGTGCAGAAAAAACAAAATCACTGTTACTGGTTGATGAATGTTTGCTGTTTTTGGATCAACCACAAACTTTTCAGATTCAACCTCTTGTTCCAACTAATTTTTCAGCTCTTAATGTCTCCACTGGTTAAGGTCTGGTTAAGACCAACAGCCACCAACCAATAGATCATTAATTATTATTGGTATTCTAATGCCCAGACAATTTTACATGCTGGAAACTTACTGGACAAAATAGGTTTTGCTTGTTTTTTGAATTTTTTGAAATACTGGCCAGTACCTCAAGTACCACACGTTGTTTGCAAATATTAAAAATACACACTGAACATCTTTTCACTTTCACAATAGTTGGAAAAGGGCATTTGTGCATTTCACATGCTTATTTGTTGGAATTTAAAGTGTATAAAACCAAAAGAAGCATTCCTGAAAAAGAGGCAGAGCAGGTTGGTCTGCATCTGAGGGAATCAGAGAGCACACAATTACCATTCGAGGCGGGTACTCTTCAAAACAGAATAAAACTATAATCATCCATTTACTGGATTTGTTCACAGAGGGACACAATCACAGCAATGCTTACTTAGTTAAGTGTGCCATTCCTAATTTCAAATTTTATGTAAAGTTAAAATGACAATTAAACGAAGAAACGTGTTGTAAACGTTTCTTTGCAGTAGCTGAAAACATAGCTGCTGAGGGCAGCACAGTGTTGCAGTGGTTAGCACTGCTGCCTCATGACGCCAAGGTCCCAGGTTCGATCCTGGCTCTGGGCCATTCTCCCCGTGTTTGTGTGAGTTTCGCCCCCACAACCCAAAAATGTGCCTAGCAGGTGGATTGGCTATGCTAAAATTGCCCCTTAATTGGGAAAAAAAGAATTTGGGACTCTAAATTTTTTTATTAAAGAAAATGTAGCTGCTACAATGCTTAAAGCCTTTCTCAGCAGTTAACTATTACTTCATCATCTAGCTGACAATAATGCAAGTCTGATGGATTGAATTAACTAATTTTATAAACTATCAATTCTTCAGCTCTAATTAAAAAAAAAAGATTGGCAGTCGCAACACACATCTTGGATCTGCTCCAATTTTTGAGTTCTCTCCATATATTCTAAACACACACATTACGCTGGTAAATCTCCAGCTTTTGTGGCTGTCATTCCAACTTATGTTCTGCCTTCTTTCCAGTCACACCTTGATCATTCAAACTTCCAGCCACACTTTGATCATTCAAACTTCCAGCCTCAAGTTGTAAAATGCTATTTTGCTCCCATTTTCGGAAACATAAAAGAGGATCTGTCAGTAGCCTGATCCTCATGATTAAAAACTTTGGTTTCAAAGTGAGCATATGCGCACCCCACCAAAAGCAGCAATGGAGACAGAATCCAAAGGAGAAACAGATAAGTTACAGTAAAAACAGAAAAGCACAGGACAAACCCAGCAAATCTGGCAGCATCTGTGGAGAGAGAATCGCCAAATCGCTACAGTGCAGGAGACCATTCAGCCCATTAAGTCTGCACCGATCCTTGGAAAGAGAACCCTACCAAGGCCCATGCCCTGACGCTACCTCATAACCTCACCTAACCTTTTGGACATGGAAGGGGCAATTTAGCATGGCCAATCCACCTAACCTGCACATCTTTGGACTGTGGGAGGAAACCGGAGCAGCTGGAGGAAACCCACACACACACGGGGAGAACGTGCAAACTCCATACAGTCACCCGAGGCTGGAATTAAACCCGGGTTCCTGGCGCTGTGAGGCACCACTGTGAGGCCATGTAGAGAAACAAAGAGTTAAGGTTGCAGCTCCACATGACCCTTCGGAGTTGCAGACGTCAGTGGACTCTGCAGCGGTTCAAGGAAGCAGTTCACCACCACCTTCTGAAGGGCGAATGGGGATAGACGATAAATGCTGGCCTAACCAGGGACGCCCACATCCCCTAAATGAATTGAAAATAACTTTCAAATATCATCCATCTCCGGGTGCATTAGGCTCCTTTCTATTCTCCAAAATGATACGCGTTCCCCCCCCCCCCAAAAAAAAATAAAAAGCAGCAGCCTGCAGTGGTACAAATATCCCCCTAGCGCGCCCGTCACTCGCCACAGGAAAGTTACAGTTGGAGAGACACGTCGTGGGCCGGTTGGATTTTCCACCTGGCAGCCGGTCTCCACGGCGGAGCCAGCGTGGAGATCCATTGGCCCGCAGCCGGCGGGGGGAGGAAAGCGCAGACGGAGAGGGCCGCGGCCCAAGTGGCTTGTCCTTGTTCGGAGGCCTCTTGGCCTTTCCTGACCAAATACCCGAGTGGCCCCGACCGGCTCTCCCAGCCGGGGGCGGCGTCGACAGAGCCAAACGGGTGGTGGGGTTTTTGCAGCGGCGGGGAAGGGGTTCGAAACCAACTTTCAATCCGGGGAAGGAGGGAGGGGAGAGAATAACGTCCGCTCGGCCACAGCGGCTGTGTCTGTCACCCCCTCGGCCTGCTCCAGGTGAGCGCTGCTGGAGAAGAGAGGTCACCTGGACCAGTGGAACGTTCCCCGGGGAAACCCTGGCAACCCCGGGGCTGCACGAGGAGCCGGGCCGCCGCCCACAATAAAAGCAACAGGATATATATATATCTTATTGTAAAAACCCCCAGATCCAGCGGGTCAGTCGTGCACAGTAACACGCATTTGCACAGAAGCCGGTCTGCGTGCCTGTCTCTCTCACACACACACTTTTGGAATTTGCACTCACCATCCTCTTGCTCAATGCAACAGTAGCGGACGCTCGCAGGATCCGACTGAACAGCGCACAGGTCCGCGCCCCTTCGGCCTTGGCCTGCAACCGGTGAAGGTTTCGGAGCAAGCGGAACATACTGCAGGTTGAGGCCCGGGGAGGGACCGAAGCCAGAATGGGAGAGGCTAAAGGAGGAATGGGACGGGCCGCCAGGGGGAGCAAAAGCATCCAATTGCAATAAAATACATTTAGCGCCCAGGATATTACTTACTTTTAAAATGTAATCCCCCCCCCCAAGTTTTGCTTTTTTTTGGGGGTGGGGATTATTTTTTGACATCTGGCGCCAAATCTTTTGAGCATGTACAAATGCCTGGAAAAATAGTTTGTAGTTTATTTATGGTAAGTGTTTGGGTGAGAAATGCTTGCTGTGCTGCACACTATCAGCTGTAAAAAGTTATCTTTAGGTACAGGTCCAGAGGTTTCCAACTTAATGTTGAAAATAATTATTTATTACATGATGTGCCATCAATGAACACAAGACGAGTAGTGAACGAAATCGAGGCTTTAATAAGCTAAACAGAAAGCCTCTTGGCCTCTGATCCCAAACTGAGGCAGGTCAGCCACCTTTATATCGAGCCCGAGGGGAGGCGGAGCCATCAGGCAGTGGTTTACCACAATACATGTAGTACAGTAACATTTTACCACAATACATATAATATATTAACAGTGGTATACCACATTCATCCCCTGTTAAAAAAAGAGTCCAGCGAGGGTGAAGTGGACTTCAAGGTCAAGTCTGTCGGGGGCCTTGACCTTCCGCTGTGATCGCCTCAGTCCCAGCTGTGGTGTGGGCACTGGTGTCGACACCTGCGCATCCGGGAACGTGTTTTCTTCTCCACCCAGTAGTTGCATCAGTGGAGGGGTGGCAGTGTAGGGGCGGGAGTGGTGGTGATGGTCACCGGTGGGCCTGCGGGTACCAAATCTTGAAGTAACCGGGTAGTGGTGGAGGGAGAGGGTCTAGGGTGGGGGGTGGTGGTGATGGTCGCTGGGGAACCTGCAGGTGACAAATCCCAGAGGGAGATTGTGTCCTGCCGCCCGTGATGATGTGCCATGTAGGCATATTGTGGGTTGGCATGGAGGAGCAGGACCTTCTTGGCGAGGGGATCTGATTTATGAATCTTCGCATGCTTCCGGAGGAGGACGGGCCTGGGACCGTCAACCAGGACAGGAGATGGACTTCCTAGGAAAGCAAACATACGTTCGTGGGGGGTGTCATTGGTGGCAGTGCACAGGAGCGACTGGATGGAGTGGAGCACATCGGGAAGGACCTCCTGCCAGCAGGAGACTGGGAGACTTCTAGACCGCAGGGCCAGAAGGACGGCCTTCCAGACCGTCGCATTGTCCCTCTCCACTTGTCCGTTACCCCGGGGGTTGTAGCTGGTCGTCCTGCTTGAGGCAATGCCCTTGCTAAGCAGGAACTGACGCAACTCGTCACTCATAAAGGAGGAACCCCGATCGCAATGGATGTAGGTGGGGAAACCGGACAAAGTGAAGGCCTTGATGACAGTGGCAGAGGTCATGTCAGGGCATGGGATAGCAAAGGGGAATCGTGAGCACTCGTTAACAATGTTGAGGAAGTACACGTTACAGTCAGTGGAGGGGAGGGGCCCTTTGAAGTCGATGCTGAGGCGCTCAAAGGGGCGGGAGGCCTTTACCAGATGCGCTCTGTCTGGCCGATAGAAGTGCGGTTTGCACTCCGCACAGACCTGGCAGTCCCTGATCACGGTCCTGACCCTCTCGATGGAGTAAGGCAGGTTGCAAGCCTTGACAAAATGAAAAACACGGGTGACCCCGGGGTGACAGAGGTCATTGTGGAGGGCCCGGAGACAGTCTACTTGTGCTCTGGCACATGTACCGTGGGATAGGGCATCTGGGGGCTCATTGAGCTTCCCAGGTCGTTACAAGATATCGTAGTTGTGGGTGGATAGTTTGATCCTCCACCTCAGAATCTTGTCGTTCTTGATTTTGCCCCGCTGTGTGTTGTTAAACATGAAGGCAACCGACCGTTGGTCAGTGAGGAGAGTGAATCGCCTGCCGGCCAGGGAATGCCTCTAATGTCGCACAGCTTCTACAATGGCTTGGGCTTCTTCGACAGAGGTGTGTCGAACTTCGGAGGCATGGAGGGTATGGGAGAAGAAAGCCACGGGCCTGCCTGCCTGGTTGAGTGTAGCGGCTAGGGCAAAGTCCGCCGCATCGCTCTCCACCTGGAACGGAATGGACTCGTCCACAGCATGCATCACGGCTTTGACAATATCTGCCTTGATGTGGTTGAAGGCCAGGCGGGCTTCAGCTATCAGGGGAAAAATGGTGGAATTGATGAGTGGACTGGCCTTGTCCACATAATTGGGGACCCACTGGGCACAGTACGAGAAGAACCCAGGGCATCTCTTCAGGGCCTTGGGCAGTGGGGGAGCGGAAGATCCAGGAGGGGGCGGGTATGCGGTCGGGGTCAGGCCCCAGGACTCCATTTTCCACAATGCAGCCAAAGATGGCTAGGCGCGTTGTGAGGAAAACGCATTTCTCCTTATTGTATATGAGGTTAAGGAGTTTAGCGGTGTGGAGGAAATGCTGGAGATTTGTGTCATGGTCCTGCTGGGCATGGCTGCAGATGGTGACATTATCTAGCTATGGGAACGAGGCCCGCAGCCCGTACTGGTCAACCATTCGGTCTATTTCACGCTGGAAGAGACCCCATTGTGATGCCAAAGGGAACCCTGAGGAAGTGGTAGAGGCGGCCATCAGTCTCGAAGGCAGTGTATTGGCGGTCCTCTGGGCGGATAGGGAGCTGGTGGTACGTGGACTTCAAGTCAACTCTGGAGAAGACTCGATACTGTGCAATCTGATTGACCATGTCAGATATGCGGGGAAGGGGGTATGCACCGAGCTGCGTGTACCAGTTGATCGTCTGACTGTAGTCGATGACCATCCAGTGCTTCTCCCCAGTCTTGACGACCACCACTTGGGCTCTCCAGGGGCTGGTACTAGCCTCATTGAGCTGGACCTCCGACTTGATAAAGGCCCTGTCCCGGGCACTGTATCGTCTGCTCCTAAGTGGCGGAGGGCTTAAAGTCCAGGGTGAGGTTAGCGAAGAGCGAGGTTGGGGCAACCTTAAGGGTCGCGAGGCTACAGACGGTGAGCGTGGGTAGGGGTCCACTGAACTTTAAGGTCAGGCTTTGGAGGTGGCACTCGAAGTCGAGCCCCAGTAATAGGGCAGTGCAGAGATGGGGGAGGATGTAGAGCTTAAAGTTAGTGTACTCTTCGCCTTGTACCGAAAGGGTCGCGACACAGTACCCCTGGATTTCTACGGAATGTGATCCAGAAGCCAGGGAGATTTTCTGGGTCACGGGTAAAATTGGGAGGGAGCAGCGCCGTACCGTATCTGGGTGGATAAAGCTGTCTGTGCTCCAGGAGTCGAAAAGGCAGGTCGTCTCATGCCCGTTGATCCGGACGGCCATCTTGGATTTCGTGAGGTGATGAAGTCGAGACTGGTCGAGTATGATGGAGGCGAGCTTCGGAAGGTGATGGGTGGGGCGGTTGGAGGTAGCGGTGGCCAGCGTACGACGGGGTGAGCAGGGGTCCCGGGAGGCTGCGGAGTGGTCCCAAGATGGCGGCCCCCATGGGTCGCGCGTGGCGGGTGCATCGAAGGTGATGTCAAAGATGGCGGACCCCATGGTTCACGTGTGGCGAGCAAAATCGAAGATGGCGGCCCCCATGGGTCACACATGGTGGGTGGCAGCGAGGATGGCGGAGCCCACGGGTCGCACATGGTGGGCGGTGCGGCAGCTGGGGGCAGCCCCCACAGACAACAGGCAGTGCTGCTGGGCCTAGGAACTTTAGGGACAGGTCAGGCCTGGCAGACTATGGCGAAGTGGCCCTTCCTCCCACACCCGTTGCAAATCACGTTCAGTGCAGGGCAGCGTTGTCTGGGATGCTTACCCTGGCCGCAAAAGTAGCATTTCGTGCTTCCTGCATTGGCGGGCTGCTGCGCGGCACAAGCTTGCGCCGCACTCAAGTCGGATGATGGCGGCGCCCACGAGGTCCACGAGGATGCCGCGTGGTCGGAGGTGTAGGCCTCCATGTTCTGGAAAGCCACTTCCAGCGAGTTGGAGAGCTGCACTGTCTCTGGGAGGATGAGTGTACCCCCTTCTAGCAAGCACTGGCGGATGTAATTCAATTTAATGCCCGTGACATAGTCGTCCCTGATCAACAGCCCCACGTGTTGCGTAGCTGATACCACCTGTCACCACAGTTCTGGCCGAGTAACCGTAAGGCACGCAGGAATTCGGCTTGTGATTCTTCGGGGCATTGTCGCCTCGTGGCAAGAAGGCATACACCTCGTTTACTGACTTTACGCACTGTCCCTTCAACAGCATTCTTGCCTCAGTATATGAGGGGGTGTCTCTGATAAGAAGGAAAACTTGTGGGCTCACCCGTGCGTTGAGTATTTGCTGCTTTTGAAGGTCGGTGATGTCTTCGGTGGAGGGTCCGAGGTAAGCTTCGAAGTAGCTTAGCCAGTGCTCGAACGCCGCAATGGCATTGGCTGCTTGTGGCTCCATCTCCAGGTGATCAGGCTTCATTGATGAATTCATCTTAAATGTTTAGCTTATTAAATTGATGTGCCATCAATGAACACAAGACGAGTAGTGAACGAAACTGAGGCTTTAATAAGCTAAACAGAAAGCCTCCTGATCTCTGATCCTGCACTGAGGCAGGGCTGGAGGTCAGCCACCTTTATACCCAGCCCGAGGGGAGGCAGAACCATCAGGCAGTGGTTTACCACAATACGTGTAGTACAATAACAGTTTACCACAACACATATAATATACTAACAGTAGTTTACCACATTACACTATACCAAATTAGTATCATTTTGTTTAAAGATGCCCCTCTCAAGTAGCATGGTAGCACAATTGGTAGCACCGTTGCCTCACAGCTCCAGGGTCCCAGGTTCGATTCCTGGCTTGGGTCACTGTCTGTGGAGTCTGCACGTTCTCCCCGTGTCTGCGTGGCATTCCTAAGGGTGCTCCGGTTTCCTCCCACAAGTCCCGAAAGACGTGTTGTTTGGTAATTTGGAAATTCTGAATTCTCCCTCAGTATACCTGATCAGGCGCCGGAATGTGGTGACTAGGGGCTTTTCACAGTAACTTCATTGCAGTGTTAATGTAAACCTACTTGTGACAATAAAGATTATTATTATTTTCCTTGCTCTTGTAATCTGGACTGTTGTCCGCATGTTGGAATCCGAACTTTGCTTGCGTTGCAACATTGGCAAAACTCCAAAGTAAAGCTTACCAAGTTCAAAACGGCAAACATTGACATAGCTAGGGTTATATTGACAGGAGGTTTGCATTAGAACATAGAACAGTACAGCACAGAACAGGCCCTTCGGCCCTCGATGTTGTGCCAAGCTTTGTCCGAAAGCAAGATCAAGCTATGCCACTCCCTGTCATTCTGGTGTGTTCCATGTGCCTATCCAATAACCGCTTGAAAGTTCCTAAAGTGTCAGAGGGTTTGCTCCAGCCCAGCCCATTTGTTTTGTCAAACGGCAGGTGTATTTGTCCTCACATTGCTACACTTGCATTTACAAGTTATTAATCTCAAGCTTAGCAAAACAAAGGATCAAATGTTTGACCAATATTGGGAAGATGGATATTGCTGTTGTTACTCAGTATAAGAATGTTTTCTCCAAGGTAAAATTCAGCTCCACCTACTCCTAAGTTTTGACCATATTGCTTGTCTTCACCGTAGATACACGGCACAGTTTCCCCAATAATGGACAAAATTTCAAAATGTCTTCCTTCTAAGAGTGATGGATGATTATTGCTGATCTGGCCTATCTGGGAGAAAATATTTAACTTCTAAATTTACCTGTATTTGGTTTATGGAAATGATAACCCCTATTTTTAAATTTGAAACTGTGGTTTGCACTCAAGCATCTAAGGTTTTACGGTAGGATAAAAATGAACTTCAGATATTAATGCAAAGACTGCAGAAAACACTCAGCAGGTAAGGGAGTATCCATGCAGAGAGAAACTGAGTTAATATTTCAGGTCAATGACCCGGAAAATATTAGAGGTGTAATAAGTTTTAATACAGAGGTAGTGGAGGGAAAGGGTCAAAAGGGAAGGTTTGTGCTTGGGCTGAGCACAGCAGAGATTAAATGATGAATGAGCTGATAATTCATAATAATAATCTTTATTTGTGAATGGGAGGTCGTGTCTCACTAACTTGATAGAGATTTTCGATGAGCTCACAAAGATGATTGATGCAGGTCGAGCAGTGGATGTTGTCTATATGGACTTCAGTAAGGCCTTTGACAAAGTCCCTCATGGCAGACTGATACAAAAGGTGACGTCGCATGGAATCAGAGGTGATCTGGCAAAATGGATACAGAACTGGCTAGGTCATAGAAGGCGGAGAGTAGCAATGGAATGGTGCTTTTCTAATTGAAGGGCTGTGACTGGTGGTGTTCCGCAAGAATCATAGAACATAGAACAGTACAGCACAGAACAGGCCCTTCGGCCCTCAATGTTGTGCCGAGCCATGATCACCCTACTCAAACCCACATATCCACCCTATACCCGTAACCCAACCCCCCTCCTTAACCTTACATTTATTAGGACACTACGGGCAATTTAGCATGGCCAATCCACCTAACCCGCACATCTTTGGACTGTGGGAGGAAACCGGAGCACCCGGAGGAAACCCACGCACACAGGGGGAGGACGTGCAGACTCCACACAGACAGTGACCCAGCCGGGAATCGAACCTGGGACCCTGGAGCTGTGAAGCATTTATGCTAACCACCATGCTACCCTGCTGCCCCAAACACCCCTGGTGTTTTGGTGCTGCCCCATCAGTGCTGGGACCTTTGCTGTTCATAGTATATATAAATGATTTGGAGGAAAATGTAACTGGTCTGATTAGTAAGTTTGCAGATGACACAAAGGTTGGTGGAACTGCAGACAGCGATGAGGACTGTCAGAGGATACAGCAGGATTTAGATCGTTTGGGGACTTGGGTGGAGAGATGGCAGATGGAGTTTAATCCAGACAAATGTGATGTAATGCATGAGGGAGGCCATTCGGCTTCAGATCAATCTCTTGTTTCTTGCATCATTACTGTCTTCTTTTGCCTTAGACCCATTGTCCCTTTGTCCATTTAATCTCTCCTGTCTAAAGTCTGGGACTTTGAAATATTAACTCTATTCCTTCCTCCACAGATGCTGTCTCACCTGCTGCGTCTTCCCAGCACTTTCGGCTTTTATTTGGGTTACCAGCAGCCGCAACATTTTGGCTTTTGTTTGTATCAACAAGTCCAACTACAACATTTGCGGGGTCAAGAATTGGGGCCAGTGAAGATGTTGCTAGCTAACCCCGTCGCGTTGAAAGTTCAGTGCTGGACCTGGCAAACTTTATCTTCAATGAAAAAACCTGATGTTGTAACACTTCTAATGTTCAACGAAAAAACGCCGAGCACGACTTAATTCCCTCTGGAAACGTACTTTTTTTTTTAGCCAATGACGTTTGGTGTTTTGAAACTTCCCTCCTGATGTTGGAATGGGCTGAGTTGCAAAGCAGCGGGAGCAAGGTTCGGAGTGAATGAGCAATAAGGTAAAATCGTCGCTGCGTTTGCAAGATGTCATCAAGATCCAGTCCGAGAACTTCTGATGGAGAGAAAGCAAAGAAAGTGGTGATTGTTGGCGGTGGCCTGGTACGGGAGTTCGTTTTCTTTTTTCAGAGAGTCAGGCATGTATTTGCAGTCGGTAAATGTTTTCGTGCGAGCTGTAACTGCCCATGATTAATAAATTATCATTACATAGTCCCGAAATGACTCCCTTTTTATATTAATTTCCTCATTTGTGGGCTGGACAATGTGCAGCCAGTTAACCATTTGCCCAAGGTCTATAAATGGCATAGTAAGAAGTCTTACAACACCAGGTTATAAATGGCACGAAAGACAGTTAAAATAAAACTCAAAGTTCCAACATTTCAACAAACTATGCGTCCGATGATGTACTCTGTTACCGAGCATGTTAGAGTTTTGTTTTCCCATTTCTTTAAGTTTCTTGTACAAAATTAAGCAACATTTCTCCCATAAAACCATGTCTGCGTCAAAGGAAAGCAGTAATGAAAATACATGCTTACATGCACGTAATTCCAGATCAGATTTTTCTTTACTGTTTCCCCAGGTTGGTGCTTTAAATGCGTGTTTCTTCGCAAAGAGAGGCTTTGAAGTGGAACTTTATGAAGCACGCAAAGGTGGGGTTCACTTATTAATTTTACTTTTTCAGGTGAACATATCTCCAAATTGCGATGTAGTTAAGAATATCTGTGACATCCACAATTACTATACTCAATTTAAGTATCTGAATTTTACATATCCAGTCTTAAAATCTTGTGCAATTCTTGTCCACGTATTGTTTTCTCTGCTGGAACGTTGAGCTACATGACTTATATCAACATCTAACATCCACCATTTGCAAACCCAATCTAGAGAGAGAGCATCATAAGACCATAAGACATAAGACCATAAGACATAGGAGCGGAAGTAAGGCCATTCGGCCCATCGAGTCCACTCCACCATTCAATCATGGTTGATTTCAACTCCATTTACCCGCTCTCTCCCTATAGCCCTTAATTCCTCGAGAAATCAAGAATTTATCAATTTCTGTCTTAAAGACACTCAACGTCCCGGCCTCCACCGCCCTCTGTAGCAATGAATTCCACAGACCTACCACTCTCTGGCTGAAGAAATTTCTCCTCATCTCTGTTCTAAAGTGACTCCCTTTTATTCTAAGGCTGTGCCCCCGCGTCCTAGTCTCCCCTGCTAATGGAAACAACTTCCCTACGTCCATCCTATCCAAGCCATTCATTATCTTGTAAGTTTCTATTAGATCTCCCCTCAACCTCCTAAACTCCAATGAATATAATCCCACGATCCTCAGACGTTCATCGTATGTTAGGCCTACCATTCCTGGGATCATCCGTGTGAATCTCCGCTGGACCCGCTCCAGTGCCAGTATGTCCTTCCTGAGGTGTGGGGCCCAAAATTGCTCACAGTATTCTAAATGGGGCCTAACTAGTGCTTTATAAAGCCTCAGAAGTACATCCCTGCTTTTATATTCCAAGCCTCTTGAGATAAATGACAACATTACATTTGCTTTCTTAATTACGGACTCAACCTGCAAGTTTATCTTTAGAGAATCCTGGACTAGGACTCCCAAGTCTCTTTGCACTTTAGCATTATGAATTTTGTCACCGTTTAGAAAATAGTCCATGCCTCTATTCTTTTTTCCAAAGTGCAAGACCTCGCACTTGCCCACGTTGAATTTCATCAGCCACTTCTTGGACCATTCTCCTAAACTGTCTAAATCTTTCTGCAGCCTCCCCACCTCCTCAATACTACCTGCCTCTCCACCTATCTTTGTATCATCGGCAAACTTGGCCAGAATGCCCCCAGTCCCGTCATCTAGATCGTTAATATATAAAGAGAACAGCTGTGGCCCCAACACTGAACCCTGCGGGACACCACTTGTCACCGGTTGCCATTCCGAAAAAGAACCTTTTATCCCAACTCTCTGCCTTCTGTCTGACAGCCAATCATCAATCCATGTTAGTACCTTGCCTCGAATACCATGGGCCCTTATTTTACTCAGCAGTCTCCCGTGAGGCACCTTGTCAAAGGCCTTTTGGAAGTCAAGATAGATAACATCCATTGGCTCTCCTTGGTCTAACCTATTTGTTATCTCTTCAAAGAACTCTAACAGGTTTGTCAGGCACGACCTCGCCTTACTAAATCCATGCTGACTTGTCCTAATCCGACCCTGCACTTCCAAGAATTTAGAAATCTCATCCTTAACGATGGATTCTAGAATTTTGCCAACAACCGAGGTTAGGCTAATTGGCCTATAATTTTCCATCTTTTTTCTTGTTCCCTTCTTGAACAGGGGGGTTACAACAGCGATTTTCCAATCCTCTGGGACTTTCCCTGATTCCAGTGACTTTTGAAAGATCATAACTAACGCCTCCACTATTTCTTCAGCTATCTCCTTTAGAACTCTAGGATGTAGCCCATCTGGGCCCGGAGATTTATCAATTTTCAGACCTTTTAGTTTCTCTAGCACCTTCTCCTTTGTGATGGCAACCATATTCAACTCTGCCCCCTGACTTTCCTGAATTGTTGGGATATTACTCATGTCTTCTACTGTGAAGACTGACACAAAGTACTTATTAAGTTCCTCAGCTATTTCCTTGTCTCCCATCACTAGATTACCAGCGTCATTTTGGAGCGGCCCAATGTCTACTTTTGCCTCCCGTTTACGTTTCATTTACGTTGAGCAACTGATCAAATCACTGAAATTCATTTTTGAAAACATGTTAAAATGTCCAGAACAAGTTTTAAAATAATAATAAGATCATAATGTGCACAGCCACACAGCAACAGTCCTTTAATGTGTTTATTAAAATTTTGACGGCAAGGCCTTTGTCTCTTTAAAAAATGGCTGGGCTTTGACTGGGTAATTCTTTCTTACAAAAGTTGTTTTCAAACACGTGTATGTTTTAAACAAATGCAGTTGACTCAATTTCCCTGTATGCAGTCCTCCCAGCAATATATGCAAAAAGGTCTGTCCCTCACCTTGTGAGTTAGCTAATTTATCAGTCCATTTAAACAGGGTCTTCCATGGGGTAACCTCACTAATCTATGCAAACAGGAGTCCATGACATAGAAAGGACTCCACTGCAATGTAGAGGGCCTGCTGGATGGAGTGTGTACTTCTGGGCACTCTGAATAAAAGACTCGTTGCCAAGAGAAAAAGGCCATTAAAATTCTTTTGCAGATTTTAGGAGCCTATGCATTGCCCTAGCTCTATAATAATGTGGGCTTCTGCTGCCCTGCGTGATCACCATCCCCTGTGCTCTTACTTTTCTGCAGCCTGGGCTGGCCTTCAGGCTGCTGGGCCAGTGAAATGCACTGAGATACCCGTTCGATGTGTGCAGCTTGCTGACGGGAGCTGGCTGTTCCCCTTGTGAATGGCAATGACCACATCTGCAGCAAGTGTTGGTTGCTGGAAGAACTCCGGCTCAGAATTGATGATCTGGAATCTGAGCTTCAAACACTGCGGCACATCCGGGAGGGGGAGAGTTACCTGGACACTTTGTTTCAGGAGGCAGTCACACCTGGGAGATTAAGTAATTCACATTCAGTAAGTGATCAGGGACTTCAGAGTGTGACTGTTAGTGAGGCAGGCAGGGGGAACCTGAGTTCAGGAGTGCAGGAGCCTCAGCCCTTGACCTTGTCCAACAGGTATGAGACTCTTGCTCCCTGTATGGATGAGGAAAAGGGCTCTGGACAGGATGAGCCAGCTGACCACGGTACCATGGTGCAGAAGGCCATTCAAGAGGGGGGAGTAAAAAGACAAGTAGTTGTTATAGGGGATTCTATAATTAGGGGGACAGATAGTATCCTATGCAAGCCGGATCGGGAGTCTCGCATGGTGTGTTGCCTGCCCGGTGCCAGGGTGCAGGATATCTCTGACCGGCTTGAAAGGATATTGGAGCGGGAGGAGGAGGATCCAGTTGTTGTGGTCCACGTTGGGACTAACAACATAGGTAAAGCTAGGGTAGAGGACCTGTTCGGGGACTATTAAGCACTAGGAAGAAAATTGAAATACAGGTCCTCAAGGGTCATAATCTCTGGATTACTGCCCGAGCCACGTGCCAATTGGCATAGGGACAAGAAAATTAGGGAAGTAAACACGTGGCTAAGGGATTGGTGTGGGAAAGAGGGATTCCACTTCATGGGACATTGGCATCAGTTTTGGAACCGGGGGGATCTGTACCGTTGGGACGGTCTCCACCTGAACCGATCTGGAACCAGTGTTCTAGCGAAGAGGATAAATAGGGTGGTCAGTAGGACTTTAAACTTCTGAGTTGGGGGGAAGGGAAAGTGAAAGCGACAGGGAGCATGGAGTTAAATGGCAAGATACGCAGGAGGATAACATGTAGGCAGGTGGATTTAAGCTTGAGGCAGACTAGGAATTCAACAAAAAGGAAGGATAACTTTGGACATCTTAGGACTTCCAATATCTGTAATGATAAGAAAGTTAGCATTAAGGCACTTTACCTGAATGCTCGTAGCATTTGTAACAAAGTAGACAAACTAATGGCACAGATCATCGTGAATGATTATGATGTGGTAGGCATCACAGAGACATGGCTGCAGGGGGTTCAGGACTGGCAGTTAAACATCCAAGGATATACAACCTATCGAAAAGACAGGGAGGTGAGCCGAGGGGGTGGGGTTGCCTTGTTAGTTAAGAACAAAATTAAATCTATGGCACTAAACGACATAGGGTCGGATGATGTGGAGTCTGTGTGGGTAGAATTGAGGAACCACAAAGGCAAAAAAACCATAATGGGAGTTATGTACAGACCTCCTAACAGTGGTCAGGACCAGGGGCGCAACATGTACCGGGAAATAGAAAAGGCATGTCAGAAAGGCAAGGTCACGGTGATCATGGGGGACTTCAATATGCAGGTGGATTGGGTAAATAACGTAGCCAGTGGATCCAAAGAAAAGGAATTCATGGAATGCTTACAAGATGGCTTTTTGGAACAGCTTGTCATGGAGCCCACAAGGGAGCAGGCTATTCTGGAACTAGTGCTATGTAATGAACCAGACTTTATAAAAGATCTTAAAGTAAGGGAACACTTAGGAAGCAGTGATCATAATATGGTTGAGTTCAGTCTGCAGTTTGAAAGAGAGAAGGCAAAATCGGATGTAATGGTGTTACAGTTAAATAAAGGTAATTACGAGGGCATGAGAGAGGAACTGGCGAAAATCGACTGGAAGCAGACCCTAGTGGGGAAGACAGCAGAGCAAAAATGGCAGGAGTTTGTATGCATAATTGAGGACACTGTACAGAGATTCATCCCCAAGAAAAGAAAGATTATCCGGGGAGGGATTAGACAGCCATGGCTGACAAAGGAGGTCAGGAAATGTATCAAAGAAAAAGAGAGATCCTATAAAGTGGCCAAAAGCACTGGGAAATCAGAAGATTGGGAAGGCTACAAAAACAAACAGAGGTTAACAAAGAGACAAATAAGGAAGGAGAGGATCAAATATGAAGGCAGGCTAGCCAGTAATATAAGAAATGATAGTAAAAGTTTCTTTCAATACATAAGAAACAAACGACAGGCCAAAGTAGACATTGGGCCAATTCAAACTGATTCCGGAAGGCTAGTGATGGGAGACGAGGAAATGGCTGGAGAACTTAATAAGTACTTTGCGTCTGTCTTCACAGTGGAAGACATGAGTAATATCCCAAAAATTATAGAGGGTCAGGGGGCTGAGTTGAGTATGGTTGCCATTACAAAAGAGATGGTGCTAAAAAAGCTAAAAGGTCTTAAAATTGACAAATCTCCTGGCCCCGATGGGCTACACCCTAGAGTTCTGAGGGAGGTGGCTGAAGAAATAGCGGAAGCGTTGGTTGAGATCTTTCAAAAATCACTGGAGTCAGGGAAAGTCCCGGACGATTGGAAGATCGCTGTTGTAACCCCCTTGTTCAAGAAAGGATCAAGACAAAAGATGGAAAATTATAGGCCAATTAGCCTAACCTCGGTTGTTGGTAAAATTCTAGAATCGATCGTTAAGGATGAGATTTCTAAATTCTTGGAAGAGCAGGGACGGATTAGAACAAGCCAACATGGATTTAGTAAGGGGAGGTCGTGCCTGACGAACCTGTTAGAATTCTTTGAGGAGGTGACAAGTAGGTTAGACCAGGGAAACCCAGTGGATGTGGTCTATCTGGATTTCCAAACGGCCTCTGATAAGGTGCCACACAGGAGGCTGCTGAGTAAGGTGAGGGCCCATGGTGTTCGAGGTGAGCTACTGGCATGGGTTGAGGATTGGCTGTCTGACAGAAGGCAGAGAGTTGGGATAAAAGGTTCTTTTTCGGAATGGCAGCCGGTGACCAGCGGTGTCCCACAGGGTTCAGTGTTGGGGCCGCAGCTGTTCACCATATATATTAATGATCTGGATGAAGAACCTAGATTGGGGGCGGATGTTTGAGGGTAAATCAACATCTGACATGTGGGAGGCTTTCGAATGTCAGTTGAAAGGAATTCAGGATTGGCATGTTCTTGTGCGGAAGAAGGATAAATAAGGCAAATTTCGGGAACCATGGATAACGAGAGATATTGTAGTCCTCGTCAAAAAACAAAAGGAGGCATTTGTTGGGCTAGAAGGCTCGGAACAGACGAAACCTGTGTGGAATATAAGGAAAGTAGGAAGGAACTTAAGCAAGGAGTCAGGAGGGCTAAAAGGGGGCACGGAAAGTCATTGGCAAATCGGGTTAAGGAAAATCCCAAGGCTTTTTACACGTACATAAAAAGAAAGAGGGTAGCCAGGGAAAGGGTTGGCCCACTGAAGGATAGGCAAGGGAATCTATGTGTGGAGCCAGAGGAAATGGGCGAGGTACTAAATGAATACTTTGCATCAGTATTCACCAATTAGAAGGAATTGGTGGATGTTGAGTCTGGAGAAGGGTGTGTAGATAGCCTGGGTCACATTGAGATCCAAAAAGACGAGGTGTTGGGCATCTTGAAAAATATTAAGGTGGATAAGTCCTCAGGGCCTGATGGGATCTACCCCAAAATACTGAAGGAGGCTCGAGAGGAAATTGCTGAGGCCTTGACAGAAATCTTTGGATCCTCACTGTTTTCAGGTGATGTCCTGGAGGACTGGAGAATAGCCAATAAGAACATAAGAACATAAGAACTAGGAGCAGGAGTAGGCCATCTGGCCCCTCGAGCCTGCTCCGCCATTCAATTAGATCATGGCTGATCTTTTGTGGACTCAGCTCCACTTTCCGGCCCGAACACCATAACCCTTAATCCCTTTATTGTTCAAAAAACTATCTATCTTTACCTTAAAAACATGTAATGAAGGAGCCTCAACTGCTTCACTGGGCAAGGAATTCCATAGATTCACAACCCTTTGGGTGAAGAAGTTCCTCCTAAACCCAGTCCTAAATCTACTTCCCCTTATTTTGAGGCTATGCCCCCTAGTTCTGCTGTCACCCGCCAGTGGAAACAACCTGCCCTCATCTATCCTATCTATTCCCTTCATAATTTTAAATGTTTCTATAAGATCCCCCCTCATCCTTCTAAATTCCAACGAGTACAGTCCCAGTCTACTCAACCTCTCCTCATAATCCAACCCCTTCAGCTCTGGGATTAACCTAGTGAATCTCCTCTGCACACCCTCCAGCGCCAGTACGTCCTTTCTCAAGTAAGGAGACCAAAACTGAACACAATACTCCAGGTGTGGCCGCACTAACACCTTATACAATTGCAACATAACCTCCCTAGTCTTAAACTCCATCCCTCTAGCAATGAAGGACAAAATTCCATTTGCCTTCTTAATCACCTGTTGCACTTGTAAACCAACCTTCTGTGACTCATGCACTAGCACACCCAAGTCTCTCTGAACAGCGGCATGCTTTAATATTTTATCGTTTAAATAATAATCCCGTTTGCTGTTATTCCTACCAAAATGGATAACCTCACATTTGTCAACATTGTATTCCATCTGCCAGACCCGAGCCCATTCACTTAACCTATCCAAATCCCTCTGCAGACTTCCAGTATCCTCTGCACTTTTCGCTTTACCACTCATCTTAGTGTCATCTGCAAACTTGGACACATTGCCCTTGGTCCCCAACTCCAAATCATCAATGTAAATTGTGAACAATTGTGGGCCCAACACGGATCCCTGAGGGACACCACTAGCTACTGATTGCCAACCAGAGAAACACCCATTTATCCCAACTCTTTGCTTTCTATTAATTAACCAATCCTCTATCCATGCTACTACTTTACCCTTAATGCCATGCATCTTTATCTTATGCAGCAACCTTTTGTGTAGCACCTTGTCAAAGGCTTTCTGGAAATCCAGATATACCACATCCATCGGCTCCCCGTTATCTACTGCACTGGTAATGTCCTCAAAAAATTCCACTAAATTAGTTAGGCACGACCTGCCTTTTACGAACCCATGCTGCGTCTGCCCAATGGGACAATTTCTATCCAGATGCCTCGCAATTTCTTCCTTGATGATAGATTCCAGCATCTTCCCTATTACCGAAGTTAAACTCACTGGCCTATAATTTCCTGCTTTCTGCCTACCTCCTTTTTTAAACAGTGGCGTCACGTTTGCTAATTTCCAATCCACCGGGACCACCCCAGAGTCTAGTGAATTTCGGTAAATTATCACTAGTGCATCTGCAATTTCCCTAGCCATCTCTTTTAGCACTCTGGGATGCATTCCATCAGGGCCAGGAGACTTGTCTACCTTTAGCCCCATTAGCTTGCCCATCACTCCCTCCTTAGTGATAACAATCCTCTCAAGGTCCTCATCTGTCATAGCCTCATTTCTATCAGTCGCTGGCATGTTATTTGTGTCTTCCACTGTGAAGACCGACCCAAAAAACCTGTTCAGTTCCTCAGCCATTTCCTCATTTCCCATTATTAAAACTCCCTTCTCATCCTCTAAAGGACCAATATTTACCTTAGCCACTCTTTTTTGTCTTATATATTTGTAAAAACTTTTACTGTCTGTTTTTATATTCTGAGCAAGTTTACTCTCATACTCTATCTTACTCTTCTTTATAGCTTTTTTAGTAGCTTTCTGTTGCCCCCTAAAGATTTCCCAGTCCTCTAATCTCCCAGCAATCTTTGCTGCTTTATATGCTTTTTCCTTCAATTTGATACTCTCCCTTATTTCCTTAGATATCCACGGTCGATTTTCCCTCTTTCTTCCGTCCTTCCTTTTTGTTGGTATAAACCTTTGTTGAGCACTGTGAAAAATCGCTTGGAAGGTTCTCCACTGTTCCTCAACTGTTCCACCATAAAGTCTTAGCTCCCAGTCTACCTTAGCTAGTTCTTCTCTCATTCCCTTGTAATCTCCTTTGTTTAAACACAAAACACTAGTATTTGATTTTACTTTCTCACCCTCCATCTGTATTTTAAATTCCACCATATTGTGATCGCTCCTTCCGAGAGGATCCCTAACTATGAGATCATGAATCAATCCTGTCTCATTACACAGGACAAGATCTAGGACCGCTTGTTCCCTCGTAGGTTCCATTACATACTGTTCTAGGAAACTATCGCGGATACATTCTATAAACTCCTCCTCACGGTTGCCTTGACCGACCTGGTTAAACCAATTGACATGTAGATTAAAATCCCCCATGATAACTGCTGTACCATTTCTACATGCATCAGTTATTTCTTTGTTTATTGCCTGCCCCACCATCTCATTACTATTTGGTGGCCGATAGACTACTCCTATCAGTGACTTTTTCGCCTTACTATTCCTGATTTCCACCCAAATGGATTCAACCTTATCCTCCATAGCACCGATGTCATCCCTTACTATTGCCCGGATGTCATCCTTAAATAACAGAGCAACACCACCTCCCTTACCATCCACTCTGTCCTTCCGAATAGTTTGATACCCTCGGATATTTAACTCCCAGTCGTGACCATCCTTTAACCATGTTTCAGTAATGGCCACTAAATCATAGTCATTTACGATGATTTGTGCCACCAACTCATTTACTTTATTCCGAATACTACGAGCATTCAGGTAAAGTACACTTATGTTGGTTTTTTTACCTCTGTTTTGAATCTTAACATCTCCAGTTTTATTCCTTTTGTTATTACTGGGCCTATTCACTGTGCTCCCCTCAGTCACTGTACCTTGTACTGTTGCCCTTATGGATTTCTGACTATGTCTTCTCTGCCTTGCACTTTTCCCCTTACTTCCTTTTGTTTCTGTCCCTGTTTTACTACCTTCCAACTTCCAGCATTGGTTCCCATCCCCCTGCCACATTAGTTTAAACCCTCCCCAACAGCTCTAGAAAACACCCCCCCTAGGACATCGGTTCCAGTCCTGCCCAAGTGCAGACCGTCCGGTTTGTACTGGTCCCACCTCCCCCAGAACCGGTCCCAATGCCCCAGGAATTTGAATCCCTCCCTCTTGCACCATCTCTCAAGCCACGCATTCATCCTATCTATCCTGACATTCCTACTCTGACTAGCTCGTGGCACTGGTAGCAATCCTGAGATTACTACCTTTGAGGTCCTACTTTTTAGTTTAACTCCTAACTCCATGAATTCCGCTTATAGGACCTCATCCGGTTTTTTACCTATATCGTTGGTGCCTATGTGCACCACGACAGCTGGCTGTTCACCCTCCCCCCCCAGAATGTCCTGCAGCCGCTCCGAGACATCCTTGACCCTTGCACCAGGGAGGCAACATACCATCCTGGAGTCTCGATTGCGTCCACAGAACCGCCTGTCTATTCCCCTTACGATCGAGTCCCCTATCACTATAGCCCTGCCATTTTTCTTCCTGCCCTGCTGTGCAGCAGAGCCAGCCACGGTGCCATGAACCTGGCTGCTGCTGCCTTCCCCTGGTGAGCCATCTTCCTCAACAGTATCCAAAGCGGTATATCTGTTTTGCAGGGAGATGACCGCAGGGGACACCTGCACTGCCTTCCTACTCTTGCTCTTTCTTTTGGTCACCCATTTTCTATCTCCCTCAGTAACCTTCACCTGCGGTGTGACCAACTCGCTAAACGTGCTATCCACGACCTCCTCAGCATCGCGGATGCTCCAAAGTGAGTCCATCCGCAGCTCCAGAGCCGTCAAGCGGTCTAACAAGAGCTGCAACTGAACACACTTCTTGCACGTGAAGGAGCCAGGAACAGTGGACGTGTCCCTGAGCTCCCACATCGCACACGAGGAGCATGACACAGGTCTGGGATCTCCTGCCATGTCTTAAACCCTTGGTAAACTTAAACAACTAGAATTTCAAAATAAAAATAAATATATTAGACAATGAAAAGAAAAAGAGAGACTACTTACCAGTCACTTACCAGGGTTAAAAAGCACCTCCTCACACTCTGCACCGATTTACCTCACTGCACCAAATTACCAAGTTTCAATCCTCACTCTGTATGAGTCTCACTCCGGATGAGTCTCCTGGAAAAATGTTGTTCCTTTGTTTAAAAAAGGTAGCAAGGATAATCCAGGGAACTACAGGCCAGCGAGCCTTACATCAATGGTAGGGACATTACTGGAGAGAATTCTTCGAGACAGGATCTACTCCTATTTGGAAGCAAGTGGACGTATTAGCGAGAGGCAGCACAGTTTTCTGAAGGGGAGGTCATGTCTAACTAACTTGATAAGAGTTTTTCGAAGAGGTCACAAAGATGATTGATGCAGGTAGGGCAGTGGATATTGTCTATATGGACTTCAGTAAAGCCTTTGACAAGGTCCCTCATGGCAGACTGGTACAAAAGGTGAAGTCACACGGGATCAGAGGTGAGCTGGCAAGATGGATACAGAACTGGCTAGGTCATAGAAGGCAGAGAGTAGCAATGGAAGGGTGCTTTTCTGAATGGAGGGCTGTGACTAGTGGTGTTCGCAGCGATCAGTGCTGGTAACTTTGCTGTTCATAGTATATATAAATGATTTGGAGGAAAATGTAACTGGTCTGATTAGTAAGTTTGCAGACGACACAAAGGTTGGTGGAATTACGGATGGTGATGAGGACTGTCAGAGGATACAGCAGGATTTAGATTGTTTGGAAACTTGGGAGGAGAGATGGCAGCTGGAGTTTAATCCGGTGCAAATGTGAGGTCATGCATTTGGAAGAGTAAGAGGCAACTTGAATAAAACATATAAGATAATGAGGGGTGACGACCGGGTGTATAAATTACCGTCCATAAACATCTGTTTGAAGCAGTGCTAGACTCATTGCCATCTCAAACCCACTTTTTAGATTCACACAATTACTCTGCCCTTGCCATACTTACCACTCACATACCATGACCATTGAAAATATGACAAGAATATAACCACAAAAAGATATTGCAATTTCTTGGGTTTTCATGACGTACTCTGGTTGTGACCTAACCAGAGCTCTATAAAGGTTCAGCTTCCCTGCTTCCATGCTCAGTTGTTCTATTTGTGATGCCCAAGATCCCATATGATTTGCTGACCCCTGCCGTCTTCAAAGATCTAAGCACATGCACCACAAAGACACTCTGTCCTTGCAAGCTCTTTTGAAATTGCCATTTCGTCTAAATTGCCTCTTTCTGTCTCTTCTGTCAAAACGTATCACCGCATTCTTCTCTATTAAATTCCATCTGCCACTTGTATGCCCATTCTGTTAACCTGTCGATTCATAGCATCCTCATTATCTGCCACACCTCCCCGTTGGCTGACCAATTTTGATTAATACCTCAAGACCAACTGTTTGTATTACCCTGTAGTACTGGCATTTGGCAGAATGGTCCAAGACTCAAATCTAATTATATATTGAATAACCGCAGTCAGTGATGGGGATAGCACAAATGGGTTTGAATGTCCCCTTTGTTTTCACTACACGTGGATCCATCCTGGAAAATGCATATCCAGTAAGGGTGAAATTAGGTTTTACAGTAATACTGCCACAATTGAATAGCCCAGCAGTTCTCACTACCTGAGTTCAAAGATGAAAATGATGGAAGGTTACCAGGGCTCGTGGAACCAAACACCAACAGGAGTCACCTGTTTTCGAAAGAGAATTGGGAAATAAAATCCCAGTTCCTGCTATTAAGCTCACAGATATTCATAGAATCACGCAGCACAGAAAGAGGTCAATCCAGCTCATCTAGCTTGTGCCAGCTCAGAAAGACAGATCCAATTCGTCCCACTCCTGTCTTCTTTCGTCATAGCCCTGGAAATTTCACGTTTTTCGAAGCATATACCCATTTCCCTTTTGAATTTGCTGAATTTACTTTCATCGCCCTTTCAAGTACTGCATTTCATTACTTAATGCACTCGCACTTTGGGTTGGGTGTAGCTAACAGACATTGTTAGAAATATTTAAGAAGAGAATAGATCAAAACACAATTAATATTTCTCTTTTCCTTTTTAACAGATGTTCGAACTGCTAAAGATGCAAGGGGACGAAGCATCAATCTTGCTTTATCGTACAGAGGGCGGCAGGCTCTGAAAGCCATTGGTGTGGAAGACCAGGTATGGAGAATCTACACATTTTCCAATAAAATTGGTTGAAAGAAATAATCTGGGGCATGTTTTCCTCTTTATTTCAAATAAAAGATTAAATGCCATGATTATATACATTCTGCCAAACCCAAGTTAAACTAATGGGTTCTTGCAATTTAGATACAGTCTCACGCTGCATGAACTGGGTTTCATGGGCCACCCATGAACGGGAATGCAGGCACTGGATCTGGTAAAATTGAGCCCCATGCTGTACCTGGCCACCTATTTCTGGGATTTTATGAGCCGTGAGGGTGTGTCCTGTGGGCCACCAAGTGGAGGAGGGGTTGCCTTTGACATTTAAACTGCGGTGTGGGGAACCAACCTTCAGTGTATAATCCAGCCCCATATTAGGAATTAAAGTAAGCTATCCAACCATACTGTACCTTGACTATTATGAGGACCTGAGCGAATATTTGCAAGAAATATCAACTTTTTGGAAAAATGGCATTGAGGTTATCTGACACTGTCTTAATTTGGTACTGGAAATACATCAGAAATGTTTAAAAGTAGACTTTTTAATATAAGTATTGTAATAAAAGGATAATAAGGTAAAACTGGTAACTTTATTATCATTATTAATACAGTTTAAAAAAAAATCCAAAACCTGTTCCTTTTTAAGAAGTTCCTTTTGAGGGTAGCAGGGTAGCATGGTGGTTAGCATAAATGCTTCACAGCTCCAGGGTCCCAGGTTCGATTCCCGGCTGGGTCACTGTCTGTGTGGAGTCTGCACGTCCTCCCCCTGTGTGCGTGGGTTTCCTCCGGGTGCTCTGGTTTCCTCCCACAGTCCAAAGATGTGTGGGTTAGGTGGATTGGCCATGCTAAATTGCCCGTAGTGTCCTAATAAAAGTAAGGTTAAGGGGCGGTTCTTGGGTTACGGGTGTAGGGTGGATACGTGGGTTTGAGTAGGGTGATCATGGCTCGGCACAACATTGAGGGCCGAAGGGCCTGTTCTGTGCTGTACTGTTCTATGTTCTATGTTCTATAAGAGCATTTTAGCAAAGGGAGCTTCCCTATGTCCACACTAATCTACACAAAATCCAGTCACTAATTTCCAGGAAGCACGGCCGGGATTCTCCCCTACCCGGCGGGGCGGGGGGGTCCTGGCGTACCGGAGTGGCAAGAACCACTCCAGCGTCGGGCCTCCCCAAAGGTGCGGAATTCACCCCTCTCTCTCCCTCAGCAGCCATAGTGCCTGTTTCACGATTTTTAAAAGCACAAGTGAACCTCGCCGTCGGGAATTCACCCCGGTGGAGGTGGAGAATCTCGAAGGCCCCAGAAAATACCGGTTCAGGCTCGCTAACGATATGCCAAAGGTGTTTAATAATGATAATCTTTATTAGTGTCAGAATGAGGTTTACATTAACACTGCAATGAAGTTACTGTGAAAATCCTCTAGTCACCACACTCCAGTGCCCGTTCAGGTACACTGAGGGAGAATTCAGAATGTCCAATTCACCTAACAAGTATGTCTTTCGGGATTTGTGGGAGGAAACTAGAGCACCCGGAGGAAACCCACGCAAACATAGGGAGAACATGCAGACTCCGCACAGACAGTGACTCAAGCCGGGAATTGAACCTGAGATCCTGGAGCTGTGAAGCAACAGTGCTAACCACTGTGCTACCGTGCCGCCCACATAGAGTGCACTTAACGAAGATGCATACGAGTGAGTTCTTCCCTGGGGTGGGAGACAGGTGTGAGTATTGTTCAGGGGGCCTGCGAATCACTGTTCTAGTCCTTCCCCAAGCTAAATGGCTTCTGGGTCTCATTTTCTGAGATTGTTGGGGTCAAACTAAAGCCGTGTCAGCTGGTGGTGATCTTTGTGGTGTCAGACTCTGCAGAGCTCCTTGAGGTGGGGGGGGGGGGGGGGGAGATGCAGAGGCTGACATCTTGGCATTTGCCTCCTTGGTGGCCCAGAGGCGAGTCCTGCATGGATGGAGGTCGGCGGTGCCACCCAAGGCTTTGGCATGGTTGAGTGACCAAACAGAATTCCTGCAGTTGGAAAAGATTAAATATACCCTGAGAGGGTCGGAATAAAGGTTCTATTCCAGGTGGATGCCATTCGTCACTTTCTTTAAGGACTTGTTCCTGGCCAGCAGTTAGAGGGAGGGTTAGGAGAGGATGGGCTAAGGGAGGGGGAGGACAGTCGGGCTGAGGGTGGATAGGGGATTTAGGGTTATTGCTGTTAGTTTGTTAAAATAAAAACAACAAACTGTTTGGATGATATAATTAAACTTTTGTATGATAATGTTTGGAATAAAATATTTTAATTAAAAAAACCTTGTCCCTCACATGAAGTATGGCGACCCTCAGGTTAAATCACCACTAGTCAGCTCTCAAAAGTGTAAGCAGTCTATGGTGCTCTGGGAGTGTGCAACATATGTGGGTTGCCGTACCTTAATGTTTCCAGCTTCAAGCCTATGACCAGGAGTTAGATTCCTCTCGGCCCATAGAGTGGTATGTCTGTTATTCAAAGCCAGAAATCTCTCAGCCAAGGTTCTTTGTCCAATAGCTGCTGTAATAACTTACTTGGAGCACACGGGGCTGGCTTGATTGCTTTCCCCAGGCGGCTAAAGGAGTATGAGCTCCCCGGCTAACTATGGGGGTATTACCATGTGTATATAAGGTCGGGCAGATGGAAACTGACCGACAAGAGAGAGAGAGAGAGAGGACTCAATGAAATCTAACTGGGCCCCTTTGTAAATAGTATGTATTATAAATAAACATCTTCTGTATGTTACTCATCTGTCTCCCTTTACCTTTATTAAAACTGCCATTTCTAATTTAATTTTGTGAAACACCATATTTACATTCCAAAATGAAAATCCAAGATCTTAGATCACACCTAAGAAATACTGCTGGGTCCACCTGGTGTGCATTCTCAGCCTTCTGAATCATCCTTGGGCTTACTGTGTGTTTAGCGGTTTAGAGCTTGAACTGTTTGCCAATTAAGTGTCCACTTCTGTCACATTGGAAGTATTGGGTTGAAATTGTAGGACATTGATCTTTTCTGTGGCGATGCTTTGCTGGACTGTGCTGGCATGCTCAGTCTACTGATTGGTAAGGGTATTGATTCCCTTGGCCTGGAGTACCCCTGTTTCTGTGCTGTTTAACTGACTGGACTCTGGGGCTCCTGCTGGACTACAGTTTACTTTCTCCCCTTTCTCACCGTGCTATCGTGGGCAGCACAGTTGTTTCACAGCTCCAGGATCTCGGGTTCGATTCCCGGCTTGGGTCAAGGTCTGTGCGGAGTCTGCATGTTCTCCCCGTGTCTGCGTGGGTTGCCTCTGGGTGCTCCGGTTTCCTCCCATAGTCCAAAGATGTGCAGGTTAGGTGGACTGGCTATGCTAAATTGCCCTTAGTGTCCACAAAAATGAGTAGGTTGGGTTACAGGTGGAGGTGAGGGGATAGGGTGGAGGTATGGGGAAAGGGTGGAGGTATGGGCTTAGGGTGCTCCTTCCAAGGGCTGATGCAGATTTGATGGGCTGAATGGCCTCCTTCTGCACTGTAAATTCTATGATTATGATGGACATGTGCTGCATATGGAGTTAAGACTGCTTAACCATCTGGATCACTTTCTCGAGGGTTAGTCTTTCTTTGCTTGCAGCACATCTGAGGGTGTGCGTTAGAACATAGAACATTGAACGTTGCAGCGCAGTACAGGCCCTTCGGCCCTCGATGTTGCGCCGACCTGTGAAACCACTCCAAAGCCCATCTACACTATTCCCTTATCATCCATATGTTTATCCAATGACCATTTAAATGCCCTTAATGTTGGTGAGTCCACTACTGTTGCAGGCAGGGCATTCCACGCCCTTACTACTCTCTGAGTAAAGAACCTACCTCTGACATCTGTCCTGTATCTATGTCCCCTCAATTTAAAGCTATGTCCCCTCATGCTAGCCATCACCATCTGAGGAAAAAGGCTCTCACTGTCCACCCTATCTAATCCTCTGATCATCTTGTATGCCTCAATTAAGTCACCTCTTAACCTTCTTCTCTCTAACAAAAATAGTCTCAAATCCCTCAGCCTTTCCTCATAAGATCTACCCTCCATACCAGGCAACATCATGGTAAATCTCCTCTGCACCCTTTCCAATGCTTCCACATCCTTCCTAGAAATGCGGCGACCAGATACTTAATACTCCAAATGCAGCCGCGCCAGAGTTTTGTACAGCTGCAACATGACCTCATGGTCCCGAAACGTGATCCCTCTACCAATAAAAGCTAACACACTGTACGCCTTCTTAACAACCCTATCAACCTGGATGGCAACTTTCAGGGATCTATGTACATGGACACTGAGATCTCTCTGCTCATCCACACTACCAAGAATCTGACCATTATCCCAGTGCTCTGTCTTCCTGTTACTCCTTCCAAAATGAATCACCTCACACTTTTCTGTATTAAACTCTATTTGCCACCTCTCAGCCCAGCTCTGCAAATTTACTCACCCATCCTTCTACGCCCTCCTCCAGGTCATTTATTTTTTTTTTTAAATAATTTTTATTGAAAGAGTTTTTCCATACAAACATTTACCCCTACTAATTTTTAAATTATTTACAACACAATCCCTCTAGGCAAATATCCCTCCCTCGCCCGCCCTCTCGCGCGCACCAGTCCTCCCCCCCCCCCCCCCAAGCAACAACTTAACAAACAAGGCAGCCTACAATTTCAGACATGAGCAGCGAGCAGACTTGCCCGCGTTACAGTCGTGCATGTCCCCCCACGACCATTGCTGCCCCCCCCTCCCCCCCCTCCCCTCCCCCCCTCCCTCCCCTCCCCCCCTCCCCTCCCCCCCTCCCCTCCCCCCCTCCCTCCCCTCCCCCCCTCCCTCCCCTCCCCCCCCTCCCTCCCCTCCCCCCCTCCCTCCCCTCCCTCCCCTCCCCCCCCTCCCTCCCCTCCCCCCCCTCCCTCCCCTCCCCCCCCCTCCCCTCCCCCCCCTCCCTCCCCTCCCCCCCCTCCCTCCCCTCCCCCCCTCCCTCCCCTCCCCCCCCCTCCCTCCCCTCCCTCCCCTCCCCCCCCTCCCTCCCCTCCCCCCCCTCCCTCCCCTTCCCCCCCCTCCCTCCCCTTCCCCCCCCCCCGGGTTGCTGCTGCCACGACCCCGAACGCCTATCTCTGATCTAAAAAGTCAAGGAAAGGTTGCCACCGCCTGGAGAATCCCTGTACCGACCCTCTCAGGGCAAATTTGATCCTTTCTAGCTGAATATAGCTAGCCATATCGTTAATCCAAGTTTCAACGCTTGGAGGCCTCGCGTCCTTCCATTGAATTAATATCCTTCGTCGAGCCACTAGGGACGCAAAGGCCAGTATTCCGGCCTCCCTAGCCTCCTGTACCCCCGGTTCTACCCCGACCCCAAAGATCGCAAGCCCCCATCCTGGTTTGACCCTGGACCCCACCACCTTTGACACTATCCTTGCCACCCCCTTCCAGAACCCTTCCAGCACCGGACATGCCCAGAACATATGCACATGGTTCGCAGGGCTTCCCAGACATCTGACACACCTGTCCTCACTCCCAAAGAACCGGCTCATCCTTGTCCCCGTCATGTGAGCTCTATGCAGCACCTTAAATTGAATGAGGCTCAGCCTCGCACACGAGGAGGAAGAATTGACCTTCTCCAGTGCATCCGCCCACGTCCCATCTTCTATCTGCTCTCCCAGCTCCCCTTCCCACTTGGCTTTCAGCTCCTCCCCTGATGCTTCTTCCGCCTCCTGCATTATCTTGTAGATGTCTGATATCTTCCCCCCTCCGACCCAGACCCCCGAGAGCACCCTATCACTCGCCCCCTTACTGGGGAGCAGGGGGAACCCCTCCACCTGCCGCCTAGCAAATGCCTTCACTTGTAAATATCTGAACATGTTTCCCGGGGGGAGCTCAAACTTCTCCTCCAGCCCTCCCAGGCTCGCAAACCTCCCCTCTATAAATAGGTCCTTCAGCTGCCGTATGCCCACCCTGTGCCAGCTCTGAAATCCCCCGTCGATGTTCCCCGGGATGAATCTATGGTTCCCTCTTATTGGCGCCGCCAACAGACCTCCCATTTCCCCCCTGTGTCGCCTCCACTGCCCCCATATCTTGAGGGTGGCCGCCACCACCGGGCTCGTGGTGTACCTCGTGGGGGGGAGCGGCCATGGTGCCGTTACTAGGGCCCCCAGGCTTGTGTTGCCACAGGACGCCCTCTCCATTCGTTTCCAAGCTGCCCCCTCCCCTTCCATCATCCACTTGCGCACCATTGACACATTTGCCGCCCAGTAATACCCCGAGAGATTGGGTAGTGCCAGCCCTCCACTGTCCCTACTCCGCTCCAAAAAGACCCTCCTCACCCTTGGGGTGCCGTGCGCCCACACGTAGCTCATGATGCTACTCGTCACCTTTTTGAAGAAGGCCCTAGGGAGGAAGATGGGCAAGCACTGAAATAAAAACAAGAACCTTGGGAGGACCGTCATTTTGATTGACTGCACCCTCACCGCCAGCGACAGCGGTACCATGTCCCACCTCTTAAATTCCTCCTCCATCTGTTCCACCAGCCTGGAAAAGTTCAACTTGTGGAGGGTCCCCCAGTTCCTTGCCACCTGCACCCCTAAGTACCTAAAGCTCTTTCCTGCTCGCTTGAAGGGGAGTCTCCCAATACCCTCTCCCTGGTCCCCCGGGTGTATCACAAAAACCTCGCTTTTGCCCAAATTTAGTTTGTACCCCGAAAAGTCCCCAAACTCTGCTAATAGTTCCATTATCTCCGGCATTCCCCCTTCTGGGTCTGCCACATACAGCAGTAGATCATCCGCATACAGCGATACTCGATGTTCCTCCCCTCCCCTAGTCAGTCCTCTCCACCCCCCTGAACCCCTCAGTGCCATCGCCAATGGTTCAATCGCCAGTGCGAAAAGTAGGGGGGATAGGGGACATCCCTGCCTGGTCCCTCGGTGGAGCCCGAAATACTCCGACCTCCTCCCATTTGTCACTACACTCGCCGTCGGGGCCGAGTAGAGCAACTTCACCCACTTAATAAACCCTTCCCCAAACCCAAACCGTTCCAACGTCTCCCACAGGTACCCCCACTCCACCCTATCGAATGCCTTCTCCGCGTCCAGCGCTACCATTATCTCAGCCTCCCCCTCCACTGCCGGCATCATAATTACATTCAGCAATCTCCGCACGTTCGTGTTGAGCTGCTGCCCCTTCACGAACCCCGTCTGGTCCTCATGGATTACCCCTGGCACACAATCCTCTATTCTAGCTGCCAGGATCTTTGCCAGCAACTTGGCATCCACGTTTAGAAGCGATATAGGCCTGTAGGACCCGCACTGCACGGGGTCTTTATCCCGCTTCAATATCAGGGAGATCAGAGCCTGCGACATTGTCGGGGGCAGAACCCCCCCCTCTCACGCCTCATTAAAGGCTCGTACCAGTACCGGTCCCACCAAGTCCACATTTTTCTTGTAGAATTCCACCGGGAACCCATCTGGCCCCGGCGCCTTCCCCGCTTGCATCTGACCTATTCCCTTGACTAGCTCCTCTAGCCCTATTGGCGCCCCCAGCCCTTCTACCAGCCCCTCCTGGACCCTTGGGAACCTCAATTTGTTTAGGAAGTCCTCCATTCCCCCTCTCCTCGTCGGCGGCTCAGACCGATACAACTCCTTGTAAAAATCCCTGAAGACCCCATTCACTTCTTGCCCCTTCTGCACTACCTTCCCGCCCCTCTCCTTCACTCCCCCAATCTCCCTAGCCGCATCTCGTTTGCGAAGCTGGTGTGCCAGCATCCTGCTCGCCTTTTCCCCATACTCATAGACCGCGCCCTGTGCCCTTCTCCACTGCGTCTCTGCCTTCCTGGTGGTTAGCAGGTCGAACTTGACCTGCAGGCTGCGCCGTTCTCCCAGCAGCCCCTCCTCTGGTGCCTCCGCATATCTCCTATCCACTTCCAATAGCTCCCCCACCAGCCTCTCCCTCTCCTGCCTCTCCTTTCTTTCTCTGTGCGCCCTTATGGAGATCAGCTCTCCCCTGATCACTGCCTTCAGGGCCTCCCAGACCATCCCCACCTGCACCTCACCCGTGTCATTCAAGTCCAGATAGCTCTCAATGCTCTTCTGGACCCTTTTACACACCTCGTCGTCCGCTAACAGCCCCACATCCAGCCGCCACAGCGGGCGCTGGTCCCGCGCCTCCCCCATTTCCACATCCACCCAATGTGGTGCATGATCAGAGATCGCAATGGCCGAGTACTCAGCTTCCCGTACCCTCGGGATCAGCCCCCTGCTCAACACGAAGAAATCGATTCTGGAGTACACTCTATGGACGTGGGAGAAAAAGGAATACTCCCTCGCCCTCGGCCTACCAAACCTCCATGGGTCTACTCCTCCCATCTGCTCCATGTACCCCCTCAGCACTTCTGCCGCTGCCGGCCTCCTATTGGTCCTTGAGCTCGATCTGTCTAGCCCGGGGTCCAGCACTGTGTTAAAGTCCCCCCCCATGATCAAGCCCCCTGCCTCCAGTCCCGGAATGAGGCCCAATAGGCGCCTCATAAAACCCGCGTCATCCCAGTTCGGGGCATATACGTTGACCATCACCACTTTCTCCCCCTGCAGCTTACCCTTCACCATCACATACCTACCCTCCTTATCCGCCACCACCTCCTCCGCCACGAACGACACCCTCTTTCCCACCAGAATCGCCACCCCCCGGTTCTTTGCGTCCAATCCAGAGTGGAACACCTGTCCCACCCACCCCCTTCTCAGGCGAACCTGGTCCACTACCTTCAAATGGGTCTCCTGTAACATTGCTACATCAGCCTTCAGTCCCTTCAGGTGTGAGAATACCCTTGATCTCTTGACCGGCCCATTCAGCCCCCTCACGTTCCAAGTGATCAGCCGGGTCGCGGGACGACCCGCCCCCTTCCCCTGCCGATTAGCCATGTCCTGTTCCCTGCTCGCCCTGGGTCGACCCTCCCCTTCTGACCCGCTCCCCATGGCGATGGCCCCCTCCCCCCCCCCTCTCCAGTCCTCCACTTCCCGTTTCTGGTCTTTCCAGCAGCAACCCGGTGTCCCTCCCTAACCCCCCCCCCAGGCTAGGACCCCTCCTAGCCGCGATGTACCCTCCATCGTACTCCCGTAAGTCAGCTGGATTACGCTGACCCGGCTGCTCCTGCCACACTCCGACTCCCCCCGGCTCGGGGGGGGGGCCTCCCCCCCTTGCCACTCCTCCCTGGCCCCGCTCCAACGCGGGAAAGGTCGCCATTGCTAGCCACGCCCCGCGCTCCTCCCCTCCCCCCTCCTCTGCCCCGCGCGCGGGAAAACAGAGGAAAGCCCGCACTTTCGCCCTGCCACACCCCACCCCGCCATCTTCAGTTCCACCCCCGTCCCCGTCCATGCCTGTAAAGAACCCCCCCTAGGAGCCCATATCCCCGATCTGCTCTTCCCCCCGTCCCGCCTCCCCAACTTAACATTATAAATAACAGATAGATAACAAATAACAATGTACTTAACAGTCGCCCTCTACCAAACAGTATAAATACCCATAAATAACCATGAATAACCACAATAACAATAACTAAGGGAAGTTGGCAAAGGGGGGAAAAAACATCAGAAGAAAAACCCAAAGCAAGAGTTCAAGATCCCAACAAAGAAAGAAAAAAAAAGGAAACCGTTCCAATAAGAGTTGCCCAGTTCCGACCCAGCCGAAAAAAAAGCCGCTTGTTCAGCTGAAGGTACCCGAGCGGCTACGGCCGCCAAGTATCCCCTGGGTCTAATTCGAGTCCTCCAGGTCATTTATAACGATGACAAACAGAATGGCCCCAAATCAGATCCTCGTGGTACACCACTAGTAACTGAACTCCAGGCTGAACATTTCCCATCAACCACCACACACTGTCATTTTACAGCAAGCCAATTTCTGATCCAAACTGCTAAATCACCCTGAGTCCCATGCCTCCATATTTTCTGCAATAGCCTACCATGGGGAACCTTATCAAACGCTTTACTGAAATCCATATAAACCACATCAACTGCTTTCCCCTCGTCCACCTGTTTGGTCACCTTCTCAAAGAACGCAATAAGATTTGTGAGGCACGACCTACCCTTCACAAAACCGTGTTGACTATCCCTAATTAAATTATTCCTTCCTAGATGATTATAAATCCTATCTCTTATAAACCTTTCCAAGACTTGCCCACAACAGGAGTAAGGCTCACTGGTCTATAGTTACCGGGGTTGTCTCTACTCCCCTTCTTGAACAAGGGGACAACATTTGCTATCCTCAGTCTTCTGGCACTATTCCTGTAGACAATGACGACATAAAAATCAAAGCCAAAGGCTCAGCAATTTCCTCCCTAGCTTCCCAGAGAATCCTAGGATAATTCCCATCTGGCCCAGGGGATTTATCTACTTTCACACTTTCCAGAATTGCTAACACCTCCTCCTTATGAACCTTGAGCCCTTCTAGTCTAGTAGCCTGCATCTTAGTATTCTCCTTGACAACATTGTCTTTTTCCTGCGTGAATACTGATGAAAAATATTAATTTCGCACCTCTCCTACCTCCTCAGACTCCAGGCACAACTTCCCACGACTGTCCTTGACTGGCCCAACTCTTACCTTCGTCATTCTTTTATTCCTGACATACCTATAGAATGCTTTAGGGTTATCCTTGATCCTACCTGCCAAAGATTTCTCATGTCCCCTCCTGGCTCTTCTTAGCTCTCTCTTTAGGACCTTCCTAGCTAACTTGTAACTCTCGAGTGCCCTAACTGAACCTTCACGTCTCATCTTTACATAAGCCTCCTTCTTCCTCTTGACAAGTGATTCAATTACTTTAGTAAACCATGGTTCCCTCGCTCGACCACTTCCTCCCTGCCTGACAGGTACATACTTATCAAGGACACGCAGTAGCTGTTCCTTGAACAAGCTCCACATTTCAATTGTGCCCATCCCCTGCAGTTTCCCTCCCCATCCGATGCATCCTAAGCTTTTCCTCATTGCATCATAATTGCCTTTCCCCCAGATATAACTCTTGCCCTGCGGTATATACCTATCCCTTTACATCGCTAAAGTAAACGTAACTGAATTGTGGTCACTATCACCAAAGTGCGCACCTACCTCCAAATCTAACACCTGTCCTGGTTCATTACCCAGTACCAAATCCAATATGGCCTCGCCTCTCGTTGGCCTATCTACATACTGTGTCAGGAAACCCTCCTGCACACATTGGACAAAAACGGACCCATGTAAAGTACTCGAACTATAGCGTTTCCAGTCAGTATTTGGAAAGTTGAAGTCCCTCATAACAACTACCCTGTTACTTTCGCTCCTAACCAGAAACATCTTTGCAATCCTTTCCTCCACACCTCTGGAACTTTTCGGAGGCCGATAGCAAACTCCCAACAGGGTGACCTCTCCTTTCCTGTTTCTAACCTCAGCCCATACTACCTCAGTAGATGAGTCGTCATCAAACGTCCTTTCTGCCACCGTAATACTGTCCTTGACTAACAATGCCACCCCTCCCCCTCTTTTACCACCTTCCCTGAGCTTACTGAAATATCTAAACCCCGGAACCTGCAACAGCCATTCCTGTCCCTGCTCTATCTATGTCTCTGACATGGCCACAACGTCGAAGTCCCAGGTACCAACCCAAGCTGCAAGTTCACCCGCCTTATTCCGGATGCTTCTGGTGTTTAAGTAGACACCTTCCTGCCTGCCGGTACACTCCTGCAACCTTGAAACCTTACTCATGACCTCACTACTCTCAACCTCCTGTATACTGGAGCTACAATTCAGGTTCCCAACCCCCTGCTGAATTAGTTTAAACCCTCCCGAAGAGCATTCGCAAATTTCCCCCCCAGGATATTGGTACCCCTCTGGTCCAGGTGTAGACCATCCCGTTTGTAGAGGTTCCACCTACCCCAGAATGAGCCCCAATTATCCAGGTACCTGAAACCCTCCCTCCTGCACCATCCCTGTAGCCACATGTTCAACTGCTCTCTCCCTATTCCTCGTCTCGCTAGCACGTGGCATGGGTAACAACCCAGAGATAATAACTTTGTTTGTTCGAGTTCTAAGTTTCCACCCTAGCTCCCTGAATTCCTGCCTTACATCCCTATCCCTTTTCCTACCTATGTCGTTGTCTGCTCTTCCTCCATAATTCTATCTGTAAAAAGGTCAGATTCTAGCTCTTTGTATTTTCAACCTTCAGCCATCCTGTACAGATCATTAATGAATGATTTGATAGGTTCTCCTGGCTGCTGAATACGTTTATTAAATTTAGCATTTTGGAAGATCTTGTTACTTCCTAGGTTAAACTAACAAATGATTTTAGTATTTCTTTAAATTTCGCAAATGTTTCCTTGATTCCTTTTCTTGCAATAATGTCATTGACCATCAGGTCTACCGAATAAACGTGTTAACCCTTCTTATCCACCATCATCGTATCACCGGGCCCTGCCCATGAGCCTAACCTGCCCCTATCCATTATTAACATCAAATCCCTTCTCCCATCCCAGAATCCCCCCCTACACTTCCTCTCGAGAAAACGTCTACCAGTATCGATCCCTCCTCCACCCCCACCCGCCCCTGCTCGCCTCGTAGGCCCATCAAAACCTGCTATCCAGACTCCAATGTCCGCAGCCCTCCCCTCACCTCCGTTCACTAGCCGACTTTAGTTAGCTAGTGAACGGAGGTGAGGTGAGAGGAAGTGTAGGGGGGGATTCTGGGATGGGAGAAGGGTTTGATGTTAATAATGGATCGGGGCGGGTTAGGCTCATGGGCAGGGACCGGTGGTACGATGATGGTGGATAAGGAGGGGGGGGGGGTGAGAGACCCCCAGTTAGGATAGTCACATGGAACATCAGGTGGCTGGGAGGTCCAGTCAAGAGGCAAAGGCATTGGCTGGGCTAATGGTGGAAATGGGAGGGGTGGACCCGTGGAGGTTTCTGCACCCGAGGTAGCGGGAGTATTCATTTTTCTCGGCAGTTCATAAGGTATTCTCGCGGATCGACTTTTTCGTGGTGGGGAAGGCTTTGCTGGCTGGGGTTAAGGGGTTGGAGTACTCGGCAATTGCAGTATCAGATCATGCTCCACATTAGGTGGATATGGTACTGGAGAAGGAGGTAACACAGAGGCCAAGGTGGGAATTAGATGTGGAACTGTTGGGGGACCAAGGGTTCTGTGACAAAATTGAAAAAGTAATTGAGGAATATGTAGGTTTCAACTGTACGGGTGCGGTGTCGAAGGCAGTTGTCTGGGAGGCTCTAAAGGTGGTGGTGAGGTGTAAGGTGATCTTGTTTAAGGCCAGGGTGGACAAAGAGGAGAGGTTGGAGCGGCAGAGGCTAATAGATGAGATGTTGGAGGTAGATAGGAGTTATGCAGAAGATGAAGTTAGAAAAGCGGAAGGAACTACAGGCGAGCTTTGATCGACTATCTACCAGGAAGGCAGTGCGGCAACTGAGGCGAGCAAGGGGTGCAATTTACAAGCATGGAGATAAGGCTTCGGAGGGAGGCATGGGCAAGGGAAATTGTTCAGGTGAGGGACAGGGCAGGGAAGTTGGTGGTGGCTCCGGATCTGATTACAAGGGCTTTGAAGAATTCTATGAGAGGTTGTACAAGTCAGAGCCACCTGGGGGAGACCGAGAGATGCAGGAATTTCTAGACGGGCTGGAGTGTTAGATGTTTAGCTGCTGTTGGATACCTTCATTCCACTTTAACAGACTCTGCACAAAACTCTATCTTCACATCCTCACCTGACACAAAGGCCACCTGAAGCCCCTTTACATATCAGTGTTGGGAGGCCATATTCGGGGTGTCGGACCAGCTGAGGTTAGAAACGGGTGCGGAGGCAGATGTTGTAGCCTTCGCCTCGTTGATTTCCCGAAGGCGGATCCTGATGGGATGGAGAGCAGCCTCTCCACCCTGTGCCCTGGTGTGGCAGGGCGACCTGTTGGAATTCCTGACTCTTGAGAAAGTTAAGTTTGAACTGAGGGGAAGGATGGAGGGGTTCTATAATTCATGGGCGTTATTCATTATGCTCTTTCAAGAACTGGATAACATCAAACATTAGGTGGGAGGTTGGTTGGGAGGGTTTGGGGGAGGGGGACTGTGTGGGTTAATGGTAACTATGGCTGATTCCTTATTCCTTTTGGTCATTTGTTTATGTGAACATGCGGGCTAATGTTTGGGGTTTGGTGGGAGGATGGGATCGTTGTTATTGATATGGGGATTGACATTATATTCGTTACTGATTCTTGTTTATTGATAGTGGATGCAAATTTGGGAGAAAATGTGAAAAAGGGGGAGAATAAAAATATATTTTTTTTAAATGTACCTGGATCTGCACCTTAAGTGCTCTAACCTGCAGGGCTACGGACTGGGTGCAGGAAGATGGGATTAGAAAAGGCACCTGGGCATACTCAGGCTGGCATGGACAAGATGGGCCGAATGGCCTCATTCTGTGCTGTAGCTTTTCTAAGATTCTACATAATTGATCTTGACCTTGAATAAGTCCACAATGCTCTGGAAGAGTGGATTTCTGATCTATGATTTAAAAAATGTAAAAAGTGTAGATTCAGCTTTAAGATATTTCTGAAATCCAAGGTGGTGCTGCCATTTGTCTGAAGGCAAAGGGTTTACCCATTGCTTGTTGCTTTTGTCAGGCTCCTGCTGCAATGGCGTTCGCACTTTGTCTTGACTATGAACAATGGCTGCTTGAATCGACTAGCTGCAAACGTCTGAATTCAGCGCTAACCTTTAGGGTCACAAAAGCACCAATCATGACCTTTGCTGTTCTTTAATGCTGATTCTTTATTCACAATTCTTCCATTTTTTAAACAGCAATTTCTGATTACGGAACTATTTAAAAGTTTCTCAGGACTTGCTTTCTCCTGAAATTGAAAAGTTTTACCTTACCCCTGCCTCGGTCTGCTGAGTCTGCACTCTGGAATTTGAAGCTGGACTTCCACGAAATTGAGTTTTCTACTGCAATGAGGGATTTTACATTTCTGTCTTCAGCTTCCAGGTCTTTCTCTGGAGATTTTCCCTGGTGATTATTCTTTGTGCAACTGCTTCCCAACTTTTCTTCTGGTCAGAATGCTTCTTCAAATACCTCTTGAGGATTTTACTTTGCTTTGCATTTTTGCATGGTTTTTAAATTTTTTTTCATTCACTACCACCATGCTGAAGGGTGATTCGTACCATTCAGCAAATCTTAAAAAGTCTTGAAAGGCCCTGACCTGCCCACCTAATCCCACTTGTCAGCATTTGGCCCAAAGCCTTGAATGTTATGACGTGCTCGTACTCATCCGGTACTTTTTAAAGGATGTGAGACATCCTGCCTCTACTACCCTCCCAGGCAGTACATTCCAGACCATCACCACTCTGGGTAAAAATGCTTTTCCTCAAATCCCCCCGAAACCTCCCACTCCTCACTTTGACCTTATATCTCTTCGTAACTGACCCTTCAACTTAGGGGAACAGTTGCTACCTATCCACCCTGTCTATGCTCCTCAGTAGGTTAACTGTATGTATGTATTTATTAACTACAGGAACTGTGTATGTTAAATAAATGGTTCAGGGGCTGATTTGGCACAGTGGGCTAAATAGCTGGCTTGCCAGCAGAACAATGCCAGCAGTGCGGGTTCAATTCCCGTACCAGCCTCCCCAAACAAGCGCTGGAATGTGGCGACTAGGGGCTTTTCACAGTAACTTCATTGAAGCCTACTCGTGACAATAAGCGATTTTCATTTCATTTCAATCTAGGAGCTGTCTCTTTGCTTCAGTGATAGTGCACATGGATCTGTCCAACACTAAACTGACTCCCAGGTTTTGGTCATGTTTTCTCTTACGTCACTGTATGGCTGGTACTGTACTCAGACCCACCCTATGGGCGCGATTCTCTGCTCCCCACGCCGGGTGGGAGAATCTAGGAAGGGCCGGGAGACTCACGACACGCCGCCCTGGCACCCCCTGCGATTCTCCCTCCCCCCGCTCGCAGAATCGCCTCTCGCCATTTTTCACGGCGACCGGCGATTCTCCGGCCCGGATGGGCCAAGTGGCCTGACGTTCCTGACCTGTTCACGCCGGCGGCAACCACCCCATGTCGCTGCCGTCGTGAACATGGCGCCAAATCTTCGTTTGTGGCTTGTGGGGGGCGGAGAGGGGAGTGAGCACCATGGCCGTGCTCGGGAGGGGACCGGCCCGCGATCGGTGCCCACCGATCGTCAGGCCGGCGTCTCCAAGCGACGCACTCTTTCCCCTCCGCCGCCCTGCAAGATCAAGCCGCCACGTCGTGCGGGGCAGCGGAGGGGAAGATGGCAACCGCACATGCGTGGGTTGGAGCCGGCAGCCGTCATGACGCGCAGGCTGATGTCATTTAGGCGCTGCCGTCGCGTCATTCACGACGCCGAGATTTAAGGAGCACCGCTCCTAGCCCCCTGGGGGGGGTGTGAATAGGGTGCGAGGAGCGGCCTCCGAGGCCGTCATGTACTCGGCCGAGTTCACAACGGCCTTCCCGATGCCGCGCGGAGCCACATTTTTCTTATAGAATTCCACCGGGAACCCATCTGGCCCCGGCGCCTTCCCCACTTGCATCTGACCTATTCCCTTGACTAGCTCCTCTAGCCCTATTGGCGCCCCCAGCCCTTCTACCAGCCCCTCCTGGACCCTTGGGAACCTCAATTTGTTTAGGAAGTCCTCCATTCCCCCTCTCCTCGTCGGCGGCTCAGACCGATACAACTCCTTGTAAAAATCCCTGAAGACCCCGTTCACTTCTTGCCCCTTCTGCACTACCTTCCCGCCCCTCTCCTTCACTCCCCCAATCTCCCTAGCCGCATCTCGTTTGCGAAGCTGGTGTGCCAGCATCCTGCTCGCCTTTTCCCCATACTCATAGACCGCGCCCTGTGCCCTTCTCCACGGCGTCTCTGCCTTCCTGGTGGTCAGCAGGTCGAACTTGACCTGCAGGCTGCGCCGTTCTCCCAGCAGCCCCTCCTCTGGTGCCTCCGCATATCTCCTATCCACTTCCAATAGCTCCCCCACCAGCCTCTCCCTCTCCTGCCTCTCCTTTCTTTCTCTGTGCGCCCTTATGGAGATCAGCTCTCCCCTGATCACTGCCTTCAGGGCCTCCCAGACCATCCCCACCTGCACCTCACCCGTGTCATTCAAGTCCAGATAGCTCTCAATGCTCTTCCGGACCCTTTTACACACCTCGTCGTCCGCTAACAGCCCCACATCCAGCCGCCACAGCGGGCGCTGGTCCCGCGCCTCCCCCATTTCCACATCCACCCAATGCGGTGCATGATCAGAGATCGCAATGGCCGAGTACTCAGCTTCCCGTACCCTCGGGATCAGCCCCCTGCTCAACACGAAGAAATCGATTCTGGAGTACACTCTATGGACGTGGGAGAAAAAGGAATACTCCCTCGCCCTCGGCCTACCAAACCTCCATGGGTCTACTCCTCCCATCTGCTCCATGTACCCCCTCAGCACTTCTGCCGCTGCCGGCCTCCTATTGGTCCTTGAGCTCGATCTGTCTAGCCCGGGGTCCAGCACTGTGTTAAAGTCCCCCCCCATGATCAAGCCCCCTGCCTCCAGTCCCGGAATGAGGCCCAATAGGCGCCTCATAAAACCCGCGTCATCCCAGTTCGGGGCATATACGTTGACCATCACCACTTTCTCCCCCTGCAGCTTACCCTTCACCATCACATACCTACCCTCCTTATCCGCCACCACCTCCTCCGCCACGAACGACACCCTCTTTCCCACCAGAATCGCCACCCCCCCGGTTCTTTGCGTCCAATCCAGAGTGGAACACCTGTCCCACCCACCCCCTTCTCAGGCGAACCTGGTCCACTACCTTCAAATGGGTCTCCTGTAACATTGCTACATCAGCCTTCAGTCCCTTCAGGTGTGAGAATACCCTTGATCTCTTGACCGGCCCATTCAACCCCCTCACGTTCCAAGTGATCAGCCGGGTCGCGGGACGACCCGCCCCTTCCCCTGCCGATTAGCCATGTCCTGTTCCCTGCTCGCCCCGGGTCGACCCTCCCCTTCTGACCCGCTCCCCATGGCGATGTCCCCCTCCCCCCACCTCTCCAGTCCTCCACTTCCCGTTTCTGGTCTTTTCAGCAGCAACCCGGTGTCCCTCCCTAACCCCTCTCCCCCCCCCCCCCCCCCAGGCTAGGACCCCTCCTAGCCGCGATGTACCCTCCATCGTACTCCCGTAAGTCAGCTGGTTCACGCTGACCCGGCTGCTCCTGCCACACTCCGACTCCCCCCGGCTCGGGGGGGGGGCCTCCCCCCCCTTGCCACTCCTCCCTGGCCCCGCTCCAGCGCGGGAAAGGTCGCCATTGCTAGCCACGCCCCGCACTCCTCCCCTCCCCCCTCCTCTGCCCCGCGCGCGGGAAAACAGAGGAAAGCCCGCGCTTTCGCCCTGCCACACCCCACCCCGCCATCTTCAGTTCCACCCCCGTCCCCGTCCATGCCTGTAAAAGAACCCCCCCTAGGGGCCCATATCCCCGATCTGCTCTCCCCCCCGTCCCACCTCCCCAACTTAACATTATAAATAACAGATAAATAACAAATAACAATGTACTTAACAGTCGCCCTCTACCAAACAGCATAAATAACCATAAATAACCATGAATAACCACAATAACAATAACTAAGGGAAGTTGGCAAAGGGGAAAAAAACATCAGAAGAAAAACCACAGCAAGAGTTCAAAATCCAAACAAAGAATTCAGCTGAAAGTACCCGAGCGGCTACGGCCGCCAAGTATCCCCTGGGTCTAATTCGAGTCCAGTTTCTCTTCCTGTACAAAGGCCCACGCCTCCTCTGGGGACTCAAAATAGTGGTGTTGGTTCCTGTAGGTGACCCACAAGCGCGCTGGCTGCAGCATTCCGAACCTGATCCGGTTTGCATGTAGCACCGCCTTCGTCCGGTTGTACCGGGCCCGCCGCTTTGCCACCTCTGCACTCCAGTCCTGGTAGACCCTCACCGTCGAATTCTCCCACTTGCTGCTCCTTTCCCTCTTGGCCCACTCCAGCACTCTCTCACGGTCGCTGAGTCGCTGGAACCGCACCAGCACCGCCCTCGGGGGCTCATTTGCTCTTGGCCTCCTAGCCATGACCCTGTAGGCCTCTTCCAGCTCCAGGGGCGAAGGGACGGCCCCTGCCCCCATCAGGGAGCTCAGCATTTCTGCTACATATCCCGGGAGGTCTGACCCCTCCAGGCCTTCTGCCAGGCCCAAGATCCTCAGGTTCTTCCGCCTCATTCGGGTATCCAGCTCCTCAAAACGGCTCTGCCATTTCAGGTGGAGTGCCTCGTGCACCTCTACCTTTCCCACGAGGACCGTGGCCTCCTCCTCCCTCACAGTCATCTCCTGTTGCAGCTCCCGAATCGACGCCTCTTGGGTCGCCTGGGCTCCCATCAGCCTGGTGGTCGTCACATTCATTGACTCCAAGAGCTCCATTTTCAGCTCCGTAAAGAAGCGCAGGAGAGCGGCCTGCTGCTCCTCCGCCCATTTCCTCCATTCCTCGGGTGCGCCACCGGCCGCCATTTTGGTCTTCTTCCCCCGCTTTTTTTTGGGAGCTGCTGTTGCTTTCTTTACCACCCCACTCCGGGTACCGACCATAAAGTTGGTCTGGTTCTCTTCAGGGAGCCTTCCCCCACCGGGATTTGTCCTTACAGCGCCGTTGGGGCCCTCCAATCGGCCCGAAAACACCTTTGTAGCAGGAGCAGCCAAACGTGCGACTTAGCTGGTCATAGCCGCAACCGGAAGTCGGGAGCGGAGAATTCTGCCCTATATGTGCCAGACCTTTACTCTATTGTGATAAGAGTAGAAACAATTCGCTCTTTGAGTGGATCAATAGTTAGAGGTCGTTGATTGAAAATCTTTGGCAGAAGATATAGAGGAGTGTTGAGGAGAGATATTTTCATTCAAAGGGACTTGCTGGGATCTGCAATGTTCCACCTGAAAAAGGGGCGGAAGCTGATGCCATAAATAATTTCAAGTGGGACTTGGAGGTACACGAGGGATGAGGAACTTGTAGGGTTAGGGGCAAAAAAAGCAAGAATGTGGGCCTCAGCATAGCGAAGAGCCCGAACAGGCACATTGGGTTGAATGAATCCTCTGTGCTGTAAGCGTCCATGATTCAATTTTTACTAAACTTTGCTGCCAGAAGAAAACATTACTTATGGTTCCAGATGTTTTGATCCTATCTTTTCAGGGTGTAATATATATTTAAATCTACTATTTTTTTCAGATTTAGAGTACCCAATTATTTTGTTTCCAATTAAGGGGCTATCTTTTGGGTTGTGGGGGTGAGACAGACCCACGCAGACATGGGGAGAATGTGCATAAATCTATTATGCAGGCAGGATGTCCCAAGGCGAGACCATGCAGATGCTGCGACAATGGATGAATGGACATCACGCAACAATTACCAGGCAGGAATGTTCCCTTCCAGTCGGGGAACACTTCAGCAGTCAAGGGCATTCAGCCTCTGATCTTCGGGTAACCGAGGCGGCCTTCAGGACGCGCGACAACGCAGAATCGCCGAGCAGAAAGTGATAGCCAAGTTCCGCATGCATGAGTATGGTCTCAACCGGGACCTTGGATTCATGTCTCACTACATTCAGCCCCCACCATCTGGCATGGGCTTGCTAAATCTTACCGAATGTCCTGGCTTCAGACAATTCACACCTCTTTAACCTGTGATTATCCCTCTCTCCAGTCGTGCAATCTGGACCTGTAAAAACGTAATTACCTGCAAAGACTCGCACTCAAAGTATCATCTTGCATCATTGACTTGGTCTATATATGTGTTTGTGGAACCCACCTCTTCACTCACTTGATGAAGAAGCTGCGCTCTGAAAGCTAGTGATTCCAAATAAATCTGTTGGACTTTAACCTGGTGTTGTAAGACTTCTTACTGTGCAGACAAGTTGTGGAGGATGTTTGAGGAAGGCAATAGTGATATAAAATTCTATAGTTTGGTGTAAAACAGGCATACCTGCAGCCAAAAGTATGATTCATGCAAGGACCATGTGGTGTGATTAAGGACAATTTTAAGTTGCTCCTGACACTGATTTAGATAAGCTCTTTAAAGTCGGCAGCCAGTACTTTGCTGCAAAAATATCCCTGCTATGACTATTATTTAGTATAATCTTGTTTGGACAGGTATTGGTGACCTCAGGTTTTTTAAAAAGTGTCAATGTTGGCAAATCTAATGATGTGGAGATGCCGGCGTGATGCCCCATTCACCTGAAGAAGGAGCCGTGCTCCGAAAGCTCGTGTTTGAAACAAACCTGTTGGACTTTAACCTGGTGTTGTAAGACTTCTTACTGGGCAAATCTAATGGCACTTGTGTTTAGCTTCAGCCATTGTGCTCGGGAATGACAACTGTTTGACAGTTTCACTGTCTGTTGCTGAATAACCCCAGATTTCCCAACTTCTTAAAATATAATGCTTCAATTCTTGTTTTTCAGGTAGTATGCAAGGGTATTCCCATGAAAGGCAGGATGATCCACTCTCTTTCAGGCAGGAAGTCCTTTATTGCATATGGAACAAGCAGCCAGGTAACCTTTATGCATAAAAAAGCACCACACCATTCTATAGCACAGTAAGCGTTGCAGGTGATGTCTTGTATGTTTTCGGTGGGTGTTTTTCATAGATACAGCTAATAAGCTGCAAGATGAACTGGCTGAAGGCACTGACATAGAACATAGAACATTACAGCGCAGTACAGGCCCTTCGGCCCTCGATGTTGCACCGAGCTGTGAAACCACTCTAAAGTCCATCTACACTATTCCCTTATCATCCATATGTCTATCCAATGACCATTTGAATGCCTTTAGTGTTGGCGAGTCCACTACTGTTGCAGGCAGGGCATTCCACGCCCCTGCTACTCTCTGAGTAAAGGACCTACCTCTGACATCTGGACTATATCTATCTCCCCTCAATTTAAAGCTATGTCCCCTCGTGCTAGACATCACATGATACAGCATCATATACTTTCCACACAGCGAACATCAAATCAAGTAACATTCCTGAGGGGACTGTTTAGACTAAGAGGAGGAAAGACAAGATGGAATGTACAGCATGGATGAGGAGGAAGTGTTCAGAAGAGGCAGTTAGAGGGACATGCTCTATATCATCCTCCAATGCTGAGTTCCAGGATTAGTGCTTACAAAGGGGCAGCAGGGTAGCATGGTGGTTAGCATCAATGCTTCACAGCTCCAGGGTCCCAGGTTCGATTCCCGGCTGGGTCACTGTCTGTGTGGAGTCTGCACGTCCTCCCCCTGTGTGCGTGGGTTTCCTCCGGGTGCTCCGGTTTCCTCCCACAGTCCAAAGATGTGCAGGTTAGGTGGATTGGCCATGCTAAATTGCCCGTAGTGTCCTAATAAAAGTAAGGTTAAGGGGGGGGGGTTGTTGGGTTACGGGTATAGGGTGGATACGTGGGTTTGAGTAGGGTGATCATGGCTCGGCACAACATTGAGGGCCGAAGGGCCTGTTCTGTGCTGTACTGTTCTATGTTCTAAAGGGCTAGCTGTTTTCTGAGAACCATCAGTTCATAGAATCCTTTAGATTCTTTGTGAACAACTCTGCACAGTATGATGCCTGGTGTTGTAGAGCAGATTACTATCCAAAATAATCACAGAAGAACCAAGTATAGAACGATAGGCTATTAGCCAACGCATTGGGAGAGCACAGCCTCAGAGAAGGATCTTTGGAGCTGACTCTGCTTGGTTGAGAACTCAAGCAATACTTATAAATTGTAGGCAAGGCACGTTATCTGGTTCAGACTTCTGCATTCAACAAGTTTTTATATGTACACAAGGCAAAGTGAGTATTTTCCAGCCTTATCCTTCTGTGGCTCCATTCTAATCTCTTCCCTCGTTTGTAGGCACTATTAGTTGTGCCTGTGACTTTTAACAAGTTGCAGATCTTAAAAACAAGTTACGGAAAAACAAGTTACTGTACTGATATGGACCTTGCTAGTGTCAGTGTCCTTTGCCACATCAGCATGTTGCTGGGCAATGTCTTTACCCTGAGTGTAGAATTTTCTTTAACCTTTTGAAACACTATATAAGTTCAAAAAGCTTCTCAAAGATCCTTTCATAGATTATAATTATTGTTTGCCCTAATAAATCATTGTAATTAAACTGTATTCATTTTTTAAATATAAATTTAGAGTACCCAATTAATTTTTTCCAATTAAGGGGCAATTTAGCGTGGCCAATCCACCTAGCCTGCACATCTTTGGCTTGTGGGGACGAAATCCACACAAACACGGGGAGAATGTGCAAACTCCACACGGACAGTGACCCAGAGCCGGGAGCAAAGCTGGGACCTCGGCGCCGCCGTGCTGCCCTTAAACTGTATCCGTTTGTTCCCTTCTAACAGTTCCCTTCATTTCCTCTTGTCACCCCAACCCTCTGCTCCATAACACCTAGTATCTGTGAGGTGATTAATCACTGCATCTTCAGTGAAACTCTTGCTAAACAGGTTGCACTTCAGGGGCGATTATAAAAACCTTGAGCTCAGATTCTTGAATTTGGTCCTTTGTGGATCCAGTTAATTGGGTAACAGCCTGGACAGAATCCAAATGCTGGGCATCAGTTACCTCATTGCAACTCTGCAGTCTATCCCTGGCATTGAGAATGCCAAGAAGTGACTTCTGTTGTCGGTCATGGAGTGAGTGGTCGCACATTTGGTGGCTCCCGTTCAGGGTGGAAAAATCTGGCCCTTCCCTGTAGTAATCCACAGGAGGCAGGAGTTCCGTCACCACACCAATATTTATTTACAATAACGATATTACAGGAGCAGCTACAAACAGTGCTGCTAGCAGTCCAGTCAACTTAAGACTGCTCACAAAGCCTACACAGGTGATTATATGGGCCCCCTCAATGAGCTATCATTGAGGGAGCTCATACTCCAATTGGCCAACCAATAAAGCCAATTGGAGTTCATTACATTCCCCACTGCAGGAGCTCTTATTTATCTTCAAAATAAGAGTCACGGGTCCAGTTGATTGGAGGTGTTCAGAATACAACTTTATTGCTAAATATTCACTTTTGTACACTTGCATGAAAACTGAATTAAAACTTAGAAATGAAATATCAAACAATACATAAAAGGGTCCAACACCACCATAGCTTGCTGACATTGTGCCGTTGACAGGAGATCTTCTGCCAGGGTTGGGGAGTAGTGGGGAGTGGCCAGGAGGTGGGATGTGGGGTCAGGGTGGATGGACACGGAACACCATTGCCGCAGCCGGCAAGGCAGCCATGCAGCTACGCACACCGCTAACAGCCCACTTTGAACCTGGTGTCATGGGTCATATAGGTGTCCCCCAGGGCACGCCTGGGTGCCCTCTGACCCCAGGCGATCCATCAGCTGTATAGGTGCACTCCAGCACAGTCAGTGCCGTCGTTTTGGCTGGGATGAGTGTGTGTGGGGATTGTAATGTGTATGTGCGGCTGCAGTTTGTCAACCTCCCGAGTGTCAATCACTGACCCGGCAAATCCTGCACCATTTTTCATTGGAATTGATTGTGTTCACACGGCACCGGTGCTAACCCTTTAATAGTAGCCAAATTGGTGCAGGTGCGCGCCGATTTTTATGTCGTGAAAGTCCACGGATTCTCTGTTGACATCAACACTTGAATCCTCCCCAAAGTGCTTGCATTAACCTTGCTTTTGATACATTTTTATTACTAAATCTTTCTGTTGGTAGGCTATGATACTTTTAAAACATTACAAGGGACCTTTATGTACCTTTCTCTTCATATATAAAGTTCCTTCACAGCAACTCCTATTTTTTTTATCTGAATCACATTGATTATGGGTCACATTGACCTTGTGGATTCTGTCTATGCAATGAATTATAAAATATACTGCATCAATTCTTCAATGTCCCAAATAAATCAATGAAACAACCAGGAAATCAATGAATCGGTAATCTATCACCCACCTGCTTAGAGGCGTGTTTTGCTGGCGAATGGTGCAGAAGCATTGAAATATAGAATTGAATCCGTACAGTGCCAAAGGAAGCCATTCGGCCCATTGAGCCTGCACGACCCTCTGAAATAGTACTCCACCTAAGCCCACTTCCCTGCCCTATTCCTATACCCTTTAACCAAACCTACACATCCCTGGACACTAAGTAGCAATTTATCACCGCCAATCCACCTAAACTGCACATCTTTCGACTGTGGGAGGAAACGGGAGCACCAGGAAGAAAACCACACAGACACATGGAGAAAGTGCAAACTTCACACAGACAGTCACCGGAGGCCGGAATTGAATCTGGGTCCCTGGCGCTGTGAGGCAGCATTGCTAACCACTCTGCCACTGTGCTGCAATTCTCCTCTGGTGGGGCCGATTTATGGCTCGCCAGACAAGAAGTGTAACAATTAAGAGGCAGCAGCTTGAGAGGCTCATGCAGAAAGTAAGGAGGCATGGCATAGAGGGAAATTTGGCCGATTGGATCAGGAACTGGCTATCACTTAGAAGACAGAGGGTGGTGGTAGATGGTAAATTTTCATCCTGGAGCCCAGTCACCAGCGGTGTACTACAGGGATCAGTGCTGGGTCCTCTGCTGTTTGTGATCTTTATCAATGACTTGGATGATGGAGCTGAAGGTTGAGTTGTTAAATTTGCTGATGACACCAAGATTGGTGGAGTAGTGGATAATGTGGAGGGCTGTTGTAGGCTGCCAAGAGACATTGATAGGATGCAGAGCTGGGCTGAAAAGTGGCAGATGGAGTTTAATCTGATAAGTGTGAGGTGATTCATTTTGGTAGGACAAATTTGAATGCGGATTACAGGGTTAACGGTAGGGTTCTGAAGAATGTGGAGGAGCAGAGAGATCTCGGAGTTCATGTCCATAGATCTCTGAAAGTTGCCACCCAAGTGGATAGAGCCGTGAAGAAAGCCTATAGTGTGTTAGCATTTATTAACAGGGGGATTGTGTTTAAGAGCCGTGAGGTTATGTTGCAACTGTACAAGAGCTTGGTTAGACCACATTTGGATTATTGTGTGCAGTTCTGGTCACCTCATTATAGGAAGGATGTGGAAGCATTGGAAAGGGTGCAAAGGAGATTTACCAGGATGCTGCCTGGATTGGAGGGTAGGTTTTATGAGGAAAGGTTAAGGGAGCTAGGGCTTTTCTCATTGGAGTGAAGGAGGATGAGAGATGACTTAATTGAGGTGTATAAGATGATGAGAGGGATAGATAGAGTGGACGTTGAGCGACTTTTTCCTCGGGGTGGATGTAGCTGTTACAAGGGGGCATAACCATAATGTTCATGGTGGAAGAAATAGGAGGGATGTCAGAGGAAGGTTCTTTACTCAGAGAGTGGTTGGGGCTTGGAACGCACTCCCAGCTATGGTAGTGGAGTTTGACACTTTCGGAAATTTCAAGTGGTTATTGGATAGGCATATGGAGTGCACTAGAATGATTGGGAATAGGTTGATTTGATCTTAGTTTCAGACTAGTTCGACACAACATTGTGGGGGGGGGGGGGGGTGATGGGTGTTTTTTGGTTTGGTTACACATGGGGGATGGGTTGCATATGTGGGAAATGTTGCCAGGCACAGTTGGTTAAGGAGGGATGACACCGGACATCTTGGGGAGGGCCCAGGAGCTGTGAACGGGAGAAGCAGAGAGCATTGTGGGGGAAGGTAAGTGATATAAAAATCTTACCTCGGTATTCTGGGGGTTTCACTTCTGGGGAAGGTGAGTGATTCTCTTGATTCCCTGAAACTGACACGGGTTCAGACTCTGATTTGATTGGCTAACAGGGAAGCTGTGGTAAATTTGAAAATCCATTTATATTACCGGTCATAAAATGCTTTGAGGTAATAAGGAGAAATATAAAAAAAGTTAAATTAAAAAAACAAATTAAAAACTAATTAAATGAAATATAGATGGAGAATCAGGTGATGTGTTGTTCCTGCATGATGTGGGAGCTGGTGGACCCCATTGTGGCTCCTAGTGACCGGGGGCTGGATTCTCCTCTTGCCGACACCGAAATCGAGTTCGGCGAATGGCCGGGGAATCCAAGTTTCTGACCAAATCGGGGTGGGGGTGCCGCTTTTGCGATGCTCCACCCCCCCCCCCCCCTCCAAAGTGGCGTACTTGCAGTGTACACTGCACCAGGTATCGACGGCCTCAGGACATTGCCTGTGGCCCGCCCCCTGATGCTCCGCCCCTGACCGGCTGAGTTCCCGATGGCTTGGGTCTCTCATGGTCTCATCCGTCGGGAACTCAGCATGGCGGCTGCGGACTCAGTCCAGTACCAGCATAGTCGGGATCGGGCAAATCTGTAGGCAGGGGGCCATTATTCGGGGCTGGGGGCACTTTGGGAGAGTGGTGCGAGCCGGCCCAAGAGGGACACTATTTTGCGGGCAGGGTCCTCAGGCTGCGTCCACCATGTAGAACGACACAGCCGCTGCAGGATGCCACCATGCACATGCGTGTCCACGGACCCGGCAATTCTCCAGGGCATATCGGCAGCTAGAGCCGGGTGCTCTATGCTATCGGCCTGCTAGCCCCCAGCAAAACGAGGAGTCGGTGGCCGTTTTGTGACAGTTTTTCTGGTGTAAAACGCCACTGTTCCCACGCTGGCATTGGGGCATTGCCCCAGAGTCGGTGAATCCAACCCTATGTCTGTAGTAAGTGTTGGTTGCCTGAGGAACTCTGGCTCAGAGTTGATGAGCTGGATTCTGAGCTTTGGATCTTTGACACATCAGGGAGGGGAGAGTTACCCGGACACTGTGTTCCAGGAGGCAGTCACGCCCCTTAGATTAAATACCTTGGGTTGGATTCTCCTTTACTGAGGCTAAGTGACGATGCCAATGGAGGATCCTTAGTGTTTCATGACGGGAAAATCGGAGCGGACACTTCACCGATTTGGGTACCGGTGAGGGGCAAGCACCTGCGCCGCGTGAAACCACGGACTGCGTGGAAAACGGCCGGCAATTCGCCATGTCCCGGGCTGTTCATACGCAGGGCTGACAGGTTACAGCCGCCAACGCCTACACCCCCACTGGTCATGCCGGAAAACATGCGCCAGCTGTGTTGGACCACGTACCCACCCACTCTGACCCACAGACCACCTCATGGCCACCATTCCCCCCAGACCAATAGAAGCCCCCCAGCCAGCGGCACGGATCCCGGCAGAGTGTGGCGGCGCTGGACACTGTCCACAGCCGGCACGCCAGGCTCACGACCGCTGGGACTACACATGGCCCATGTCGTCGGGAAGTCGGCCCATTGGAGGTGGAGCATCGCGGGTGGGTCGGCTGATGATGCGCCAACAGCATTGCGACTATTTCCGATGATACCAATTTGGAGAGAACGGCGCGTGTTCCGATGATACCAATTTGGAGGGAGCGGAGCATCACCAACCGCCATCAAATCGACGCCTGCCCTGATTTTGGTGTCGGGAGCCATTCTCCGCCCAATCGGCGTTCACATTTCGCCTTCGGGCTACGGAGAATTCTGCCACTTGAATTCGGCCAGTGGTCAGGGACAGGAGGGTGTGACTATGAGTGAGGCAGGTAGAGGGATCCCGGAGGGAGGGTTGCAACTTGTCCAACTGGTTCGCGATTCTTGCTCCCTGTGTGGACAGGAACAGGGACTCCAGGGAGGATGATCAAACTGGCCACACCACCATGGTACAGGGAGCTGTTCAAGTGGGGGAGAAAAATGAAATGTAGCCCTATTTGGAGATAGCATAGTTAGGGGCATTGTTTTCTGTGACCAGGATCGAGAAGTGCAGACTCCGCAGAAACAATAACCCAAGCCAGAAATCAAACCTGGGACGCTGGGCCAGTGAAGCAACTGTGCTAACCACCATGTTGCCGTGCAACCCACGGTTGGAGAAGTAGTAATTGAAAACAAAGAAGTTGCAGAGGAACTGAACAGTTACTTTGCATCAGTCTTCATGGTGTCTTACCAGTGGGATGCAAGTGCTCCAGGAGAATCAGGGGGCAGAGGTGAGTGCAGTGACAATTACTAAGGAGAAGGTTCTAGGGAAACTGAAAGGTCTGAAGGTGGATAAGTCACCTGGACTAGACGGACTACACCCCAGGGTCTTAAAAGAGATAGCTGAGGAAATTGTGGAGGCATTGGTGATGATCTTTCAGGAATCACTGGAGGCAGGAAGGGTCCCAGAGAACTGGAAAGTTGCTCATGTAACACCACTGTTTAAGAAGGGAGGGAGGCAGAAGACGGGAAATTATAGGCCGGTTAGCCTGACTTCGGTCATTGGTAAGATTTTAGAGTCTGTTATTAAAGATGAGATCGCGAAGTACTTGGAAGTGCATGGTAAAGTAGGACTGAGTCAGCATGGCAGAGTTATTTGAGGAAGTATCAAGGAAGTTAGACAAAAGAAAACCAATGGACCTGTTTTATTTAGATTTCCAGAAGGCCTTTGACAAGATGCCGCATAGGAGACTGTTAAATAAGTTAACAGCCCATGGTGTTAAGGGTAAGATCCTGGCATGGATAGAAGATTGGCTGACTGGCAGAAGGCAGAGAGTGGGGATAAAGGGGTCTTTTTCAGGATGGCAGCTGGTGACTAGTGGTGTGCCTCAGGGGTCTGTGCTGGGACCACAACTTTTCACAACATACATTAACGATCTGGAAGAAGGAACTGAAGGCACTGTTGCTAAGTTTGCAGATAATAGAAAGATATGCAGAGGTAGTATTGAGAAAGCAAGGGGGTTGTAGTAGGACTTGGACAGGCTAGGAGAGTGGGCAGAGAAGTGGCAGATGGAATACAATGTGGAAAAGTGTGAGGTTATGCACTTTGGAAGGAGGAATGGAGGCACAGACTATTTTCTAAACAGGAAAATGCATAGGATATCTGAAGCACAAAGGGACTTGGGAGTCCTGGTTCAAGATTCTCTTAAGGTTACCATGCAGGTTCATTTGGCAGTGAGGAAGGCAAATGCAATGTTAGCATTCATGTCGAGAGAGATAGAATAAAAGTGCAGGGATGTACTTCTGGGGCTGTATAAGACTCTGGTCAAAACACACTTGGCGTATTGTGAGCAGTTTTGGGCCCCATATCGGCACGGTAGCACAGTGGTAGCATTGTTGCTTCACAGCGCCAGGGTCCCCAGCTCGATTCCTGGCTTGGGTCACTGTCTGTGCGGAGTCTGCACATTCTCCCTGTGTCTGCGTGGGTTTCCTCCGGGTGCTCCGATTTCCTCCCACAGGTCCCGAAAGACGTGCTTGTTAGGTAATTTGGACATTCTGAATTCTCCTTCTGTATACCCGAACAAGTGCTAGAATGTGGCTACTAGGGGCTTTTCACAGTAATTTCATTGCAGTTTTAATGTAAGCCTGCTTGTGACAATAAAGACTATTATTATCTAAGGAAGGATGTGCTGGCCTTGGAAAGGGTTCCGAAGAGGTTCACAAGAATGATCCCTGGAATGAAGAGCTTGTCGTATGAGGAACAGATGAGGACTCTGGGTCAGTACTCATTGGAATTTAGAAGGATGAAGGGGGAATCTTATGGAACTTACAAGATACTGTGTGGCCTGGATAGAGTGGATGTGGAGAGGATGTTTCCACTTGTAGGAAAAACTAGAACCAGAGGGTAAACCTCAGACTAAAGGGACGATCTTTTAAACCAGGGATGAGGAGGGTTTACTTCAGGGTGATGAATCTGTGGAACTCTTTGCCGCAGATGGCTGTGGAGGCTAAATTACTGAGTGTTTTATAGAGAGAGATAGATAGGTTTTTGATCAATAAGGGGATCAGGGGTTATGGGGAGAAGGCAGGAGAATGGCAATGAGAAAAATATCAGCCATGATTGAATGGCGGAGCAGACCCGATGGGCCGAGTGGCCTAATTCTGCTCCTATGTCTTATGGCCTTATGGCCCAGAGGAGTGTGGGGCATGGACAAGGGGAGCGGGATAAAGAAGGAGCTGACCGGCAAGGAAGGGGGGGGGGGTGGGGGTGGGGGTGGGAGCGCCCACCCGGTTGATTACGTGGAATATGCGGGGGCTGAACGGGCCAGTTAAACGGTCAGATATTTCCGCACACTCAGAGTTTGAAGGAGGACCTTGTGTTTCTTCGGAGACTTAGCTAAAGCTGGGGGATCAGGCGAGGCTGAGTATGGGTGGTGGTGCAAGTAGTCCACTGGAGGTTGGCTATGAAGACGAGGGGGGGTGATGGTGGTGCTGGTCAACAAGAGAGTGGCCTTTGAGGTCGGCAATATCGTAGCACATCCGGGGGGCACGAATGTGATGCTTAGTGGGAAGTTGGAGGGGACGCCTGTGGTGTTAATGAATGTTTTTGCCCCTTACTGGGATGGCCGTGGATTTTGTGAGGCGGATTTTAGGGAAGATTCATGTCCTGGACCCTCATCGGCTTATTCTGGGCGGAGATTTCAATACAGTTCCAGAACTTTGGTTAGACCAGTCATGTGCTAGGTCCCTGACGATCTCTGCCATGGTGAAAGAGTTGGTGCGGACTTCCAGTGGCGGCCATGGAGGAGTAGGTCGCACATTTGATAGCTCCCGCTTGTGACAGAATTTTTTGACCATTTCTCCCGTTTTTCCTGAATTTTACTGGATAAATTAGTGGAGAATGAGACGGTGAGGAGAAATCACCCACTAGTGTATGGAGAATTGGACTAGAAGTAGCCGTGTAAGAAGACAAAGTTCAACAAGAAAAACGCGGGTAGAGCCGGCAATGTGGGAAAATATGGCGGGGAAGCAGGTCCACGGGGAGACGGCACAGTAGTTGACGGAACAGTTAAAGTTTTTTGAAGAATGTTTCATCAAGCTTAAGAAAGACACGCTGGACCTGATTAAGGCATCGATTGATCAGGTGGTGCAGGCTCAAGAAACCCACGGGCATGCAATTCAGGAAGTGGAGAAAAAAGTGTCCGAGGACGAGGAATGTATAAGCGTGCTGGAGGCTAAGGTGGAGATGATGAATGACCGCCAGAAAAGAATACAGGAGAAGCTGGAGGACTTGGAGAACAGGTCCAGGAGACAGAACTTGAGAATCGTCGGCCTCCCTGAGGGCAGAGAGGGATCGGACGCAAGGGCTTATGTGGCAAGTATGTTGGAAAAGTTGATGGGGGCCGAGGCGTTTCCACGGCCCCTGGAAGTGGATAGAGCGCATAGAGTCCTTGCGAAGAAGCCCCGAGAGAATGAGTGCCGAGGGCAATGGTGATACGAATGCACCAGTTCCTGGACAAGGGACATATTCTGTGATGGGCCAAGAAAGAACAGAGCGGCAGGTGGGAGAACTGTGAGTTGCGCATATATCAAGACCTGGGCCCGGATTTGGCCAAGAGGCGAGCTGGATTTAATCGGGCATAATCGGCCCTCTTTAAGAAGGGGGTGAAGTTCGGGATGCTGTATCCGGCCCGTCTGTAGATCACGTTTGAGGATCGGAATTTTACTTGGAAACATCAGACGATGCATTGGCTTTCATCAAGCACAAAAGACTAGATGTGAACTAAAGACACTGAAACTTTGACTCAAGCTTTGCAGTGGTGATTTGGTGGAAATCACTTTTCCGCTGTTTTGAATAAGTAGTGTCTTGTATAGGGGGCAGCACGGTAGCATTGTGGATAACACAAATGCTTCACAGCTCCAGGATCCCAGGTTCGATTCCTAGCTTGGGTCACTGTCTGTGTGGAGTCTGCACATCCTCCCCGTGTGTACGTGGGTTTCCTCCGGGTGCTCCGGTTTCCTCCCACAGTCCAAAGATGTGCAGGCTAGGTGGATTGACCATGGTAAATTGCCCTTAGTGTCGAAAATTGCCCTTAGTGTTGGGTGGTGTTATTGGGTCATGGGGATAGGGAGGAGGTGTTGACCTCGGGTAGGGTGCTCATTCCAAGAGCCGGTGCAGTCTCGATGGGCCGAATGGCCTCCTTCTGCACCGTAAATTCTATGATAATCTATGATAATAAGGGGCTGTTTCTGTTACTAAAGGTAACTTTGTTTCATGAGGAGCTGGGTGGAGGGGATTTTTTCTATGTTTGTTTACTGGGAAATGTGATGTTTTAAATATGTATGTCCAAGCAGGGTAGGAGGGAGAACAATGGGGAGATAGTATGTTTGGGCGGGAGCTATCAGGTCAGCTAGGTCAGCTGACTCACAGAAGCACAGTGGGGGGTGAGCAGGTGATAAGCTTGATGTGGGGAGTTGAGTTTCTGGTGCTGATACTGGGGGAGAGGGAGGGTGGGGGGGAGCTACTTTGCTGACGCAGGAGGAACTGTTACTAGGGGACAAACGGGAGGCCGAGGATGCCTCGAGGAGGTGGAAGATGCGGGCTGGAGGCTGGCCTAAAAAGGGTGATGGCTAGTCGGCGGGGGAGGGGGCCAGAAGTCCTCTGACCAGGCTGATTACTTGGAACGTTAGAGGGCTAAATGGGCCAGTCAAGAGGGCTCACGTGTTCGCACATTTGAGGAGGCTGAAGGTGGACATGGCACTGTTACAAGAGACACACCTAAAGGTTACAGGTCAGACTAGTTTGAGGAAGGGGTGGGTTGGCCAGGTATTCCACTCAGGGCTGGATTTGAAGACCAGGGGGATTGCGATCCTGATTAACAAATGGGTGGCATTTGAGGCAGGGAGAATTGTGTCATACACGGGGGGCAGGTACATAATGGTGACTGGGAAGCTGGAGGGGATGCGGGTGGTACTCGTGAACGTATATGCTCTGAACTGGGACGATATGGAATTTAAGAGACGGGTGCTAGGTAAGGTCCCAGACCTAGAGTCACATAACTTGATCATGGGGGGAGATTTCAATGCAGTCATTGATCCAGAATTGGACCGGTCAAATCCCAGGACAGGGAGGGTGCCAGCCGCGGCAAAGGAATTGAAGGGGTTTATGGATCAGATGGGATAGTAGACCCATGGAGGTTTGCACGGCCAAGAGCGAAGGAATTTTCTTTCTTCTCCCATGACCACAAGGGAGACTCTCGGATCGACTTTTTTGTTCTGAGCAGGGCTCTACTACCGGGGATGGCATATACCGAGTACACGGCAATGGCAGTATCGGATCATGCCCCACATGGGATGGATCTACACGTTATTATGGAGAGAGGACAACGCCCGCTATGGAGGCTGGATATAGGGTTATTAGCAGATGACGTGGTCTGTGGGTGGGTGAAAAAGCCCATCCAGAATTACCTGGAATTAATCTAGATACGGGCCCGTAGAGAAAAGGTGGAACGAGCTGAGAGGGATAGGTTAGTTGGGGAGATACTTCAGGTGGACAGGAGCTATTCGGAAGCCTCAGACACAGGGTGACTGAGGGAGCGGCAGAGGTTACAGGCAGAGTCGTGGCTGCTGCCCACAGGGAAGGAGGTGGAACAATTGAGGAAGGCAAGGGGAGCAGTCTATGAGTATGGGGAAAAGGCCAGTAGAATGTTAAAGCACCAGCTCAGAAAAAGGGAGGCGGCCAGGGAGGTAGGGAGAGTAAAGAATAGAGGAGGGAACACGGTCCTGGACCCAGTGGGAGTGAATGAGGTGTTTAAGGACTTTTACAGTAAATTATACAAGTCGGAACCCCACCGTGGTGTGGAGGGGATGAGGCAGTTCTTGGGTCAGTTGAGGTTCCCGATGGTGGAGGAGGAACTGGTGGAAGGGCTGGGAGCCCTAATTGAAATTTAGGAAATAATGGAGGGGTTGGAGGTCATGCAGTCAGGTGAGGCCCCAGGGCTGGGTGGCTACCCGGCGGAATTCTATTAGAAGTTTTCGGAGATATTGAGCCCACTGCTGGTGAGGGCATTTAATGAAGCAAGCGAGAACGGAGTCCTCCTCCCAACAATATTGTAGGCCCCGATTTCATTGATTTTGAAACGGGAGAAGGATCCGGAGCAATCTCCCTCCTGAATGTGGATGGCAAATTGCTGGATAAGATTTTGGCCACAAGGCTAGAGGATTGTGTCCAGGGGGTAATAGGGGGAGACCAGACGGGATTTGCAAAAGGCAGATAACTCACAGCCAATGATAGAAGGCTCTTAAATGTTATTATGATGCCCTCAGAGGGAGGGCAGGTTTGTATATATGTGGGTCTCACTTTATGCAGATGACTTGCTCTTGTATATCTCAGACTCGTTAGTGGGGATGGGGGAAATTTGGGAATTTGGCAGGTTTTCAGGGTATGAATTGAACGTCGGGAAAAGCAAGATGTTCGCGATCCAGGTGAGAGGGCTGGAGAAGAGACTGGGAGAGATTCCGTTTGGAATGGAGCGAAGGAGCTTTTGATATCTGGGAATCCAGGTGGCTCAGGAATGGGAGACGCTGCACAAGTTAAACTTGTCCCGTCTCACAGAACAAATGGAAGGGGACTTTAAGAGATGGGACATGTTCCCGGTATCACTGGCGGGAGGGTGTAGACCGTGAAAATGACGGTCCACCCGATTCCTGTTTGTCTTTCAGTGCATCCCCATCTTTATCCCGAGGGCCTTTGTTAAACGAGTGAGCAAGATTATTTTGGGCTTTGTGTGGGAGAGTAAAACCCCGCGAGTGAAGAAAGTGTTGTTGGAGCGTAGTCTGGGGGAGAGTGGGTTGGCGATGCCGAACTTCTGTAACTAATGCTGGGCGGCTATTATAGCCATGATTAGGAAGGGGGGGGGGGGGGGGGGGGGGGGCGTTGTGGGAGTAAGTAAAAACACGATTGGGGCACTGATAACGGCACTTCTTCCGCTCTCGCTGGCCCGATTCTCCACAATTCCGATTGTAGTGGCGGCTCTGACAATCTGGAGGCAGTGGAAGAGATGTAAGAGAGTGGAGGGTGCATTGGTTTGGACCCCGATCTACAATAACCATCGGTTTGTACCGGGTAGGCTGGATGGTGGGTTCTGGGGATGGCAGAGAGCAGGAATTGGGAGAATGGGCGATCTATTCATAGACGGGAGCTTCCCCAGCCTGAAAGCTTTGGAGGATAAATTTGAATTGCCAGCAGGGAATAGGGTTTAGATATTTGCATTTACGAGATTTTTTGAGAAGGCAGGTTCCGAGTTTCCCGCTGCTGCCACAACGGGGGATATAGGACAGAGTAGTACCTGGGTGGGAGAGGGGAAGGTAGCAGATATCTACCAAGAACTTATGGAGTCAGAGGAAGCTCCGATAAAGGACCTAAAGGGCAAGTGGGAAGACGAGCTGGGGGAGCCAGATAGGCGGGTTTGTGGGTGGATGCCTTAAGCAGGGTTAACACATCCTCATCATGTGCCAGGCTTAGCCTGATACAGTTAAAGGTAGTCCGCCGGGCACACATGACGGTGGCCCGGATGAGCAAGTTTTTCGGGGTAGAGGATAGGTGAGTGAGGTGCGCGGGAAGTCAGGCGAATCAAGTCCACATGTTTTGGGCATGCACGAACTTAGTGGGTTTTGGCAGGGATTCGCTACGGCTATGTCCACAGTACTTAAAGCACAGGCGGTGCCGAGTCCAGAGGTGGCGATCTTTGGAGTGTCGGAAGAGCTGGAAGTTTAGGGGTTGTAAAATGCGGAAGTCTTGGCCTTTGCCTTCCTGGTTGACCGGAAATGGATCCTACTAATGTGGAGGGACTCGAAGCCCCCGAAGTTAGAGACCTGGGGTAGTGACATGGCTGGGTTTCTCAGTCTTGAGGAAATAAAGTTCGCCCTGAAAGGGTCGATGGTAAGGTTCATCCGGAGGTGGCAGCCGTTCGACGACTTTCTCAGAGATAATTGAAAGGTCAGCAGAAGCAGATATCCAAGGGCTGGGGAGGGGGGAGGGTGGGGTGGGTGGGTTAGTGCTAGACTATTGCTTTATTGGTGGGGGTGTGAAGAATGTGATGAGGATGGAAATGTTTATTGCACCATGATTATGTTGCTGTTATTATTATGAAAATTACATATGCACTCATAAAAATATTTTTTAAATAAAGAAAGAGTTAATGCGTTTATGGAACCTATGGGAGCAGTGGGCCCTGGGCTGTTCGGGAGGCTGAGGGCGAAGGAGTTTCCGTACTTTTCACATGTACACCTGGATAGATTTCTTTGTACTGGGTAAGGCACTATTAACGGGGGGTGGTTGGTTCGGAGTATCCGCCGACAGTGGTTTCTGACGATGCACCGCACTGGGTGGATACGGTGGGTGATGTAAGGGGAGGCTCAGTGGTCACCTAGTAGGCTGGAGTGGGATTGCTGGTGGACAAGGGGGTCTGTGAGAGGGGAAGGGCGGCCATTCAAAATAATGTGGAGCTGAATCATACAAGGGAGGTCACGGCCTCCATACTGTGGGAGGCATTGAAGGCGGTAGTAAGGGGGGGGGGATTTATTGTGATTCGGGCACATGGGAGAGTGGAACGGGAGGAGGGGCACATCCTGAGGGTGGATCGGAGATATTCGGTGGCGCCAAAGGAGGCATTGCTAAAGGAGAGACAGAGGCTCCATTTGGAGGTTGGGCTGGTCTCCACAGGAAAGGCATCAGGCAGCAGCGGCGCATCAGAGAGGCAGTTTATGAGTTTGTGGAAAAAGCGAGCAGGATATATCAGTTGAGAAAGCAGGTGGTGGTGAGAGAGATTGGAAGGTTGAGGGGATGAGAGAGGTATGGTGTGTTGGAGCCCGAGGGGGTGATTGGGGTCTTTGCATGAATCGGAGCCTCTGACCGGGGAGAAGGGCATGAGGCGGTTCTTGGATGAGCTGGAGTTCCCAAGAGTGGAGGAGGAGAAAGTGCAGGAAATGGGGGCCCATCTGGGCTGAGGGAGATGATGGACTGTGTGGGGATGAGGCAGGCGGGAAGGCACCAGGTCCAGATGAGTTTCCAGCTGAGTTTTATAAAAAGTTTGGGTCGGAGCTGGGGCCTCTGCTTGTTGGGATGTATAATGAGTCGATGGCGAGGGGGAGCACACCTCCTCCCCACATTGTTCTATATCACTGATCTTAAAGAAGGATAAAGATCCGGAGCACTGTGGGTCTGATTTCACTGTCAAATGTGGATGCAAAGTTGTTGGCAAAGGTGCTGGCATTGTGGACAGAGGATTGCATGCCGGGGGTGATAGGAGAGGACCAGACGGTATTCATGAAGGGGTGACAGCTTTTGGTGAATGTACGCAGGCTGCTCAATGTTATTATGATGCCCTCTCAGAAGGGCAAGAATTGGAAGTGGTGGTGGCAATGGATACAGAGAAGTTGTTTGACTGGGTTGAATGGGCATATCGGTTGGAGGCCTTGGGATGGTTCGGGGTCCTTGGGATGGTTCGGGGTCAGGCAGGTGTTTGTGGATTGGGTTCAGCTGTTGCATAAGGTGTTGAAGGCTTGTGTCTGGATGAATAGGATTAGTTTGGAGTACATTGGCTACACATTAAGGATTTGGAACCAGTATAGGCAACATTTCGATCTGAAAGGCATGTCGCTGTGGGGGTCGATGTGTGACAACAATAGGTTTGAGCCGACGGGGCTGGAACCTTGCGTATTTTTGTACACATGAAAAATGCCTTCAATAAAAATATTTCTTAACCCAATGAGAGAATGCCAAGCACCAGGGGACATGGTAGAAGAATGTATGAATGAAAGAATTGTATCTCAAAATGGACTCACCAGCTATTTCAAATAACCCATACATGCAAGAAAATGAGTAAAGCCTGCAGAAGGGGTTAATGAACCACAACCATTCATGAAGCCCTTGAGGGTAACCAGCAGCCAGCCACCTTGTTTTCTTGTTTTATAGGGTAGAATTTGGAAGAAGAACACGGAAAATTAATAATAAACCCTCATCATAAATTTCACAAAAGACAAACAAAAAGCAACTGGACAACTAGAGATATTTAGACGAAAACCCTTTATTAGGAGTTCTTTTGTTAAGCAACATTTTGGACTGCTTTTGGTTGTGACCTTCTGTGTCGGGATAGTTGATCATTTGAATTTACAAATGCTGATGTTGCCTGAGAGATTTTATGATGGTTCATTGGGAGCAGGATAGAGGATGTTTGTAGTAAATTCAAAATCAAAGATATCTGCTTAATAGACATGCACTCCTTCCCACCTCATTATCTCTGTACATTCTGTCAGACAATGCTTTATGCTTGAGTGGAAAAACAGAAAACTGGTGCATGTTATTTTCCGAAAATTACAGTATTACTAAACTAGCCAAAAACAATAATTACATTTGTCAAGGCCAGTGGCTGATAATATTTACCATATTCCTATTGCCACTGCATCTGGGAATGATGTTTAATTGTTTTTTATTGTCTTTCAGTATATCTTGTCTGTGGACAGAACAAACTTAAACCGAATACTATTATTTGGTGAGTAAATGCTGGGCTTCTAAACAATTCTTTGTCCCATTTCTTATCTGTTATTGAAGCTTATTTTATCTGTTTGCATTCACAGAGGCTAGCCAATACCCAAATGTCAAGTTAATCTTTGAAGAAAAGTTGCAACACTACAATGCTGATAACGGGATATTGACATTTATCAGGTAATTGTTTTGTGTTTCACCACAATTTTGTACAGGTCATAATTGAGTTTCTATTTACTTCACCATTTGTAGTGAAGACCACCATGAAGTTTGTGGTACTGTGGCGAGTTAGCAGTGCTGCAAGTGTTAAAAAGGCACATTATATTGATGTTTTGAGGAATTTCAGCATTTGATCTTTGGTTTAGCTTAATCTGAGCAGCTGCACTTCGGTCACACAGGAGTTTCAGCAAAGCCAGCTGCTCCTGTGTCTCTGTTTGTGGGCACGGGGATTCGTGTGTGCATGTGCATGTATCTTAATATTCGTACAATATCCCCATAAATCAATATGTGTGTCAGCAAAAGGATCCTGAAATTCCAGGTTTGTTTTCCAGCAGGTCTGCATCATTAAATTGGGATCAGTGTTCGTCTACAGCAAGCAAATTAGGTCTGATGCTGGTTCTGCCTGTTTCTCACTAAAATAGCATTTTACTCCTCCCTGCATTCGCATTCTCTATTTGTCTCTTTCCATGATCAGTTTCTACTCAATTACAATATCATAATGATGGCAGCTGGTGCTACTATCATGAATTGCAGTACACCAGGTAGAAGTCAGGATGATAAATATAAAACACAGCTGTTGTCAGGATTAGGAAGGATGGCAAAGTAAGGCTTCTTTGAACCTGAAGACTGTTCAATAAAGAAGAACTGCAGTTAGGAATGAGTATTTGGCAAACTTTTTTCACGTAACCCCATACAGTAGGAGCATTAGATCACTGGAAGGTATTTGACCTCAAAACCCATTTCTGGAGTATAGTTATTTTTATATTTTATATTATATTTTATTTTATATTTATTCATATAGTCAAAGACTTTATGGTGGAACAGTTAAGGAACAGTAGAGAACCTTCCAAGCAAATTTTCACAGTGCTCAGCAAAGGTTTATACCAACAAAAAGGAAGGACGGTAGAAAGAGGGAAAATCGACCGTGAATATCTAAGGAAATAAGGGAGAGTATCAAATTGTAGGAAAAAGCTGACAAAGTGGCAAAGGTTAGTGGGAGACTAGAGGACTGGGAAATCTTTAGGGGGCAACAGAAAGCTACTAAAAAAGCTATAAAGAAGAATAAGATAGATTATGAGAGTAAACTTGCGCAGTATATAAAACAGACAGTAAAAGTTTCTACAAATATATAAAACAAAAAAGAGTGGCTAAGGTAAATATTGGTCCTTTAGAGGATGAGAAGGGAGTTTTAATAATGGGAGATGAGGAAATGGCTGAGGAACTGAACAGGTTTTTTGGGTCTTCAGAGTGGAAGACACAAATAACATGCCAGTGACTAATAGAAATGAGGCTATGACAGGTGAGGACCTTGAGAGGATTGTTATCAGTAAGGAGGTAGTGATGGGCAAGCTAATGAGGCTAAAGGTGGACAAGTCTCCTGGTCCTGATGGAATGCATCCCAGAATGCTAAAAGAGATGTCTAGGGAAATTGCAAATGCACTAGTGATAATTTGCCAAAATTCACTAGACTCTGGGATGGTCCCGGTGGATTGGAAATTAGCAAATGTGACACCACTGTTTAAAAAAGGAGGAAGGCAGAGAGTGGGTAATTATAGGCCAGTGGGCTTAACTTTGGTAGTAGGGAAAATACTGGAATCTATCATCAAGGAAGAAATAGCGAGGCACCTGGATAGAAATTGTCCCATTGGGCAGACGCAGCATGGGTTCATAAAGGGCAGGTCGTGCCTAACTAATTTAGTGGAATTTTTTGAGGACATTACCAGTTCAGTAGATAACGGGGAGCCAATGGATGTGGTATATCTGGATTTCCAGAAAGACTTTGACAAGGTGTCACACAAAAGGTTGCTGCATAAGATAAAGATGCATGGCGTTAAGGGTAAAGTAGTAGCATGGATAGAGGATTGGTTAATTAATAGAAAGCAAAGAGTGGGGATTAATGGGTGTTTCTCTGGTTGGCAATAAGTAGCTAGTGGTGTCCCTCAGGGATCCGTGTTGGGCCCACAATTGTTCACAATTTACATAGATGATTTGGAGTTGGGAACCAAGGGCAATGTGTCCAAGTTTGCAGATGACCATAAGATAAGTGGTAAAGCAAAAAGTGCAGAGGATACTGGAAGTCTGCAGAGGGATTTGGATAGGTTAGTGAATGAGCTAGGGTCTGGCAGATAGAGTACAATGTTGACAAATGTGAGGTTATTCATTTTGGTAGGAATAACAGCAAACGGGATTATTATTTAAAGATAAAATATTAAAGCATGCTGCTGTGCAGAGAGACCTGGGTGTGCTAGTGCATGAGTCACAGAAAGTTGGTTTACAGGTGCAACAGGTGATTAAGAAGGCTAATTGGAATTTTGTCCTTCATTGCTAGAGGGATAGAGTTTAAGACTAGGGAGGTTATGCTGCAATTGTATAAGGTGTTAGTGAGGCCACACCTGGAGTATTGTGTTCAGTTTTGGTCTCCTTACTTGAGAAAGGACATACTGGCACTGGAGGGGTCCCAGAGCTGAAGGGGTTGGATTATGAGGAGAGGTTGAGTAGACTGGGACTGTACTCGGAATTTAGAAGGATGTGGGGGGATCTTATAGAAACATATAAAATTATGAAGGGAATAGATAGGATAGATGCGGGAAGGTTGTTTCCACTGGCGGGTGAAAGCAGAACTAGGGGGCATAGCCTCAAAATAAGGGGAAGTAGATTTAAGGACTGAGTTTAGGAGGAACATCTTTACCCAAAGGGTTGTGAATCTATGGAATTCCTTGCCCAGTGAAGCAGTTGAAGCTCCTTCATTAAATGTTTTTAAGGTAAAGATAGATATTTTTTTGAAGAATAAAGGGATTAAGGGTTATGGTGTTCGGGCCGGAAAGTGGAGCTGAGTCCACAAAAGATCAGCCATGATCTCATTGAATGGCGGAGCAGGCACGAGGAGCCAGATGGCCTACTCCTGCTCCTAGTTCTTATGTTCTTATGTTCTTATGTTCTTATGTCAATGTGACTCTGGAGCAGATAGGCCATTCCTGTTAATTTAGTAATAATTACTTCCTGATGTGCCCTGACTTTGCCTTCCTTGCTTGAAAGATAAGATGCGTGTTTCGGTGTTCTTAGTTCAATGTTTTTAACGTAATGGGTTGATTCGACCTTTACTTGCCAAGCAATAAAAAGGAAGAAAGCGAATCAGCAATTTGTAGTGAAGAAAAATGTTTTTTATACCTTTTCCGATTTTTCGTCTTTGTTAAAGTCAATGACTTTCAAAAATTATTTCATGGATGTGGGTGTCGCTGGCTATGACAACATTCATTGCCCAATCCTTAATTACAATTGTCATGTGAGAGTGCCTTTAAGAATTGGATGTTTAAGAAATGTATCTTTAAGAAATGAAGCTGATCATATTACTGAAGTGATGTCATGGTGTGTGTTGGGAGGGGGGGGGGGGGGGCTGAGCTCACTTCTGCTTTTTGGGAGTTTTAGTTTCAGCTTGATGAAAGCTTGGGTGTGGTTGTGAGCTGCATTGCTGGTGATCTCTGCCATGAAGGACTATCTCTTAATCCTTTGGTGAAATCGGATTTGTAAAAAGGTCTCGGTATTGAATATAAATCTAATGTGCTTCTGTTTGAAGGATTTGTTAAATCTTTTGGATGTGTAAAGGAACAGTTTGCAGGATTGGGTAGTGTTGTATTATTTTCGGGGTTATCTTTGAAGTATGGAGTGTTAAGAGACTCGATGTTTATTTAAAAGGTTAATTTGAGTTCATGGAATAAACATTGTTTTGTTTTAAAACCACGTGTCCATAATTGTAATACTACACCTGGGGAACAAGCTGTGTGCTTCAAAAGCATCAATCCATTAAAGGTGGGGGTTGGTTGAACTTCATGATACATTTTGGTGTTCTGAAAACACCTCTTCCATAACACAACGAAGATGATGGTGAGCAGCCTTCTTGAACTGCTGGTGTCCTAATGGTGTGGATATAATATACTATAGTACTGATAGCAAGGGAGTTCCAGGATTTTGATCCAGTGACAAGGAAGGAACAGCGATATAAGTCCAACTCATGATGGTGTGTGACTTTGATGAAAACTAGCAGGTGGTGGTATTTCTATGGGTCTGCTGTCCTTGACCGTCTAGGTGGTTGAGGTTATGGGTTTTGAAGTTGCTGACAAAGCTGCATTGGTGTGTTGCTACAGTTCATCTTGTATGTCGTAAACCCTGTTGCCGCTGCGTTGGTGGTGGAGGGAGTGAATGTTGTAGATGCTGGATGGGGAGGCAATCATACAAGCTGCTTTGTCCTGATGGTGCTGAGCTTCCTGCCTGTTGTTGGAGCTGCACTCATCCAGGCAAGGGTAGACTATTCCATCGCTCTACTGACTTGTACATTGAGTACGGTTGACAGGCTTTGGAGAGTGAGGAGGAACGTTACTCACCGCAGAATTCCAAGCTTCTGACCTGCTCTTGTAGCGAGAGTGTTTAAATGGCTAGTCCAGTCCATTTTCTGGCCAATGTTAACCCTTAGGAAGATGACGGTGAGGGATTCAGCGGATACCATTGAATGTCAAGGGGAGCTGATTGGTTTCTCTCTTGGTCAAGATATGAAACATGCTGCTCATTCACTATTCCCAATTTTGCACCTGGTGAGAAAAGTTAAAATGATTGCCATTCAGCGCAGTAATTATGTATCAGTAACCCCATTACTGGTCCCATTCAGTATAAGTATTCCAAGATCAGAAAAGTATGCTTAACCTGTAATTCTGTTTTGATTGTAATTGGTGGTGTTGTGTTCTGTGTTATGACCATGGTAATGATGTACACAGAACATCTAATTGTTTAACTAGAAAAATGATTTATTAACAAACACGTGGAAAGATAACTACCAAACAATTAGACAGACGATGGCTACTAAATGAATAAAGTGAATTCTCCTGAAGCTCTAAGTACGACTATCCTCTTGTACGTCTTACTACCAACTGGCAGGTGTCTCGAGTCACATGATACTCTATCGCCACCAGCTGGTTGGAGGTCGCATTGCTAACCATATACAGAACTGGGCACAGGCACATCACCGCAGGTGGTAGCAATGAATGGCACATCCATATATGGTAGGTGAGGTTTATTCATACTGGCTGCCATTTCTCATCAGGTTTTCCAGATATTATTATGTACTGTTGTAATTGAAACTCCCACCCTGGGGGGGGGGACTTACAGAAACTTCTGAAAGAGAACAAGCTTAGGTACCTGTCGTTACCTAGAAGTCTGCAGAAGGATTTGGATAGGTTAAGTGAATGGGCTAGGGTCTGGCAGATGGAATACAATGTTGACAAATGTGAGGTTATCCATTTTGGTAGGAATAACAGCAAACTGGATTATTATTTAAACGATAAAATATTAAAGCATGCCGCTGTTCAGAGAGACTTGGGTGTGCTAGTGCATGAGTCACAGAAGGTTGGTTTACAAGTGCAACAGGTGATTAAGAAGGCAAATGGAATTTTGTCCTTCATTGCTAGAGGGATGGAGTTTAAGACTAGGGAGGTTATGTTGCAATTGTATAAGGTGTTAGTGCGGCCACACCTGGAGTATTGTGTTCAGTTTTGGTCTCCTTACTTGAGAAAGGACGTACTGGCGCTGGAGGGTGTGCAGAGGAGATTCACTAGGTTAATCCCAGAGCTGAAGGGGTTGGATTATGAGGAGAGGTTGAGTAGACTGGGACTGTACTCGTTGGAATTTAGAAGGATGAGGGGGGATCTTATGGAAACATTTAAAATTATGAAGGGAATAGATAGGATAGATGCGGGCAGGTTGTTTCCACTGGCGGGTGACAGCAGAACTAGAGGACATAGCCTCAAAATAAGGGGAAGTAGATTTAGGTCTGAGTTTATGAGGAACTTCTTCACCCAAAGGGTTGTGAATCTATGGAATTCCTTGCCCAGTGAAGCAGTTGAATCTCCTTCATTACATGTTTTTAAGGTAAAGATAGATAGTTTTTTGAAGAATAAAGGGATTAAGGGTTATGGTGTTTTGGCCGGAAAGTGGAGCTGAGTCCACAAAAGATCAGCCATGATCTAATTGAATGGCGGAGCAGGCTCGAGGGGCCAGATGGCCTACTCCTGCTCCTAGTTCTTATGTTCTTATGTTACACAACTTTCTCTGCAAGGAGACAAAAACGTTCTTCCAGAGACCCGGGGACACATTTCTGGACACAATGGTAGGGCTGGTCTGGTTAGGGGACAACAAATGTGGCAACATCTACGGACGACTCATGGAAAAAGTCAGGACCCCACTGGACCAGGCCAGATGGAAATGGGAGGAGTAGCTGGACATGGAGATAAGGGGAGGACTTTGGATCGAGACATTGCACAGGATCAACTTCATATCATCCTGCACCTATCTAAGCCTGATGCAGCTCAAGGTGGTGCACAGAGCACAACTCACTGAGACACGTATGAGCGGGTTCTTCCCAGAGGTGGAGGATAAGTGTGAACAGTGTCAGGGGGGTCTGGCCAACCACATCCACATCTGGTACAGACTCCGGGAGTTCTGGGCAGCCTTTTTTAAGGCTATGACCAGAGTGGTGGGGGTCGAGATGGAGCTGTGCCCATATCTGATGGTCTTTGGGGTGTCAGAGTATCCAGTGCTCTGGACAGGGAAGAGGGCAGATGCCCTGGTCTTCCCCTCACTAATCACAAGATGGAGACTTCTGCTCGGCTGCAAGTCAGCAGCGCCACTCAGGATCTTGGAGTGGCTTTCAGACCTGGCCAAGTTCCTGCAACCAGAAAAAATAAAATCCTCGACATGTGGAAGAAGTTCACAAATATCTTTATAGACCTGTTTGCAACCAACAACTAACCGGGGGAGGGAGAGGGGTGGGGGTTGATAGAAAAAGCGGGGGAAGGATAGGATAGGAAGGGGGGATCAAAGGGGGGGGGGCAGGGAACACCATCAGGTTGAAGGGGAGCACGCATACTGCAGAGAAGAAATGGGAAGTGGGGGGCCATGTGCAGGAGTGGACATAGATCCCTCACACTTGGGCCAAACTGGGAGAACGGACCTCTCTAACCTCCCCAGAGAACTCGAGAGGGAACAAGATTTCCCTTGCCAGCAAAATTAATGCATTTGTAATTATAGATTATGAACGATGTAAAGAGCCCTGGTAATAGCTGTAAATACATATGTGAAGTTGTGTGTAACTTGTTTAATTAAATGTTAAGAGTCCCGATAAGAACACCTCTGAAAAACTATAAGATACGCACTAATGTAAAGAGAGTAGAGAAGAGATTGAACTGGGACCACTGTCACAGACGCAAGGACAGCCTGTGATACCTGTGTTGATGTTTGTCATTGCGTTGATTATTCTTGTTGTTTCTGTATTGTTCTGCAAAGTTTAGATATTAGGTGCAAAATGCCAATTAAAATATTTTTTCAAAAAGTAATTGAAACTCCTGTAACTGTCGTTCACATCTTAGGCATTTATGGCATGAATGATTCCACTGCTAGAATGCACTTTGTCGCGCTCCTCATACGCTCCTTTGATTGTAAACACTGCTATACTTCATACCTTTGCTCTCTCTCACGGAAGTTATATGTTTCACTGCACTTTTAAATCTGTTATATATTTGCCTATCTAGTTGGTCAGCATTGTCACAAATGTTTTCTGATTGACCATTCATAGAATCCCTACAGGCAGAAGGAGACCATATAGCCCATCAGGTCTACACTGACGCTCTGAAAGAGCAATCTATCTAGGCCTACTCCCCCACCCTAACCCCATAACTCCACCTAACCCTGCACATCTTTGGACTGTGGGAGGAAACCTGAGCACCCGGAGGAAACCCGCGCAGTCACTGGGGGGGGGAACGTGCAGACTCCGCAGTCACCCAAGGCCAGAATTGAACCCGGGTCCCTGGCGCTGTGAGGCAGCAGTGCTAACCATTGCGCCACCATGCTACCCAGTTGTCTTCGATACTTTCAGAGATATGAGGAGTAAAGTTAGATGTTTCAGACTTTTTAAAATAAAATGAAAATATTTTAAATTCCTTCAACATGCTTATTGTAAACTGGGATTAACCTTAACCACTTGACGAGTATATATTAGATACCTCTTAAATGGTGGCCTTCTCTGCTGTAATCACCATGCGGTTGATCATAGTTTGAAATAATTAACCAAATTTAGAAGATTGTAGAACAAACTGGTCATAGAGCTTTGGGAGGGAAGAAGATCATTAATCACTCCTGTCTGCAGTTTGTTGCTTCCAGCTTCACAATGTCCTTTAAATTTTCCTCAGAAAGCAATTTGTAGCTGGTCATGGAGAGAACTTTACTCATTGATTTTGAATGTTTCATTCTGGACTTCCAATAGCTGCAAAGCTTATCACAAGCTATTGAGTAAAATATTTGGCTTTGTATTCATACCAGGCCTGATGGCTCGACCTATGAGGTTTCACAGGACCTTGTTGTCGGATGCGATGGAGCTTTTTCAACTACAAGGAAACAGTTCATGCGACAAACCAGGTTTGATTACAGCCAGGTCTACATCCCTCATGGATACATGGAGCTTACAATACCTCCTAAAAACGGTGATGTAAGGATTTGTGTCGATGCAAATACTTTTTAAAAAGTTTCTTCCTAAGTTGCCTTTCATGTTAACCGTTGTACACAGAAATAAACACCAGACTGTTTTCTTCCAGTTTGCAATGGAGCCTAATTTTCTTCACATATGGCCGAGAAACACCTTCATGATGATTGCTTTGCCGAACTTGGTAAGGATTAACTACCTGATCAAACTCAATGTCTGAACAATTCATTTCTTTTTACTTTTTTTTAATTGCATCTTGGCTTTTGGAGAATTTCAAGACACATGGGGAGCCTGATCTTTGGGACACTAAATTCTGCTGATTTCCTCACAGTCTGCCACTGTTACTTGAGAGGTGACTGGCAGGGCATCACAATAAACAGCCCAAAGAGGCATTTATGTTGATTCTCTTTGGATCACGTTGTGGGTCATTTTCATCTTGCACTCAATAGAACAAACCTAAGAATCTCAAACAATCACAATTTATTCCACAGGAGAAAAGGGTGCTGATTGGTCAGCAAATCAAATTCTGATTGGCCGAGGCATTTCCATAGAGAAAGCAACAGGGAACTATTAGCTTGCCAAGCTCCTGGGCATTTCAGAAAAGGTGCCAGATGAGAACCTATTCCTCATGTTTGCTGAGACCAGATCCCTGCATATGAATTTATGTTGCTTCCAGCAAGAGTAAAGATGCCACTGTTATGAAAGCAACGGATTATCTTAATTGGTTAGTCTACTGCATGCCGACCTTAACCCGTCAATATAGACTCTGGGATTTGAACAGATCCGTACATTATCGACAATCTTGTAAATAGGGCCCAGGTACTTTACTCAATTTGTAAGCCTTGTGAGGTCAGTATTTGGCAAATTAGCATATTTCTAGTCTCACTCTAATATGCACTCGCCTGATCTACCGAGGCCGTGGATCTAACCTCTTTGCCTTGGAGAAATAAGGTGAGTGCTGTTCAGTACGAATAGCACGTGGGGGTGGACCCGAAGGCTCAGCATCAATGCACGCTGCCCTCGGAGTGGATGTGGGGGAAATGAGACAGTCACACACCTCCTTGTGGAATGTGCCTTTGCAAAGCAGGTCTGGAGTGAGATGCAGTGGTATCTGTCAAGGTTCATCCCGAGCAGCTCTGTAACACAGGACTCCGTGCTCTACGGACTGTTTCCAGGGACACACACCAAAACAAATATCAACTGCTGCTGGAAGGTCATCAACTCGGTGAAAGACGCTCTTTGGTCTGCCCGAAACTTGCTGATCTTCCAGTGCAAAGAACTGTCCTCGACCGAGTGTTGCAGACTGACACATTCCAAGGTCCAGGACTACGTGCTGAGGGACGCACTCAAGCTTGGGGCAGCTGCCGCCAAGGCGCAATGGGGAAAGACCACAGTGAAAGGTCTTACCAACAAATGTACACCGAGGGGTTGGTAACATTGTAAAACCCCTCGGCCCGGGTCTTCAATACCAGAATGTATGAAAGAAGCAAAACAATGTAAATATTTAAGAAAGAACTGTAACTTATTGTAGGATACGTGTGTAACGTTATCCCAATTGAATTGAAGAAAGACAAATGAATGTAACTCGGATGGAAATGCACAGTCAAGACAATTTGAAATGTTCTGTAAAGTTTATGATAAATTTTAAGAATAAAGTATATTTTTTGAAAAAAAAAGCACTTGGGGGTGGGGGTCTCCTGGGGGATTGAAGACCCCCAGGTGGCTGCCCTCTGGGAAGGGTGGCACCCTGGCATGGCTGATGCCACCTGGGCACCTTGGCATTGCCAGCCTGTCAACCTGGCAGTGCCATCTGGGTGCCAGCCTGGCACTGCCAAAGTGACCAGGTGGCACTTCCAGCTGACAGGGGAACTGTCAGGATGGCAGTGCTAAGATGCCAGGCTGGCATATTTGCCGTGCAGGGGTCGGGGTGCCCTGCGTGTGTGTGTGTGTGTGGGGGGGGGGGGGGGGGGGGGGGGGGGGGGGGGCCTCTGAGGCCCCGCCCGCCATAGGTGAGTTTGGGCTTCGAGGGGTTCGGCGGTCCATTTAAAAATGGTGTCCCGATCCCCTCGAGCACTGAGGAGTTCTGGCGAACGCAGCTCCTCACTGCAGGAAATGGGACTATGTGCGGCCTTGGCAGGGTGTTCCTTGCTGAGTCTGTGATTGCTACAAAGCCCTGTTAGATAACAGCTGCGAGCACTGGGAAACGCGGAGCTCTGTTGCAATTTGGTTAGATTGCTCCCAAAGTATCACAAAAGTTTGAACAACAATTCAGAAAAAATTCATAACACTGGCACCAGGGTTGAAGAACTTCACTTAGGTGGATACATTGGAGAGGTTTGGACTGTTTTTCTTGGAGAAGGTTGGGGAGAAATTTGATAGAGATATTCAAAATCATGAGGGTTTTAGACAGGGTAGTTAGGGTATTTTCCATTAGAAAGATGCTGCCATCAGTCCAAAAAGATGTCCTGCCTACCACATAACTGAACACTGCTATGTATAAATTTCAGTGCCAGTGCGATGCCAGATATGTGGGCTATACATCCCAGTGATTGGCTGATTGAAAAAAACAGCACGTTCCTTCGATCATTCCAATTTGTGGGGCACTGGCACCATCACTGGGGAAAATGGGGGCTATGCCATTGGGGCAGTCTACACCTTCACCATGATGGGACCAGTGTTTTTGTGAACCACATAACTAGGGATGTAGAGATGATTTTAAACTAAATAGTAGGGGCATGGGATCAAGTTCGGCAGATGTGTTAAATCAAGGAGTAGAGACAAGGGAAGAGAGAAAGGTATTAAAATGGGAAATGATAAACAGACCGTGAGAGGAAGGGGCAGGGAATACAAACCTAAGAGTAAATCAACAGATAATGCTAAAGGTTACAAAAATAATAATACGACAAAGCTTAAGACTCTGTATCTGAATCCACGCTACATTTGGAACAAAACATATGAATTGATTGCGACATGGCTGCAGGGTGGCGTGGATTAGGAACTGAATTGGGAACTGACTATTGAAGGGTATGTTACTGTTAGGCATTATGGGGAGTTAGAAAAAGGTGTGGGGGTGGTACTATTAATTAGAGAGATGACCCAAGTTCAGGAAACCCAAGATTCAGAAGTGGTTTCAGTAGAGATTAAGAATGATATAGCCACTTGTGGAAGTGGTGTACAGTCCCCCAAACAGTAATCACACGGTAGGACGGGGTATCAAAGAAGAAATAGTGTGATAAAAGCAAATTACTGCGGATGCTGGAATCTGAAACGAAAGGGACAATGCTGGAAAATCTCAGCAGGTCTGGCAGCATCTGTAGGGAGAGAAAAGAGCTAACGTTTCGAGTCCGATGACTCTTTGTCAAAGCTTCAAAGAATAGTGTGAACTTGTCAGAAAGGTACATTGATTATCATGGAGGAATTTTAATCTACAAATAGACTGGAATAATCAGATGGGCAAAGGTAGCATAGATGACAAATTCATGATATGTTGTGGAAATAATTTCTTTGATCAGCATGTTCCAAACAGGCTATACTCGATATAGAATTGTGTAATGAGATAGGATTAATTAATGACTTCATAGTGAAGACATCCTTAGATAGCAGTATATGTTAGCGTTTTACATTCAGTTTAAAGGAGAGAAGAGTGGGGCTAAGACTAGTATCTAAAACTTAAATAACTGCAATTATGAGGGCACCAACTCAGGCCAGAAAAAATGAACTGACAATTAAGGCTGAAGAATGGGTCGATAGATATGCAGTGGCAGATGTTTAAGGGGATATTTCAGAATCCAACAAGAAAGAAAAATTCCAAGGGGAGGACCCACCATCCGTGGCTAACTAAAAAAGTTAAGGATAGTATCAAACTTAAACAAAAAGTATATAATTGCACAAAGGTGGGTAATAGGTCAGAAGATTGGACAGAATATTTTTAAAAGCAAAGAATGACTAAAAGATTAATTAAGAGGGGTACATTTCAGTATGTGAGAAAGCTAGCTACAAGTATGAAGACAGATAATAAGAATTTCTATAGATATTTAAAAAATAAAAAGTTAACAATTAGTCCTATAGAAAGTGAGTCTGGGGAATTAACGCAAAATAAGGAGATTGCAGATGGATTGAACATATATTTTACATTGATCTTCAAAAAACATACCAGAAATTGCTGTAAATCAGGAATAGGAAGAGAGAGAGGAAATTAAGAATATTGATGCTGAAATAAGATAATGCCCAAAATTAGGTGTAATCCCGCAATTGGAAACCATTTGGTAAATAATTCTCAGTGTGCGTAAAATCATACTGACAACCAATTAAAGATTGTCAGTTGGGCTCGCAGTGCGACACATTTGCGTGTAGCTGAAAATACACATATTAATACACGGGGCCCTGTTCTTACAGACAGAAAGAAAATGTACACGTACTGTGCCTCTTTCGGCTAAAGAAAATAAGTGATAGTCATTCGCTGACTCATTCTTCAGGATAATGCTGTGACCAAGGTTATACTGCCTGGTTTAAATTTCAAACAATGCTTGGCAGTTAACTGTCAGTCACCTGGTGTATTCAGCATGGCAGTGCCTCTACAAATAAAAGTCTATCTGCCAACCAAAAAGCACTTTCTTCTCATACAGTATAAATTGTTGATTTTTTCCCCTTATGCTGGTATTCTTGTGAAGTGTCCTGGTGAATGCAAGATAAAAAGCTTCAACATAGCTTTTTCAGCAATACTCAAGTTCTCTGCTCCCAAACGACTATAAGTTATAATTTCATAATGTATAATCATAAGATTATGAACCAGCAAAATCATTTGTTTATAAGCATTTGAAGCAGTAGCTGCGTACAACTCATGTTACACAATTCTGATAATTGATTATTATTTTTTTCAATATTTCTTATTCTCCTTTTTCACATTTTCTCCCAAATTTACACCCGAAAATAAACAATAATCAGTAACAAATGTAATGTCAATCCCCACATCAATAGCAACAATCCCATCCTTCCTCCCACCAAACACGAGACATTGGCCCGCATGTTAACATAAACAAATGACAAAAAGGAATTAGGAATCACCCTTAGTCAACACACAGTCCCCCTCCCCCCAACCCTCCCAGTCCCCAAACCCCCTATTGTTTGATGTGATCCAATTCTCGAAAGTGCATAATGAATGACGCCCATGAATTGTAGAACCCCTCCATCCTTCCTCTCAGTTCAAATTTGATCTTTTCAAGCGTTAAGAATTCCAGCAGGTCCCCCTGCCACGCCAGGGCACAGGGTGGAGAGGTTGATCTCCAACCTCACAGGATCCGCCTTCGGGCCATTAATGAGGCGAAGGCTACAACACCTGCCTCCATGCCCGTTTCCAACCCCAGCTGGTCTGACACCCCGAATATGCACTCCCGAGGGCCTGAGTCCAGTTTCACGTGTACTACATTAGAGATTACCCTGAGCACCTCCTTCCAGTAATCCTCCAGTTTTGGACAGGACCAAAACATATGAACATGGTTGGTGGGGCCTCCCCCGCGATGTTCACACACATCTTCTACCCCCTCAAAGAGCCAGCTTATCCTCGCCCTTGTGAGGTGCGCTCTATACACCACCTTCAGCTGTATCAGCCCCAACCTCGCACACGAGGTGGAGGCATTCACCCTCCCAAGCACCCACCAGAACCCCTCCTCCATACCCTCTCCCAACTCTTCCTCCCACTTTTCCCTGATCCCTTCTAGCGGCGCCTTCTCCTCCTCCAAAATAGCCCCGTAAACCGCTGACACTACCCCCTTCTCCAGTCCCCCTGTCGTCAGCACCTCTTCCAGCAATGTGGAAGCCGGCTCGACTGGGAAGCTCTGTTTCTCCTTTCTGGCAAAGTCTCGAACCTGTATGTATCTAAATATTTCCCCCTGTTCCAGCCCATACTTTGCTCCCAGCTCCTTCAAACCCGCAAAACGACCCCCAAGAAATAAATCTTTTCGTGTCGTAATCCTGTTTTCCTCCCATCTCCGAAAATTTCCATCCCATTTCCCTGGCTCAAATCTATGGTTCCCCCGAATTGGCATTTCCCTTGAGCCTGTCCCCAACCCGAAGTGCTGCTGAAACTGCCTCCAAATTCTCAATGAGGGTGTTACTACCGGACTCCCTGTGTATCTCCCTGGAGCCGTCGGGAGCCGGCGCTGTCGCTAGCGCCTTCAATCTCGACCCCCTACCCAAACTCTCCTTCATTCTGACCCATTGGGAGTCAACCCCTCTGACCTAGCTCCGCACCTTCTGCACATTCGCCACCCAGTAATAATACATCAGGTTTGGAAGACCCAAACCCCCTGCCTGCCTTCCTCTCTGTAGTAGCACTTTCTGGTTCTGGCCACCTTCCCTCCCCATATGAACGAGTTAATCACTGACAATTGATTATTAAGTGCCATGTTCAAAGGGCATTATTTCCCCTCTGCTCTGTGGGATTCACATTTTCATTTTGTTGTGAGCTTTTGGTCTTTGAATGCCTTCGATGAAAATCAGACACTTCATCAGACAAAGAGAAGGAAATTGGATGTAAAGTCAATTCTCACTACTTACACACTTTCCAACAATATGCACAAGTGTAGATTCTGCAAAGGTCTGGACACACTCATGCTTTCGTTTTGGAGATGATGATACACCTCATGATGGGTCTTATAAAAATGAAAGCATTTTAAAACAACTTTTTTTTTTGTTGTTTGACAGGACAAGTCATTCACATGTACTCTCTTCATGCCCTTTGAAGAATTCGAGAAGCTTACCACAGAAGACAAAGTGCTTCTGTTTTTCAAGAAATGCTTTCCAGATTCCATACCTCTAATAGGAATGTAAGAATCTTATTTACTCAAGATGTTCTTCAGAATTCATATTTTCTTCAGCTTATCTATTTACCCTATCCTTCTGACATAAATTATGATTGATATAATTACTAGTTATATAATTATAAACATGATTATTTATAATTATTATGATCAAAAATATAATGTGAAATAACGTGGTTCCTGGTAGTCAGTTTCAAATATCATGGGGTGAATCTACAATTGGTTTGGATGGGATTGGGTTTGGGTTTGTCAAGTGTACCGAGGTACAGTGCAAAGTATTGTTCTGCGTCCAGCTCAACAGATCAGTCCATACATGAAAATAATATACACAGGGCAAACATAAAATACACAATGTAAATAGATAGACACAGGCATTGGGCGAAGCAAATGAATATAGTACTGCTCAATAGAGAAGATGTGTGAAGAGATCAGGTCAGTCCATAAGAGGGTCGTTTAGGAGTCTGGTAACAGTGGGAAAGAAGCTGTTTTTGAACCTGTTAGTACATGTTCTCAGACTTTTGTATCTACTGTCTGATTGAAGAAGTTGGAAGAGTGAATAAACCGGGGTGGGGGGGGGCGGAAATCCTCACCACACATGCTGCATAACTTGGGGACAAGTAGAAACTTATCCTGACCTGATCTTCCCACTCCAGGGGCGAAATTCTCCGACCCCACGCAGGGTCGGAGAATCGGCCGGCAGCGGCGTTAATCCCGCTCCCGCAGGGTTTTTAATTCTCTGACCGACCAAAAACCGGCGCTGTGCAAATCCCGCCGGCAGCCTCTGAAAACAGCTGGCGCCGGCGGGATTTCATTATATTTTTGTTTCCACAAATCTCCGGCCCGGATGGGCCGAAGTCCCACCGACGTGGCCACGGGTCACGTCGGCGAAAATCACAGTAGCGACGGATGCCCGGGGCCAACGCACCGTCGCCCCCCCCCTCTGTACGCCGCTGCCCCCAACCACCCCCCCCCCCTCACCACCCCTACCTCCCTCCAACGCCCTTACCCCCCCTCCCCACCACCCCTACCCCCCTCCCCACCACCCCTACCCCCCTCCAACGCTGCCCCCCCATCTCTCGCAACGCCGCAACCCCCCACCCTCAACGCCGCAACCCCCCCTCACCCCCCTCATCGCCGCAACCCCCCCCTCTCAACGCCGGGTCCCCCCCTCTCAACGCCGGGTCCCCCCCCCTCAACGCCGGTACCCACACCCCGTCCCCCTCCCTCTGAAGGCCGGTACCCACACCCCGTCCCCCTCCCTCTGAAGGCCGGTACCCACACCCCCCCTCCCTCTGAAGGCCGGTACCCACACCCCCCCCCTCTCTCCTCCTCCCCCCCTTCCTTCCTCCTCCCCCCTTCCTTCCTCCTCCCCCCCTTCCTTCCTCCTCCCCCCCTTCCTTCCTCCTCCCCCCTTCCTTCCTCCTCCCCCCCTTCCTTCCTCCTCCCCCCCTTCCTTCCTCCTCCCCCCCTTCCTTCCTCCTCCCCCCCTTCCTTCCTCCTCCCCCTTCCTTCCTCCCCCCCTTCCTTCCTCCTCCCCCTTCCTTCCTCCCCCCCTCCTTCCTCCCCCCCCCTCCTTCCTCCTCCCCCCCTTCCTTCCTCCTCCCCCCTTCCTTCCTCCGTTAGTGGGGGGGGGGGTGCGGCATTAGTGGGGGGGGGGTGCGGCGTTGGAGTAGGGTAGGGGTGGTGAAGGGGGTAGGGGTGGTGAGGGGAGGGGGTTGGGGTAGGGGCAGCGGCGTGCAGAGTGGGGGGCGACGGTGCGTTGGCCCCGGGCATCCGTCGCCCCCCTCCTCTGCACACTGCTGCCCCTACCCCAACCCCCCCTCACCACCCCTACCCCCTTCACCACCCCTACCCCCCTCCAACGCCGCCCCCCCTCTCTCAACTCAACACCGCAACCCCCCCCTCTCAACTCAACGCCGCAAACCCCCCCCCCTCAACTCAACGCCGCAAACACCCCCCTCTCCTCAACTCAACGCCGTAAACCCCCCAACGCCGGGTCTGTCTCTTTCCTCCTCCCCCCCCCCCCAAATGCCGGTCTGTCTCTCTCCTCCTCCTTCCCCCCCCCCAATGCCGGGTCTGTCTCTCTCCTCCTCCCCCCCCCCCCCAAAATGCCGGTCTGTCTCTCTCCTCCTCCTCCCCCCCCCCCCCCCCAATGCCGGTCTGTCTCTCTCCCCCCCCCCCCCCCAAATGCCGGGTCAGTCTCTCTCCTCCCCCCCCCCAAATGCCGGTCTGTCTCTCTCTCTCCCCCCCCCCAAAATGCCGGTCTGTCTCTCTCCCCCTCCCCCCCCCCCCAATGCCGGTCTGTCTCCCCCCCCCCCCAAAAAAATCGCCGGGTCTCACCACTTCCGCAGCTGGTGAAACTGACGCGTATCGCGTCAGTCCGCTGCTGGCCCCTCCGGGAACGGAGAAAAGCTGCCTAAAAGAAGGCCCCCACGCCGGAGTCATCTACACCAATTTTGCTCGCCGGAAATCGGCGTTACGACGGTCTGCAGAGAATTTCGCCCCATGTTTCTCCTAGTCTGACTGTTCTGCTTTGTGTTATAATTCTCCTGCTTCATTCCTTTCCTGCTGTATTCTTCCTGCACTGTGCTTTTTCCCCGATATGTTTGGTCCGTGCAACTCTTGTTGAAAATCTTTTCTGCACTGTGCTTGTCTTTTTCACCACGACAACACAATCAACTTAACAGATTGTGAGGAGTTTTGCTGAAAAATAAAGACGTGCTGTCAAAGCTTTTTGTCTTGCGCCATCGGGGTGGATGCAAAAATGCCGAATTTGAAAGGGAGCGACAATTTATATGCATGAGGAAAGGGTGCTGATTGGTTGACAAGTTTACTCTGGTCGTGATTTGCCTTGGAGAAAGCATCAGGAAACTATTGTCCTGCCATTCTTTTGTTCAGTTCAGAAAAAGGTGTGAAGCCTGGACATGTTTCTTTTGCTTGCAAAGAACAGGTTCCGACGTATGAATGTATGTAGCTTCTAGTATGTTTAAGACTCAAAATTCACAATTGTTGCATCGGTCCTGATGAGAGTCAGAGATAAAGCTTTGACAACCTGTCTTTTTTTTAGTAATAGTTATGTTCTGTACTTTCAAGCAAAAATTTCTCATAGGTTAATAAAAAGCTACTCTTTAGACCACCGGGTTACTGTGATAGAAGGTAATCGATACATACTGAATTGTGGGTAAAGCCAACCTCCATTAATTCAGGTTGGCTTTCACAAGGGTGGCTCCATTTTGAAATTTAAAAATCTGATTTTGTTTAGTATTGTAATTACTTTAAATCTGCCTCACACATATATCATGACTCTCTTTCATTAATATTACAGGTGACTATGTCACCATCATGCCTTAATTCAGAACCATCTGTGCCTTTGCTACTTAGTAAGGAGCCTTTACTACACCAGGTTAAAGTACAACAGGTTTATTTGGAATCACGAGCTTTCGGGGCGTAGCTCCTTCATCAGGTGAGGAACTCGAAAGCTCGTGATTCCAAATAAACATGTTGGACTTTAGCCTGGTGTTACTGTGTCCACCCCAGTCCAACACTGATATCTCCACATCATTGTTACTTAGGGTTATGAAGTCATATTTAATTGCGAAAATTCAAACCAAATTAAAATCTTTCCTATACTAGAAAAGCTTTAAAGTAATCAAAACAATCCTAAAATCTCTGAATGAGGCTTTTTAATTGCAAAAGTGTATAAGAGCAGCTTGGGGTGGTTCTGAAGGATGGTTTTTCCGACCCATATATTGGGTAATTTGCCAATCTATTAAACCTGTTTTGCTTGTGTAATGCTCAACCTTTTTTTTCACTAGTTTTGGGTTTTTTGATGAATCATAAACCAGTTAATCCACTTGACAAATATTTTGATAAAACATAAGCAGGTATTTTCTCAATGCTTTCACAATTCAGCCAGGTCTAACCAACAAAGAAATTTGGCTTTGTGTAACTAAAATCTCATCAATGCCATTTTCCGTTAAAATGAGCAAAGCCATGAGAACGAGGGTGGAACTTTTTCATCAATGCTTAATATGAGTATGCACGAAATACAAGCATTGAGGCTGCCTGGACAAATGAATTCACTGAACAAGTTGCTGCATTTCTGGAGAGCAGTAACGCTGATGAGGATAATGAGAAGATGGGCGAGTGGGTTTGAAGAATGGAAAGCAAATCTTGAACTTTATATAGCCTGTTCCTAAAAACACTTGTGCTCACTTTTTCAAGGTACCGTAATTAACAAAATATGACTTTTCATTTAGCGATGCATTGAAGCAGGATTATTTCCGTTTGCCAGCCCAGGCTATGATCTCAGTCAAGTGTTCATCGTACCATGTCGGTTTCAAGTCTATATTAATGGGAGATGCAGCTCATGCAGTTGTTCCTTTTTACGGTCAAGGCATGAACGCAGTAAGTGCTCAATATTCCTGCAGGAATTTGCGGCTTTAGAATTTACAGCTATGCCCATTGTTGAATTATTCTTGTTTGCATTTATTAAACTTGCTGTGAAGAAATGTTACACAAGCAGAATATAGTCACGCACTCTTCGAATTCTGCGATACCGTTCACGTGTTACGGCAGGCGCTTCTTCAGTCATTGAATAAATAAGAGCTAAACTTTGCAGCCTGTTAATGAGTCCCACCCGCTCATCTTGTTATGTCCATTATTAGTTGTGACTTACATTGAAGTTTTGCCTTTGTGTCAGAAGATTGTGGATTCAAATGTCGCACCAGGATTTAAGCACACAGAATCAAGGTAGGCACTGCAGTGCAGGACTGGGGGAGTACCTCCTCCCTCCCTGCCCCTCTCCATACTGGGTGAAGAGCTTGGCTTCAATCAGTGGCAGACATATATTTCTGTGCTGACTTAATTGACATAATTAACTCATCAAGGAAGGGTAGTGGAACTGACCAGACACCTGGGGCTGGATTCTCCCCTACCCGGCGGGGCGGGGGTCCTGGTGGGATGGAGAGGCGTGAACCACTCCGGTGTCGGCGCGCCCCAAAGGTGCGGAGAAAGGTGCCAAGCCCTCACCTTGAGGGGCTAGGCCCGTGCCGGAGTGGTTCCTGTCCCGCCGGCTGGCGTGGAAGGCCTTTGGTGCCACGCCAGCCGGGGCTGAAGGGACTTTGCCGGCCGGCGGAAGTCCACACATGCGTGGGAGTGTCAGCGGCTGCTGACGTCATCCCCACGCATGCGCAGGGGAGGGGGTCACTTCCGCGTCGGCCATCGCGGAGGCTATGGCCGACGTGGAGGGAAAAGAGTGCCCCCACGGCACAGGCCCGCCCGCAGATCGGTGAGCCCCGATCGCGGCCAGGCCACCGTGGGGACACCCCCTGGGGCCAGATCGCCCCCCCCCCCACCCCAGGACCCCAGAGCCCGCCCGCGCCGCCGCTAAGGGAGGTGGTTTGATTCACGCCAGCGGGACCGGCATTACAGCAGTGGGACTTCAGCCCATCGCGGGCCAGAGAATCTCCGGGGGGGCCACCGACCGGCGCGGCGCGATTCCTGCCCCTGCCAAAACTCCGGTGCTGGAGTCTTCGGGAGATGGCGGGGGCGGGATACACAGCGGCCCCCGGCGATTCTCCGATCCGGCGGGGGGGGTCGGAGAATCCAGCCCCTGGTTTCCTCTGGTGGCAGGCGAGGCACACCAGATTTGTGTGAAAACTGAAATTAGAGTTTCAGCCTCATCCTTAGATGGCACCCTCATTTCCCCAGTTCACCAGGCTGCAGATCAAATGATCCACCCATCTGTAATGGCCTTCTCCACTGACACTAATCCCTGACATTCAGACCTCCATAACCACCTGGCTTGACCTTCTACGCAGTTTATCCCTTTTGTCCTGACACCGCTGTCTGAGTGTGGGGTTCAAATCTCACAGCAGTCATCCTCCCCGCATCTTGAGAGTCTTCAGGCCTCTTGAGGCAGAGGAGCATCCTTTTCAGAGTCCCCCAATCTGCTCTTGCAACCTGACTTCTCATGGGACCCCACCTTACTGGCAAGATTTGTGTTTTCCGATTCTCTCCAGATTTTGTGCCAGCATAAGTGAGCCTGTGCAGGGCTAACACAGGCTCAGAATCACCTCCAATGTATCTATATCCTTTTGTTGACTTTTCACCGCCTCTTGACAACTTATTTTCCAACCTATCTTGATGTCATCAGCAAATTTAGCTGCCATACATTTTGTCCCTTCATTCAAGTAATTGATATAGACTGTAAATAATGGACGACCCAGGACTGATACCTGTGCCACTCCACCAGTTACAATTTGCCAACGTGAAGAGACCCATTTATCCCTGTTTCAAGTTCTTCACTTCTGCAAGTGTGAAGTGGCCTCACTAACACCTTATACAATTGCAGCATAACCTCCCTAGCCTTAATCTCCATCCCTCTTGCAATGAAGGACAAAGCAAAAGGGATTATTATTCAAATGATAAAATATTAAAACATGCTGCTGTGCAGAGAGACCTGGGTGTGCTCGTGCATGAGTCGCAAAAGGTTGGTGTACAGGTGCAACAGGTGATTAAGAAAGCCAATGGAATTTTGTCCTTCATTGCTAGAGGATGGAGTTTAAGACTAGGGAGGTTGTGCTGCAATTGTATAAGGTGTTAGTGAGGCCACACCTGGAGTATTGTGTTCAGTTTTGGTCTCCTTACCTGAGAAAGGACGTACTGGCGCTAGAGGGTGTGCAGAGGACATTCACTAGGTTAATCCCAGATCTGAAGGGGTTGGATTACGAGGAGAGGTTGAGTAGACTGGGACTGTACTCGTTGGAATTTAGAAGGATGAGGAGGGATCTTATAGAAACATGTAAAATTATGAAGGGAATAGATAGGATAGATGCGGGCAGGTTGTTTCCACTGACGGGTGAAAGTAGAACTAGGGGGCATAGCCTCAAAATAAGGGGAAGTAGATTTAGGACTGAGTTTAGGAGGAACTTCTTCACCCAAAAGGTTGTGAATCTATGGAATTCCTTGCCCAGTGAAACAGCTGAGGCTCCTTCATTAAATGTTTTTAAGATAAAGATAGATAGTGTTTTGAAGAATAAAGGGATTAAAGGTTATGGTGTTCAGGCCGGAAAGTGGAGCTGAGTCCACAAAAGATCAGCCATGATCTAATTGAATGGCGGAGCAGGCTCGAGGGGCCAGATGGCCTACTCCTGCTCCTAGTTCTTATGTTCTTATGTAAAACTCCATTTGCCTTCTTAATCACATGTTGCACGTGTAAACCAACTTTTGCGACTCATGCACTAGCACACCCAGGTCTCTCTGCACAGCAGCATGTTTTAATATTTTATCATTTAAATAATAATCCCTTTTGCTGTTATTCCTACCAAAATGGATAACTTCACATTTGTTAACATTGTATTCTATCTGCCAGATCCTAGCTCATTCATTTAACCTATCCAAATCCCTCTGCAGACGTCCGATATCCTCTGCACTTTTTGCTTTACCACTCATCTTAGTGTCATCTGCAAACTTGTCCCCAATTCCAAATCATCTATGTAAATTGTGAACAATTGTGGGCCCAACACTGATCCCTGAGGGATACCACTAGCTACTGATTGCCAACCAGAGAAACACCCATTAATCCCCACTCTTTGCTTTCTATTAATTAACCAATCCTCTATCCATGCTACTACTTTACCCTTAATGCATAGGGGCGTGATTCTCCGCTCCCACGCCGGGTGGGTGAATCACTGGAGGGTCACTCTGGCACCCCCCGCGATTCTCCCACCCCCCCCCAAAATGGCATGTCGCATTTTGGGTGACACCGCTCGGAGAATTGTGGGCCGCCGTTTTTCACGGCGGCCCGCGATTCTCCGACCCGGTTGGGCCGAGCGGTCTGCCGTTCCCTACCGGTTCACGCCGGCGGCAACCACAACTGGTTGCTGCTGGCGTGAACATGGCATCAATACCTGGTTTGTGGCTTGTGGGGGGTGGAGAGGGGAGTGAGCACCACGACCGTGCTCAGGAGAGGACTGCCCCGCGATTGGTGCGCACCGATCATCGGGCCGGCGTCACAAAGGGACGCACTCTTTCCCCTTCGCCGCCCCACAAGATCAAGACACCACGTCTTGGGGGGCAGCGGAGGGGAAGGCGGCAACCGCGCATGCGCAGCTGACATCATTAGGCGCGCCGGCCGCATCATTCTCGGCGCGCCAGGCCTTGCCCGGCGGCGGAGATTTACGGCACCCCCCTCCTAGCTCCCCCGGTGGGGGGGAGAATAGGGGGCCAGGAGCGGCCTCCGACGTCGTCGTGAACCTCTCCGGGTTTCACGACGGCGTTGGGCCTTGCGGAGAATTCCGCCCTAGATCTTTATCTTATGCAGAAACCTTTTGTGTGGCACCTTGTCAAAAGCTTTCTGGAAATTCAAATATGCCACATCCATTGGTTCCCCGTTATCTACCGCACTGGTAATGTCCTGAAAAAATTCGACTAAATTAATTAGGCACGACCTGCCTTTATGAACCCATGCTACATCTCCCAATGGGACAATTTCCATCCAGATGCCTCGCTATTTCTTCCTTGATGATAGATTCCAGCATCTTCCCTACTACCGAAGTTAAGCTAACTGGCCTATAATTACCCCGCTTTCTGCCTACCTCCTTTTTTTTTAAATTTAGAGTACCCAATTCATTTTTCCCAATTAAGGGGCAATATAGTCTGGCCAATTCACCTCATCTGCACATCTTTAGGTTGTGGGGGCGAAACCCACGTAAACACGGGGATAATGTGCAAACTCCACACGACAGTGACCCAGAGCCGGGATTGAACCTGGGACCTCGGAGCCGTGAGGCTAACCACTAGCAGCGCTAACCACTGCACCACCGTGCTGCCCCAGCTCCTCTTTTAAACAGTGACAGTGGTGTCACGTTTGCTAATTTCTAATCCGCTGGGACCACCCCAGAGTCTAGTGAATTTTGGTAAGTTATCACAATTTCCCGAGCCATCTCTTTTTAGCAATCTGGGAAGCATTCCATCAGGGCCAGGAGACCTGTCTACCTTTAGCCCCATTAGCTTGCCCATTACTATCTCCTTAGTGATAGCAATCATCTCAAGGTCCTCGCCTGTCATAGCCTCATTTCTATCATTCACTGGCATGTTATTTATGTCTTCCACAAAAAAGACCGTGAAGACCGACCCAAAAAACCTGTTCAGTTCCTCAGCTGTTTCCTCATCTCCCATTATTAAATCTCACTTCTCATCCTCTGAAGGACCAATATTTACCTTAGCCACTCTTTTTTGTTTTATATATTTGTCGAAGTTCTTACTATCTATTTTGATATTCTGAGCAAGTTTACTCTCATAATCTATCTTACTCTTTATAGTTTTTTTAGTAGCTTTCTGTTGCCCCCTAAAGATTTCCCAGTTCTCCAGTCTCCCACTAATCTTTGCCACTTTGTCTACTTTTTCCTTCAATTTGGTACTCTCCCTTATTTCCTTAGAGATCCACAGTTGATTTTCCCTCTTTCTACCGTCCTTCCTTTTTGTTGGTATAAACCTTTGCTGAGCACTGTGAAAAATCACTTGGAAGGTTCTCCACTGTTTCACCATAAAGTCTTTGCTCCCAGTCTACCTTAGCTCTTCTCTCATCCCATTGTAGTGAGATGGGTAGGAGGAAGGATTCAGCAGGTCAGTGGGAGGGATGGTAACTGGCCAGGAGGTGAGGGTGGGGTGGGGGGTGCCTACGATGGGCCCAAGGGGGCATGCAAAGGAGGTTCCCCCGCTATCACCTTCTCACACCCTACTATCCTGACCCCACCCCCTGTTTGTCACCAACTTGAGCAGCTAAAGTTGACGGACTTCCTGCTATGAAATTGGCTTCCACCTGCCATGGATAAAATACCAGTGGGGGCAGGATGAGGCATTAATTGACCACTTAGGGGCTTCAAAAGGCTGAAGGGGAGAATGGGGGAGGGCAGGGGATGGGTTGGTGGGCTGTCCAAGACCTCCCCCAACCCCCATAAAATTTCAAATAGATCGGGGCGGGCAGGCGGGCAGCGGCAAGGCCATGTATGGGATTTTACAAGCCTCCCAAGCGACGGAGTGTAAAATCCAGTCCTATTATTTACTTCCTTATGGATTTCTAAGACCATTGCAATTGTATCATTACATCACTTGATGATTACATGTGTTCTATTTCCCTGCCTGTGGCTGTGCACCATGAGATGTACACTATAATCTGACAGGTTTAGCGACTCTGTGTCCTCAGGGAATCTGTTATAGGCAGATGGCCTATTTGTCAAGCCTCTCGAATGAAACACGAAGAGATCAGATAAATCCTAATTTAGTAAATAAATTCCCAATTTCCCTGCACAAAATCCTAATTTATTAAATAAATTCTCAATCTCCCTGCACAAAATCCTAATTTAGTAAATAAATTCTCAATCTCCCTGCACAAAATCCTAATTTAGTAAATAAATTCCCAATCTCCCTGCACAAAATTCTAATTTAGTAAATAAATTCCCAATCGCCCTGCACAAAATCCTAATTTAGTAAATAAATTCCCAATCTCCCTGCACAAAAGGAGCAATTTTCTTGCATTTTACAATGTAGCCTTTGTTTTTGGCGTGACTCGGAGGTACGTCGGACTCGTTTGTTGATAAGTTTTGGACAGATTTTCATCTTGTGCCTGCTGCAAAATATCACAAAACATCATGGATCAGAAACCTGGATGCATTTCACTCAACTTTTCATCTGCAGCCAGCCTTACGCCCAAGTGCTAAAAGGGGAAGATTGTTCACTGTATTTTTTTCCAAGTGTGAGAGAGAAGCAATAACTGATGCAACCAATTTGTTTTTACTTTTCCCCATTTCTGAAGGGTTTTGAAGACTGCATTGTCTTCGATGAATTAATGGACCAGTTTGACAATGATTTCTGTGAGTTTCTAAAACTTTTGGAGATTGCAAATTGTGTAATGTTACGTTATAGCTATAACTTCAAGTTTAACCTGCATTCACAGCAAAAAAAACAAGAAAAGTTGTTTCTGTAAGCAATGATCCTGCATTGTTTGAAATCATCATCCTTGTCTCACTTGTTTAAATTTTGAAGTGGCCTTCTCACTCTGAACTGCTCTGCCTGACAGCTGACGAGCAGGTCAGAGTTCGTTGAAGATGCAAGCCAGAAAGACTTTCCCTTTCCTCCAAACTGCTTCTTTATCCCTATGCTTTTAAAACTGATGTTATTTGAAGTGTCTGAGCCTTCCTAGAAAGCCAACACCACTTGAAATGCCTTAAAATCCCCTGAGATCCTTTGAAATGCTTTGCAATACCTTTAACTAGCCTTGATTGACAGTTTAATGGTTTAAACACAGCAGACTGGAGGTTTATTTATCTTTCCCTTCAGCTTGAATGCATCAGAAGTACCCTCCATTGATCCTAATGCCAATGTTTATAAAGAACTTTGTTCTGATTGACAGCTGCTGGCCACATGAGCTTCTGCTAAGTGTTTTCTGTGGTTAGAAAAGAGGAAGTGTTAGTCTTGAAATAAATGAAAGACAGAATTTAGAGGGCATAGAAAACATGGGCCAGAATTTTCCTTGTATTTGACAGAGTGCGATAGCAGGCAGGAAAAGCTGCAATCAAAGCCAGCTGGCATGAATGGTGGGTTTCTACGCCATTTAGTTGGAAACAGTGGTAAAAATGACACGGGGTGTGTCCCACGACATCACGCCAGCAGGGTGGGCTCTCACTGCACCGCCAACAGCTTAGTTTTTTTTAAAAGATGGAGGCGCCACACCCACACCCCCATGTAATCCCCTGCTCCAGCACCGCCCACTGGCACTACCAATCCTGCCTGACGAAATTGGGAGCAGAAAATCCCCACCCCTAGTTTTCCGTGTTGCCTTTCCCAAGTAGAAAGTGCACATTGCTCATGTGCCATTTCCAACTGCAAATGGTTTGTTGTGATTTACAGGATATAGTAACTCCCGACCAATGTTGTATAAGGCAGGGACAGGACAGCACTTCACTAAAACTGAGTGAGTCAGAGCTGAGCAGAAAATGTCCCAGGAAAGTGAACAAGAAGTCACAGTCTTAGATAGACTGAATAACTGTGCAAATGATCCCATCTTGACCAAGGAATGATCTGTCAATAACTCCACCATCAGGTACATGAGCCAGTCTGCAGAAAAAAACAAGGTGCAGTGTTATGGTAGCCACACTGCCAGGTTAACTTTAGTGAGCAGGAGTGAGCCACACTTAAGAGGAAATAGAGAAGTGAGTAATGTGTGGTAGAGCACTAGGATCAAAGGAGGGCCCCAATCATTCGAAAAAAATCACTTGAATTGTATCAGAAGAGAAAGAGTAGTCAGGAGGGCAATGCTGGTAACAGTGGCGCCAATGAGATGGTGCAGAAGTGTCTCTCCTTTGACTTCCAAAGGATTCTCAGCCAGCACAAGATGGGCCGATCGCTTTAAAATGCATTTCTGGCTGTATAATGTGAGGTTGGTGGCGTATGCTGCTTCAGCTGACCATGCCACTGCAGAAGAGTTTCCCATGGTGCTACAGGACTACATTGATGAGTGAGGCTACCAGGCAGACCAGGCCTTCAACGCAGATGAAACTGGCCCATTCTGGAAGAACATGCCAAATAGACATCTATGTTTCGAAAGAAGAAAAGACAGCTCCTGGTTTGAAATCAGCAAAAGACAGGCTAACAATTTTGCTTTGTGTAAATGTGGCATTAAGTTGCGGCTGCATCTAGGGTGGCACCCGCGTTGGCTCCAGCACTTGAGCTTATCTGCCCCATCGCAACAACTTTTTAAAAAAATTGACCATAAAGAAACTGACCATAAAGAACGAGAAGTCAACACTGACATCGGAGAGGTGCAGAGGGGTGAAATGGCAAAGGTCAAGCCCAAGCAACGAGGCATCAGAGATGGTGGAGGTGGTGGCTATGCCTATCACCCTCAACATGATGGCAGAGGTGGTAGCCATGGGAGGTCTTCAATAAGGTGAAGACGGTCCTGTTTAATCGAAGAGCGCAATTTGGGGGTGTACCCAAATCAAAAGATTTCTATTTCGAAATTCCCGAGCAGACAGAGGATTTTATCAAAGATCGTGGTCTAGACACAGCTTGAGGGATGCGGCCAGTGGGATGTTAATGTTTTACTGCTTTTACGGTTCATGGTGTTAAGGTGTTGAATTGCCAATAGTGGAGGTGTTTGGATGGGATCGTTACCCCTGCTTTGTTTTTTAAAAAAGATTTTCCTTCTTTATGGGCTTAGTGGTTGCCAAGACGACAGGGGATGGGGAGTATCTTTCCCCAGTTTAAGGCCTTTGTTTATCAGGAGTGGGAAAGAGGATCGGGTGCAGAAATGTGCTTGGGACAGATATGAAGGCGATGGTTAAGGAATAGGTGAGACTTGGGATGGGGTGGTCACCTTAATAGCACTAGAAAGTTAGCTAGCTGGACGGCACAGTGACGCAGTGGTTAGAACTGTTGCCTCACAGCGTCAAGGACATAGGTCACTGTCAGTGTGGAGTGTGCACATTCTCTCATGTCTGTGTGGGTTCCACCCCCATAAGCCAAAAAGATGTGCAGGCCACGATAAGTTATCCCTGAATTGGAAAAAAACAAATTGGGTACTCTAAATATATATATTTTTTAAAGTTAGCTAGTTAACGAGGTCAAGTGGGGGAATGGGGTTGCGACTTATTGGGCTAGTTTGGTTAATGTCGATGGGTGTAGAAGAGGGGCAGGATGGGGAGAGCGTTAGAAGAGACAATAGGTTATCTGTTGACTGGGAAGGACACGGGGGTGGGGGGGGTGGGGGTGGGGGGGGTACTGACTGGGGACCAGTTATGTTTTTCTGCTCTACCATCTAGGTAGGCCTGGGGATCATAGGTGAAACTATGACATTTTGCGGTGCTAATAACTGACTCGAGGCTGGGGGCGGTGGTAATGACTGACTCGAGGCTGGGGTAATGACTGACTCGAGGCTGGGGCGGTGGTAATGACTGACTCGAGGCTGGGAGCGGTGGTAATGACTGACTCGAGGCTGGGGGCGGTGGTAATGACTGTCTCGAGGCTGGGGGCTGTGGTAATGATTGACTCGAGGCTGGGGGCGGTGGTAATGACTGACTCGAGGCTGGGGGGGGGTGGTAATGACTGACTCGAGGCTGGGGGCGGTGGTAATGATTGACTCGAGGCTGGGGGCTGTGGTAATGATTGACTTGAAGCTGAGGGCGGTGGTAATGACTGACTCGAGGCTGGGGGCGGGGGGGGGGGCTAATTGACCCCTTAAAAGTGTGGTCACCTGGAATTTGCGGGGCCTGGGGAGTCCAGTCAAAAGAGCGGGGGTCTTTGCTCACTTAAAGAACTTGAGAGCTGACGTGACTCTCCTCCAAGAGATCCATATGCGCGAGTGAGATTAGGCCCGACTTCGGAAAGTTTGGGTGAGCCAAGTTTTCCATTCGGGATTTGACTGCAAGGCCCGGGGGAGAATGGATCCTCATTAATAAGAGGGTCTGGTTTCATTGAGAGAACGTATCAGGAGGTGCAGGAGGAAAGTATGTTATAGTAACAGGGGTGTTAGAAGGGAAGCAGTTGGTGTTGGTGAATGTTTACGCCCCAAATTGGCTTGACACAATGTTCATTAAACAGCTGCTGGCAAAGTTACTGGATCAAGACACCCATCAGCCTATTTTGGGAGAAGACATGAATTGTGTGCTAGACCCAAGGGTAGATTATTCTAGGACACGATTGCTGGCCCTGAGGGGTATGGCAAAACACATTAATTGCTGTTGTAGATGGGGGGGAGGGGGACTCACAGACCCTTGGCAGTTCAGTTATCCGGGGGGGGGGGGGTAAAGGGTTCTCGTTCTTCTCCTCAGCACACAATGTTTATTCCAGGATTGATTATTTCATCACAAGTCGATCGCGAATGACGGGTGAAGAAATCTGAGTAATCGGCGGTGGTCTTTTCTGACCGTGCCCCACATTGGATGGTCCTTGAGTTGGGGGTAGGTTAGGGGCATCGACAGGGGTGGCAGCTGGATGTGGGTCTGCTAGCGGACATTGGGTTCTGTGCAAGGATCGCAGGGGCTATCCTGGCACTGAAGGTTGCAATTAGAAGAGAAATTATGGTTGGGATTCACCATCGGCCGATGCCGAAATCAGGGGTAGAATAGCCTCCGATGCCAAAATTGCAGTAGGCGCCGGTCTGATGCCAAATTGGAATCCGGTGGCACCCCGAAAATGGCGTAAAAGCGTCACTCGCCGTGTTGCATTTTAGTGCCAAGAGCGGGCCTGATCCACTATTTTCTGGGGCCTCCGTGATTCACTGCCGCCCATGGGCTGAGTGTTCGATGATGCGGTTCACTTGTGCTCTCAGCGGCCGTGAACCCGGTGTGGCGGCTGTGGACGGTGTCCAACGCCACCACAGACGGCCGCGAGCCATGCTACTGGCCAGGGGGGCTTCCGCGGGGACTGTTGGGAGGTGGCCAGGGGTGCAGTATTTGGCAGGTCAGGTCTGCGCAGGGCCGGCACCATGTTTTACGGCACGACCGCTGCAGGTCGTTGGCTTGCGAATATGTGGCCACACACCTGGCCATTCACCAGCTGTTTATATCGTCGGAATGGTGGGTTTTACTCAGTGCAGCTGCTAGCCCCTCACCCATGGCAGGATCAGTGAGGGTTTAGCGCCGATTTTTCATTTGTCAAAAGCCACAGTTCCCACGCCGGTGTCGGCACTTCGCCTCCAAAATGGCGAATCCAGCCCATTATCTTTCAAGGCCTATGTAGAGCTGGAGGCAAGGAGGGAGCAGGAAACACTAGTAGGCTATATTACAGAGGTAGATTGTAAGTACGTAGACACATCATCCCAAGACCTATTAGCGGAGAGGAGGATGCGGCAAACGTGGTTAGGTCTGATTACTACAGCTAAGGTGAGCTAAAGGGGCTATTTACGAATTTGGTGGTAAAGGTCAAGGAAGACTTGCAAAACTGGGGCGGCCTCACGTTATCCCAGGCGAGCCGAGTGCAATCGGTTAAAATGAACATCTTACCGAGATTTTATTCTTATTCCAGTGCCTTCTGAGTTTTTTACCCAAGTCTTTTTCAGAGAGATTGACCATCTGATGACTGGGTTTATTTGGGCAGGTAAGAGCCCGAGAACCAGGAGGACATTGCTCCAGAGGGAGAGGGACAATCAGGGGCGTTGGCCTTGCCAAACTTACAATATTATTATTGGGAGCTAATGCTGGAAAGGTGCTGGAGTGGTTTGGAGATTCAGATGAGCTTTGGGTTCGGGTGGGAGCAGAGTCTGTGAGGGGAGCAAACCGAGCAGCACTGGTATCAGCCTGTTACCGGTGGTACCAAAGAAATATTCATCTAACTTGGTAGTAGTAGCCATGTGAAAAATTTGGAGGTAACTCCGCCATCATTTTAATTTGAGGGCTGCCTCTAGGCAGACCCCTATCTGTACGAATCAGTTATTCGAACCTGCGAGGTCGGATGTGAAATTTAGGGACTGGAAGGATAAAAGTTTAGAGAAAGTGGGAGACTTATTTTTAACAGCTCAGTCCGCTAGCTATGGGGAACTGAAAGAAAAATATGGACTCACAGATGCTGATGGGTTCAGGTACCTCCAGGTACACAGCTGAATCAAACCGTACTTTTCAGCCTTTCGATGCAGCAGCCTTTGACCTTGCTCAAGAGGATCTTATCCTGCCCTGGTTTGGAGGTGGCCAGCATGTTGGATTGGATTGGATTGGATTGGATTTGGATTTGTTTATTGTCAAGTGTACTGAGGTACAGTGAAAAGTATTTTTCTGCGAGCAGCTCAACAGATCATTAAGTACATGAAAAGGAAATAAAATAAAATACATAATAGGGCAACACAAGGTACACAATGCAACTAGATAACACCGGCATCGGGTGAAGCATACAGGGGTGTAGTGTTAATCAGGTCAGTCCATAAGGAGGTTGCTCAGGAGTCTCTGCTGAGATTGTGAAGGCAAAATGGACGGAGGAGCTTCGTCCGCTCTTGGACAAGGAGTTTTGGAGTGAGGCGTTGAGGAGGGTGAACTCTACCTCGTCCTGTGTGAGGCTTCATCTCATCCAGCTGGACATGTGTTCTGAGCGCACCTTACGAAGGTTAGAATGAGTCAGTTTTTTGAAGGGGTGGATGATAGATGCAATCGGTGTCTGGGGGGACCGACACATCATGCGCACATGTTCTGGTCGTGCTCCGAGCTGGCAGACTTCTGGAGGTCCTTTTTCGAGACTGAAGTATTGGGTTGGAGCCTTGTCCATTGGTGGCAATATTTGGGGTTTCAATTGTGCTAGAACTCTGGATGGGGTTAGGGACATGGGGCGGGATTCTCCCCTACCTGGCGGGGCGGGGGGTCCTGGCGTAGCGGAGTGGCGCCAACCACTCCGGCGTCGGGCCTCCCCAAAGGTGCGGAATTCTCCGAAACTTTAGGGGCCAAGCCCTCACATTGAGGGGCTAGGCCCGTGCCAGAGCGGTTGGCAACACACCAACTGGCGCCCAAACCGGCTCCAGCGGCCTTTGACGCCTGCCGCCCGGGGCTGGCCGAAAGGCCTTTGCCGGTTTGCGTATGCGCCGGTGCTTCAGCTACCGCTGACGTCACCACCGGCGCATGTGCGCTGGGGGATTCTCTTCCGCCTCCGCCATGGTGGAGGCTATGGCGGCGGCGGAAGAAAAAGAGTGCCCCCACGGCACTGGCCCACCCGCCGATCGGTGGGCCCCGATCGCGGGCCTGGCCACCGTGGGGGCACCCCCCGGGGTCCGATCGCCCCGCGCCCACCCAGGATCCTGGAGGCCCACTCGCGCCACCGATCCCGCCGCCACCAGAGGTGGTTCAAACCACGGCGGCGGGAGAGGCCTCCCAGCGGCGGGACTTTGGCCCATCGCGGGCCGGAGAATCGCCGCAGGGGGCTCGCTGATTGGCGGGGCGTGTTTACCGCCCCTGCCAATTCCCGGGTGGCGGAGAAGTTCTGCCACGGCAGGGGCGGGATTTTCGGCGGCCCCGGGCGATTCTCCGACCCTACGGGGGCTCGGAGAATTTCGCCCATGGTCTTTTGCCTCATTGGTGGCAAGGAGCCAGATCCTCATGGGCTGGAGGTCGATTATACCGCCAAGCGCCTCGGCGTGGCTGGATGACTTGATGGAATTTTTACATCTCCAGAAGGTTGAATTTACAGTGAGAAGGTCAGTGGAAGGATTTTACCACAGATGGCAGCCGTTTAGATTGTAATTTAAATAACTGGTCACTGTTAGCTGTTGGGAAGGGGAATAGATTGGGTGGGAGGGATTTAGTAACTATGTTTTACATTTGTAAGGGAAGGGGGTGGGGGACAGGATTCCTACTGTTAATTTTTTTTTAAATTTTGTCGGTTTTGTACTAAAATTGTTAAAAAGGTTTAATAAAAATATTTCCCAGCGGCATGTGTGGCACAGTGGATAGCACTGGGACTGCGGCGCTGAGGACCCGGGTTCGAATCCCATCCTTGTGTCACTGTCCGTCTGGAGTTTGCACATTCTCCCCATGTCTGCGTGGGTTTCACCCCCACAGCCCAAAGATGTGCAGGTTAGATTGGCCACACTAAATTGCCTCTTAATTGAAAAAAAATAATTGGGTACTCTAAAAAAAATGTTTTAATTCCCAAAAAAACTAATGTTAGGGGAATTGGCATTCTGAATTCTCCCTTAGTGTACCCGCATAGACGCCAGAGTGTGGCGACTAGGGGATTTTCACAGTAACTTCATTGCACTGTTAATCTAAGCCTACTTGTGACACTAAAAAAGACTATTATTATTATTATTTCTACATTGCAGCTAAATCTCTTCCAGAGTTTTCAAGGTTGCGTGTACCTGATTGCCATGCTATAGCTGACCTGGCCATGTACAACTATGTGGAGGTATGTGAAAAATGACTCCAAAGACATTTTTATAATAAAGCCTTACTAATGGTTAATTTAGACTAATATTTCTCAATGCAACACAAAGGAGTGAATGAGCATCTACAATAATCCACACCATGAGCTGGTGATTTCAATCGTTGATAGGTGCAGCCAACATTCAAGGCAACAACTTATTCTCGTTCAAGTGGATCTTTTTATTTTTTCCATGGACTCTAGGTTTTTTTTTAATAAACATTTTATTGAGGTATTTTTGGTTTTACAACAATGACAAAATAAACAATATACATAAGTCTATAAACACAGTGTAAAAAGCCTGCTTCCTCCCTTACAGGTCCCACCTTTATTAACTCCTATTCTAAACTAAACTACCCCCCCCCCCCCCCCCCTCTGCTGACGAATAATTTTCTGCAAAGAAGTCGACGACCAGTTGCCACCTCCGGGCGAACCCTAGCAATGACCCTCTCAAGGCAAACTTGATTTTCTCCAAACAGAGAAAGCTAGCCATGTCAGATAGCCAGGTCTCCGACTTCGGGGGCTTTGAGTCCCTCCAGGCTAATAATATCCGTCTCCAGGCTACCAGGGAGTCAAAGGCCAGAACGTCTGCCTCTTTCTCCTCCTGGATTCCCAGATCTTCCGACACCCTGAAAATCGCCACCTCCGGATTCTGTGCCACCCTTGTTTTTAACACTGCGGACATGACGTCTGCAAACCCCTGCCAGAATCCCCTAAGCTTCGATCATGCCCAGAACATATGGACATGGTTCGCTGGCCCTCCTGCACAGCTTGCACACCTGTCTTCCACCAAAGAACCTGCTCATACAGGCCACTGTCATGTGAGCCCGGTGAATGACCTTGAACTTTATCAGGCTGAGCCTGGCACATGTTGTGGACGCATTGAACCTACTCAACGCATCCGCCCTGAGACCATCCTCTATCTCTCCTCCTAACTTCTCTTCCCATTTGCACTTCAGTTCCTCAGTCTGCATGTCCTCTGACCCCATGAGCTCCTTATAGGTGTCGGAGACCTTCCCTTCTCCCACCCACACTCTGGAAACTACCCTATCCTGTATCCCCCTTGGTGGTAGGCGCGGGAAGGTTGAGACCTGTCTACGAAGGAAGTCCCGCGCCTGCAGGTACCTAAATTTGTTCCCCTCGCCAATCCAAATTTCTCCTCCAGCTCCCTCAAGCTCGGAAAGCTCCCCTCTGTAAACATATACCCCGTCCTCTCAATCCCTGCTCTCTGCCATCTCCAAACCATCCCGCCCATCCTTTCCAGGGCAAACCGGTGATTATTACAAATTGGAGACCAGACCGATGCTTCCTCCACTCCCCCATGCTTCCTCCATTGCCCCAGACTCAGGGCTGACACCATCACGGGGCTGGTGGAGTACCGTGCCAGCGGGAACTGAAGAGGCGCCGTTTCAACGTCCCCAAGCTGGTGCCCTTACATGAAGCCGCCTCCATATGCTCCCATGCCGACCCTCCCCCCACCACCCACTTCCTCATCATGGATATATTCACCGCCCAGTAATAGTTACTGAAGTTTGGCAGCGCCATCCCGCCCTCTCTCCGGCTCTGCTCAAGCATCCCCTTCTTTACTCGTGGGGTCTTGCCCGCCCATACAAAGCCCGTGATAACTTTGTTAACCCGTTTAAAAAAGGTCCACGGAATAAAGATGGGGAGACACTGGAACACAAACAGGAATCTCGGAAGGACTGTCATTTTCACCGTCTGGACCCTCCCAGCTATTGACAACAGGAGCGTATCCCACCTCCGAAAATCGTCCTTCATTTGGTCCACCAGACGGGCCAGATTAAGTTTGTGTAACTGTTCCCATTCCCGCGCCACTTGGATGCCTAGATACCTAAAACTTCCCCCTACCACTCTGAACGGCAGTTCCCCCAGTCGCCTCTCCTATCCCCTTGCCTGGATCACAAACAACTAGCTTTTCCCCATATTTAGTTTGTACCCCGAAAACCGGCTAAATTCCCCCAGAATCCTCATGAATTGTTCAATCCCCTCCACTGGGTCCGATACATACAGGAACAGGTTGTCTGCGTAAAGTGAGACTCTGTGTTCCATTTCCCCCCCCCCCCCCCCCCCCCGGACCAACCCCTTCTGGTTAAAGCCCACTCTTCTCAGTAGTCCTGGTCAGTATGTAGTAATCCTGGTCAGTGTGTATGCCCCTAGTTGGGTGATTTGGATTTTATTAGGAGGATGCTCAGGAAGGTCCCCGACTTGGACTCGCGTAAGCTGATCATGGGCGGAGACTTTAATACAATCCTGGACCCGAGCCTGGACTGGTCATGTTCAAGAACGGGCAGGTTGCCAGCGATGGCAAAGGAACTGAGAGGGTTCATGGAGGAAATGGGGGGAGCAGAACCATGGAGATTTATCCAGCTAACGGCGAGGGAGTTCTCGTACTACTCCCATGCCCACAAGGTGTATTCCCGAATTGAGTACTTTGTTGTGAGTAGGGACCTGCTGGCCGGAATGGTGGGGGCAGAATATTCGTCAGTTGCCACATCGGACCATGCTCCGCACTGGGTAGGCCTGCAGCTTTGTATAGACAGCTTTCAGCGCCCACCATGGAGGCTGGAAGTTGGATTACTCGCGGACGAGGCGGTGTGTGAGAGGCTGAGGAAATGCATGCAGAATTACCTGCAGGTGAACGATACTGGAGGTCTCTGCAGCAGTGCTGTGGGAGGCACTGAAGGCAGTGGTGAGAGGGAAGCTGATTTCAATCCCGGCGTACAGGGACAGGACGGACAGGGCAGAGACGGACCGACTGATTATGAAAATTCTACGAACGGACAGGAGTTACGCGGAATCCCTGAGGCCAGAGTTACTCAGGAAACGACAGAGGCTGCAGGCCGAATTTGGGTTGCTGACTAGAGGCAAGGCTGTAGAGCAGCTTAGAAAGGTAAAATGCGTGATTTATGAGCATGTGCAGAAGGCCAGTAGAATGCTTGCGCAACAACTAAGGAAGAGGGAAGCGGCCAGGGAAATAGGGAGGGTAGTGGATGGGGAGGGTAATCGGCAGGGCTGAACAAGGTCTTTAGGGACTTTTATAGGAAGCTGTACATTTTGGAACCCCCCGGGGGACTTGGGGGGATGAGGCTATTCCTGGATGGACAGACATTTCCCAGAGTGGGGAGGAGGTTGGTGGATGGACTGGGGGCCCTGATCAGGATCGAAGAGGTATTGGAGGCCTGAAGGTCATGCAGTTGGGTAAAACCCTGGGGCCGGACGGGTATCCAGTGGAGTTTTACAAAAGATTTGCTGGGATAGTGGGGCCGTTGCTAGTCAGGGTCTTTAACAAGGTAAGAGACAGAGGGAGTTTACCCCCCAAACGATGTTGCAGGCCACCACCTTGCTTATTCTGAAACGGGATAAGGACCTGGAGGCTTGTGGGTCATACAGGCCGATCTCTTTGATCAACATAGACGCCAAGTTGCTGGCCAAGATCCTGGCGACCAGAATTGAGGACTGTGTACCGGATGTAATTGTGGAGGACCAAACCGGGTTTGTAAAGGGGAGGCAGCTGGTGGCCAACCTAAGAAGGCTGTTCAACGTGATTATGATGCCCACGGAGAGTAGGGAGGTAGAGATAGTGTAGCCATGGATGCTGAAAAGGCTTTTGACCGGGTCGAATGGGATTATCTGTGGGAGGTACTAGGACGGTTCGGGTTCGGGGCGGGGTTCATCGACTGGGTTAGGCTATTATATCAGGCCCCAGAGGTGAGTGTAAGGATGAACAGGACATCGGACTACTTTAGACTGCACCGTGGGACAAGACAGGGCTGCCCTCTCTCCCTACTGCTGTTTGCGCTGGCCATAGAGCCGCTGGCAATGGCACTGACAGCTTCTAGGGGCTGGAAAGGACTGATCCGGGGGGGAATGGAACATAGAGTCTCGTTATACACGGATGATCTGCTGTTTTATGTATCGGACCCAGTGGTGGGGATGGACGGTCTTCTGGAAATCCTGAGGGAATTTGGCTGGTTCTCAGGATATAAATTGAACATGGCTTAGAGCGAAATGTTCGTAATTCAGGCGAGGCGGCAGGAGAGTAGGCTGAAGGGGTTGCCGTTCAGGCGAGTGGGGGAGAGTTTCTGATATTTGGGGATTCAGGTGGCACGGGACTGGGGCAGGTTGCATAAGCTCAACCTGTTCCGACTGATGGAACGAGTGAGGGAGGAGGTTCGGAGTTGGGATGCGCTCCCGCTGTCATTGGCGGGGAGGGTGCAGACTGTTAAGGTGACGATTCTCCTGCGGTTCTTGTTTGTTTTTCAGTGTCTCCCCATCTTTATCCCGCGGTCCTTCTTTAAGAGGCTGAATAAAATTATTCTGGGATTTGTATGGGCAGGTGCATACTCTGGGGTTTTATGTACCCGAACAGGTGCCGGAGTGTGGCGACTAGGAGCTTTTCACAGTAACTTCATTGCAGTGTTAATGTAAGCCTACTTATGACAATAATTATTATTATATTGGGGCAGCACGGTAGCATGGTGGTTAGCATAAATGCTTCACAGCTCCAGGGTCCCAGGTTCGATTCCCGGCTGGGTCACTGTCTGTGCGGAGTCTGCATTTCCTCCCCGTGTGTGCGTGGGTTTCCTCCGGGTGCTCCGGTTTCCTCCCACAGTCCAAAGATGTGCGGGTTAGGTGGATTGGCCATGCTAAATTGCCCGTAGTGTCCTAAAAAGTAAGGTTCGGGGGGGTTGTTTGGGTTACGGGTATAGGGTGGATACGTGGGTTTGAGTAGGGTGATCATGGCTCGGCACAACATCGAGGGCCGAAGGGCCTGTTCTGTGCTGTACTGTTCTATGTTCTATGTTCTATGTTCAATCATCTCAATCTATCCCTACATTATTCAGTTCTATTCTTAAACAAATACATACCCCAGATATTTTTAAATAACTTAATAATGGATATAACATTAACAGAGGAAATGCCTTCTTACACGTGAGAGGTTAGGAGTTGAAATGAAATGCTTGACTGGTGGAGACAGATTCAGAAAAGGATTGGACAACTATCTGAATGAAAAATAATTGGGAGGGCGACATGGAGAAGGCGGGAGAGTAGGACTGGGTGATTTGCTCTTGTGGAGACTAGCATGGTGACAACAGGCTGAATAGCCTCCACCTGTGCTGTAGCAATTTCTATGATTTGTGTTTTTTGAGTTGTTGCATGTTTGTTGCCCATATTCACTGCACTGATGGTTATCGAGATAGTCCATGAATAGCCCCATGGATGTTGACAAAGATGCTTTACATTATTTTGAATGTATTTCTTACTGTTCTATGCAAGTCAATTGAAATATTAATTTGCAACACAACTACAAAGACACCCAATGGAAATCCATTTAATCCAATATTATGTACTGAATTTTGGTTCAAAGCTTTTTCTTTTTGATACACTTAAGTCTGTATTGGTTGTCTGGCGCCAGCTGTCTCAAACTGGTTTCTTTGGAGATTAATTTGCACTGCTTCCAGCAAAATCAAATTAAGCCTCAGCAGAAGCCTCCAGGCATGGTAGCCATGTAAACATTAATTGATTTTTGTACTCATATTATAGTTTATAATACCGATGAACATTTAGCAATTTGTTGCAATTTTTGGTTACAAAGTTCACAAAATAATTTCAAATAATTTCTGTATCTTTACAGATGCGTCAGCATGTGAACTCAAAGTGGTTTATTTTTCGCAAATTTGTGGATAATATCCTCCATTTCTGTCTGCCAAGGACTATTGTGCCCATGTACACCATGGTGAGAGATGCTTCAATCCTCAAACTCTGAACACTTGTTATAAGCTTGTAGTGATCTCTGTATGTGCATGTACATAAGGGGTTAATGTGTAATCAGTAGCACCACATGATCACTACAGGGCCCGACCCACAGGGGTATAAAAGAAACCACATTGGGTCTCTCTCTCTCTCTTTTGGATGTACTTTGACCAGGACAGGAGTACCAGATTAGCTCAGATGGTTAGTGTAGTCAAGCATAGTTACTGTAGTTAGATCGTGTTAACCTTATCACTAGTATTAATGTTAAAGAAAATAAGTCACCCAATTATTGTTATAGTTACTCAATAAACCTTTTGTTACTACTGGACGAGTTTGAGTCTTCATCGAGATTCAGAAGACCTCATCAGTAACCAAGGTTTGAGTAACACATATTACACTCCGTAGTATATCAAAACACACAGAGAAGTGTAATAAAAGATGATACAGGAATGTAATAAAAGAAACCCGATGTAGATTATGGTGAATTGGGAAAACAGATTTCAAGGTTTAATCCTCTCCATTACTTTTATTTTATTTTAGGTAACTTTTACCAGAATACGTTACCATGAAGTTATACAGCGGTCAAAACAGCAAAGAATGGTATTGTATACTTTTTGAAGCCCTAATATTTATTATTTCGATCCTCCGTTTACAGAGTAAACAGCGATTCCATTCAGAGATTAAATTATTCTGTGTTGTATCCAATGCATGGAGACATTGGTGTCCAGCCATTTTATTTCCATAGCTCATTGTTGGCTACTTTCAAGAATATCCTTTCTGGAAATTGAATCTGTCTAGTGTGTGTCAGGGCACGCTTCTTGGTTCCGTAACAGATTACACTCCAACTGACAGGCAATGAGCAAATTTGCTCAAACTTTCTTCTGAGCCCACATTGCCTTATATTGCCCACATTGACACGTACCATAAAAGTTAGATTAAGTCTGTGGAGAAAAACCCTGGAGATTCAATGCAGAATAAAGACGTGTACTTGTCTGTTTCATTCCACCCATTTATATCAGCAAGTCTCATTGGTGTATGTGGTGGTGATGATAGAGGAGGGGAGAGGAGCAGGAAAGGCTAGTCTATATGCAAGTGAGAAGGATCACCAGAACCCATATCACAGATGTTAATAATAATTGTCTATTGTCACAAGTATGAAGTTACTGTGAAAACGACCCTAGACCCCACTCGGAAGTCATGTTTAAAAAGGTTACATCTTACCAAGGAAACTATTTATTAATTTTGCAATTGTCTGGAAAGAGTAAGCATGGACCATGAGGCATGTCCCTTCTTCATCAGCCCTCATAGCCTGGGAAAGATAAATTAAAAAAGACTGAGGCTATTTGTCCTTTGCTGCTACCATGAGTGTTGTGTAGTTAACATCATCTTTTAGAACCAAATATGTCATAAGGTTCCCAGGAGAGACCCAAGATCAGGGCATTGGTACTATCTGCACTTGATCGCCGCTGGACGTGCATTCTCAATACACGCAACTAACCACAACACTGATTGTGATACAGATCATTCCTATTGTGCACCAAGGTTAGGATGCAATGTTTGAAGTTTTTTCAGACAAAGCAGAAATGTCATCCTCATATTAACAGCAGTTTCAACAGATTGATAAAAGCCAACAGTGTTCAGAAGAGATGTGGAACATATTTGGAGGCACCATCTACAATCTGGAAATGTCATAATATGGGAAGCAAGAGCAGAAACATGCTGACTGGTTTGAGGCTACACATGTAATGGAACCTGTCACTGAAGCTAAGGGGTCCACTCTCATTAATTATAAGGAAGAGCCGAATGAGAAGACTCTGCGGGCACCAAAAGCCGCTCCATGTCCAACAGACTGCTAGACTGTGCTCCAAATGGTTACAACTTTACCAAATGTCCTTCAGCACGGGTGTGCTGGTGGAATGTATGAAAGGATCCAATGAGCGCCAGAATGAGCAATCAGCAAAGAAATTGGCTCCAATGCAAACAAAGGCAGGGAAGGTCACCAATTGGAGATGGGTGGAACACGACCTTGAGATATACTCAGCGAGAATATGGTCAACAGGGCTAGTGTCCGAGGATATGCATAAAGCAAAGATTGTGGCTCTGTACAAGAACAATGATGAGCATGGAAATTGCAACAACTAGGTGAGGCATTCTGCCAGCTGAGCATTGTGCAAAAAAACCTTTCCCTGTGTTCCCCTTGTCAGACTGCAGATCCTGGCTGAACACACGTACGCCGAATCCCAGTGCGCTTTCAAAACTATAAGATCTACAATTGATATGATCGTCTCAGAACAACAGATGCAAAATAAATGCTGTGAACAAGGAAGACCACTATACATTGCCTTCATCAATCTCACCGAGGAATAGGGCAGCACGGTGGCGCAGTGGGTTAGCCCTGTTTCCTCACGACACCAAGGTCCCAGGTTCAATCCCGGCTCTGGGTCACTGTCCGTGTGGAGTTTGCACATTCTCCCCGTGTTTGCGTGCGTTTCGCCCCCACAACCCAAAAATGTGCAGGCTAGGTGGATTGGCCATGCTAAATTGTCCCTTAATTGGAAAAATTAATTGGGTACTCTAAATTTTTTTTTAAAAATCTCACCGAGGAATTTGACCATGTGAACAGAGATGGTCTATTTAAGCTGCTGGAGAAAATTGACTTGCTGCCAAAGCTGCTCACTGTGATCTCCTCTTCCCAGGACAACATGATGGGTAAGGTCAGCTAATGGGGTAACATTGGATCCCTTTGAGAGTCACAGTGGAGCCAAACATGGTGTGCTTTGGCACTGGCACTCTTTGGCATATTCTTCTATTTGCTGCTATTGTATGCTATTAGGGGTTATCATAGAATTTACAGTGCAGAAGGAGGCCAACCGAAGGTTATATGGGGACGTAGAACTTGAAATACAGACAGATCAGCCATGATCTTATCAAATGGTAGACCAGGCTTGAGGGGCCCAATGGCCTACTTCTGCTCCCACTTTGTATGTACGTGTGTTTTTCAGGCAGAAGTGCACCATTTAAAAAAAAAAACACACCAAAAACTGGCAAGATCCTGTGTTCTGCAGTAACCAGTGACGCCATCTTGGAAGCCTGTAATTTCTTAAAGCTGTGGCCACACAACTTAAAATCGTCAAAAATGGCTTGCAATTCTTCACTTGCAGCTCCACTGGGATTTATCCATGGCCCAGACCAGTCACACAACTGGACAGATATTAAGATTTAGTGTTGCTGCAGGTCTCAATAAAAAAGATCAAAGGCAGAACAAGTTAGTACACTTCTTTACTCAATTGGGCTAATAGCAGACAACACCTTTGCACAACAAGCCATTGATGAGTTATCTGCCAAAGTTGATGTGTTTTGAAATCTTTGCATGTCCATTTCAACTTGAGGTCCAGTAAAATACAAGAGAGAGTTAAATTGAATAAGAGTCCAGCTCCCTGGGCCACCTCCGATTCTTTAATTCACTATCCCTACAGGCTGGCAGAAGGATATGAATGTGGTGCTTTAAAATCTGAGCATATCGGAGACAGAAACGTGGTGGGTTTTGCAGACAATTCACTCCCTGACTTCCTCCAAACAAAGGATGATCTTGCCCTCAACATGCCTATCCAGCTAACTAGCCTGTGAGCTATGTGAACAACACAGGACCATCCTAATCGGAGAGAACGCTTCATGGGGTTGAAACCAACCCTCATTTCAACATATCAGGACACAAAAATGCAGGGACCAACCAAATCAGGGGAAGGAATCTCTGACCCTCCCAGCAGAGTGATCTTCCAGTGCTGCAGTATGAAGCTCCCTCACAGGAAAGATCAATGTTCTGAAAATACAGCCCATGCTTCCACTGCACAAATCAAAATCTCAGCACCGCACTGACCTCCCAAAGGTAGTCCCCAAGGTCGAGACCGAAGATCCAGAAGATGCATGGCCATTCTTCTTGGCGAATATCAAAGAATGTGTTTGTTTGTTTTAGAATGCTGATTTCTTGATAAATGTTCATCTAACTCAATTTAAATTAGATTTCAGTGCCAGTGTGACAGTCCCGACAGATGAGGAACCCTGGTTCCAAGGTAATTGGATTCAGGCGGTAGACCGTCCACTGTATGGAGCAAATGGAGTCCGAGTCTCGCTCCTTGGCATAGTCCTTGAACCACTGATGGATGCTGCCAAACAAATCTTTGAGCTGATGTATGTCATCCGCAATCAGTCTTTTCTCTTTTGAGCAGAGTTGCCCGAGTAGCCCTTAGTCTTATCTAGCCAGCGGACGATGTCAAAACGGCCACAGCCATTAGCCAGCCAGAACAGCACAGTCCTGAGTCCTCCAACACGAAAGAGTACTCAGACTCTGATTTCACCTGTCGTTTTTTTTTTATTGCATGGAGCAGGTTAGTCCATCATAATTCCAGGTCCTGGAAAGTCCTCAATGATAAGAACTTCATACCAAACACTAGATTACCATTGCACCTCCTGTGGAATTGGTACCAGAGATGCATTAACAGTCTGAAGAACACCTACCTCCAATTATGATGACAGGAGAGTCGGAAGACCGACCAACCAATCACTGTGAATACACAGCAACCTCCAGCCAGCATGAGAAAACCATAAGGGAAGCTGGAACCGGCACACCATGAACGATACAAATTGGAGGTGAGCATGCCATTCAATCTTCTTTAGCCTCAGCAAACTTTCTGAAGGCCCAAATGGAAAAGGAAGAAGAAGAAAAATGCCACCAAGTAGATGGTCACCGTTTTTGTCCACCCTGCAAGATATGGTCAAGAGCAACACCAATTCGCTGCCAAACCTGGCACACCAATCAGGCATGGTTTAAACTCAATCGATGGAAGAAATGGTGAAACTGTACCCAAGCACTTGTCTGGCCTCCAAGCCAACACAACAGGATGCCGTTCTTCTGACAGAACAGGGAAAGAGATGTGGAAGGGTTATCATAAGGCCTCCGGACCACCTGATCCTCTACCTTCAAAGATTAGCAGGGGTGTGATGGGTTAGTGAGAATTTTGTGAATGTTGTTAATGTTAATACCATAATAGTGTATTTTTATGAATAGCATTAAGGTTGTAACCATAAGGTTAATGCACAAGAATTATAACAATGCATGATTTGGATGTAAACTAAAGTAACTCTATATCAATAGGGTAAAGACTTGGGAGAGGTGTAGTACATAATATAGATGTATATTGGACAGCACGGTTAGCACTGCTGTTTCACAGCACCAGGGAGCTGGGTTTGATTCCTGGCTTGGGTCACTGTCTGTATGGAGTTTGTACGTTCTCCCTGTGCCTGTGGGTTTCCTCCGGGTGCTCCGGTTTTCTCCCACGGGTCCTGAAAGACATGCTTGCCAGGTGAATTGGACATTCTGCACTCTCCCTCAGTGTACCCAGAACAGGTGCCGGAATGTGGCGACCAGGGGATTTTCACAGTAACTTCACTGCAGTGTTAGTGTAAGCCTACTTGTGTCACTAAAAAAGATTATGGATCCCAAATTGGGATGATGTGGGTTTTCTGAGGGGATTGCTGGCAGCAATCCCAGATTTGGCCACGTACCAGTTGATCATGGGAGATTTTAACTGTGTCCTGGTGCCGAGGGTGGATAGATCGAGCCCCAGATCGATGGGTAGGGTACGAATGGCAAGGAATTATGTGGAGTTCAATCAGAATGGGGAAGTGTTGGCAGGCATTTTATGGGAAGCACTGAAGGCAGTGGTCCGGGGGGAAATTATCTCATTTACGGTCCGTGCGGATAGGGAAAGGAGGGAGGTACATGATCGTCTAGTGAGCGAGATAGTGGAGGTGGACAGGGAATATTCGAGGGTGCCCACCATGGAGGGTTGGCGAGGAGAAAAAAGTTGCAGGGGTAATTTGACAGGCTGACAACGGGAGGGGGGGGAGGCGGTAGGTCAACTGCGTAGGGCACGAGGTGTGCAATACGAGTATGGGGAGAAGGCGAGCCGCATGCTGGCGCACCAGCTGCGGAGGCAGGCTGCATCCAGGGAAATATTGAAGATCCGGAGCCAGCGTAAATCCCGCCCCCGCCGTGGCCGAAGACCCTCCGCTGAGAGGCCAATCCCGCCGCCGTGGTTTCAACTATCTCTGGTGGCGGCGGGATTGGCGGCTCGAGCGGCCCCCCGGGGTCCTGGGGGGGGCGCGGGTGGATCGGACCCCGGAGGGTGCCCCCACGGTGGCCAGGCCCGCGATCGGGGCCCACTGATCGGCGGGCGGGCCAGTGCCGTGGGGGCATTATTTTTCTTCAGCCGCCGCCATGGCGGAGGCGGAGAGAACCCCCCTACCGTGTATGCGCTGGTGGTGACATCAGTGGCCGCTGACGCACCGGCGCATGCGCGAACCGGCGAAGGCCATTCGGCCAGCCCCGATGCCAGGCGGCGGGCGTCAAAGGCCATTGGCGCCGGTTTTGGCACCAGTCGGCATGGCGTCAACCACTCCAGCGCGGGCCTAGCTCCCTCTCCACACCTTTGGGGAGGCCAGACGCCGGAGTGGTTGGCACCACTCCACTACGCCGGGACCCCCCGCCCTGTCGGGTAGGGGAGAATCGCGGCCCCGGACTGGGGCTGGGGATGTGGTGTCGGAGCCAGGGAAGGTAAATGAGGCATTTAGGGAGTGTTCCCAGGGACCTTATGGGGCAGACCCAGAAGGAGAGGAGGGGGGACATGGGGTTGTTTCTGGACAAGCTGGAATTTCTCCAGGTGGAGGAAGCAAAGAGGCAGGCGCTGGAGGAGACTCTGGGGCTGAGGGAGGTGCTGGATAGTATCAGGGGTATGAAGTCGGGGAAGGCCCCTGGGCCGGATGGGTACCCGGCAGAATTTTATAGGGAATTTGCGGCGGACCTGGCACCACATCTGTTGGCGTTTAATGAAGCACTGGAGAAGGGGGAGTTGCCGGAGACAATGAAGCAGGTAGTGATCACACTAATCCCCAAAAAAGAGAATGATCCGGTGGAATGGGGTCGTATAGACCCAAATCACTATTGAACACTGTTGGGAAAGTATTGGTTAAGTTGTTGGCGGGGAGAATGGAGGATTGTGTGCCGGGGGTGGTTGCAGAAGATCAAACAGGCTTTGTGAAGGGCAGGCAGCTCGCGAGTAATATAAGGCGGCTGTTGAATGTGGTGAAGAATCTGTCAAGAGCTCTGGTACTGGAGGTGGTGGTGTCCATGGACGCGGAGAAAGCATTTGATCGGGTGGAGTGGCGGTACTTGTTTGAAGTTTTGGGAATGTTTGGGTTTGGACCGAGACTTGTGGCATGGGTGCGGTTGCTGTATGTGGCGCCAAGAGCAAGGGTGAGGACGAATGATATGAGCTCTTGAACTTTGACTTACACAGGGGTACGAGGCAGGGGTGCCCACTATTGCCGCTGCTGTTTGCACTGGCCATAGAGCCATTGGTGATGGCTCTCAGGGGGTCGGCAGAGTGGCAGGGGACAATGAGGGGATGGAGGGAACATGGGATGTCGCTCTATGCCGATGACCTCTTGCTGAATGTTTCAGATCCGTTGGAGATCCATAAGTGGAACTTAACAAAGCTGGTGGAGGAGGCAAGGGAGGATCTTAAGAGGTGGCATACACTGCACTTAACGTTGTCGGGAAGGTCCAAGTGGTGAAAACTAATATTCTGCCGAGGTTCTTGTTGATCTTTCAGGCTCTCCCGATCTTTATACCAAAGGCCTTTTTTTGGAACGTGGACACAATCATCTCTGACTTTGTATGGGCGGGGAAGGTGCCGTGGGTGGGGAGGATTCTGCTCCAGAGGCAGAGGCAGCCGGGGGGGGTGGGGGGGAGGGGGGTTGGCGTTGCCAAACTTGCTTCATTATTATTGGGCGGTGAATGTGGACAAGGTGCGGCAGTGGTTGGAAGCAGAAGGGGTAGAGTGGGTTAGGATGGAGGAGGAATCTGGTAAGGAGTCTAGTTTGAAGGCTATGGTGACTTCAGAATTGCCAATGGCTCCGAGTAGGTATTCAGGGAGCCCAGTGGTGCAGTCCACGGTGAAGATGTGGAATCAGTTGAGGAGGCATTTTAGGATGGAAGGGATGCCGGTGCTAACGCCGCTGTGCGAGAATCATGGGTTTGAGCCGGGGGAGATGGATAGTGTACACAGGTGGAGGGAAGTGGGGCTGGTCAAGGTGAGGGATTTGTATTTAGAGGAAGGGTTCGCTAGTCTGGAGGAGCTAATGGAGAGGGTAGAGCTGCCGAGGGGTAGTGATTTCAGTTATCTACAGGTTAGAGACTTTGCACGAGAGGTCTGGAATGGGTGCCCTAGATTGCCGGTATACACCCTGCTGGAGTGACTGCTGCTTCCGGATGTGGAAGCGGAGGGAAGAATTGGGGATATATACAAGTGGCTGGGGGAGCAGGGAGGCGAGCGGGTGGTGAAGTTCAAGGAGAAATGGGAAGCGGAGTTGGGAATGGAAATCAATTGGGGAGTATGGAGTGAGGCACTGCGAAGGGTAAACGGGACCTCCACTTGTGCAAGGATGAAATGAAAAAATGAAAATCGCTTATTGTCATGAGTCGCCACATTTCGACGCCTGTTCTGGGAGGCTGGTACGGGAATTGAACCGTGCTGCTGGCGATTTAGCCCAGTGTGCTAAACCAGCCCCATAGCCTTTGAGCCTGGTACAGTTTAAGGTGGTGCACAGGGTGCATATGACTGAGGCGAGAATGAGTGGGTTATTTCAGGGGGTAGCAGATGAGTGAGAGGTGTAGGCGGGGGCCAGCGAAAGATTATGATTATTATCGAACAGTTTGGAACAAAAAGTGTTAATGTAGCAGTACAGCCCACACCGTGACGCAGGAAGGTACATGATGCAGACTCAGTCTGGAGGTGGACACAGTTGGGTTAAGACCTAGAATGGGGTCAGCTCCATCCCTGTACCTTCTCCCGTATATATGTGCATAGTTATGAGTTATCAACAAAGACTTACTTTTAACAGTCCAGACTTGAACCCTACCTCATGGTGTCTGAAGAGGATTCTTTGGTTGAGGAGGGGCGGCTTGTTTAGAGGCAGCACATGTTGCTGCCTGTTTAGTTGTACTAAATTCAATTGATGGCGACTGCCGGCATTGCACTCGCAATATTTGATCTGCGCTATTATCATCAGGTCCTTCTGAAAATGTGACTCCTGTCAGAATTGTACCCTATTGTGTAAATATGCAACTAACAAAGTGACTCCCTTTTCCTTGCAGATAATCAATACTTTGCTTTTTGTTATGGGAATGTCAGCAACAATCACAGGAGCTGCCTTCATTGTCAAGCATTTTCCCAAGGGCCTTACCATCCAGCTGCAGAATTGGAACTTTAGCTTGAAGTAACTCGAAGCAGTCAAATGGGAAACAAAATCCTTGCATTTTCAGAAGAAATGGAAATCCCATGTTTTGCTAATTAAGATATTGTGGTCTTAATTTTCCTGTGAGCAGACATTAATGGGCGATCACTAATAAAAAAATACTTTAATGGACAAACCATTGACATTTATTACTGCCTATTTTGAATATTACACCACCTGGGCCATGGGTTTCTGATGTCTCTGTCTTGGCCTCATGGCCTCCATCGCCGATCCCCAGGCCTCCAGTCCCATCGCCATATTTCAGTGCCGCCCCCTCCCCCACTCACCCCTGAATATTCCTTCCATCCTCCTCTGCCAACTCTCTGAACTCCCTCTTCCCCCAAACCTGAATATTTACTTCCATGCCAGATGGAAAAACTACAGCAAATCAGGCTTCACCATCCCTTTCTGCTCTGGCCGATCCTGCAACCTCCACTCTCCAGGGAAGGTGAGGGGTGGGAAGATGGGTGGTGAAGGTGATTCAGGAGTGGGAGGGGGGAAGAGAGTGGGGGGAAGAAGAGAAGGTGAAAGTTTTGGGGTGAAGAGAGGGGGTAAGTAAAATGCTGCAATCAGGAGGTGGGGCAGTGTTGTGTTGGACTAGTTACAGGTTATGCAGAAAAGTATGTTTGAGCACTGTTTGGGGCAGTTGGTGACAAATGATGTCAGTTACGTTACTTTCAATATTAAAATATAGCTAAATGATTGCTTTTGAGTGCAAATGCTTTCAAACAATGGTAAAAATGATTGAGTTTGAGCACAATTGAGTGCAGGTGAACACTGTTGACTGCAAATGATGTCAAATGTCAACATTTTCTGAAGTGGGTCATTGATAAGGTTTCAACCACCAATCGTGACTGATTGTATTGGTGTCAGATGAATTTACCTCCATCAGCAGGCTCGACAGGCAGAATGGGGAATCTTTAAGTCATTGATTTTTTTTTTAAAGTAATTTTTATTGAAACATTTTGTATTTATATAACAACAACGAACAGCAATAAAATACCAACAATAACAATAACAGTCATAAACATTCGCCCAACCTCAATGAACAACAAAACATATTAACAACAAATTAAATTAACACAATATTAAGTTAAATAACCATAGAAAAAAAATAAAGAACACCCTCGTTCCCCGCCCCCCCCCCCCCCCCCCGGGTTGCTGCTGCTATTGACCAAGATACCTTTCTTTGAGTCAGAAAGTCCAGAAAAGGCTGCCACCGTTTATAGAACCCTTGTACTGATCCACTCAGGGAAAATTTGACCCTCTCCAATTTTATAAATCCCGCCATGTCACTGATCCAGGACTCCACGCTTGGGGGCCTCGCATCCTTCCACTGCAGCAAGGTCCTCCGCCGGGCTACTAGGGACGCAAAGGTCAAAACACCGGCCTCTTACGCCTCCCGCACTCCCGGCTCTACCGAAACTCCAAAAATCGCGAGTCCCCACCCTGGTTTGACCCTGGATCCAACCACCCTCGACACCGTCCTCGCCATCCCCTTCCAGAATTCTTCCAGTGCCGGGCATGCCCAGAACATATGGGCATGATTCGCCGGACTCCCCGAACACCTGGTGCACCTGTCCTCACCCCCAAAGAACCTACTCATCCGAGTCACAGACATATGGGCCCGATGCAGCACCTTAAATTGGATGAGACTAAGCCTCGCACATGAAGAGGAAGAGTTAACCCTCTCCAAGGCATCCGCCCAAGTCCCATCCTCTATCTGCTCCCCTAGTTCCCCTTCCCATTTAGCCTTCAGCTCCTCCACTGACGACTCCTCCACCTCCTGCATTACCTTATAAATGTCAGACACCTTCCCCTCTCCGACCCACACCCCCGAAAGCACTCTGTCCATCGCCCCCGCGAGGGCAGCAAAGGAAATTCCTCCACCTGTCGCCTAGCAAATGCCTTTACCTGCAAGTATCTGAACATGTTCCCTTGGGGGAGCCCAAATTTATCTTCCAATTACCCCAGGCCCGCAAACCTCCCGCCAATAAACAGGTCCCTCAATTTACTGATGCCCACCCGATACCACCCCCTAAATCCCCCATCAGTGTTCCCCTGGATGAACCGATGATTTCCACCTAATGGAGCCTCCATCGAGCCCACCGTTTCCCCCCTATGCCGTCTCCACTGTCCCCAGATTCTTAGGGTCGCCGCCACCACCGGGCTCGTGGTATACCTCTTAGGAGAGAGCGGCAACGGCGCCGTTACCAAGGCACCCAGGCTTGTACCTCTACAAGACGCCATCTCCATTCTTTTCCACGCCGCCCCCCCCTTCCTCCATCACCCATTTACACACCATTGACACATTGGCCGCCCAATAGTACCCCAAAACGTTGGGCAGCGCCAGCCCGCCTCCATCCCTCCCTCGCTCCAGGAAAACCCTCTTCACTCTCAAGAGTTCCATGCGCCCACACAAAGCTCAAAATACTGCTAGTCACCCTCCTAAAGAAGGCCCTGGGGACGAAGATGGGCAGGCACTGAAAGAGGAACAAGAACCTCGGAAGCACCGTCATTTTGACGGACTGCACCCTCCCCGCCAACGACAATGGCAACATGTCCCACCTCTTGAACTCCTCCTCCATCTGATCCACAAGCCTGGTGAAATTATGCTTGTGAAGAGTCCCCCAGTCCCTGGCCACCTGCACCCCAGGTACCTAAACCTCTCCCCTGCCCTCTTAAGCGGGAGCCTACCAATTCCCTCCTCCTGGTCCCCAGGGTGCACCACAAACACCTCACTCTTGCCTAGATTTAGTTTATAGCCTGAGAAGGTCCCAAACTCAGCTAGCTGCCCCATCACCCCCAGCATCCCTCCCACTGGGTCCGCCACATACAGTAGCAGGTCATCGGCATACAACGACACCCTATGTTCCTCCCCACCCCGCACCAAACCCCTCCACCTTCCTGAATCCCTCAACGCCATCGCCAATGGTTCGATTGCCAATGCAAACAACAAGGGGGACAGGGGGCAACCCTGCCTGGTCCCTCGGTAAAGCCGGAAGTACTCCGACCTCCTCCCATTCGTGGCCACACACGCCATCGGGGCCTCATACAGTAGCCTCACCCATCTAATAAACCCTTCACCAAATCCAAACCTCCCCAATACCTCCCATAAGTACCCCCACTCCACTCTATCGAAGGCCTTCTCCGCATCCAGCTCCATCACTATCTCAGCCTCCCCCTCAATCGCCGGCATCCTGATGACATTCAACAAACTCCGCACATTCGTGTTCAGCTGCCTTCCCTTAACAAAACCTGTCTGGTCCTCGTGTACAACCCCTGGCACACAGTCCTCTATCCTGGTGGCCAGGATCTTTGCCAGCACCTTGGCATCCACATTAAGGAGAGATATGGGCCTGTACAAACCACACTGCTGGGGGTCCTTGTCCCTCTTTAAGATTAAAGAAATCAGCGCCCGCGATATCGTTGGGGGCAAAGTCCCCCCCTCCCATGCCTCATTAAGTGTCCGTACCAACAGGGGGCCCCTAGGTCCACAAACTTTTATAAAACTCCACCGGGAACCCATCCGGCCCCGACGCCTTCCGTGACTGCATCTGCCCGATCCCCTTAACCAGCTCCTCCAGCTCAATCGGCGCCCCCAACCCCTCCACCTGCTCCTCCTGCACCTTCGGGAAAGATAGCCCGTCGAGAAAACTCTCCATTCCCCTCCTCTCCACCGTTGGCTCCGACCGGTACAGTTCCCCGTAAAAGTCCTTGAAGACCTCATTCACCTCTACCCCCTTCCGCACCACATTACCACTCTCATCTCTCACTCCAGCAATTTCCCTAGCCGCATCCCGCTTGCGGAGCTGATGAGCCAGCATACTACTCGCCTTTTAACCATGTTCATACACTGCCCCTTGTGCCTTCCTCCACTGTGCCTCCGCCTTTCTAGTGGTCAACAAATCAAATTTAGCCTGTAGGCTGCGCCTCTCCCCCAACAATCCCTCCTCTGGTGCCTCCGCGTACCTCCTATCTACCTCCAGGATCTTCCCCTCCAGTCTATCCCTCTCACTCCTCTCCCTGTGTACCCGGATGGATATCAGCTCCCCACGAATCACTGCCTTCAGGGCTTCCCAGACCATCCCCACCCGGACCTCCCCCGTATCATTCGCCTCGAGGTACCCCTCAATATTTGCCCGGACCCTCCTGCACACCTCCTCCTCCACCAACAATCCCACAGCCAACCGCCACAACGGGCGCTGGCCCCGCACCTCCCCCATCTCCAAATCCATCCAATGCGGAGCATGGTCGGAGATTACAATGGCCGAATACTCGGCCTCCTCCACTCTCGGAATCAGTCCCCTACTCACCACGAAGATGTCTATCCAAGAATAAACCCTATGTACGTGGGAGAAAAAGGAATACTCCCGTGCCCTCGGCCTCACAAACCTCCATGGATCCATCCCTCCCATCTGGTCCATAAAACCCCTCAGCACCTTGGCCGCCGCCGGCCTCCTACCCGTCCTTGAACTGGACCGATCCAGTGAAGGATCCAACACCGTATTGAAGTCCCCACCCATAATCAGACCTCCCGCCTCTAGATCCGGGACACGTCCCAGCATACGCCTCATAAAGCCCACATCATCCCAATTTGGGGCATACACATTAACAAGTACCACCTTCTCTCCCTGTAGCCTGTCCCTTACCATAACAAACCTACCCCCCTTATCCGCCACCACTTCAGATGCCTCAAACGACACATTTTCCCCCACGAGAATCGCCACCCCCCGGTTCTTCACATCCAACCCGGAGTGGAAAACCTGCCCCACCCACCCACTCCTCAGACGGACCTGGTCCGCCACCTTCAGGTGGGTCTCCTGAAGCATTGCCACATCTGCCTTTAGCCCCCTCAGATGAGCAAGTACCCTAGACCACTTCACCGGCGCATACAGTCCTCTCACATTCCAGGTGACCAACCGGATCAGAGGGCATCTCGCCCCCTCCCCCGCCGACTAACCATAGCCCGTCGACTGCCCGCCCCAAGACAGCACCCCCCGCCCGACCCAGTCCCCACCGCGACAGCACCTCACCTCTGTCCCCCCCCCCGGCCCACACCAGCAGCAACCTGGTATTCCCCTTTCCCCCCCCCCCAGGCTAGGAACCCTCCTAGCCGTGACCCGTCCTCCATTGTACTTCCGTGGGTCAGCTAACTTCTGCTGACCCCGGAAACTCCCGCCAAAACCCGACCCCTCCCAAAGTGGGATTGTCCTCCCTCCCGTCACTCCTCAAGGCACCGCTCCAGCGCGGGAAGGAGCCAGTAAAGGCCCCCCCCCGCCATCTCCACCCCCCAGCCCCGCAACGCGGGAAACCAGAGGAAAGCCCGCGCTTTCGCACTGCCCCACCACACCCTACTGACACAGCTCCCAAATACCAGCCCCACCCCATACCCCCAACCCCATACAGAATGCAACAAACCCCCAAACCACCCCCCCGCAAAATACAAAACTCAAACCATGCCCCCCAACAGAAAACAGAACAAAACCCAAATAAATAACCATATCACAATTACAAAAGTACAGAAAAAACACAGCAACAGCAGAAACCAGCAATAAAACATTACAACCAACCCCGCAACCCCCAACCCCTAGTTCGAGTCCAGCTTCTCCGTCTGTACAAAGGCCCATGCCTCCTCCGGGGAATCAAAATAGTAATGCCGCTCCAAATAAGTTACCCACAAGCGTGCAGGCTGCAATATTCCGAATTTTATTTTCTTCTTATGGAGCACCTCTTTCGTCCGATTAAACCCGGACCGCCGCTTAGCCACCTCCGCACTCCAATCCTGGTAGATCCGTACTACCCCATTCTCCCAATTGCTGCTCTTCACCTTCTTGGCCCAGCGCACCACACACTCCCGATCGCTGAACCGGTGGAACCTCACCAGCACCGCACGCGAGGGTTCATTCTCCTTAGGCCTCCTGGCCAGTACTCTGTGGGCTCCCTCCAGCTCCAGGGACAGACTGAAAGACTGCCTCCACCAACGTGTTCAGCATCCTGGCCACGTAGGTCGTCAGATCCGACCCCTCCAGACCCTCCGCAAGGCCCAAGATCCTCAGATTCTTCCGCCTCATGCGGAGATCAAGCTCCTCGACGCGGTCCTGCCACTTCTTGTGGAGTGCCTCGTGCCCCTCCACCTTACTCACGAGGACCACGGCCTCCTCCTCTCATTCAGCGGCCTGCTCCTGCAACGCCTGGATGGCAGCACCCTGGGTCGTCTGGATCTCCAAAAGCTTTTTGTTTGTTTCCTGCAGAGAGCTCAGCAGCTCAGCCTTAAAATCTGCAAAACAGCGCAGGAGAGCAGCTTGCTGCTCCTGCGCCCACAGCCTCCACTCCTCTGGTGCTCCGCCGGCCGCCATCTTGAAATCCTTCCCCTGTTTTTTCTGGGGAGCTGCTGCCGTTTTTGTCCGCGTTCCACTCAGAGTTCGATGCATTAAACGTGGAGAAACGTTGATCACAACACCTTCTCCCACCGGGAGACGTCGAAGAAACTCCGTTTTGGGCTCTAAAAAGAGCCGAAAAGTCCGTTTAAATCGGGAGCTCCCAAATGCGCGGCTTCCTACGTCATTGCCGCCACCGTGGGCAGGATTCTCCATTTTGGAGAGGTGGGCAGGATTCTCCATTTGGAAGACTGCAGAGATCTACCATGCGTATCTAGTGGCACTTGCGAACACTAAAACTCAGTAGAAATTTGAGTTAACACTTCTCGGATGCAAATAAGAATCGTTTTATTGACTCTGGTTGATTACAATTGAGAATCATTTAAATCTTATTCTCTAATAAGTCCAGCTAGCAAAAGGACTCAAAGAGAAGCAATTTGTAGACAATATAACTTTCAAATAATACAGAAATGATTTTCTTGCTTAAGGCAAAACAGCTTGCATTTACTTCAAGAGTCAGAGTTGCAAAGTGAAAGTATGAAAGATAGAGAGACAGCGAGTAAGTTAGATCAAAGTATAGATGATTCCTGAATGGAAAATGGCCGTACAATCTATCATAGTTATACTAAATCATATCAGTCTTTCGCCATCTATCTACACCCCTATGTAATCCCAATTGGTTTGGGTTAGAATCAAATAAGTTTGATTTGACGGTTAGCTGTCTTTAATGTACAACATTAACTTGAAATGTTTCATAAATGAATTCTTATGTGTGTTATGGAATGCGATTTGGTGCTGTTATCGCAAGCGGCTTGAACTGGATTCTTGCTGACTTCACTGTTAGGACAATGGCTCCTTTAGGTTACTGTAACATTGCTATGCTGTTGTCATGGAGCTTCCCTGTCCTTGGACTGCTTAGTGTCATATTATCTTGTAAATGTATTTGTTAGGTGAATAAGTATGCTGAATAAGAATGCTGAATATGTGTTTTGAAATAACCCGAGGTTATGAATGTAGCCACCTAAAATGGACGCTGAGCTACAAAGTAAGCCAAGCGCTAAGACTGCAGGGAAAAAGGCAGTTTAGCCAAAACAGCAGTCTGCAAAGAGAGCATTTTGCATTCTGCAAGTAGCAGAAACCAGTTTGGGCTCAGGTGAGAAGACCTTAGTTAGGTGCAAATGGCAAAACGCTTTGCATACTAATGAGGCAATCAGACCTGAACACCCACACAATAGAAACATTTGACTCTAAATGGACACATTTGAACCAAGGCCCAGACATCGAGGCACCAGAAACCTCCAAACAAAAGGGCATAAGAAACGCCCCCCCCCCCCATCACGGAGACCCCCTCGCATTGGGGAATTCAAACAGTATCGATGAGGAATTGACCCAATAGATAACCAAAGGTAAAGCCCGCCCAAGAAGAGGGAAGGTCATTGGGGACACCTATAAATATAGACCCCCACACATGGTCTTGTCTGTTGTTCCGTGCTCCGGCCCTGACCAAGACCTTGAAGCTGTATCCTGACTCCAGCCGTTGAGCACCAGCCGCCGAACCGTAAGTGCCAGTACGACGCTCGCTACGCGAACTAAGCCCGCTAAACCCCCCAGTGACCAGAACGCTTGCTGAAGGTTGCAGCCCAAGACCGGGACGAAGGCCTCGCTCCCTGACCTTGCCTGTTCCTGTTAGATAAGTATTCTGATTACTTAAGTTTAGTTATAGCTTAGTCTCTTAGTGTGTGCATGAGTATTTATTATAATTGTATAATAAATATTGATCGTTTGGACCTTACTAATCGGTGTATCGTCTTTATTACTTTGAACTTGACCTTGGAATACTCGTGACGGTGTCTATACGGCACCTGGCGACTCCTGAGCTGAATAAATACATAGAACAGAGCCTAGTGGTGTTAAGCACTTGGAAGTTAATACACCCCAATAAATGCGTTTTACACTCATAGCAAAACGTGCAACATTTAGTGGCGACTCCGCCGGGACACGGTTACAAGTGGTACCCCCACTCCGTCGAGGACCCTGAAATTTGAATTGGAAATCTGGTAAAGAAAACGGAAAGAAATCACAAATATTCAAGGTGTTCAAAGCAATAAGCGTAATTCGGAAGTGTGTTTAGTGCATGCGTACTAACAGGGTTGTAAGGAAAACCTGAAAGCATTTTTGTTGCGACAAACTTTCGGTAGTTTTGTGAACGGAACATAGCGTAAGCCTTACCCGTTTCGTGAGACATAACCTCAACACCCCCTGTTCCTAAATTTAAAAGTGAGTCAGAGAAAAATGGCCATGCAGGCAATGGAACGCCTCATGAACCCAGAACGGTTTGTGGTCGCAGCGACCAGCAGCAGTAGCAGGGTAGGTCAGTGTCCCATGTGGGAGCTGGAACTCCGCAAGTATCTGCAAGGAAAGGGATGGCCCCTTTGGAAAGAGTTTTGTTTGAATGAGGAGACAGGTCCCGGAAGTATAGGACATACTTGGTGGGAGAACCTCTCTCAAATTCACAAGAAGAACATGAGTAAAGCACGTAAGCCGATGGCGATTGTGTCCTGTTTGGCACAATTGCGAGGCACAGAGGAGGTCGTCAGGACGCTCCGGGCAGAATTAGAAGAAAGGAACCGAATGAGTAAGGTCGATGTCAGGGACATTGAAAAGGAAAATATGGATCTAAGAGGGAAGTTGGCAGAGAAAGGTAGAGAGGTGGATGATGCCAAGAGGGCACATCAGTCTTGTCTAGCCCATCTCAGCAGTTCCCAGACCCAGTACGAAAAGGCTTATCAGGACGTGCAACGTGCCGTCCTGATAAGAGAAGAATCTGACAAGCAGGTAGTGGCTTTGCAGCGGCAATGCTCTGACCTTAAAGCAGCTTTGAGAGCACTCCATACTGCAACTACCGAACAAAGGCAAAGTACAGTAGACCACGCGAAATGCAGGAAACAGATTGCAGAGCTGCAATCGCTGCTTTCGGTGCAAAATGGGTTTCAAAGCACCTTTGGAACCCAGTTAGATGGAGAAAATGCCCCAGATTGGCAAGAATTAAGTGAGACAGCGCAGCGTTATGTTCAGGGAACATGTGCGCCAGCAGCGCAACAGAAAAGGCAAGCACCCCAACCCCCTACAGATCAGATCATAACCGCACCCATGAATCCCGTAACCACGCAGAGAAAAGCTACAACAGAAGGCGCACCAGATATAACCTACACCACCCCCTTAACTGTAACCCAGCTCAGGGACGCATGTGAGAAGATCACTCCGTTCCTCCCCACCGCAGACCCCCACCAGTTCTTTTCTAAAGTGAAACAGCAGGCTACCATGTACGGCCTGGACGAGAGAGAGCAGGTCAAACTCACAGTTCTGAGTTCGGACCAATCGGTTGTAGCAGCCCTCCCCGACCCACAGAATGTTGGCGGAGGCACCCTAGAGGAAATGCACACCTCCATTTTAGATGCCATAGGGTATAATCGAGGTGACCCCGTAGAAGGACTCAATAAGTGCCGGCAGAAGAAATCCGAGCACCCCACAGCATTCGCCGGAAGGCTGTGGATCCATTTTAATGCAGTATTTGGCGATTTAAATAGAGCCCATTTGAACCGTGAAAACATGGTTAAATGGACGCGCACCATAATCTCACACGCGACAGAGGCAGGACAGAGCGCTTGCAACAGTTATGACCCCTCAGAAGAGGCCCATAATGAGAAATGGGTCCTGAAAAGGTTGTCCCGCGCTTGGGAGCAATCAATTCAGGGAAAGAGTAAGGTTCAATCCCCAGAAGAGGCTCAGGCTGCAGCAGATATTCAGGCAGTGAGAGAGCACCAGAAACCCGCATGGGTAAATGAAGGGAAGAGCAGCCCACAGCAGAAAGGACAGGAATGCTATAACTGTGGACAGTTAGGGCATTGGGCAAAGGAATGCAATGCACCCCAGCGATCTCAGAGAGGCCAGCAGACAGGCACTCTGAACCGCAGTAAGGCAAAACCCATCCACAATATAGCAGTACAGTCAGGACCCACCAATGTGGACGAGACGAACTGACGGTGTTCGGGCTCCCCCACTTGGGTCTGTGACACACTATGGGATCCATCAGGGAGACCCGTAGTCACAGCGAGAGTAAAAGGGAAGCCCATAGAGTTACTTTGGGACACAGGAGGGTCCCGCACCACCATTAACTCTATGACCACGGCACACGCAGACACGTGGCCGACCACATCCACCATTACACTTAGCGGGTTCACAGGACACTCGCAGCAGGGACACATTACGGCACCCGTAGCAATCCAGCTAGGGAACATTTCCACAAGACACCCCGTAGTTTTAGTAAATCTTCCCCGGACAGCAGAACACATCCTGGGGATAGATTTTATGAACGCTCATAGCTTGTCATTCGACCCAGTGAACCAGTGTGTCTGGCGAATGGCTAGATCAGACAGAGCACCCGCCACCCTCACAGTAGGAGACTACGCTAATCGGATTAGCGCAGTGGGAGAGTACTCATTTGACCTGACTACACTCCACACCGACAGATAAATAAAAGCCCTACTGAACAAACACAGGACAGCATTTGCCAGTCACCGTCATGACTGTGGCAGAATGACTGGACCAGTTCACGTTACCGGACAGGACCCCCGACCACAGAAACAGTATAGATTTCCCCTGGAAGCAGAGGTGGAAATAGAAAAGGTGATAGGAAGCTTATTGGAGCAAGGTGTGCTCAGAACGGTAGCCTCGACCAATAATGCCCCTATTTGGCCAGTGAGGAAGCCCGATGGATCATGGCGTCTGACCATCAATTATCGGGAACTCAACAAAGTAACCCCTGCAGTAGCCCCAACGGTAGCTACTAGTCCCGAGACCATGCTCAAGCAGGGACTCAACTCCAAATACTTCACGGTATTGGACATCAGTAACGGATTCTGGTCAATACCATTGGCAAAAGCGTGCCAGTATAAATTTGCCTTCACCTTCAAATCACAGCAGTATACGTGGACATGCCTCCCACAAGGATTCCACAATTCCCCCTCCATTTTCCACCGACAGCTGGCAAGTGGTTTAGAGAAATTCTCCCGCCCCGAATGTCTGGTACAGTATGTAGACGACCTACTACTGCAGACAGACACAAAGGCAGAGCACATTACGCTTCTGGCCGAACTCCTGGAACTGTTGACTTCAATTGGATGTGAAGTTAACCCAAGAAAGGCCCAGATTTTGGAAAATAAAGTGATGTATTTGGGAACAGTCATCACACACGGCAAACGCGAGATCGAATTCAAAAGAATTGATTCGATTGTCAAATTGCCCCTTCCCCAAAATGTTTCGGCCCTCCGGTCGTTTTTAGGACTGGTTGGCTATTGTCGGAACCACATCGACGGATTCGCGACAAAAGCCGCCCCACTCTCAGACCTCCTTAAGAAAGGAGCCCCCTGGGAATGGCTTCCGCAGCATACAGAGGCTGTGGAAGAGTTAAAAAGAGCCCTTAGCGCAGCACCCGCGCTGCTAGTCCCCGACCAACTTTCCCCCTATGCAATAGAGGTAGCGAGCACCGATCTGACCCTCTCGGCCGTGTTGCTTCAGGAACGGCACGAGCAGCTAAGACCAGTGGCTTATGCCTCCCGACTGTTAGACCCAGTTGAACAAGGATTTTCAGCCTGCGAGAGGCACCTCCTTGCTGTCTTCTGGGCAGTGCAATATTTTTCGTACATTACCGGACTCAACCCCACCACCATTTTGACCGAGCACACCCCCACACAGTTACTCCTAGACGGTCGACTGAAGGACGGTTCAGTTAGCCAGATTAGGGCAGCTAGGTGGACACTACTTTTACAAGGACGGGACATTACAGTAAAACGGACCCGCACACACACATATTTAGCAGACAACCTCCAATACCCCGGACAGCCCCATGACTGTGAAATTGTAGCTCCCCTGCATAACACAGGACCCTTTATAGCAAAGACACCCCCCAGGAAGATAGGGAACCCAAAACAAAGCCCCCAACCCACAGACACGTGTGGACCACTGAGGATATACGTAGACGGTTCATCCACAGTTTTAGAAGGTGAGCGTATCACAGGATGCGGCATCTATGTCGAGGACGCGCAGGGTCGCGCTCTCGAAGAAATCGCACTAAAACTACCAGGACACTTAGGCGCGCAGGCAGGGGAGCTCGCGGCCATAGCTTATATAGTGGACCACCCCGCTTCTTTCCCCAGCCCAGCAGACATATATTCAGACAGCTTATATGTCTGTAACAGTTTAACCGATTTTCTGCCCCTGTGGAGGACACGAGGTTTTGTCTCCGCAGACGGGAAACCCCTTCCATCAGCCCCTCTACTCCAGCATATTTTAGAAAAAGCGAAGGACAGGACCTTCGGAATAATAAAGGTACGAAGTCACCATAGGTCATCCCCCCCTGGGAATGTAAAAGCCGACGCACTGGCTAAGGCAGGTTCCAGGCGAGGACACTTATGGACCCCCCCAGCTAGCGCACCAGCTAGCGCCCCTGTGAGCGCAGTCCAAATCTCACAGACAGATATTAAAGATCTTGCAGCAGCACAGAAGCAGGATGAGGATCTCAGGGAGGTTTTCAAAGGCAACTTTGTGCCAGAGTACGAGAGATTTAAACACGCACTGACCACACATGAGGGTGTGATCATAAAGGAACAACTTTATGTGGTCCCGCAGCAGGACAGGAATGCAATGATTGCTTTATTTCATGATAACCACGGGCACCAGGGAATTGATGCAACCACGAGGCACCTCAGGCAGCTCTGTTGGTGGCCTAATCTCAGGACTGATGTAACGCATTATATTGAGAATTGCCTTATTTGTGCTCAGAATAACCCGGAGAGGTATTCTAAAAAGGCACAACTTCGGCATACTCGACCAGTTAACGGCCCCTGGACAAACCTCCAGATCGATTTTATAGGACCATTGCCCACTTGTAGGAATGGCTATAAATACGTTCTGGTGGTCATCGATACCTTTACCAAATGGGTAGAGGCATTCCCCTCTAGAACAAATACAGCTAAGACAGCTGCAAAGATCCTGACCCACCACATCTTCACGAGATGGGGTTTACCCCGAAGTATTGATTCGGACCAGGGATCTCACTTCACAGGACGGGTCATGAAGAACGTCCTGACAATATTCGGCATAAAACAAAATTTCCACATTGCGTATCATCCACAGTCCAGCGGGATTGTGGAGCGCATGAATCGGACCCTAAAAACTACCCTTAGGAAAATGGTACAGGAGAACAATTCGACATGGGATTCAGTGCTCCCATTTGCACTCATGTTCATAAGGAACACTGTTTCCACTTCCACAGGATACACACCACACACACTCATGACCGGACGCCCTATGAAAGGTACAGAATTCCTTTTAGGACTGGACATGACCAGCCCCGAAGTGACGGCCCTCACACACGAAAAGACGGTTAAAGACTTGGTTGAGACTGTGAGGTCTGCACAGATTGCAGCCGCAGTTCAGCTAGGGAAACGCCGTAAACAACGCACAGCTTGTTTAATAAGACCGTACACCCCACAGAATTCCAGGTTGGGCAACAGGTAATGTTATCTGTTTACAACCCCAGCAGTTTTTTGGCTCCAAAATATTCCGGCCCATACTCAATTTCGGATAAAATTAGCCCCTCAGTTTATAGGATAAAATATCCTAATGGTAAGACCGCGTGGTTCCATATCAACCAGTTAAAGGCATATGGAACACAGGCCAACCATGCACACCATGTCCTGCTAGATGCAGCAGAACACCTCACCCCACCCACTAGAGACACGTTTCCACCATCCCCCTCACGGACCAGTTCTTCATCGGACTCGCCCACGACTCCACCCACCGACCACAACAGACCACGCCCCGAAACGCCCACAAGCTGCCGCGGCAGAGACAGCGATACAGACACTGACTCTGAGGACAGCCACAGCACACCACACTACAGCCCACATAGCAGCGACTATGACCCCGACTACAGTGACCCCATGGAAGTCACTTACATTAAAAACCCAGACCCACCACCCGACCCCGACGACCCCGACAATACCCATTCACTTTTGGACCCAACACTCTGGCACAGGGACAATTCGTACCGACTTGTCCGCAACGATGAAAGTGACCCCCGGTCACACAATTCAAAAATATCATGCCTGATCCACACAAGGGTGTGGGATCCGGGAGAGCAGGACGACACGGTGTCTGAATCCCGACACGGCAACCCCTTTGTGACCCTGTTCACAGAGACAGAGGAAAAGTGAGGTGTCCAGATGATGTAAAATAGGAATCGTTTGAGGGAAACGATGTCCTTTCTGATGGAACCTGCACGCATGTTTGTTTGTCAGTTTATGTTTGTTTGTTAATATGTTAAGAGATTGATTACAGATCTTTTCAGCTGAAAAGATTGTGACCACCTCACACACACGTTAGCTTGTCCGCCGATACCTTTGAGAACTTCAGTTCCCAAACCCGTTTGATTGGAGATCTTTTCAAGTTGTAAGGCTTGTGACCACCTTACACGCACTTTAGTTTCTCTGCCGAAACCTCTGAGAACTTCAGTTGTATCCTCTGGTGAACCGACACGGTTCACGACTTGTTCCCTGTTTTCAGATGAAGGAGCATCTTGGCTCCTCCATTGTTTTTAGGTGCCCCTCTATTCGGCGAATAGAGGCTGCAAGTCACGGTGACCACATTTTTACCCGTTTACTCCAGGTTACTCAGGCAGTGGACAAACGGCACTGAGGACCCGCCCTGTCTGAGAACCCACTTTGGTCAGCCAAGCTCGGGTATGGCACAGCACGCCCTACCCGGGGATCCCATCCAACTCGTACCCGTCGCGGCCCATACGCAACTCATTCGGACGTTTCTTTCAAAATTTTGTTTTCATTTTTCGTTAGGCAGCCCTTAGGCCGCCATCCCACATGCTATTTACATCCGGGAACATTCGGATGGTAAACTAGCTAAGCCTGCGAGACGGCTCGCAGGAGAAGGATTGTTAGGTGTATTCTGGTCTTCAAATTCGCTTTTGAAAAAAAAAAAAATGAGGGGAGTCACAGGGTGTGACTTGGCCAGTCATTTTTAAAGGGTCAATTGGAATTTAAAAGACAGATGCACTAACAGGTAAAGATCTTAAACTGTGTATTGACAGATACTGTGCTTGATCCCATAGCTTTCGAAGGACGAGACAGGGATCGAAGCAAGGATTGTCCATACAGGAGGAAGAAAGAAGGAAGAACAAGTTGAAGATGATGGAAGCTCACCTATTGCTTTTAAATGTTATATTTGTATGTGTGGAAGCAAGACACGTTTCCCCCACAACCCCCACCGTAAATGTTTCCCTTACAGCAACTCCCCAGTGCTCAGCTCTGATCAGTGAGGTTCAGACCTGGTGCACAAAATTTATGACATGGTACTCCATGTCATACGTGATTGAATCACTGCTAGTGATTGCGATCCTCGCCATACTTGTACAGACCCTCAGGTTGAGGAAATGGAAGAGGAGAGCCTCCCGTTCCTGCCCCTCCGTCTATGGAGTTCGATCTCCTATTTTCCGATTTCATCAATCCCCTTTGCCCCATGATGAATAAAGTACTGTGTAATAAAATGAAAAATTATACCCATGTATTATATTGTCCTGAACTCGACTGCCGAGTCAGGAAATGTTATGTGATGTGGTATGAATGGATGAGGTTTAGTCTGTAAGGAAATGTTTAAGTTAAGTTAAGGATAATTGTGATAGGTAGAGGTTCCCAGTTTGTGGTAATGCATGTCCCCTTTGACATAGCGCCAAGTAGAGATGGCAGTTAAAAAATTTTTCTTCCCATAGTTTAAGGACAGAGTAGACGCTCAGGAGCTTGCCGAGGTCAGGGAACACAAAGAAGGCAACCCAGATGCACTCAAGGCAACGTACATAGGTGATCCTTCACAATATTTGGATTGTGAGGATCACAAGGAGGGAATGTAGCCACCTAAAATGGACGCTGAGCTACAAAGTAAGCCAAGCGCTAAGACTGCAGGGAAAAAGGCAGTTTAGCCAAAACAGCAGTCTGCAAAGAGAGCATTTTGCATTCTGCAAGTAGCAGAAACCAGTTTGGGCTCAGGTGAGAAGACCTTAGTTAGGTGCAAATGGCAAAACGCTTTGCATACTAATGAGGCAATCAGACCTGAACACCCACACAATAGAAACATTTGACTCTAAATGGACACATTTGAACCAAGGCCCAGACATCGAGGCACCAGAAACCTCCAAACAAAAGGGCATAAGAAACGCCCCCCCCCATCACGGAGACCCCCTCGCATTGGGGAATTCAAACAGTATCGATGAGGAATTGACCCATAGATAACCAAAGGTAAAGCCCGCCCAAGAAGAGGGAAGGACATTGGGGACACCTATAAATATAGACCCCCACACATGGTCTTGTCTGTTGTTCCGTGCTCCGGCCCTGACCAAGACCTTGAAGCTGTATCCTGACTCCAGCCGTTGAGCACCAGCCGCCGAACCGTAAGTGCCAGTACGACGCTCGCTACGCGAACTAAGCCCGCTAAACCCCCCAGTGACCAGAACGCTTGCTGAAGGTTGCAGCCCAAGACCGGGACGAAGGCCTCGCTCCCTGACCTTGCCTGTTCCTGTTAGATAAGTATTCTGATTACTTAAGTTTAGTTATAGCTTAGTCTCTTAGTGTGTGCATGAGTATTTATTATAATTGTATAATAAATATTGATCGTTTGGACCTTACTAATCGGTGTATCGTCTTTATTACTTTGAACTTGACCTTGGAATACTCGTGACGGTGTCTATACGGCACCTGGCGACTCCTGAGCTGAATAAATACATAGAACAGAGCCTAGTGGTGTTAAGCACTTGGAAGTTAATACACCCCAATAAATGCGTTTTACACTCATAGCAAAACGTGCAACATGAGTGAGTTTTAAAATGGGTATTTAATAGACTAGGGGCTTCATGCTAAATAGCTATCCTTTACCTATCATTTCTACATCAGGTGTGTTAGAAAATAGCTGGCTTCTACAAAGACTATGGGCAGAATTATCCGTTCCTGAGGCTAAGTGCCAGCGCCAAAGGAGAATCCACGGGTGATTCACGACAGAAAAATTGGCACAAACGCCTCACCGATTCTGGTACCGGTGAAGGGCTAGCATCGGTGCTGTGTGGAACACGCCCGGATCGTGTGGAAAATGTCTGCAGAATTGTCGGGTCCCGGGCCGCGCATGCGCAGGGCTGACGAGCTGCGCCGGAAAACATGCGCCGGCCATGCTGGAACCTTAACCCGCCCATCTCGACCATACAGCCCACCCCGACCACCCCCCCCCCCCGAGCCCTAGCAGCAGACCCCTGGCCAGTGGCACGGATCCCAGACGAGTGTGGCGGCGCTGGATCACTGCTTTAAAACTCACCCTGTAATGCATCCCAGCCAGCACGCCAGATTCTCAACCATTGGGACCACATGTGGTCCGCGCCTTTGGGAACTCGGCCCATTGGGAATGGAGCATTGCGGGTGGGCCGGCTGATGACATGCCAAAAGCCTTGCATCTGCGTGTGGCCCGATGATGGTGATTTGGAGGGGCGGAGCATCGCCAACCGGCATCAATCCGGCGCCTGCCCCGAATCAGGCATTGGGAGCCATTCTCTGCCCGATTGCCAATCCCAATTTCGGCGTTGGGCAATGGAGAATCCCACCCCATGTTCTCCCACCGGAGCTGAATTGCACCTGATTTGTGCACATTCTGGGAACACAAGTCAGGAAGCAATTCCCAATCCTTAGCCATGCAGATTTATGGATGGCGAAGATTGCGAGCCCCCTACCGGGCCGCCATATCGAGTGGGTTGCCGGACAGAGAGGTCGACAGCGGTCTTCCCTCCCTCCCCCCAGTGCAATTCAGACCCTCCTCACAGCACAATTCATCCGCCCCCCTGTCCTCCCCAGGATTTCCAGGGTGACCCGACCACCTCCAACCACTAATCAAAGAGACCACACACACTGGAGACCCCTTAATTAAAGAGACCTCTCCCCAAAGAGACATCCTAATTAAAGGAACCCCACCCCAGAAGAGAGACCCCTGTCCACAAGCCCCCCAGCAGACCCCTGTCTGGAAGTTCCCCCAGAAGAGGCTTTCACATACGACCATGCATTCTAGGGTTCATTTGGTCTAGACAGTGCTCAGTGGGCATAAACCATGCTATGGCGTGGTATAGTGGCATGAGGGGATAGGTGAAAGGGCAGAGATTGGCATGGGGCGTTTGAGAGGAAATTATGGGCGGGTGTGGAAGACACACGTGACAAAGGGCACATGAAGGGGAGATTTGAGCTTCCTTTTTAAAAGGTCTCCAAATTCTATGGGCTGGA